>NC_056556.1:11440638-12640638 GCF_910596095.1 Thunnus maccoyii
TAGACAGCTAGCATCATGTCACAATAACGGCAAGACAAATTTCCAGGACAGTAACACAGCTATGTACACAAATAAAACACAAGTAAACATGCAGAAACCAAAACAAAATCAAAACATGCATAACAGTTAGCTGAACATAGTTCAGAGTATTGGATGTGTCATAAGCACAATGCCATGAAGAGGCATTACTTTGGGCCCACGCTCAGGTGCCACGCTGACACACAGTGCCAGGAGGCCAGAGAGAAGGCGCTTCTTCAATACACACAGAGGTTCTCTCTCATCAACAGCACGTGTTATTGTACAATCGTTCATATTTGTACAATCTGACACGTTGGACAGGAAAGAAACCAGTGGGCTTTATGTAGCTGGCTTGTGATGAACTGTATGATGAGCTCACTGTGTAGACTTGTTTCCTTGGCGGACATTATGAACTTAGCTCTACCTGGTCAAGTACAACTACGCTACAGTATGTCCTGCTGATAACATTATTTATTGATTAATTATTTAACATATGAATTAATCCAAATCAATATAAAGTAGTTTAACATTTCAGTCTGGCTTATGATATCTAAGTGTGAGTAGTAATCTGGCCTCATTCAGAATATTGAATATCTTACTAATTAAAGTGCAACACATGTCCAAATGTATTATTTTTTTAATGTAGCTTCAGGCAGGTTACACCCTAAACAGATCAAATGTATCATAATAAGGGGAATGTTAACATTAGTTTAGTAAGTGCTCAAATAGCCTCAGCAGTTATCATTTAATCTTTAAGTAGTGTAGTTGAAGCATTTTCTCAGATTATGTCATGTTTGTAAGTAATCACCCTGTAATGCACTGTGACCACAGTCATTATATTTCTCCCTTAACATATCAAACAAACTTTCCACATTTAACTTTGTGTCTGCAAAGCAGCTAGCAGCTAAACTATCTGAACGCTTTGCTTGCTACATGTAAAAAGTTGTAGCTCGAGATTACTTCAGTGATTACACTTATGGCCTCATTTTTTACTTAAGGCAACAGTAGCTTTATATATTTGCAAATACTCCAGGTAGAGCTTTAGTAGAGTGTTATGGACATTCAAAATGGCCGCCATGGGATATGGGACTGACCCAAATATAATCATTTCTTTTCTAAACATGGTTGGGATCTGTTCACTCAATTCATGATTTAATAGAAACAATAGATTGGTTAATGATAATACATCAGTTCTCTATTATTTCAGCTATTAAGTTTTAAAATATTATTTTAAAAGGAAATCACCCCGACTTTAATGAAGAGGCTTAAGACAGCTTAAACATGAACTGACCCCAACCTCACTGTGAAAAAAAACTAACTTAATTCTGTTTGCAAATGGGCAGATATGTCGTCAACCAGTAAACCAAAGCGTAATTCTCACATATCTAATCGGAGCTCTTGTAGAAAATAAGCCAGCTTCAAACCCAAAAGCGCAGATAAAGAAGTTGTTATACCTAAACATAGTAGGCGAACAACTGCTTTTGTTTCATAACATATTTGAAATAATTGTCTCAAAGCTATTTCCACAAGATTAAAAGTTGGAACATCTCGATTGGAACAGTAACTGTTGTTAATGCACTTCATCATATAGCAATACATCAAGAGTGTTTGATAAATACGGATCAACAAGTCCATGTACTGTATATAACATCAGCGACTTAGTTAATGATACAATTTGTATCAAACAAGGTTTTTCTCTGTCTAGCATGGATTCAGCTGGGATCTGCTACAGACAACAGTAGACACTGTTAGCCAAAAGCATAGCAGAGGAATCTGTTAAATATATTTACAATACATACATGTTTCATTTACAGGTGTCCAAGTGTTCTCTGTCTGTAGCAGATGCCAGAGTTGACCCAAAATAAAGGGCCAGAGAGAGAGAGAGATAGAAAGAGATAGAGAGAGAGATGTCCCTTACTAAAACTAAGGTACACACGACAGGGTCACCCATCTCTACAGCTACAACTCTGACCAAAATACTGACGTCATCTCAAATAAGACGACTATCTTTCAGACACCTATTTTTACCAACATGGAAAAACCCCACAAACAGCCGCACGACACACACAAAGAGATTAATATAATACATAGACCTTGGTCAAATAGTAGTTTGAAACTGTCACGTGATGTATGGACTCAGACGGAGATTTGCCACATAACAAGTTAAGAAAATTGCAGAAATTAAGTTTTACTTATGTTACCGTCACTTTCATTATAGTTGTGAAATAGAAAATCCTATCCAACTGATGCTACACACATGCAAGAAAAAAAAAATCAGTTTGACTCAGGTGTGAGAGTAAATACAGTGTACAGTGTACATAATGTGTGTGTGTGTATTCCCTAAAAATCAACTCCCTTTAAATCTTGTCATAAAGGTAGTGGAATAAAATATCCTTCATCAGTCATAATTGACTGATGCATACCAACTCCCTACATTACGATTTGGCTGTAAAACAAAAAAAAAGTGCCTCTTGAATTTAATGCAAAACAAGTCCTGCATGTGAAAGACAAAAAATAAGCTACTATATAATTACAATGACCAACTGAGCAGGTGTTGAACAATCTCCATGTCATACATTTTGTTGAAAGTTTTTAGCTTGCTCTCTCCACTTTAAGTCGATTTAGTTGTCGCTGAACAGTGACCAGAGCTGGATTTGGATTATCTTCAGCATTTTATTTCCTTCAAACATATGCATTCTCTCATCAACGTCTTAAGAAAAGAGACGATCCAAAAGCATTCCAGTATTTTACATGCAAACCCAACGTGCTTTCAAGTGGTGCAAAGGCAAATTCCAATTTGTTCTGCTGATGCAAACTGTGTCTAGTTTTGTGTTTTCCCATTTCTGTTCAGAAGTCACAACTCTTGTTGTTTTCTAATGAATAATGACACTTTTCCTTCATCCCTCAGTAGCCTGATTGAGCTTTTTCTGCCAGGATGGCGGCTGCCAGCTGTTGGGGGTCTGTGATGTGGGGGCTCCTGGCCATTACTCTGCTCACCAACTCTGATGGGAAGATGTTACACAGGTTGACATACACTTTCTCCCTCATGTCCCCGTAGTGGCTGTGTGCAGGGGATTCTGAATGCTGTGGCATGTAGGAGGGAGGAGCGTGGGAGGGCACTGTAAGGTGAGCGCTATGAGGCGGGTAAGGCGGGAGAGGTTTGCTGGATGGATGGGGTGGGTGAGGAGTGTGAGCTGAAGGTGGTGGATGGTTTAGGTAATGTGTTGGCGACGGGTGGAGAGCTGGGTGAGAGGAGTGGTGCTGGGCGTAGCCTTCTTGTGCCCAGGGAGGGGTGTGCCAGGATGACTGACGTGTGTCTGGCAGGCTCTGGTAGGCAGACGGCTCATACCGGGGTGGCGGCAATGGCGGCTGCCTGTAGTACGTGTCCCAGCTGGGCAAAGCTTTTGGCCGGTGGTGATGGTGTGATGTAGAGAGGTGATCATACAGATGTGAGTCTGACACGCTCTCTGCTCGTGTGGGGGCCAGGCAGCGGCCAAGAGGAGAGCCAGGGGGGTGAGGGTTGGACTGGGGTAGAGAGTGGTAGTCGCCTGGACAGCTGGAGCGTGCAGCCAGCGGCTGGTGCTGGAGATGAGGGGACAAGGGGTACAGAGGGCGTTTTGGCGGAGCGTCTGGAGGCTGATCATGAGCACAGCTTTGCCCGCGTGTCAAGTGGTAGCTGTGTACTCCGGTATTAGATGTGTGGCTGTGTTGGATATTTGTGTAGTCGGCAGCATGAAGGCCACAAAGCTCATGGTTCGATGTGGCATGATGAGGATACAGCCGGCTGTGAGGATTGGCATAATGGATGCCATCTTCCAGTAAGGTGTCTGGGGGGCATCCGGGACATGGCCTCTCACTGTATGAGTCACAGCTGCTACCGCAACTCACGCTGCTTTCACTGCCACATTCAGAGCCTGCTGAGCCCATTGAGCCAAGCCGCAGGTCTGTGTCATTGGGGAAGCGACAGTCTGGGCTCCGTCTGGAGGAGAGGCTCAGGCCGGAGTAGGCACGCGTTACTGAGTAGTAGCTCATGTCCGGAGACTCGCAGTGAGGGTAAAGGTCGTGGCTGGGGTTTGGTAGGAGACCATGAGGAGTGGCTGCTCTGGACTGTTGGTCTTGGGGAAGGCTAAGGCTGGATGGAGGGCCTCCTGGAGCTGGGGACATAGTTATACTCCCGCTGCTGCTGCTGGAACTGCTATTGCTGCTGCTACCACATATGCTGTTCTTTTGGCTTTCCTGCCTCCCTTTTGCCAGTAGCTTCTCCTCAGCATCACTGTATGACAGAGCTCGGATGCTGGGGTCTGACTGCCTTTTCTGGGCACCTTTTTTTGCCTCAATGCTGCCAGCTGGCACACTGTGGCTCTTCACTAGCCCAGTGTCCCCCTGGTTCTTTGTGGTGACGCAGGTCTTGGCACTGGCACGCAGCTCATCAGCCACAGCACGCTGGGGCTGAGCACCTCTTTCTGGGTGGTAGTACTTACACTTGTGGCCGTAAGTGCACTTCTTTCCTGGAGCGAAGAGACAGAAGGTCTCAGTGTCATTACATAGTAAATGAACAAGCTCCCAGCAAACATTAAAAGATAAGGCTGATGATTTTCAATATTTTTCTTATTGTCAACAAATCTCATGTGCAGAGCCAAACCAACAATGAACTGATCCAATTTACAAGTACTGTCTGTGTATGCAAAGCCTGATATCTTACTCCTCTGTGCCATAGATCTCTGTCCAAAAACTATTAAAAACACGTCAGTGAGCCACATTGTTGCATTGGGAGACATGTTCCTTCATTACGAAGAGTTTGGGCATGGTAGTTTGTTTAGAAATGGCTGCAAAGATTAATAACAGTAATCACATTTTCAGTCTCAGCAGAGCAGTTCTGTGTACGGCAGACACCACTGCGCATGTGTGGGAACACGTTTTCAATTACAGTGCTTTGCTAGCTTGTTACTACATATCACAGCTCTGAACTACATTGTAAATTTCTCAAAGAGCTTTAGTACAAACCTCTGAGAAATTTACAATATAGCACAACAAGTTAGCAAATCACTGTAAACACATTCTCTAAGATGCGTTGCTGCACATGTTCAGTGGGGTCTGTCATACAAAGAACTGCTCTCCTGAGGCAGAAAATATGATCACTGCCATTAGACTTTAGAGCCACTTCTAAACAAACTATTGTAACCTTAACTTTCAGGGTGAAGGAACATGTCACCCAATGCAGCGGTGCGGCTCACTGACATGTTTTTAATCGTTTTTGGACAAAAATGGAGGTCTTCAAAACAGAGGAATACGACATATCAGGCTTTGGAAACACACAATACTTGAAAGTTGGATCAGTTCATTGTTGGTTTGGCTCTGCACATGAGATTTGTTGACGATAAGAAAAATATAGAAAACCATTAGCAATTGTTCACACTCACTGTCACTGCTACACATACAGATGAGTGACAAATTAAGGGAAAAACTGGTACAGGTCTGGATGCTTGACCCCTACAGTGAGGGGATCTGGTGGCTCTGTTATGCTTTGGGGGCACTTTGCTGGCATGGTTTGGGTCCACTTGTCCCCTTAGAGGGAAGGGTCACTGCTAATCAAAAGTTGTTCTGAGTCATCACCTTTATCCTATGATGAAACATTTCTATCCTGAAGGGAGTGGTCTCTTCCAGGATGACAACACCCCCATCCATAGGGCACGAGGGGTCACTGAATGGTTTGAGTATGAAAATATGTGAATCATATGCTATGGCCTTCACAGTCACCAGATCTCAACCTCATTGAACACATCTGGGAGATTTTGGACTGACGTGTTAGACAGCGCTCTCCAACACCATCATCAAAACACCAAAGGAGGGAATATTTTTTTGAAGAATGGTGTTCATCCCTCCAGAAGAGTTCTAGAGACTTTTAGAATCAATGCCAAAGCTGAGGAACACCATTCTTCCAAAAGATATTCCCTCATTTGGTGTTTTGATGAGTGCTGTCTAACACATCAGTCCAAAATCTTCCATAGGGGTTCAATTGGGTTGAAATCTGGTGCCTGTAAAGGCCATAGCATATGATTCACACCGTGCCTTGTGAATTGGGGCATTGTCATCCTGGAAGAGATCACTCCCATCAGAATAGAAATGTTTCATCATAGGATAAAGGTGATGACTCAGAACAACATTGTATTGATTTGCAGTGACCCTTCCCTCTAAGGGGACAAGTGGACCCAAACCATGCCAGCAAAATGCCCCCAAATCATAACAGAGCCACCAGATCCCCTCACTGTAGGGGTCAAGCATTCAGACCTGTACCAATTTCTCCTTTAATTTGTCACCTATCTGTATGTGTAGCGGTGACAGTGAGTGTGAACAATTGTGTAGGTTACATATTTATGGGGCTCAAATGTTTTGTCAATTTGAAAGACAAATTTGTAAATCAACAGCTAAAATTTTAAACTGAAGGCTGACATATTGATTTTTGACCTTGAAAAAGTAACTGTAACCAAACTATAAATAAGTATGAAAGGTTTTCAGTTCGACTGTAATTTCAATACATTTTTGTGATTTATTTTAAGAAATTACAAAAATCTATCAAAATTACATTCACAAATTCACAAAACATCTGGCCCCTATTTAGCCCCATATATATTGACTGATGTCGCTTGCAGGATAAGGCTAATGATTTTCTATATTTTTCTTATCGTCAACAAATCTCATGTGCAGAGCCAAACCAATGATGAAGAGTTCCAACTTTCACGTATTGCGTGTGTATCCAAATCCCAACATATTGAGTTCCTCTGTGTCGCAGACCTCTATTGTTGTCCAAGATCTATTAAAAACATATCACTGAGCTGCACCATTGCACTTGGTGACTTGTTCTTTCACCCTGAAGATTACGGTTACAGTAGTTTGTTTGGAAGTGGCTCCAAAGACTAATGGCAGTGATCATATTTTCAGTCTCAAGATAGCAGTTCCTTGTATTACCCACTGAGCATGTGCAGCAACACATTCTACGTGTTTACAGTGATTTGCTAGCTTGTTGTGCTATATTGTAAATTTCTCAGAGGTTTGTACTAAAGCTCTTTCAGGAATTTACAATATAGTACAGAGCTGTGATATGTAGTAACAAGCTAGCAAAGCACTGTAATTGAAAACGTGTTCCCACACATGCGCAGTGGCATCTGCCGTACACGGAACTGCTCTGCTGAGACTGAAAATGTGATTACTGTTATCAGTATTTGCAGCCACTTCTAAACAAATTACTGTGCCCAAACTCTTCGTAATGAAGGAACATGTCTCCCAGTGCAACAATGTGGCTCACTGATGTGTTTTTAATAGTTTTTGAACAGAGCTCTACGGCACAGAGGAGTAAGATATCAGGCTTTGCATACACAGACAGTACTTGTAAATTGGATCAGTTCATTGTTGGTTTGGCTCTGCCCGTGAGATTTGTTGACGATAAGAAAAATATAGAAAATCATTAGCCTTATCCTTTAAGCAACATAAGTTAGTATGGGGCTCAATAGGGGCCAGATGTTTTGTCAATTGTGAATTTATGAATGTAATTGATACATTTTTGCAATTTCTTTGAATAAATCACAAAATGTATCGAAATTACAGTTGAACTGAAAAACTTTTCATTCACTCATTCGTAGTTTGGTTACACTATTATTTTTTCAGGGTCAAAAATCAATGCGTCAGCCTTCAGTTTCAAATTTCAGCTGTCCATTTACAAATTTGCCTTTCAAATTGACAAAACATTTGAGCCCCATAAATATGTAACCTACACAATTGTTTACACTCACTGTCACCACTACACGTACAGATAGGTGACATATTAAAGGAGAAATTGGTACAGGTTTGAATGCTTGACCCCTACAGTGAGGGGATCTGGTGGCTCTTTTATGCTTTGGGGGGCGTTTTGCTGGCATGGTTTGGGTCCACTTGTCCCCTTAGAGGGAAGGGTCGCTGCAAATCAATACAAAGTTGTTCTGAGTGATCACCTTTATCCTATGATGAAACATTTCTATCCTGATGGGAGTGGTCTCTTCCAGGTTGACGGTGCCCCAATTCACAGGGCATGAGGGGTCACTGAATAATTTGAGGAGTATGAAAATGGTGTGAATCATATGATATGGCCTTCGCAGTCATCAGATCTCAACCCAGTGAGTTGAACACCTATGGGAGATTTTGGACTGACGTGTTAGAAAGCACTCATCAAAACACCAAATAAAAATATCTTCCTCAGCTTTGGCATTGATTCTAAGTCTCTGAACTCTTCTGGAGGGATGAACACCATTCTTCCAAAAGATATTCCCTCATTTGGTGTTTTGATGAGCGCTTTCTAACACGTCAGTACAAAATCTGCCATAGGTGTTCAATTGGGTTGAGATCTGGTGACTGTGAAGGCCATAGCATATGATTCACACCATTTTCATACTCAAACCATTCAGTGACCCCTCGTGCCCTGTGAATTGGGGCACCGTCATCCTGGAAGAGACCACTCCCATCAGGATAAAAATGTTTCATCATAGGATAAAGGTGATGACTCAGAACAACTTTGTATTGATTTGCAGTGACCCTTCCCTCTAAGGGGACAAGTGGACCCAAAGCACAACAGAGCCACCGGATCCCCTCACTGTAGGGGTCAAGCATTCAGGCTGGTTTTTCCTTTAATTTGTCACCCTTCTGTACCTCTAAAGCATTTCTGTTAACCCTTTATTTTAACCTCCCCTATTTAGCATTTAAAAACTGTATATAAACACTATAGTGTAGTTGTAAACTGATTTAAAGGATATGGCTGGCAATTTTCTGTATTTCTCTTATCACCATCAAATCTCATGTACAGAGCCAAACCAACAATGAACTGATCCAATTTACAAGTATTGCGTGTGTATCCGAAGTCCGATATATCTTATTCCTCTGTGCCTCCATTGTTGTCCAAAAACTATTAAAAACACGTCAGTGAGCCAAACCGCTGCACGGGGTGACATGTTCCATCATCTCTGAAGAGGGTGGCTACCGTAAGATGTTTAGAAATGGTTCAAAAGGGTAAAAATAGCGATAAGATAGTATCACCCAGTGCAATGGTGCGGCTCACTAACATGTTTTTAATCATTTTTGGACAACAGTGGAGGTCTACAACACAGAGGAATACAAAATAGCAGGCTTTGGATAAACACACAAGACTTATAAGTTGGATCAGGTCATTATTGTTTTGGCTCTGGACATGAGATTTGTTGACAATAAGAAAAATAGCCAGCCAAATCCTTTAAAGACATTTTTAAGTGTGAATGAATGTCTTTGTTGACAACTATAAGTCCTCCTCTTGAAGCATTCATTACTTCTGTATAACATAGTTGTAATGATAACATTTTATTTATTTCCTAAGTTATAAGATGTGTGGCAATGGTTTTTTTTCTTGTTCTGAACTTTTAATAAAATCTTTCTCCAATTGAAGATTGTTTGTCATTTTTATACTGCAGATATAAGGCATGTGATATAACACATTTATGTTTGGAAAGAATGAAAAGCTACAGTTTACTTCAATATACAACATGGATAAGTGGTAATTGATGAATGTACACTCATGTGCTGCAAAAATAAATAGTATACAATTATGCTCTGGAGAAGATTTGACTGATTTTGTTGTAAAAATGTCCAACAGCACATTATTTTAAAGTAATGCAGAATTAGAGAAGGTGGACAAATCAGCAAAGGACTTAACTTATCTAAAAACAGATGAATGAATAGGTGGATGGATACACATTTTTGTTTAGTGTTAAAGTTGCTCAGATATTTTAATATTTAAATTAATAGCCTCATAATGGATTACTACAATTATATATCACTTCATAACCATGACCGATAATGCACATGTACAAAACATGTGTAGGGTTGGGGTTTAAAATTATCAAAAGATATTTATATATTGACTTATAATAATTTTACAGTACACAGTACAATGGGTTTAGAATAGCGTATAACTATGTTTAAAATTACTGAAGACATCTATGATTAAAAATATGTTATGCAATGATACCAAGTATTCATTAAAATTTATACACTAGTTATGAATGCCTCACAGTAGGAGTTATAGTTAAGACATTAATAAACACTTAAACATGTCCTTATATCTGTTTACAATTACACAAAAGTGTGAAATAGTGTTATAAGCCATTCATTATTTATATAGTGTTTATAAATGCAAAATAGGGGCGGTTAAAATAAAGTTACATTACCTTGTTAAAGGAAAATTTCTTTTTCAGATGCACTATAGTGTACATTCTGTCCAGTAGCGTGTTATTTCTATGTATGTGCATATTTGCATTTAGGTGAGTTTTGTGTTTGTGTTCTTACCGTATGGGCAAGGCTGTTTCTTCTGCTCAGGCATGACAGGTCTTTTCCTCAGGAAGTTGTCTAAGCTGGGGCCATGACGACCAAGAGGGTCATCTGGGGGCATGAATCTGAGAGACAGCAAGGGAGGATTAGAAAGGATAATTACATCACTGTTCGTTAAAGGATAATAGTGTTTGTGCATATTTAAATGTCAGTTTGCATGACATTTGCTTAACAGAAGTAGAGATCTTAGGTACATGTCATATCTATTCACAGCTATCAGATGAAGAAAAAAAATAGTTTTTGACATAAGTTAATAAAGATCTATAATACTGACAAAACTTATCAAATGCACCTCCACAATCCACCCCCACTTACTTGTCATTGACAAAGGAATACATGAGCAGTCGCTCATCGATGAACTTCTTCCACTCAGGTTTCTCATTAGCCAGGTCTCGGTAGTTGTCATTGGAGACGATGATGCCGTCTGACTCATAGGCCAGCTTGACAATGAAGCGGTCGTCATAGCAGACCACGCGGCGACCTTGGACACGACGCGAAGGAGTAAAGACCAGGATCTTTTCCTTCTCAAGGCGACGCAAGATCTCCTGATCTGTGGGTGGGTGAGGGAGATACGGCGAGGTCAGAAGAATCTCACGACTGTATCTACTGCGTGTGTGTGTTTGTGTCAAACTGCTTCCTGTGCTCACCTGTTATAGGGGCATCGGGGCGGGACTGCTCTTTCCTCCATGCAGGCACAAACACTGTGATGTCATGATGACCACGCTCTAGGAACCAATCTACAGCCAGCTGGATGCCCTGGCAGGAAAACACTTCCTTGTTGCCATGGCTACAAGGCATAGCAAGGACAGAGTAACAGCAAATTAACATTTTGGGTTTCAATATCGATCTATACAGCAATTTTCAACAATAAACACATACTAATATGTAAATGTCTGTTGTGTGGAATCAATAAAGTTATTGAACTATACATCTTTATTATGATAGTAACCATAGACTGCTCACCTCATGGCTACGTTACTTCCATCCACCACGATTGGCCGCAGGTTGTCCTGGTCACACACAGAGTCTGACGGACAGGGTGAATCTGAGCGCTGGCTGTCCAGCAAGTCAGAACAACCACAAGAGGAAGAAGAGGATGAAGAGGATGAGGTAGAGGCCAAAGATCCAGCTGGCTGCTCCGAGTCTGATTTGGTGCCCAGTTTGACCAGCTCTCCCAGTATGTCGTTGATTAGAGTGTCAGGGCCCAGCTTGGACAGCACCAGTCGCACTGTCTCCTCAGAGTAGCCAAGCTTCAGCGCAAACTCCAGCTTAGCCTGGTACTCCTTCCCACTACCCTCTGATGCGGAGGGATTGGACGGAAGCTCGGGTGGGTGCTTACACGGGGAGCTGGGTGGGGACTTGGCAGGGGTGTCTTCTTCAAGCTCTGATGAGAGTTCAGATGGGGGCTCAGGAGGCCCCTCAGTCCCTAAGTCCACACACTGGGTCCGACAGAGTGGCTGGTGGGTGTTCTTACTGTGAGTTATCGCACCCTCTCCTCCATCCGGGTTGAGGCCGGCGGCGAGGGTGGCGCCGGAAGACACCGCCAGCTCGCACTCTGCATCGGACCCGGCGTTTTCCTCCACCGTGGTCGGTGGAGGGGAATTGGCGGTACTGCTGTTGCCGGAGCTCTCCCCCTGCTCCTCCATAGCAGGGGGCCCGTCAGCACCGCCAGCTTGCCGGTCAGCCCCTGCTACGTGGAGATACTCCAAATCCAGCCCCAGGTCGAGGATGTGGCCTGCTCCTGCCTCCACATGGTCCTTCTGGCCCATGGATCTGTCACAGACATCCAGCACACCGGGCCGACTGCTGCCCTCTCACAAAGCTCGACTCATTGGTGCCTAAAGAAAGAGACAGAAGGAGGATGGAGTGAGTGGGAGACTGACATCCTGTATCACTGTTAAACTCTGGTATACATTACGCAGGGACCAGCAACACCAGTTTAGCTCAGCAAAGGAAAGTGCTCTACATAATTAAGTTGATTGACAATATCATTAAAGTAATGCAGCAAAAATGTTGAATGTTTGACATTTTCATCTCCAATAACCAGCACTGGAACTCAAAGGAAATCTGTAGATCTACATTCATGCAGTATCTCAAGACTGGCCGTGGTTTACTGTGATTATATCACAGCTAAGGGAAGTTATTTGGCCCGACACGCAGCAGATTATGGACACAATCCAATAAAAACTATTTTATTAAATAACAATTACAAGAGTCATTTACAAGAAAGTAGTTCTGCTATGCAACATTAGTAAACTGCTAAGCTAACGTTAAAGCTAGTCAGTGAGTTTATCTATCTGCATTCATTTGAACATTCCCATCAATTGTACACCCAAGGAAAAACTGCCTACAGAACTGTAAAAAGACATTAAACATCATAGCCGATATCAGATTGCGAGATTTTAACTACCTATTTTATAAGATGAGATGACACCTTCTGGGAGAATACTTAAAACATAAGTATGGTGTCAAAAAAAAAAAGAAGAAAAATAAAAAACTACTGAAATAAGAGAATTTGCATTCAGGCTGAACTCTTGATCATTTTGAGTCAACACTGACTGTCATTTTAGGAAAATCTGACTTTGCATTATTAGTTTTCTAGGGAAATTTTGCTTAAGTCATCCTAACGCTGTTGGGCTCTGAGCTGATGTTTACACTCGCTATGACTGGCTGTGTCGGGTAGTTGGGGACTCTGATGAGGCGCAGACTGGCAGACACAAAGAGCCGTTGGGGCCTCTCACCCTAATTAATGGACTCCCGCGTTTTTTTTTTTTTTAGTCTGGCCCCTGTGTGTTTTTATAGAGCCACGCCACAGCACATTAATCTAAGGGGGGAACAGAGGGTGAACTGTTTAAAAAAAAAGAGAGACACCAAGCCGTTAGCGATGGGGCCGACAGACCCTTCCCCCTCATGTTCTACCTGGTAATTAAGGTCCATATGCTTCTTCCCACTGGGGTGGCAGAGTCACTCATTAAAACACCGAGGGGCTCTGAGGCTACCAAGCCAATCAACATATTGCATTCAGACACCAATGGGACATCATGGGAACTGGTTAGACTAATCTGATTGGTGTCAAAGGTTTAGCTCCACGCAAATTACAGGAAGCCCGTTTGAAAGTTAATCTGTGATCATGAAACTAATACGTTAATCTGTTGAAACGACAACTTTAGTCGACATAAAATTTATGCTTATTGACGTCAATGAAAGTTTCAGTATTTACTGTATTGATTCCCTTTTGTGTGTCTTCAAACAAACGTTACATTTATGTTATTTTATGTTAAGTTAAACCCTCCAGAGGGGATCAATACTAGCAAACTGTATAAATGTAAACGTGTAGTTGGACATGGCCTAAAGCACTTCAGCCTAGTGGGACCTGAAAATCTTCCAACCTAGAAAACAACTAAAAATCAACATTATCTGGACAAAACAGATGATGGAAAGGGAAGTGACTGGAAGGAGGGAGGGAGGGAGGGAAGGAGGGGGGGAGGGGGGCTGGGGTGGAGTGAGTGTGCATTTTATGAAAAAGGGCTGCCTAGCAACGTGGCTGAGCTACTGTTGCTAAGCTACAGCTGTTGAAAGCATTCTCCTTTCCAAATGCCAAGACAGAGGCTGCGGCGTTCAGTCGGCGCCCGCCTTCCACACACACACACACACACAGTATATTACAAAAGGGTCTGGTGTGGGGGAGGGAGGGGCTTAAGTGTGCCTCACTGGCATCCCACCCCGCCAACCAAGACAACAATGGACATGCAGGAGTGATTAGCACTGGGACCTTGGCATCAACCACCGTGGGTGTTAATGGTGCCCATGCACATAACACATACATATACACAACCTCACAAAGTGACTCATGCTGCTGTGGGGCTATTGGGAACATTTCATGCGCACTGATGATGGTCTGAAATGACACATCCAAACTATCTATTCAACTTAAGTATCTCTCAGGCTTGACATCATCCAACCTAAAGCACAAGCAACGCATCAACACCAGACATTACACCAATGAATCTGGTCAACAATGCAAACAGTAGATCAATATCACTTATATGTTACTATACTCAAAAAAGCAGTTTGTGACAAAAAAAAGCATGCCTAACTGACTTAAAATTGTCTGAGAATGTCCACAATTTGTGTCGCTACTGTAAGAAGCAAATTACAATAAATCCTTAGAATTAACTGCAAACAAAGTTTAAGTGGGATCTGGTGTCAGCAGACAAGGATACAGATTCCTGATCCAGTCTGTCATTAAATTAAGAGTATTCGAGTCCCTCATGAAATCCAGAATCTTTGAGTTCAACACAGTGAGGTTTACCGATTTTAAATTTTGGAAAAGGAGAGCACTAGTTAGAGGGGAAAAAGTTGGATCAGTGCATCTCTATATGATCAAACTTCACTACTTTTGGTTTCAAATGAAATGTGTCCATCACACTGAGTATCAAAAACTGTCAGCCAGTGTCTGGTCTGATTGGTAGTTTTTAATAGTCTTTGATCAGATCATTCCTGATTAAATCCAAAATTTTGCCAACTTTAGACTATTTTATTGAGGCAAAGTTTCTGTTTGTATTTAGGCAACATTTAATGTTTTGAGAGGTTTAGCTTCTATGTTAAATGAAAAAAGGATTTTGTAGAAAAGTATTCCTCAACATAAGATATTGCAAGAATTTAAAATCATACTTGGCCCTATTCAGCACAAGGCACCTAATCATTAACAACAAAAATAGGACATAAGTCATATTGTGCTAATGCATGATGGGACACATTTACAACAATGACAAGCATCTGAAGAATAATCAAGTGTTTCCCTCAGGAAATTATTACACACAGATCCTGCCGCATCTCATTTTGTAATCAATTTAGTTAGATAACAGCCCAAAGAAACAGTTGCATTCATTAAATATAAAGGCATTTGATGCATGAAACAGCATGTGTCACACAGTGGCCACCAAATAAACGGGGAGGTCTGGGTGCAGGCAACATGGAGGAAGTTTAAACATTGTTCATTTGCATATACTACCCACACTGTAATGATACAATGCTGGCTGAAAATTGGCAAAGTTTCCCTCTAAATAAAACATGAACCACTACAGGAAATGAGGAAACATAGTTTCCTATATAAGTTTCCAATATAAGTTTCCTCAACTTATATTGATACTGAGTCAACTTTTAACTTAAATTAAAAGTTAAGTTAAAATGAGGAAACATAGTTTCCTCATTCTGCAGTGGTGCCTTCAAGGACGGTCAAATGTGGGTCTTCCAAAACACTCCCGTCTACCACGTTACACTAGTGATATGGAAAAGCAGGCACTAAAATATCATACTACTAAATACTCTAAAATATCAGTATATTTGGAAGAAAACTAGTTTCATGACACAAGGCTGAATGATGTGCTGTTGAATGAGACACAACAGACCGTGGTAGAGGAAGTGACCACCAGATCGACGTTACAGCTGCAGCCTGACTTCAGCTGCTGAGTCTCAACGTGATTCCAAACAAACACAAACCAACAACCAACTTTACAGAGATGAGGAACTACTATTACAACTTATGGGGCCAAATATAGTGAATCACACACAACAGAGCTATGATACAGCAACAGCCGAGAGAGAGGCGCTGCAGCTGTGGAGGCGGCTGCACCATCGACCGGTGAGGATCATCAGGAAGACAGACAGAAAACTCGCTACAACAAACTTTGCAGTGCTTTGGTAAACCTGACTTTGTGTTCTGACGGATTATTATATCGAACTTTGCCAACTCTGAATAGAGAATAAAAGCGACTGTGTTGCCTGTAACTTGCAGCTGCATCTAGCGGTACCATGAGGGGGGTTTACATATTAAGATCATGGTCTGATCTGTAAAAATGATGGCAGGTCATCATCAAGAGAAACTTTACTGTGTGCAGGTTTCAGGCTTCCACATGAGACCAGTTGGAGCTACTGTATCATAATCACATTAATCTTGTTTCATGTTTTACAATCTGCACAAATCTGACTATAATCCTGCTGTTTGAGCTGCAGAAATGTGTGATAATGAGTTCTCACAGTTGGTTGGGATTTCTAAAAAGTCTTCTCGTGTGGTCCCAGTCCCACAGAATAATGCATTCAGTGCATTGTGGAATGCCCGAATAAAGCTCAGTCCTAATGGACCAACGGCAGAGTAACCTCATCACACCATTTCCAGACCTCCAGGCTGAGTGGGTGCATCTTTCAAACATCAGCGAGCCGGCTCCCACACACAGCAGCAGCAGCAGCAGCAGCAGCAGCAGCAGCACTGGTGGCTTTGATGGAGGCAGTAATGAATATGTAACACAGTCCTCACAGCGCTTTGTATGTGGGAGCTTTGTGTTAGTGTGTGTGTGTGTGTGTGTGTGTGTGCAGTGGGTGAGAGAGGGGGTAAATGGGTTTCAGGTCTCCAGTTTGAAGGAGGGGGGGGCGGTCTGGGAGGGGCACAGGGAGGACTAGAGGGGGGTTGTCTGAAAGTATATCACTGTATGCCTGATACTGTGCAAACTTACTGTAAAAAAAAAAAAAAAAGGGGGGCTGTCCCCACCAGAATAATCAGACAGGGGAATTCTGTGTGTGTGTGTGTGTGTGTGTGTGTGTGTGTGTGTGTGTGTGTGTGTGTGTGTGTGTGTGTGTGTTTTGGTGCATCTAGATGGCGCGTTAGGCTTTCCCCGCCAGCAACAGGGCAACAGATGTCTACTGAGCGCTACTCACAACTGGTGTCTCCCCCTCACACACACACACACACACACACACACACACACACACACACACACACACACACACACACACACACACACACACACACACACACACACACACACACACACACACACACACAAACAGTGCACCCCTGTCTCCTCACAGCCAATAGAGTGAGAAGAAAGACGCAGCGGCACAGACAGGGAGCACTGGCTGACACACACGGTTGGATGTACACTGTGAAAGTTACACACACACACACGCACATGCACACACACACACACACACTTTCCAAAGCCAACATCTTTAGCCAAAGCTGCTCTTCCACCAGCCTCATGTGACCCAGATAAAAAAGGAAGCTAGCTTTTTTTTGTTAACTCCCCACAAAATCCTGCAACACCGGCCCATCCCCCCATCGAGTTTCATATCAACACAGATTACACTGTTTGAAATTTGAACAACTGCAGTGCCAGCGTAACAGCTGCTCTGTTTTTGGCAGGTGTGCTTACACGGCTACAAACTTTTCACCCTGAGCTGCACACCGAGCTCCTCTCCTAACCTGACTATTGCTGTGACAGTTATGAAGCTGCAAGTTGCCTCTCAATTCTTGTCTCACTATTACTTAACTCACTCCAAGTTGCAATATTTCACATCCAAAACTAAACATACAAAAAATGCGAACTAAACATGACTACGTGGCACCTCAGATCTACTTTGATTTCAAGGGAATCTGGTTAAGAAGAGTTTTGTTACGTCTGCATACAAGTTATTTATGATGCTGCAGCCCTGCACAGGCTCAGTCTGGTTGTTTGTGAGGGAGCAACCTGTCATGCAGGTAAAACTGCTGTAGCATCATCTCAGTGGAGACAAGGGTAGTAGAACAAAAAAAAAGATCAGCTGCTTTTTAAAACAGAGATCAGAACAAACTTACAGAATATAAGTCAGCAAAAAGGTGAGGTTGTATCACACTTACCAGACTTAACAAGGATCAACAAACAATGAAGGGGGGGAAAAAGCCTCAGATTAGTTCATTTCCATGTATTTAAAATCCTTAAAAACCAGTTTGACAACACTGCAGGTGAAACTGAGAAAAAAAGTCCTAAAGTTCCCACACAGCTAAATCCAAAGTTGATATTTGGTCCTTAGCTGCAGCTCCAACACAGAGCATCCACAACTCCAGCCAAGCGCCTCTGTCCTCAGTGTCTGACTGTCTTCCAGAGCTCTATTTTTTTTTTCCCCCTACAGAAGCAGACAAGTTGGACAATGAGTGGCAGAACAGATGGACCAACAATGTCTGCCATTCCCTCGTTTAGAGTGGCTACTCTTCCACCAATCGGAGCATGGTAGTCGTACAATGAGATGCGGCGACAAGGAGGAGGAGGAGGAGGGGAGTGGCTGTGGGCAAATGCCTGCAACACCCAGTTTCCCCAAGGCACGCGTACTCAACGTGCACCAGCACACACACACACACATACACACACACACTCTCTCCTCAGTCTGAAAGGGCTTCCCCTGTGTGGCCGATGAATCAACGAGGGGTGGGCGGCTGAACAATAGAGCTACACAATGGGAGGCTGGGGAGGGCAGCTGCAGTGTGAGGGCTGGTGCTATTACGACCCGGGGCAGCAATGGAGAACACCTGGCCACAGAGCACCACAGTCACTCTCGTCTCTTTGTCTCGGGCTGGGGGTGGTAGAGGAGGATGGGTGGGGGGAGGTGGGGGGGGTTCAAACAAGAAAGAAAAGGGACCAAGCCTGGCTGAAAGACTAGCGCGGCCTTTAAGAGAGTGCAAGAGGAAAGAGGAGAGTGTGGCTCGGGCTGAAAGGGAAAAAGGACGAGCGCGGGGGGTGAGGAACATCAAAAAGTTTTATGTCCCAATGAGTATGAGGAGGGGACCTGTTCCTCATTGTTGCGGCACACTTAGGGCAGATGACTCGGAAGCACAAATCTTTGGCTTTCTGTCTTAAATAGGATTATGGAGCCCGTGTGCAAATAACTGAACAGAATTTGAATGATTTAATACGAAACTGCTCTTGTTTGTTTGCATCAGACTCACTGATGTTGATACACATTAAAAGACACAAGAGGTCCAGATGCCACAATGCCAGGATGACTTCACACACACACACAAAAAAAAAAACAGTGAATGGGCTAAACTGGGCATCAAGCCAATAAAAGGAGAAAAACAGAGTTTGGACTGAACCACTCACTTTTTTTTGGTCACTTTTTCCAAGTAAAATTACACCTGACAGGATGCGGTTAAAAACAAGGGAAGTTTGGCATCCCTTGCTTTTGAAAAACGCCTGGAAAGAAGTTACATAAAGCAAGCTTAAGGAAAATATGTAGTAGTTTCAATATTTGAGCTGTCTACACATCCCAAAGACATTTTTATTTAAACAGAGTACTCTGGAGCTCAGCCCAGTAGCGCAGGTGGCTTCCTGTAACTTATCTCTCTCTCTAGGATGATCTAAGTATATTTGTCTTTTGTTTTACACGCTTCTGTCTGAGATGAATACACTGCACTCAAGATGTAAGGGTGTCACAATGAATCTCCAAATTGAGCTATTTTTTTTTTTGAGTTTTGTGCATATTATACAATAAACGTACTTTATTTTCCTCGTCTCTGGTGCGAAGATAATCAGCAAAGAGATCATGAGATTGTCAAATAGTGCATGACGATGTGTGATACATCAGCTCCAGTAATGTCAGTGTTTTATGGCATCAAACTAAGCCAGAAAACAAACCTTTCAATGTCACTTTTGACATCGGCTCTGGTCACACGCTTTCAGTAGAGACAGAAGATATCATATCATGGATATAAGATAAGTCTCCTCTACAGGGAAGCTGATGTATTAAAGAGAGATGACCTCACTCTGCATGATCAGGTGAGAAATAATTAGAGTCCACAATGCAAGAAGCCAGTTTAGCTGGTTTAAACATCTGATATGTGGAAGCAGCAGTGGCCAATGAATGATTACAGCAGCAACTAACAATTGACTTTGTAATGGTTTAATATGCCGATTATTTTCCTGATGAACTGTCTAGTCTAGAAACCGTCAGAAAATAGTGGAAAAATGCCATAATGTCATAATTTCTCCAAGCCCAACATGTCTTGTTTTGTCCAACAAACAATCAAAAACCAAAGATAATCAGTTTACTATCACATAAGGCAAAGAAAAGCATGAAAATCCTCACAAGTGAGAAACTAGAAGTGGTTGATGTCTGGCATGTTTGCTGGAACAAAAATGGGGAAATGATTCTTTGGTTATAGTTGCTGACAGAGTTGGTCAACTGATCAATTGGTTGTTCAGATCGAAAACTGATACAATTTGGGAAAGAGAGCGAGTCATATTTATGTTTATGATGGTGTCGTTTAGCCCTGCAACGATTAGTCACTGAATCAATTAGTCGATCGACATAAAATTGATCTGCAACTATTTTGATGGTTGAATAATTGAGTCATTTTTAAGCAACAATGCTCGTTACATACATTATATATTATATATATTTACAGACAAAACAATGATTGAGAAAATAATTGGCAGATAAATTGATAATGAAAGTTGTTGCTACAGCCATACTGTTATTGGTTATTGATTTTTCATCCGTGATTCTGATACATAGTTGGGAAAAAAAAAAACACAATAAAAATTTAAATTTTAAAAGGTTTTGTGGAAGTTTACAAAAAAAAGCTTGTCAGAGGAATGATGCCATAAGGGCTGTAACTAACAATTATTATTTTATTATTGATTAATCTGCCGGTCATTTCCTTGATTAATCTTTTGTTTTGTCTATAGAATATCAGAATATAGTGATCAGTGTTGTTATGTCTTCAGATGTCTTGTTTTATCTGATCAACAGTCCAAAATCTAAAGATATTCACTATATTATCATTTATGACACAGAAAAGCTTCAAATTCTCACATTCGAGAGGCTGCAAAGAGCAAATTCTTGGCGTCTTTGCTTAATAATCGACTAATCATTGCAGCTCTAATGTTGACACACATAAAACCACATATTAAAATTGAAATATGAAACGATTGTTGGTTGCAGGCCTATTGCCAGACTTACTCTCAATACTACACCAGTGCGTTGCCCATTTTGAAACAGTCACAGTATGATCCAGTCTCTCGGTTTGAAATAACACCAAAGGACAAGATGTCAGCCAGCAGAAATATTAATTTAGAGAGATAAAGCTAGCAAAATATATCTTGGCAGCAAGACGTTAGTACGTAATCAAAAGAAAACAAAAAGCGGTCCGTGGTGTCGATGTGTATCAGTGTGTGTTCTCAGTTTACTTGCCAAGTAAAATAAGTGTTTCTCTCAGCTTAGCAGCTCAACAGGAAAACAACTGCCTGATTAAATAAGAATGTCTTCTGAGTCAGCTTGCCGAGTCAGATAAGGGTGATGAGGGGAGATACAACAGCTGACCGACTGCGCCGTATCCAAACACACTGTGGGCTTCAGTTGACAGAAGAGCACTCTGTAGACCATCTGTTGTAACAAACAGGTGTGTGTGTGTGTGTATGTGCTGCTCCCAGCAACTGCAGCAGCAACAGGACGATCGTTTTCCTCTTTGGAGACAGATAACAAACACGAGTACACATAAAACAAAGCCAAGCTACTGAGTAGTGGCAACGGAACAATACTGATGAGAATAGCAGAGAGGATGTATTTGTTGGAAAAAAAAAGGATGCAAATTCATCTTTAGAAGGTGTTTTAATCTGTTGTACGGCTGCAACTAACAATTATTTCCATTTTGTTACCTCCATCGATTAACCCACTGATTATTTTCTGGAATAAATCAATTAAATGGTCTGTAAAATGTCGTCAAACAACTGTGAAAAATGCTCATCACAAGTTCCTAAAACCCAAGGTGACTTCTTCGATTTGCTTTTTGCTTGACCAACAGTCCAAAAACTGAGGTTTACTATGTTTTAAAACAACAGAAGCTGGAACTATAGCATGTTTGCTTGGAAAATTACTTAAACAACTTTATACAAAACACTTTCAGATGATTTCCCTGCAACACACCCATCTAGCAGATTAAAACAAATACTGAAAATGATTTGCATGTTCTATCTGACAAAGGCAACAGAAGGAGCGCTTCTGCCCTCCTGACCTCTGACTGCTCTTCTAACCTCTGCGTTTGCAGCCTGCACTGAAAACACTAACAAAGAAACAGCCAGTATGGATTAAATTAGGATATCATGGCAACACACTGGTGTGTGTCTGTTGCATGTGTTCAAATCAATACTCGTACCATGGAGCAGATGAAGGCAAAACCACAATAAAGAGTGACTTTTTATCTTTGTTAGTGAACTTTATGCCTCATTTACGCCCTTAAAATAACAATTTAAACTTCAGTTTTACTGTGAGGGAGTTTGCATGAAATAGAGCTGCATGTGAAGTGCAGTTTGGAAAGCAGTCCACACTTTTAGATCAGAGTCAGAGATGGTCGTAAGAAAGCAAGAGGATGAAATTAAAAACCTCGTTGGATGAGGACAGACAGCTGCTGAGGCCCAACTGTTTCTGATCCTCAGGGAGCCACTACCAACCTCTGTGTGACAGAGACACAGCTGCCAGAGAAAGCAGATACACGAGAACACTAGGTAGGTGATAACAAAGACAAACAGGGTCTTCACTGTCTCTCTGCTGCCTTCCTGAATCCACCAGAAAACAGACAACTAGTGGAAAGCTTGTGTTTTTGCTAAGGCCTCCTTCACTCCACAGCACAAACATTGCCTCTCGTTTAAAAACATGCATTTCCTGCAGCATCTACGTTTCCTGCCTGTTGAAGACGCCACAATCTGCCAGAAACTATATGATGGATGTGTGTGTGGAGAGAGGGGGGGGAGCGGGCGCGCGCACGAGGCGTGCACGGTCACTGCAAACCCAACACCGTCACGACCTCCCTGCAGCTTTCACCCACAGCAACCTGCGGCTCCTCCGGCGACAAAAGTCCGCTCTGCTAATTCAGTAAACATGCACTCACCTGTTCGGGGCCTCCGCTGGAGCCGCACGGGTTTAGCTTTCTGTTAAAACGAGCAAATGTTCCCATCTCATGTCTTCACATACTGCTTGGCGACGCAAAACATCCGGCTGGCTTGCAGCGTGACCCAGCCGAGCTGCGTCAAGTTAGCGGAAGGCAGCGACCGGGAGACTTCCGGTCTCACGACGCTTCACAATAGCGTTTGAAAGCTCGTTTGAAAGGATAGTTCGCTTTTTAAGTGGGGTTATATGAGGTAGTTGGGTCGGCACGGAAGCTACGCAGTGGACTGCTGCTGTATTTTAGCCCCCTAAGAAAAGGCCCACCCCCAAAAAATCAATATCAGTTTAAGTGTACGCTATATTTAGGATATTTTCACCGCTTTATCTTGCATCTCCTTTAGCACTACATCTTCTCAACCGTACACCTTCTGTATTCCTACGCCGCAGATCAGCTGTTTTTGTCAGAAAGTGCCACAGAATTTCAAATTGACCACATTTCTAATTTGAGAATGTATCATATCTAATTTATAAGGTTCAAGTAAAGCTAAATTCTTGGTTAACTCTTAACAATCATTTTTAATCGACTAAATAGGAAACTATATTGTTGAGTATCACTGCGAGTTTTACTAACCTGTTTTGTTAACTGGTGACATGAGCAACAGCTCCATCATGTGGTGAAATAAAACAGTGGAAGTTATTGTTTTTTATCACAAAGAAATTGAGCAAAGGGTGTGAACAGAAGACTGTTGTGCACTTTTTTCCTGGTAATTCAAGGATTGGATGCAATTTAATTCTGAGATTTTTTTTTTGAAAGCACACCCAATGGTGGAAAGTAACTAAGTACATTTAGTCATGTGCCTATAAGCAGAAGGTGATATGAGGGAGATGAGGGGAGATGCTGTCCCCCTTGTTAGCAAAATGACCAAAATGCATCCCCCTTGTTAACCTCCATCCCCTAGTAGCAGAGAGAGTGCAGAGGCAGAGGGGTTATTTATGTTAGTCTAGTCTGCCTGACTCATTGATCCTTTATCTGACTGAGGTTTGTGCAAGTTAGAATCTATCGCCCCGACTATGGTTCTGAAATATCAATAGCCTAACTGTGCTGTGTATTGATAAATCCATGGTGCTGTCCGTGGTGCTGAAGTAGCAGACAGATTTGTAATCGTGCCTTTTTCTCTCAGTCCCACCCTTCTGTCAGTTTCGTCTTGGATCTATAATACTCTCTGAACTATATACTATAAATACTCGATTCTACACTATATTGTAGCCTATATACTGTATAGAGTAGACAAGTAGCAACGTGTAGTCGTGGGATACTCCCATCTGCTAAAAATTAACATATCACCTACTGGCTATAAGCACAATTTTGAGGTAGTTGTACTTTTGAGTATTACCATTTAACGCCACACACATTTCTACTCCACTGCAGTTCAGAGAAAAATATTGTACTTTTTACTTCACTACATTTATATAGTCATATATTGTTGGTAGGACACATGCACTTTACATATTGTACATACATTCATATTTTATACTCTTATTGATACTCTTACTACTTTTGCTACTGATTTTTTTTTTCCATACTGCTTTGTCGAGGAGCTAAAACCTAAGATTTTTACACTTTTATACTTGTGTAACAAGACGCAACAATGAAACATAGGCCAATGATACATTGACTCTAACCAAAATGGTAGCATAGAGTAGTTAACACAGACTGACATAAAATACTGATTTACAACATTCACATAGACATAAATGAGAGCTTGACTATTTAAAATAGTTACATTCCTCATGAGACATGTTTTGAATGTGGTGTTTGGATGACTGACAGTGTATCCAAATGAATTTTGACATGAGTTTATAAAATATGATGCACTGTTATAGACTACTCAACAGTATCTAAAATAGCCAAAAATACCCCATTTTGATTATTATAACAATAAGATGTATTATTACTACTGATAGTGTAACACTCCTGGGGGCTTTTTGCTGTTTGGGTACTTCTACTTTACATACATTTAACAATACCAATGTACTTATCTTAACTTTGTCTATGCAAGAATTTTACCTTAGCTGTATTTTTACAGTTTGGTATTGCTTTTTTTTACTAAATGTTTCCCCTGACATCTAATCAGTTTGTTTCTTTTACTTATCTTAGATTATTGAGCTTCCAGACTTGTTTTTACTTTCTTCTACAACTTCCAAACTTTTCAACTCTGGAACTTTGGTAACACAACAACCTAGACACAGAGCAGAGTTATGGTTGGGACATGTGGAGCTCATCAAATTTGATTAAAACATGCATTAAAAAGAATAACATCACACTGTAAATTACTTCTGATTTTATTCAATGGAAAAAAAGACCTTCAGGAAAATACAGTAATTCCCATAGTACACACAGAGAGGACATAAATTAGAGAGGCATGGCAGAGAGACGTTTGAGGGGGGAACATGTCACCTGGCACCTGGGTGGTAGAAAACATTTGATCCACGCTGCCACACAGCCAGGGGCACACTGTGCACTATGCAGGATGTAGAGGAATCAGTGAAATCACACTCTGGACTTGTGTATTTCATACCGTGAGCAAAAGTCGATTATTCCTGTACACAAACGTCTAAATGATAGTACAAAAAGGGAATAATACAAAATACAAAAAACAGGGAAAAACTGCCCTCAAAATAAACCATAAATATTCATATCGATGCACATTGGTTTAACAAAACAATTGCTTCTGTAAACATTTTCAACATAAGGTGTGCATTACAATTTAAAAACCACTGCAGTCGCATACTTATCTGAAGGGTTACATAATAAAAATTGCAGAAACAAGACTAAAAACTAAGTCCGAGTTAAAAATATGCCGCTTACTGTACTTCACACCGTCTGAAGTGGTTTTGTAACACTGTTATTAGAACGTGTGACTTTTTGCCTTCTTTTGCTTTTCACAGATGATCAGACAGTGAAAGCATCTCGTTCCAATGCTCTCAGGAGGTCCCACATTGGACAGTGAAGGCACCACCCTTACAGAGAGCAGGATTAAAGAGTCTAAGAGTTTAAGTGGTGGTGGTGTTGGTTGGGGGGTGGGGGGGGGAGTGAAACGCTGCATTTGAGTCCCGTTTTCACTCGTACACACATACAGCCGCCGGATGGATTCTACATTTAACAGTGGAATGAGACTGTCTTAACATGAAGTGAAGTGCAGCCTTGTCGTTCGGGTTTCAGAGGATGAAAAATGAAGAAATAAAATACAATTCTAGGATGGAGTCACCGTCCAGTTAGAGTAGTGTATTTGTGTCTTCAATACAGACAGAACTGAGTAAAACTAACTGCCTGTTTGAAGCTTGAAATGGCAAAAAGAGGTCCAATATTGAATCACATGGCTGGTTCAGACTAAAGTGTCCCTACAGTACGCAAAAATCCAAACTTCTTCACTTTTAACTTGTCAAAAACCTACAGAGGATTTTGAGCAGTTGTATTCTGCTGGCGACCCAAACGTTTAGCTAAAGTCTCCTTCAGAATACAGAGTTGGATCATAGGTGTGAAATGTGGCTTCAAAGTGTGCAGGAGGATCATCAGCTGATCCCGGTTTCCTCCTTTCTGCGGAGAGTGTGATGTTCAAAGCTTCTACGCATGCTGCCTTCGTTCCCTTACTGTCACTTCTGCCCACTGGCCTCCATGCTACCATAACGGCCACCTGCTAATTCTGCATGTCTAATTCACAGTTTATCCTAGCCCTACTTATGACTGACGTTAAAGGAAAAATCCACCTGAAGAAAGAAGAGAGAGAGAGAGAAAAAAAAACAGCTATCTGTAATGCACCTCACATTTCTGGGTCCATTTGTCGGTTTGGTGGTGTGTTTTTATATTTCCAGTAGAACAACAGAATCCTTTTTATAACCACTAACGGATTAAGAAAAAAGACGATTGACCAGAGAGGCAAAAATGCAACACTTCATCACAAACGTCTGGAAAGCACTGCTGATAAATAACAGTAGGAGTATCTGAGTAATCTCCCTCTATGGGTGCTTCCTGCTCTCTTATGCTTTATTTATGTGCAGCGAGTCACATACAAAATATACAGTGTGTGAAAAAAAAAACGGGCTAATTTTGTTGATAACACCAACATGCTGTCATAAACAGGGCTGTCCAACCTCATTGACGTGAGGCAATGTGGTAAAAGTTGAGTCTGGGAGAGTCTGAAGCCCACATGGTTGAATGTAGTTAGTATGTACAAGCTGATATCCAGTACCCTGTATTTAATGGATATATCAAGAAGGTCCCTTAAAGAGTCGTCTTCACTTTAAAGGAGAAGAAGGCAAAAAAAAGTGAAGAGGCAGATTTTCATGTCAAGCATTATTTATGGGAGGAAACGTGTGGCTGTGACATTTGAACTAGTGTTAAATGACGTGCCTGACGTAAATCTACCGTGGTGGGAATAAGAGTTAAATCTACCTGAACAGGACCTGGACTAAACACAGCGACAAAAGGTGTGGCACATACAGTAATCGCCTTCTTTCAGTACAGCAACGACTGTGTTTAGCCTCTTATCGTCCCTTCAGACAAACACACTTGGTCAGTCATTCACATGCTCAGTGTTTCTTGCGTTGCCCTCCACTCACACACATACACGATGCAAAGTTTTACTATGACACATAAAAGATTTACCATCAACAGGCGACAGATCCCACGTCCCGCAGAGGAAGAGGAGGAGGAGGAGGAGGAGGAGGAGGAGGAGGAGGAGGGAGGAGGAGAGGGGGGATCGGCTCAAAGTTCGGGTGGCGGGGTCGGGGTGAGAAAAACCTGGAGGCTCGTGGGAAGGGGGGGTTTCTGTTGTCTTAATATAGTTTACTAGTACACTCAGTGGACTTGTGACAATGCACGCAAACAGAACGCACCTCCCCGCCCCACCCCCCGAAACACACACCCGTCCCTCGCCTAACGCTTCTTTTCATGATTACAGTCCTAATCGGTTGTTTTCTTGCCCGAGCAGGGTGAGAGGAAGCTGTTCTCAAGGCTGTTCTCTTCTTCTTCGTAGTCGTTGGTCATAGTCACAATCGTCATCTGTTGGTCACTGCTTAGGTATGGTCGTCGTATGTCGGCTGGTGTGGCGGGATGTCGACTACCAGCTCATAAGGGAAGTGCGTCCCAGGGTCATGAAGTACACCTGGCTGGCGCCTCCGGGGCGCACAGAGGCGAAGAAAACCTGACAGACAAGACAAAAGCAAATATATGAGCTTAAGAGTATTTGGTGGCATTTCTGATGCAGTGGGTTGTACTCACGGAGGTAAAAGGTCTGATATTTAATAAAAGTTGTAAGCCAGATTGTTGTGTCTTGGGTCTCTGCAGTGTTTGTGGATTGATTGATTATTGATTACCAACAGCAACCATCCTGCGTAAGTGCTGCAACTATTGAGACTGTGTGGTTTGTTTTGATTTTAATATTCAGCAATTCAGACAGAAACATGTGACCTGCAGGTTGTCTTAAGCTGCCCTGAGAACGCAGAAATAGAGACAAATTCTGCTAACTGGTATTTACAGGAGTTTCTGCTCAAATGTCCAGTGAATCAAATGCAAATGCTGCAAAATTATCAATGGAGTATCATGACAACATATGCTGACGATCTCCAGAACATTTTCAGTTTCATCAAATTCAATTTTATGGTGTTAACGTCATTAATTCCAGCCTTTGTTCTTACATAGATTGAAAGTAAAGAGATAGAAGGAAGGAGGGAAAAAGGACATCAGAAAGAAAGAAATACAGAGAAAGAAAAAGAAAAAGAAAAAAAGGACAGAAAGAAAGAAAAACCAGAAGACAGAGATAAAGTTCTCACCTTGTCATTCCTCTCACAGAGGAACTTGAGTCTCTGGGCTCTCTTATGCATGAAGACACCGTCCAGGTGACCCGTCTCCACTGAGCGGATCTCTATGGCCTTTTCACCCCAGCCCATGATCTGGTTCGACCTAATGTAGGCTACAAAAACACAGACAGAGATAAAAGACTATACGACTTGGGCTGCACAGATTCATTACAAAATATGTGTTATGTGTTACATTTGCTGCCCACACTGGAATAAGTTGGACCGTCTCGTTTTTGAAAAACTTACCCACTGAAGTTGGCATTTCTCCCCACTGCAGCACCACATCCTTGGTGATGCGTCCATAGGTGTTGACGTAGACGCCCTCGTCTTCGTAACACACCAGCAACTCTATGCCGTCAGTGTTGGGTAAGATGATGATGGCGTGGCACTGAATGCTGGTCTGGATCTGAGGGTGGAAAAACACAGAAAAGTCAAGAGAGTGAAGAGCATGAAACACAGGAGGAGAAAAACAAGAGAGGGTCAGACTCTGTGCTGAGTACGTACATGTGTGGGCAGGTAGATGTCGTAGACGGCACCGGAGTCCACATCCACAGCATGGAAGCCTGAGCAGGAGCCGTAGATGACCTTTAACCTCTGACCTTCCTCCACAGTCAGGTCAACCAGCAGAGGCCTGTGCACCAGGTCACCAAAAGACTGAAACCAACCATGAATAAACAAGTTAGTTGTGAAGTCACAACTTACAGGTGGAAAAACTAGAGATCTAGATCTGCCCTGGGACCATGCTTACCTTAAAGGCCATGAATTTGTGGTAGGGTTTAGGTGCCCAGGCGTACACCTCCACAGCGTTCTTCAAGGCCAGCACCAAGAACTTGATCCTCTCATATTTCACTGGAATGAATAGGAGAAGTTAGTCAATAGTGAGTTGCTTAAAGTAGGGCTTATTAACAAATCTTGGTCAAGTTGAACCCTCTCTTTGTGTGTATTATTCATTTGAGGTTCAGGAATCTTTGACGGTTAAGGTATATGAAACGTACCGACTTTGTAGTGGACGCAGCCCTCCAGGTCACCAACATTGACCCAACCCTGCTTCTTCTCAACCTCAGGGTCGTTGTGCAAAATCTTGTTTCTGAGCCACGATAGGTAATACACCCGCAGCTTGTTTTTCTTGCCTGCAGGAGTTGGAGAGAGGGAACTGTTTTACAATCTTTAAAAAAACAAAAACATGGTTTCACAGCTTTGTAGCAGCAAATTATACACAGTGGTCTGGCATTTAAACTGAAAGAATAAGAGTTTTGTCATAATACAAAGACAATAATTATCCATTTTTGTCCATTTTGAAAGATGACTTAGACTGAATAGATAGAAATGACAACGCTCAACAGTCTAATGAATAAAATCTGTCAATTAATCCTCTCACCCATCCATCCATCCAAACCTTTGTTACTTCTAGATTAACTATGTAAATATCACCTCACGGTTGTATGTCTCCTACAATCAGTCAAGTTGAAGTTTACATCCATGTCTGTCCAGACTCAGATAATATTTCAAACTTTGAAGGAATTTAATAAAAGGTATGAAGTGTATTTTCTTTGTATGTGTTCAAATGTTTTTAGCCAAAGCTGTAGCCACGACAGTAGACAATGCTTCAGATATGAATGTTGCAGCAAAGAAGCTACAAATTCTAAAATGTCAATGCTTCACACACACACACATCTACAACCCGGCAGCACAGAAGATCTTTACAATCATCACATTTTCAAGGTGAGTACCCAAAATTAGTGTCACCAATTCAGTATCCTGATCAAATGTGAGATATGGTCACAATCTCCCTTTCTGTTCCTGAGCTATGGCGTTGAATAATAGCAAGAAAAAGACATTTGTGTGAAACTTTGTCATAATTAGCGTATAAATTCTCGAGCTATGGCTGAAAACTTGTTTTGTGAGGTCACAGTGACGTAGACCTTTGACTACCAAATTCTAATATTTTCATCCTTGAGTCCAAGTGGACGTTTGTGCCAAATTTAAAGAAGTTCCCTCAAGGCATTCCTGAGATATTGCATCATGAGAATGGGATGGACGGACGGACAACATAAAAACATAATGCCTCCAGCCACGGCTGTTGTCAGCGTGGAGGCATAAAAATGAATCCCTTCATAGTTAAGGACAAAACTCAATATCTGGGCGAAGTAGCATTTACCTGATATGGTGACCAGGACATTGAGTCCCTCCAGGACGTCCATCTGCTGGATGCGTCGCCTGTTGATCAGGGGGTAGACCTTCCCCTGACCGCTCCGGTCCAGCAGCATAAGACCACTCTCTGTCCCCACCAGCAGGTTCACTCCTGGAGCGATCATGAACAAAAACACACAAATGAACACAGATAGTAGAGCTCCTACTGCTGTGTATCTGAGCAAGACTATGATTCCCTACCAGGGTTTGTATGTAGTACACTACCACATCACATGGTTATTTTTTTAAGACACACTTACCCCAGAGTGCAGCACACAGGATCTCAGAGTTGAACCTCTTCTTGTACTTGCGAATCTCTGGCGTGTCGCTCGGCGGGCGTGTGTTGACTGGGTTGACGTTGACAACTGAACCTTTACGGGATGGGTCAGACCTCAGCGGGTCCGCCAGCCGTCCGTCCTGCCCAAATCCTGCTGGAGGGGGCACAGAGATAGAACAAGTCAGGATGAATGCCACAAATTACTTAACTTATCAATGAGAAACCTGGTGCCTGATCTGAAGAAATGGTGCTGTGTGTGTGTGTGTGTGTCTCTGTTTATCTTCATAAATACTCATTCAGTTTATTGACATCATGTATGTGGGATTATGCTGCCAATATTTGCCAGTATAAGACTATAATGTACAACGTACAACTTGACTCATTCAAGATTTAGTTTGTCATTTTCTTGTGTATTTGCATACACAAAAAAACCAAACTGCTGTTCCTCCCAGCCCACAGCAGTGCAACAAAACAGAAAGGATAAAGAAAGTACATGTTTCAGTTTGATGTAGACAGCTCATGCATGTCAACGAATGACCAGCAATGATGTGGGAGTTATATAATCCATTAGGCAACATGATAGTTTGAACCGCCCGAATCCTCAGCTCAGATCGTTCAACATAATTTCATGGGAAAAATGTTCAAAAAATGTGTGGGGGAGAAGCTATTGTGGAAAAAAAACTGAGGACGCTTCAAACGGTCAGTTAGTTGTTGACCTACCCATGTTGTTGAGGGAGCTGCCGCTGGATGGAGAGATCTGGAGAAGGCGTGGGTCGATGAAGGGAGTGAAGGAAGAGGAAGACTTGTGTTTGGACATGGAGTTGCTTTCTGACTGGGTCTGACAAAGATTAAAAACATTTAGAAAACAACTTGTACTTAAAAAGCACCCATTCACTTTTTGTCTAGACGACTGGATTTAACAGTATTCCTATTCAAAATGGAGCGAAGAGACAACAAAACTCTAACACAGATAGTGAACAGCAGATCTAACTCAGAAATTAGAACTGTGGTCCAAACCATGACATAAAGATTTGTTATACCAGTGCTGACTTAAAAAAACTGACTATAATTTAGAGCTGTTGATTTAATCTACATTAGCAAAACACGCCCTCAGTTTTGAGCATATGAGTTACAGTTCTCCCTCTGGGGGATCATAAACAGCAGCATTCATCTGAACTGTATTCAATCATACTGGCTAAAACAATGACATACTGCAATTTTTATGACACAGGAAATTGGGAACACATAGTTTCCACTGACATTCGAGTTAATAACAAATCAAATGAAAAGATGGCGTGCAGTTAGTTCTTTTTGAAGCTGGCGTGGACAGAAATGTAAGAGAGGAAAACAACATGTGTGACAGGGAAAGAAATGTGTTGAGGGAAATGAGAAATGATCTGGTTGCTGTGAAGTGTTAAAAGAAAAAGCTGCTCCTAATAAAGCACAGACAGAAGAGGATCATTATTCCACCACCCAAGATGCATCTTGTTTGCAACGTTATGTGTCACACTACAAAAAGGGGAATATATACTAATCAACATTAAAAATATATAGGATTTACGTGTTTGGTGTTTTAAAAATTCTGCAAAACCATCACACCAGACATGCTATCGCCCAACACTAGTACTACTACTCAAAGCAGCGAAGATACGCTTGTTTGTAGTTCACCCCCAAGAAGCTCCAGTTTAGTTTCCTCCATGCCATGACCACGTTCTACCACCAGGAGGCACCAGTGTTAGCAGTGACACAGTGCAATGCAGTGGAAGGGTTGCAGCAGCAGCAGCAGCAGTTCAGGAGATTCAAACCAGGTGTCAGCCAAGCCAGAAGGGGGCAGAGGAGAGCCAGAGTGAAGCCAGGAGGACACAGAGGGGGGGGCAGGATAAGGTGCAGAGATGCTCAGAGAAAACAACCGAGGACGGGGCTGTAGGTGTGTACAGGCTTGGAGATGGAGGCATGTTTGCTTTAGTGGTCAAGATTTAAATAAAAAACAAGGCCACACAGAGGCTCACTGCACGTCTAAGCCTGTACACTCCAAAACAGCCCATCCCCTGGCTGTTTGTCCCCAGTGGTGTGAGGGTGACATACCTCTATGGCAGTGAGCTTGTCCAGGGAATTCTGTGGGGACATGGCAGGACTGGCATGGCTAGATGATGAGGGGAAGGAGGAAGAGGAGGAGGAGGAGGAGGAAGGGATGGTTGAAGAAGAGGAAGGGGAGTGGTGGCTCTGCTGGATAAGGTCTGGTAGGTGGTGTATGCGGCCGGCAAAGCCATTTTTCTCTTGGAGGCTGTGGCCGGGGGGTTGGGGCTGGCCTTGGCCATGACCGGGGCCAGCCGGGGAAGAGAGATTGACCAACCGCTTTATGTCAACGGTGCTCTGGAAGCAAGAACAGGCACACTTGGGCTCGAGCAAGCAGGTGGAGAGAAGGAGGAGCTGTACGTTTACCTTTGGCAGCTCTGTGTTACGAGTTACTCTTTTATCTCACAACAAGATCCTCTTATTCCCACATCATATATAAGATATTCCTAAAGTCCTCCACTGCTGTGCATGTCACTGTAAATACAATCTATAATCAAACGTATTAGATGTGAAATGTGAAGCAGAAAGTCTACAATGACTAATAGTTTAAAAAAAAAAACATAAAAAAGGCATGATAATATATAGAAATGGTGGAGAATGAGTGGATAAACAGACACTGGACAAAGAAAGAGGAAAATGTCATTTCTATCAACTATATACGAGCAGAATATGCTTTTAACTTACCTGTCTGATGACCAGAGTGCCATCCTTGGAGGGCGTAGTGGCTTGGTCGCTCTCTGAGTCTTCAACCAGCATGGTTTTAGCGGACTCTGTCTCCCCGTTACTCAGCCGCCTGCAGAAGCCATGGGAATATCTGATGTCCGTAACCAGACCAGTGTTAACAGTCATGCAGAGAAGCCATGCAAAATGCACATCCTCTGGGGTCAATATACATGTTTATTCTCTTTATAATATAATGTTTCTCTCATGCTTCAATTACGAGTAAATATCTTGTTATGTTCTACGATAAAACATAAAATTCAAGAGCAGCGCCTGTTTCATGTCTCACAGCAAAGCATCATTACAGTTCGACCTACCCAGCCCTGGAGTCCTCAGCTCCTGAGGTGGACTCCTCTCCAGCCTCCTGGTCCACCTCCTCGTCGTCGTCCTCGTCAGTGGTGCCCGAATCCTCGCTCGAGGAGGAGTAGTCGGTCACCTTGTGGGGAGGCCGCACGTCGTCTACTGCGCGAAGCTCCTTGGCCAGAGCTGTCAGGTCCTGAGAGGAACAGTGATGAAGTCTTAGAAGTCTGATATTTTGACAAAACTTATGTTGTCTAGAATGACGCCTTAGTAGATTCAAAATTAGTTGTTTTTTTTTTAACTCATCTTCGTAATGTGAGGCTCTCATATTCTAGACAATCTGAGTCTTGAAGTCATCCCTCCTCGCTTCATATAAACTTTCAGCCATCTATCAGTTCTTGCCCCTGTGTTCAACTTACTATACCTACAGCCTCAGATCTCTTGGTATGTGTAGTGGGAAATTTTGCCCACTTTTTTGGATTAGCTTTCTCTCTGGGCTGCAGAGTTGACATGAGCAACTCAGCCCTGGGCTCAACAAAAGGCCAAAGAAAAGAAAAATGTCAGTTTGAAGCCTTGTTGGACTAGGGCTGTGATTCCAGTTAGTCTTCTTGCAACATATTGTTTGAAAAAATAACAATTTTCTGATTCCTAGCTTAATATCATACCCTCTGGAGTCCAAGTCTTGTAACCACATTGCCCTCTGCTTCTCCCTTGCAGATTTAATAATGCAGTCTTGTAAGGTCAGTGACAAGCGAGAAAGGGAGGAGGGATACTTCCCTGACGTTTTCAACAAAGCAAATGGGCCACAGTTTATCTGACAACAAAGCCAGGTGAGATTAAGAGCCATTCTGACAAGTACAAGGAAACAAAAGGAGTGTGTTTGCATTCAGATGTGCTTGCATTAAAAATCCAGGCTCAGGAAACTGCTGCAGAGGGTTTTAACCCTTCTAGCGCCATGTGTGTTTTGTTGATGACAAGCAATAAAGTGGGAGGGAACTGTGCAGGCACAAGGCAAGATGCCAGCAGAAGGCAATCACATCACAGGCAGAGAGGACAGTAACCAATGACAGAAATACAAAGAATTATTGCATCAATCCTCACAAAGTTCTTTTATCGCAAACCTCTAGGCCTGTCACGATAATTATGTTATCGACTTATCGTACGATATATGGACATGACCTCAATCATTTCTGCTGACCTTGATATTGTCCGTTGTGTTTACATGCATGTTTGTTTACATAAGAGTGTCACAGACATTTTAGCCAACGTGATGCCAGAATAAACAGCATACTATCTATTAGAGCCAAATAATCTACCTGTTTCAGCAGGTTGTTTGCAGAAGGTTTCAGCATTTTGATAAATATAGTTTCTGATCCTGCTGTTATAACTTAAAAAAGGGTACGACAGCGCATTAGGCCCGCTCTTCCCTGGCCTCCACATCACAGGCGGATCTCCCACACTCCACGTTAGCGGCTAATAAGCTATTCATGTCACATAAGCTAAGTACATGTCCCGAGTGGGGAATGTGCAAGCTGGCGGCGCCGCTCATATGCAATTAACTGTATAAATAACTCTGTCCTGGCCCATGATGGCGGGTCGGCATTTTCATGGAAGTGTAGCACCCACCCTCAGATTAAAAACATGTACTAAAGACCAATCAGCTGTGTGACCACTGTGTCTAGTTTACATTATTAATTTCTAATTGACATTGTGGGTGTATGTGATGTGCTGTTGTGTGTAGCTTTGTAGTTTGTATTGTGTGTTCTGTGTGTTTTTCTTTGTTTTGTTTTGTTTTTTTTTGCTTTGTACTGTTTTTTTGATTGTGGGGGACTACGGATGCAAATTAGCTTCGAGCTAACTCCGGTGCAGTGCATCTTTGTGTTTAAAACTGCACAATGTCCCAATCAATAAATCAAATCAATAACTTCCCCCCCTCATGCACCAGGGGCCACCACCCCCTCTTGAATCCACAGAAAAGCCACCATTACTGCCTGGCCACTTCCATGTTTCCATGTGACCTCAGAGGTGGAAGCCATGTGCAGGCAATCCCAACTAAGCTTGCATGAAAGATTTTGATGACATTCCCATTCCGATGTCTGCATATTTGTAAGAATTGAAAGTTCATTGCTCTTTGAAAGGGTGTACTTGCATTATTATGCTATTATATTATCATTATATCAGTGGCATAACATGGTCAAACAATGACAATAATATCATTTATCACAATTATTTCTGGGACTATATATTGTCCGACAAAAGTAGTTATCGTGACAGGCCGACAAACCTCAATCACATAATGCAACAGTGTTTCCTCTGTAATTTTAATACATCGGTGGTGCTTTTGGCAATAATTCTAGTGTTGTCCCATATCTGTTGCTGTTTGGGTCTAAGTTATGTTTAAAGTTGAGGCTCGAGTGTTAAAAATGTTTTTAATTGCTATATAATCACTACTTCTAAAGCATCTGGCCTACACTTTAGTTTTAGATAACATTAAGGCTTAATGCTTAACATTAAGTTAACAATCTTTATATCGATTTAACATTCTCTCTTTCAGTGGTGGTAATGTTCCTGCTGTGGTCGCGCACCGCTGCTAAATGAATACAGAGGAAACACTGATGCAATGAGAGGGGCAATGGTGCAAGCATAGCAGAGGTGTGATTATGTAATCTCATTTAATAGGCTTACCACATCACCCTAAGAGGTTCCCCAACAATCACGAACCATTGGATTCATGTGAAGTGGTAGTAAAATAGAGAAAAACACAAGTGGAAGAAAAACAAAAACAGTTTTCACCTATTCAGCATCAAAGAAGTTTAACCAGCACTTTAGAAACGGTGGACTTACAGCCGGTCGAGTAGGCCTGGCGAGGTTCTTTTCATCTTGTTTTTTGGGAACGTTTTCAGGCCGCTGGAGAGGTGATCCTTCAGATTTGGAGGAAGCTTTGAGTGAACAAAAGGAAATAGTGTTAGTGAGGGGAAACAATAGCGCCAGGAGGTCTTCAACTGCCTGTAAAAAACATCACAAAACGTGCAAGAGCATGTGCAGATAATACACCGTGGTATGGAGTAAGAATGATGTTTATATGGTAATACTCATAATGTATTCATTAGCGGTTAGTAGTGAGTGAAATGTGGCCGAGTACAGTACCAGGGGACTCACAGCGTGGCCTGAAGCGGTCCCCAGAACTGGCCTGGGAGCTGGAGTTGGAAGAGCCGGAGGAGCTGCCGCTGCCTGGCCGAGGCTGCAGCTTTTCCACTCGGTCCCACAGCGGGCGCTGCTCCACGTTACTGCCGCAAGGAACAAAGAAACATGAACAAGCTCAGTGGGGTCACATAGTGATATAATTCACATATAATTCACAGTAGGATTAGCCTACTGAGTCCTTTTATTTAATTGAATGTTAATATGCTTTTTTTTGTGCTTCTGATAACATGCCTGACATCTCACATTAGTCTTAATCAAATGTTTAACATTAAAATGAGGAACTAGTTTCTCTTCACACTTCCAGAAACTTGAACTTTTTTTTTTTGTCTACCTGTTACTCATGATTTAATAAAAGTTCTGAATTCTAACTAAATAATTGTACATTGTGTTAGTGGTATTTGCTAAATCTATCAGTTATGTGATTTAGTTTTTTACCAAATTAACATGTACAGACTTTACAGCTTTGTTTTTCCAATCTTGCTCACCAGTGTTGTCACTAGTAACACTAGTAACCAATTCTTATAATTAGCTTTTACAACTTTAAACAGCTTAAATGTGCACAAGTGCCTCAAAACTTTAAAAGCAGCTACATACAGACACATAAAGTAGAAATCCGTACACATTCTGAGGTCTCTTTACTTACCCGCCAGCATTCCTCTGTCCGCCCTGGTTGCCAGGCTGTGATGGCAGAGGGGACTCTCGGCGCGACAGTACCGGAGACCTGGATGTAGTCCTCACTGGTACCTGGAGAAGACAGATTCAAAGGTCTTCACACAGTGGCAGGTATATGCATGTTAAACCCATTAAACTAACAAATAAAATATCTCACAAATATATCTATCAACCTAACAGAAAAATGAACACACGTCTGCATTTACCATATTCGGATCCACAGACTGCACTGCTGCATCATCAAGCATGAACTTCAACATGTTACTCAATGTAAATCATCTGTACAAATTCTATTGTGATGAGAAAAAAAGAGCAGTTCTTCATTCAACTCTTCAGCTACAGACATCGAGCACAATATTGGGAATCACAGACATGTTAAAACTGAAAATGTGATTCCAAGAGTTTAATACCAACAGACAACGAACAGTGAAATACAACATTTTTTCTTAACCCACAGCTCTCAGAGAACTCCTCAGGGGCGGCAGAACTTCCCCAATACCAACACCCCTCCCACACATTGATCAGGTCGGAGGAATACGCTGTTTATCGACATCATGTCATATAATTTTTGAGTTATGGAGATGCAAAGTTCACATTTTTACCTCTTAATTCCATTTGTGGGCCCAGAAATGCAAAATTCCCTCTTTTAGTTTTAATACAACTTATATATATAATTGCATTTGGCATCAGTGTTCAATGTTGATCAACAAATGAGACTGAACACAGCAAGGCAAACGCAGACAGACAGCATGATAAGAGAAGTGGCTTGCATGACAAGAAGTGAATGAGGGAAGGGAGAGTTGAGGGAAGGGAGGGAATCAGGGGAGGGTCAGCTCCTTACCTTTGGAGGCACTTCCTCGCTGCTGGCCTGGTGTTCGGCCCGAGGCTGAGCCTGAGGGTGGTGGAGGGGAGGTTGGGGCTGGGGGTCAGTGCGTGCGGGCGATGGGTGGTGATGGTGGTGGTGATGGTGGGGGTCCTGGGAACGCAGGTGGAGTTGTGCAAAGCTAGAGGTCACGCCGCCGGGCTCGCTGAAGGACTGGGAGCGAGAGACCACGGGCGGAGGAGGAGGAGAGGGGGCGGCGCTGTTGCTGCTCTTTAGAGCGGCCAGGTGGGACCACTGGACCTTTTTAGGGAGGGAGGAGGGGGGGACAAGAGGAAGAGGAGGAGGGAGGAGGGAGGAAGGAGGAGGGGAGGTGAAACAAGCAGACAACACAGTGAGACATGAGGGAAGATGTGTGTGGCTTTTCACATACATGCACTTAGATATACACATGCATACAGCAGACAAAGCACGACACAAAACGATGATTGTTGATTGTCTTGGTTTCAGATTGATGCAAATGCTTCAAGTGACTATTTTGTATAATTAAGTTATTCTAGTTGTAGGTGCTGCTTTTCAAAAATATAAAAACCAATGGTAGGATTTAAGTGACATAAAGTAGAAATTGGATAATTTATGGATTAGTCTGTTCTTGGATTGTTGACTTAGTCTGTAAAAGCACACATACAGACGCATTTTCCTCTGTGGTGGCAGTTTTAAATTACTCAGCTCCGGATCTACAGTTCAGACTTGGTGTTCAGTATATAATTAAAAAGGTTGCACTTCTTACTCACTTGTGTTTGAGTATGCACTCCTTGCAGAGAGTAAATAATAGGTCAATTTGCTCAGTGGAAAGAAAACTAAATAAAGGTGACACATTGAACAACATGACACATAGATGATAAACTGCTGTTGGTGTAAAACCATTAATAGGAGCAGGGTGGGACTGGTGAGGAGCCGGATCTATCCCGCTTTACTATTGATGCTACCGTCTGAAATACCTATAATGGTGACTTCTTGTGAGAGTCAACTGCCAGAAAACAACTGGAGAAATCGAAAAGGTGTCAAAGTGACAAAATTCATCCAAAACACACAATAACACACTGTTTTCTTCTTCTTGCCCAGAGAGCTTCAAAACTATATGGTGCTAGTCCAGATAGTTTTAAAAAGATTTAGGATTCAGAGATATTAACTGCACTTCAACCCACTGCACTGAAGTGAGATACAGTCAATATAAAATCGTCTAAATCTAATCTCATTTCTTTCACAGCAGCTGGTGCTTGCAGATATTTGGCGGACACTTCCAGATACACGATAGCACCCTTCCACCCCAAAACTGTCCCTGCTGTTACTTTGCTCTTTGTGTGAATACACAAATCCAGCTGTGAGGAAGGTGAGGAAGAGAGCGACAGGAGAAAGAGGACAGGGATGAGGAAGGAGGAAGGCGTTACCTGAGGCTCCATGGGTCGGTGCATGGCGGAGGCCTCGGAGGAGCCGCCATTGGAGAACGGTTCAGAGGAGCGGGGAGGCAAAGGGGGCTGCTTGGGAGGAGGGGCAGTCTGAGGGGAGCCCTGAATGTTCTTACGGTACCGCTCGTCGGCCTGGGATGAGGGAATCGCACAGGACAAAAGATGGAGTGAGGGTCAGTGACCAAACTAAAATAGAGAAAGCAAGAAAATCAAGTAGAAGGGAACCACTTCTAAAGTTCAAGATAAATAGACCGTGAAATACCTCATGGCCTGATGATGAGTGCATGTTCTTGGAAGTCACATCTACCGTTCAGTAGACTATGCACAGATTTTAAGTTTTGGATTTCTTTCCTGTTTAAAAAATGGTTCCCATCTCCTTGTTTTTTCACATTTTAAAAAAGGTCCATTAAGAATCATTTGTCATATTCAGAGACCTTCATATTCGACTGACAAAGATCAACAATCAAGACAACTGGTGACGATGATATTAAAAACATGCTTGAAGGCCATTCGAGGCAGCCGTACAGACACACACACAGAGTTGGAGACAGGACTCTTTTTTTTTTTTTAACATCCTTGAAAACAATATTAGACTCATAAATGGTGGGAAAGAAGATCGTTGTTAATGACACGAAACAGCTCTGGTTGATGACACTGCTCGGGTGTCCTGCATGTTAGTTTGGCCGTCTACATGCAACGACCCAGTCCACACACATTGACAGAGTCAAAACAGCATTAATGAAGAATTTCACAGGTCGGCCATCCAAGATCAAGAGAAAATACGAACACTTGTGGTATTTTATTGTTCTAGAGAGAAACCCTCTAAAAAAAAATGGATGAAAGGAGAACAAATAGACTATCGTTGAAAGTTTGATCCTGAAAAATTATGAGGGACAAAAGCCTAAAAGATGATCTAAGCAAGGATCTTTATTTTTTATGGGGGAAAATAACATTATTTGGAAATGGAGCCTTGCTAATTATTTCCACTCTGTCGCAAACCTAAAAACTGACTATTTCTCTTTCTCTTGCTCAGCCAGCTTCAAGTGAAAATGAAGGCGAAAACATTTCAGACATCCGACTGGTTTTAGTAGTCAAGGGAGACTAGCAACAGTGCAAGTGAGAACGAGTGCCGAGAGAGAGAGAGAGTGTGTGGAGGAAAACAGCTCCGTTTTTGTTTTTTTTTTTATTCAGGACATAAAAAAGGCTGGTTGCTGGTGGTTGCGAGCCTGTGGTTTTCCATTCTCCACCGTACCCCCTACTTGTCTCATACAAAGGGCCTGTCTGAGTGGGCCTGCATTCTAACAAATTAGTTACTGCTTTGGGATAACACCACAGCTTCCACAACTGAACACACTGAGCAGCATTTGTCCGAACCCAGTGAGAATTATAATTTATTCTGCATTTTTGTCTATAGATTTCATTTTGTGACCCATCTTGATCTTTTCATGCAGGCTTAAGGGAAGCAAATATGAATCGAATGTAACTAAAGAGAACTGTTATTTGTTGCTCGCACCACCTCTATCACCATGGCCACTGAGGCTGTGTGAAGACAAGCAAGAAGCAGCTGGAAAGAGCAGGCAGCGGGGTAGTCAGAGCCGAGGAGGAGGTTCACCTCTCTGATAGGCTGAGGAGGATGACTGACAGGCTCGGCGGGCCTATCGGGCTCCAAATGTTCTGCCTGGGGAGGTTTAGAGTCAGTAGGGGTTTCGGTCTGAGGGGGGCTGGGACTGGGGGAGTCTGAGAGCTGGCTGGTGCAGGTCTCATCAGAGTCAGTCTTCTCTGGCACCGCTGCCTGGGATTTCGTGCTGTCAGAGGGGATTGTCTGAAGGCCTCTGGGGGACTCGTGAGCACCTCTCGCTACAGAGACAGCACTGTCAAGGACCTGAGCTTGTGGGGTTGTGGTGAGGACTCTGTCAGGGGGCAGGGTGGAGGTCTGTGGAGGTTTGCTATGGTCTGAGAGGAGTTTGGTCTTGTCGCCAGGCTGCTGTTTGGTATCGTGCTGGAGCGACAGCAGGTAAGCCTGCTCCTGCTGCAGCCGCTTATGGAGTCGCTCGGCCTTGCGTTGCTCCTCGAGCTCCCGCCACTTGAACTCCTATTGCAGAGTGTGGGGTTGATTCAAGGTGGTGAGAAGAGACGGGAGAGCTGGCAACCGACCATCAGCCTGACATACTAAGGCTGACTTAAAATCAGTGCCATCTTTTAAATCCTTCCCCAAAAACACATTCATACAGACAGACTTTGGCATCATTTGTCACTTCATTTGCCTGTTTCACCATTTTTAACTTGTGTTGTGTAGTTTTGGAAATCTATGAAAAGTCACACAATTTCAAACTTTTACATGAACACATTGAATGTCATAAAATATTATTAAATGAATGTTAAAATGTTGAAATAATGCAAAATGTGATTTTTAAAAAAAAAAAAAAAAAGAGGATAAAATGACAAATCTTGATACAATGAAAGAACATTTCTTATCATTTTCTCTCAACAAAACACACCTCTTAGAAACAAAGATTTGTTGTGGAGCATTTCCTGAGAACTTTCAATGTTTCAGATATAAACTGGTAAAATTGTCTCCCAGTTTTTAAATCACTGGGCAAATCTTACAAGGGTTTCATTCATAATGATGTCACTAGAATATGAATAGTTTAGTCAAAACATGAACTCCGACTGAACCATTTTATCATTATCATGTTAGTAGTTTCAGTCTTAATATAATTCATATTTTTAACAGTATTAAAGGGTTAAAGTAATTTACTGTGATGCCCACAATAATTTATATTAACAAAATTCAAATTATGTTATGCCTTGAAATTAAATTCTTGATTAGGAACTAACTAGTTACTGAAATGCTGATCCTGATGTGAATAACTTTAGTGCATCTATAACAGGCACCTTAGAAAGGAGGAAAGATACAGTGTTAATATATTGTAGGTTTTACATGAGGTGTATGTGTGTGACTGACCAGCAACATGGCCTGTTCACGGAGCAGCTGCTCCTGCAGCATCTCCAGGTGTCTCTGCTCCTCCTCCAGCTGACGTCTGATGTACTCCTGTCAATCAAAGCAAAGCAGCCGCTGTGGTTAGTAATCAATAGTAAAGATATGATGTCCAGCTTTACATCTTGCATCTATGTCTGATTTTTGGATGTGCGTCTGTGAAATTGATCGTAAATGATCTTCCTGAATGCACAAAGATCTACCAAGTTGTTTTTCCCCACAGCTTCACTTTCATTCACACAGAGTTAAGATACATTTTAGCAATGTATACAGTACTTGCAGAGTTGTGTCTCCCTTCTATCTCCTCATTTGTTTTAAAGAACTAACATCTTTCGCTGTTTTGTTGTTTTTGTGAAAACAGCTCTGGGGTCGGTTCTAAATAGTCTTCCTCTTAAATCATTAGATGTAAACCTTAGCACAGCTACAGCGCATGTTGTCTGCATTTTGGATCTCACTGACCAGCATCACCTCTTCACCACGACATACACACTCCACCTTCTGGTGTGGACGGACAGACAATTTCAAAATTAGTCTACCGGAGCCCTTAGGAAATTCTTACTTTGTGCATTTGAAAGGAGAAGAAGAAAAAAATGTTTATAAGCTAACCTGTTCACGATCGTTCCTTCTCTTCTCATCCTCGGCCCGCCGGCGTTCCTCCTCCTCTTTACGTCTGCGATCCATCTCTTCGATGCGCCTCTTCTCCTCTTGCTCCCGGCGACGTTGCTCACGCTCCTGTTGCCTCCTCATCTCCCGTTCACGTCTCTGTTGCTATGGGGCAATACACCAAAAAAATGTCAAAATTTCATGATCAAAACATGATTTTCAGCAGTCTCATCTTTTAGCTTGCCAACATCATCTCTCTGAGAGCTCCGTGACCAAAACAATCATCCTACCTCTTCCAGCCGCCTCCTCTGCTCCTTCTGCTGCTCAATGCGTTTCTGCCTCTCAGCCAGTAGTTGGCGCTTGTACTCCTCCTGCTCTCGCAGCTGCTGCTCCTGGAGGAGCTGCTGGCGGCGGAGCGCCTCTGACCGTTCCTTGTTCTCCTGCTGCAGGCGGATGAAGTCACGGCGCAGAGTTGACTCACCTGGCACATTGACAATGGAGCTGGATGACGGGACAAATTAGGACAGAAGGATTAGATTCGAAAGACACTGAGCTCAGTTTAAAATGCCTTCCAATAAGTAGAACCACATGGTTTTAGGACACGCTATGACTACTAGACCATACCTGGGTTCTCCCTCCTGCTCCGGGGGATCCTCTTCCTCCTCCTCGCTGCCACTGTACTCGTACTCAGTCTCATCTGCACATGGAGAAATGTATAACTCACTCACCACGGTTATGAACACACCACAAACTACATAGATCATATAACTTTTGGTAACAATAACATAAAAGAAGCAGAGTAAGACAGACGCACCCTTCTCTCCCCTCTTCTTCTTGGTACGGTCGATGTGGTCTTTGAGCTGGATGCGGACTTGCCTCTCGTTGGGCTGGTCTCGGATGAAGGGGTGCTTCAGCAGCTGCTCTGTTGGGGGGCGCTGCGTGTAGTTCTTCACCAGACAGCCCTCGATGAAACTGAAAAACTTTTTGGACCTGTCGGGGTTGTAGAGGAAGACAAACAATGCATGACAGAGAGGGTGAAATATATTAGAAGAGACAGCAGGAGCCAGACAGATATTTCTGCCACACAAGGACTAAGTGCATCCAAGGATCTTGGAGTAAAACGTTTCTGCAAACATGCTCCGACTCCAAATCACAAATCAGTCCTAACAGTACTCCCTCTCTTTGTGTCTCAGAAACACAACATGACAAGGGCCTCTGGTTTCTCGGTGTAAAGTGATGTTTATACATGTGGACAGGCAGCATTGAACCTTTCACTACATATATACCATGAAAACTCTGAAATATGAGGTGTAGTACAATGAAATCATCAAAACTGCACCTGCTGCCATTAGGATTTGGGTTCAATTCACTTCTAATTAAACAAATAAAAAAGATGAAATGACCTAACAGTAAAACAATCTATTATTTTATGCTAGATAGGGCCAAGAATAATGTAGGACCCATATATATGTGTCTTAATACCGCGATGTCTGTTTCTATAAAGAAAATTCTGAACTGGTTACTCAGAGAGTCTTTTCTGCAGCGCTGCAGTGTGTGCCAGGAGAGGCTGAGCCTGCCAGAGCAGGTGTACCACAGATGTTCAGCTCAGCAGCAAGTCACAGAGGAGAAGCTCTGGATTCAAGCCTTTGTAGCTGCCTGGTCTGAGGTCAGAGATAAAAACTAAATCTACACTAAAATCCATACATAAAATATTAAAGACTAATTGACATGTCAGGATTAATAAAAGAGGATTGGACAGAATACAAATACTCATATGTACACAGAACACGTCCATTATGTTGTGTTACTCACCATTTTTTTGATTTGAGCCTAGGAGGAGGGTTTCTTGGAATAAGGAAGAGTGCACGCATGGGGTGCATGTCACAAAGTGCTGCAAGAATACACACACACGTACATCGATGAGAATTCAAGAGACTGAGCAAACACGAAATTATTAACTGAAACAACAACTATCACTCACGTGGTGCTCCTTCAGCCATTTCAATAGCTGTGATACCACAAGACCACAGATCACTCTGCAAGAGGAGAAAACACCCATTAATCAAAACCACGATGAGAACACATGCTCAGTTAAATGAAGGTGTTCACAGGTACACTACACCTGCTTTACACAACAGCATAATGTCAGTTTTTTTTAGTAAAACAGGGAGCGGAGGGTCTTACCCTGTAATCATATGTAGCATCTGGGTTCTCGTCACAAGCGATGACCTCAGGGGCCATCCAATAGGGAGTCCCGATGAAGGTGTTTCTCCTCCCCACTGTCCGATCCAGCTGGGCACTCACGCCAAAGTCCACTGGAGAGAGTAATGAGGGTGACCACAGTGTGTTAAGTGTTGTACGTTCATGTTCTACGACTCGATTCAAAGTTAAATATTAATTTCAGGAGAGACTGGGGGCTTTTTTTCTGCTTTCCTGTACACTCCCCATAAGCCTGGAGGCCAAGTCATCACTTTTTTATGCTTGATCAGTCACAGCTGAAGAGCTCTGTTGCTATGACAGAAATTCATCTTTAAAAAGTTCAAGTTATCATCCTAAAGATTTTCATGAAATCAAACCTGGTTTTTGATTCTATTTATGGTCAACATTTTTTAGGAAATAGCCATTCAGTGAGTTTAAATTCTGTAATTACCTCTTGATATAAACTACCAGTCAAAAGTTTTAGAACACCCCCATTTTTTCAGTTTTTATTGACATTTAAGCAAAGTCCAGTGAATAACCTTAAATGGTAGCAAGGTAAGCTGTAATCTGCCAGAGGTGAAAAAAAAGTTTAGATTACCAAAAACTGAAAAATAATGTAAACTTCAGAGTTATAAACAGGCCTAAACAGCTTTTCAGGATCAAGTAATGGGTTAACAAAAAACAACTTATTTATGTCCATTGCTCCAGCTTTTCTGCAGCAGTGGACATAAATAACATCTTGACAGTTGATGCAAAAAAATTCCTACAGATGTCCCAACTTTAGTTGATTACTTACAAACCCCTCTGTCTGCATAAAAACTTGGAGGATGAAGCGTGATGGTCTGGATCCAGAGTGACTGACACCCTGGACAAAAAGGGTTACCACAGCATTTTGCAGAGTCACGCAATACCTTCTGGTCTACGCCTAGTTGCTCAGAGTTCATCCTACGGCAAGATAATGAGCCAAAACATACCTCCACGCTGTCAGAATTATCTTAAAAGATGAGATGTCCAGACCTAAACCCCATTTAGCTGGTTTGAGATGAACTGGACAGAAGGGTGAAAGCAAAACAACCTGCACCTCTAACACATTTGGGGGAACTTTCCGAGTAATATTTGATTTCCGTTGTAGAAAGAATGCCACAAGTGTGTTTGCTTGTTCTGTAAAAGGTGGCTACTTTGATGAGTCAAAAAAATTTAGATTTAATTGTGTTAAACAAAAACATTAAATGAAATCTTTATTTCCAGTTGTTTATTTCTTCTATGCTTTAATTTCAGAGTACACTGATCACCAGCCAATAAGGACTGTTGGAGTCTAGTGTTGATTTCATGCTGTCACTACCTTTTTTTGTAAGTTACATGAAAAAAGAGAAGTGGTTTAAATGTAAAGGCAAGTGAATAATTTCATTTCACAGCAGCAGTCACATGAAATGAGCTGTCCTTCCCGTTGTGGAAACAGACCAGACAAGATCAATATTGAGACATATCAGATTGTGCAAAGAATCCCAGGTGAATCGTAGTGCTGTGATGTAAGTGGAAAAAAACCCCTGATGAAATCAGACATGTCATCAACTTATGTCATGTATCTGCACCACTCTCTTGTTATGAAAATGAAAAAAAAAATACACAAACTTTGACCAGCATTTTTAGCAGCAGCATTATGGCAGCTCACCAGTGTACACTGGTTGGTTTGTATGTGTGTTGTAGTAGCAGTCACATTGTGGGTTTTTTTGATTGACCACCAAAGATTTCACCATGTTTCTCTCACTTCCATACTTAGAGTCATAGGTATTTCACCCAACTTTCATCTGGGACAGAACCATGCAGTGTAAAGGGGCTTTAAGTTGATAATAGTTCTTCTTTGTCTGAGAAAAATGTAGCAAACACATGGAAAAAAAAACTGTGTTATAACTCACCTAGTTTGACTTCAGCATTCTCAGTCAACAGGACGTTCTGCCCCTTGATGTCACGGTGGATAACATGGTGGGCATGCAAGTGGGCCAGACCCTGAGAAAGATAGAGAGAAAGAAGACATGAGTGATGGAGGCAGAGAAAAGAGGAGAGGAGAGGTGAGGAGAGGAGAGGAGAGGTGCTCACTCTGAGGATCTCTCTGGAGATGTATGCGATCCAGTCTTCCTTCAGCTGGTTCCCTTTGGTGTTCTTTACCAGGTCGGTGATCGAACCAGCTCCACAAAACTCCATCACCAACTACACAAAAAATACAAAATATATCGGAGGATAAGTCCATGATATCTGACCAAATAATAACTTTCTGAATATGTGACCGTAGTGAACATTGCCTATATTTAAGGACACCACAGTAGAAGGTAGTAACTAAAAGGAAAATTGAAAAGACAAGAGGCTTAAGGGAGAAAAGAAAAATATGAGATGATATAGGGCTTAAGAAAATACGAATAAGCATGGCTGCTCCATATTTTCTTCCTTCCATACTTCTTACTCAACATTAATTTCTTGAATGGATTTGAGGACTTACCCATAGCTGGTCATCGTGTCCCGGGGGGCTCTTTTTAATGAAAGCACCATAGTAGGTGGCTATGTTTCTGTGGTGGGAATACTTCTTCAGCATATTGATCTCCAGTTTAATTTCCTCCTCTTCATCCTTGAAACACAAACAAACACACCCACACGATACAGAGTTATAAAAAGTAGGTATTTCACACTGGAAAATCTTTATCAAATCCTCAATACAATAATTAGTTTGTGTCATCGTTTGGCCTTGCGTAACATTTCGCAAAGCAATTCACTTCCATACTTGGGGTCATAGAAAGTGTCAAGCTATGTGACAACGCCCTGATGCTGTTTCAGTGGGGCCTGACCAGGCACTTAGTCATCGTTTGTCTAGGACTCAACTACCTAACAATGCAGTATAAGTAGTCCATCTACTGGCAAATGATTCCTTTGTTTAGGAATTAATGATGCATGAGTGAGTCTCACTGTGAGTTGATGTGTACAGTAGCCATTATCTGTAAGCCGTTTTAAAACACTAAATATACATTAGATTGATGGCAAATCCTCCACAGATATACGTTAGATTCACACTGACATTATCCTAAATAGAGTTGTTGTCACTGACTTGACACTTTAAAATATGCATCCTGGGTGTAGGATCACTCAACGGAAGACTAATAAATCAGCATTAATTGGATGCACTTAATAATCAAACGTAACCTAAAATCAGAGACGATAATTACACACGCAGGCCCCTGCAGGCAAACTGGGAAATCAGTGGGTTTATCCAGAGTTTAAAAAAAGCTAAATCAACTGCCAGATGTAGCTTGAATGCAGCGTTTAGTCTCTGTTGGAAATGGCCTTTTAGTGCAAGTGAAAGACGCGCAACCTGTCCGGCGTCACGCCTTCACAAAAAGGTCAGAGCTAGCTGCGGTGCTAACTCCCTGCAAGCACCCGATAGCGACTTGACAATGATTAACAGTGACATACTAATTGAACACATGCAGGGATCAGCCCGGCAGTGGTTTGCTTTATGGTTACATGGCCTCTCCTATAGAAAGTACAGTGGGAGGAGGGGTATAGAAACCGAAGGTGGGGGGTTGTTGCACAGTATTATCACTGCAGACTACATTTATTAAGAGTGGTTTTATTTTAATTACCAGGACGCAAAGCAGCTAAATGTAGTGAAATTAAGAGAAATGTGATGCAATGTGTGCATATTACGTCACAGTATTTGGTGTGCATGCATCACCTATATAGTAAAATGGCAGTTGGCTGTCTATGCAGGTGGCCATACTGCTGCTGCATGACTCGTTTGAGTTGACGTAAGCCTTTCTGTTGTGCGCTCCCACCCCCCCCCTCCCCGATCCTCCCTCCCTCCCTCCCCCCAACATCTACCCCTCTCTGCTGTGCAGCTGTTGGATTATCACACTCCCGACTGCGAAAGCCTCGCTGCCACAAGTCACATGGTGAGGGAAAGACAGGCACAATCATATGGTGATGTGTGTCAGAGGCGGAGGAGGGGAGTTTTGGTCAAATGACGGCACAGAGGATATGAGGGAAAACAATGTCTCAATGTACAATACATACACATGAGAGGTTATTAATCTGTGGCTATAGGTCAGGCATGATACTCAATTAAAGAAGATGTAATACAAGACAAATAAAATATGATTCGCTGTAAGAGATGGACTTCAAGGAATGGAAAGATTCTGTTTTTATGTCTTCGCCAACATATGTAAAACAAATCTGTAAGCAGCTCAAAATGAACGCAGAACAGATATTTAGCCAACATGTTCTGTCATTAAAAGCTACATAATACTGTATATTTTGGAGGAAAAAAAAAAAAAGCCAAGCTCATGTGATGTTTAAGTCTTTAAATGTCGGCTCCCAAATTGCACAAACAAACTCGGCCTTTGCCAGACAGTCGAAAAGGAGTACACAGCAGCTACACAAACAAGGACAAAGCCACTACGCGCCCAAATCATCCAGTCAGCTCTATACCAGAGGATTGGAAAATGCTTTTAATATATCACAAAATAGAGACTCAAAGTGGAAAGGCATTCATTTTTAGCTTTAGGCCTATATGGCGGCAGAAAGAGAGAGAGAGAGGAGTGTTTGGATTTGAGAATGTGGAGCAGGGATGAGAATGTAGGTCAGAGTGACACTGGACAGGCCAGCGTGTCTGTGGATGAGCTCTACAGGCAGGACAGACCAGAGCGCAACATGGCCGAACTTAATCGTAGTGACGATCAGGTAGCGGTTAGAGAAGGAAAACCAGCTACGTTCTTTCATGACCGAAGTCTGATCAAAACGCTTTGAGGTTGTGTAAAATCAAAAACTATTTTGGAGTAATGGAATATCTGAGAGAATATATTCTCTATCTAGGTACTTATGTTCTTTTTAGTGAGCGACGGTGAGGTTTACGGCCGCAATTATTTTCATTATCAGTTAATATAGAATTCATCAATTAATCATCTAGGCTATAAAACGTCAGAAAAAATTCCTTAAGCCCAAGGTGCCGTCATAGAATTAATTTTTATGTCTGACCAACCGTCCAAAACCAAAAGATATACTTTCACATAAGACAAAGAAAAGCAGCAAATCCCCTCAAGAGCTGCTTGAAAAAATAACTTTAACGAATAATCATTGATGAAAATAGACTGATTGACTAGTTGTTTCAGCTCTAATGAGCTTGTATCTCTAACTGAAACACTCTGGTTGAATACAGGCTGAAATAACATGCTCACAGTCTATACTAACACCTCTCAGAGTGTAGTCAATGCAATCCTAATTAAAATGCGTCTTGGTAATGCATTAGCATACTTAATGCTTACAAATTAAATCAGTCACACTGACTTAAAATTCACTGTGTGAGGTCTACAAGTAAGTAAGCTTATCAGTTTAAAAGGTGCTGGCAATAAATGAACCGTTCAATCATGTGCAGGTAATAAAAATCTTGACGTTGTGTTTTGATAGCTGCCTGAGAAGTTTACAGCAGCTACTCAATATCACTTAATGTCACTTTAAAAAAGAGAAACAGTGAGTGTAGCACTGATCTGTACATGCGCAGGCATCTGCTTTATGTGACAAATGATTTCCGTTCAACAAAAGTCTGTCTGTAAGTTACTGTGTCTAGAGGGCACACCTAGTGTTAGACAGAACAGGAAACAGTTGGGCAATACTTTCTATGCTGGTTAGACATGATAACAAATCAGTTCACTGTGTAATTCTGACTCATTGTGACGTAGGGGTTATGTGAGGAGCGGCAGCAGGCAAGTCAAGGCATATAGGCTATCTGCTGCTGCGTTAGCCTATTCCAGTTTTACGACGATCACTACTGCCAGGGTGCGTTGAGAATATGTGGGACATAATAGTGGTAAATGTGTCATTATATGGGTATTGATGCACGGGTGAAATTTAGCTGGTGATTTCAGACTTTGCTCCACCGGGGAAGATCCAATCCATAAGTCACCAGTGAGAGGTCTGTTAATGGTGCGTGTGCGCGTGCGAGTACAGTACGATTACGCCCAGATTCCTCCATCGTTATTACGGCCGTGTGGGTGGTTGGCCCTGCTTGGCCTTCGCTGCCACTCTGAAATATGCTGCTTTGTGTTTCTGCATACGAGCATGTGTGGTTGTGTGCGTTCTCTCATCTGCAGACGGGACCTCCCACAGCTGAGGGCAGCCTGCTGGCCCGCGAAATGACGCACTTCACTCAAAAAGCATCTTGTTGCCTCTCCCCTCCCCCTGCTGTTTATTATGGGGGTAAGGAGTCATTACAGAGCATGTCATTTTCTCTTCTGTAAGCTCAGAAACATTTAGACGTCAGATCTGAAGGAATGTCTACAGATTTTAATATCAACCAGACAATAAGAGCAAAGACTAAGTATTATGTTCCCTAAATTTCACATCTGACTATAGCTGATATGCTCACCATTTTTTCACTACACATTCCACTATTTCGAATTAAATTGGGGGTAAACAAAAAAAAAAAAAAGTTGTGACATAAATCTCAACAAAAACACCTAACATAACTAATCTGTAGATTTCTGGGAGCACAGGAAAAACACACTGTGATAGGCTGAAATCAGTAACCAAATGTGGTTTAAATCAGGCTAAATTATGTTGCTTATCAAATGGATTATGGCGACTGTCTTTTAGATTAGGCATAATTCTGTCAATCATCAATCATAACTAGTCATAAATACTCAAATCACTTTCCCTCATGCAGTAAAATGGTTCGTATAGTGTACCCTGTTTGCTTTATAACTTTGCGTCCTTTGCAGAGAGGCTACCGCACATGATTTCACTGTGACGTCAGTCCTGAAACAATATATTGTTCAGCCTTACCTCTGTGACGTCCATGACCTTGATGGCAGCCAGCTGTCCGGTCTTGACATGTCGTCCCTGCAAAGAGACCGAACAGAGGTGAGCATTCACACTCGACTCGGCAAACTCATTCAAACTCTTATTAACTGTCAGCCGGGTAATTATTAAAGAATTAAGGAAGTGTGTGCACGTGTGTGTTTGTGTGACTGAAAGAAACACAGAAAGACTTGTAATTCCAGTGTGTGTTCTCCTACTAAATTAAATAAATGTAAAATATACAATTTGTACTCTACAAAATTTGGATTGTATACATGATGTATCCCACGACCCGCTTAAACTTACTATATACAGTACATACCAAAGATGAGCATATTATTCCCAAGCTATATAGCCCCAACATTCCCAGACTCCTCTGCTCTCCCAACACCCTACTTCCACTCCTTACATAAACAAAAGACCGAAATAGAGGCCTACAACCCCTCCCTTGCACCCCCCAACCCCGAGAGGAGATAAAACGTGGGACATTTTTGGGAGCCGGTCCAAATGGGTATGGGTATTCCCCTTCTCTCTCTCTTTAGGGCAACACTGCAGTGATACTGCTGCTGTGTCTCTGCGGCAACGCACACACACATACATCAATACACTGTGCAGACCTCTTGCACTGTTGCGGCAGGAGGACACACGGAAAAGCATATTCACACAAACTCAGACACACATGTGAACACCCCCCACCACCACCACCACCATCATCTTAGCCAGTGCATTCCATAGTCAATTGAAACTGTATGGATTATGACAATAAAAGCCATGCAGGCTTAGGGGCCCTCTCTTTCACTGGGCAGGAGAGGGGGATGAGAGGGACACTTTACAATGCCTTTAATCCTCTCCACTTTGATCCCAGGGGTCGCCGCTACAAAAACAACACTGAGGCTGACATTATGGCTGTCAGATCCCCGTGTACTGGCTGCTAGCGCTGATACGGTCTGCTTTGCTGGGTTCACAGGTCACAGGTGTAACCAAGAGAAACTAAGTCATCAACCTCACTTGGGAGTCTTTCAGTTTTTTTAAAAAAATCTACTTGCACTGACTTATAAGACTTCTCAATTATATTACTTAACAAGTTGACTTAACTGGAAAAATCAGTCAAATTGTTCCTAAACAATCATTATCGTTCTGCAGATGAATGCGGTCATGCAGAGAGACTAAAGACCAAAACTTATACATGAATAATACTGCGATGCCACAATACGTGACAACATGTGATTATAGCTTTCCACTAACTATATAGTAGTAATAGCCTTGCACCTAATAATTATTTACATTATTGATTAATCTGCCAATTCTTTTCTCAATTAAACATTTAGCTTTAAAATGTTTCCCAGCGTCCAAGGTGGTGTCTTGAAATGCCTTGTTTTGTGTCCAACAAACTGTCCAAAACACAATTACATTAAATTTACAATTATATAAATCACAGAAAATCCTCACGTTAGAAAAGCTAGAATCAGAGAATGTTGAGTGTTTTTGATAAATGACTCAAATGATTGTTAACTTTCAGTCCATCGACTTATCCATCAACTGGCCAATCGTTTCATTAGGACCAATTAATCGACTAAACATTTCTTAGCCAAGCAATGCTCTAACAACCCATTAATCACCTAGTCGACACAGAGCTGGCAAACCAAACACGCAGAGAAGTTTCCATCTTTAAAGCCTGTTTTTCTGTACGTCCGTGTCAAAGGGAGAACGATTCTTCCAAAGTCTTAAAAATGGACAGAGAGAAATGAGGTCTGGAATTGACGGAGCATGAAGCCAATTCTGTCTCTGCTCACCGACAACCCCCATCTATTAACACCACAGCTCACTCAGAAATCAATACTTCTTTTTAGACAAAGCTTGCTTTGATCTTAGAGTTTAGTCACAGATATTTTGTGAGATACAGCTAACTCATTAACAAAGCCATTAATCTCGCTTTTTTTTTGGTTGTTAATAAACCAAAGCTGTTAATTCTTACAATGTTGCTGTGGACAGTGCCTGGATAAACATGTGTAAACCTATGGACAGCCTACAAATGTCTGTTTATGGTTTATTGATGATTTACAGGTATGTGCTTTGGAATGGATATCGTGAGGTGTGTATCTGAAGGATTTACAGTCATATAAACCCAGAAGTCTCTTAGCTCCTGGTTGGAGTTGGGGTTATCTAGGCCACAAGGTTATTGCATTTTGATACCACAAAACAACTGGGTTACACAACATTAGCACATGAGTAATGAGATGGGTGCCTGGGTTACACGCAGACTTCTTGACATCCTTTTATCTCCTCACACCATCCGCCCACTGTCCTTGAAAACAAGGGAAACACTGAGCAATTGCTTTGGGGATGGCACTACACTGTATGAGTAATTACACATGATGTGAGTCAGCACAAATTAAACTGACAGGTTTTTGAAAAACTGAAGTAAGGATACTTCCAAGTCTGCTTAATAGAGCCTACAAATCTATTATAAATTAGGTTATTCTAGGAAAGACTGGCAGACATAATGATAGAGAGAGCCAGGGTCAACATTACATCCATCACAATTCTCACCACTGTACTCTCAATACAACTGGAAATGAACCATTTTAAAAAGGTTTTTACAAAAAAATCTAAATGATATGATGTAGAAAACAAAATGCTGTAACTTTAAATGTCTTTACTTAGATCAACAGACCGACCAGAGGCTGCTTTTTAATGTAATGCAACCTAAAATGTCTTGTTTTGGTCCCCACTCAACCCAAAGATGATCAGTTTACTATCAGAGAAGACTAAAGAAACCAGAAAATATCCACATTTAAGAGGCTGGACCCAAGGTATTTTTGAATTTTTTTTCTTAAAAAAAAAAAACAAAAAAAAAAACGACTTATCATTGTTAAAATAGTTGGCGATTAATTTCCGATCGACTAATCAATTCACTCAATCATTGCAGCTCTAAAGATGAACACGTAGCATAATTTTATAGCCCAAAATAATAATAAATGTTTTGATAAGGATCAGTTAGATGTGTTTACTAAAGAACTGTGATAAGTATATGGACTGAGAAGATATTTTACAGTCCAACAGTCTAACATGACTCATCAACAGACATACACTGATACAGCATATACAGTATCTATTACAAGCTATAATTAACTGATAAAATCAGCCACGCCAATATAAGGGCTGGCCCCACTAAGCACTAAACAATAAGCAGCATTCAAGCATTAAACCTTTAGCTTTATGGGTCAAACCCATTCGAATCAGTGGGAAAGGTTTTCTGCTGGTCTTAATGGGTTAACACAGATACAACCAGGCTGTGAAACCTGGCTCCTGACTGGAGTAAAACATGGATCTGGCACTGCTTGGCTTCGGTATGAAATACCTAACTACTGTATTATCAACTTGTTATAATAGGTAATGGTAGCTACTTCTAGCCCTCGGGGTTCTAAATCATGCTCTCTTCTCAATCACAAAGATACTTAAAAATGATTATTGGGCGTAGCAGAGTATAAGAGCCCACGGGGCATAGTTGAAGAAAAGAATTGCAGCATCTGACATGTTGAATTTCTTGTGTAAAACCAACACGTCACCAGCAACGTTTGTACGCAATAACCCCAATAAGGACTCAATTCTACGAAGTATGACTTAACAATCAGGTATTACTTGAGTCTAAAAGGTTGGCATAAATGTTCAAACGCAGACTGGCCACATGCCCCAACTCACGAACACAGCGTTTTTTGAGTGAAATAAGATAAGCATTTGGCTTCGAGTTTTATGGAGAGAGATCAGAGTAAATAAAGAATCAAGAATAAAAATCCGGTCATGGTGATAGATGTTAAAAACAAATCTTGTAAATATAAAGAATAATATATAGTCTACTTGGCTCTATCATAACTTCCCATCAGAACTAACCAACCACATGACATCAACTTCCTCTCCATACTTGGCTGACTCTCCTGTGTTCGGGCCCCTGTTGCAGAGGCCCTTGACGAACCATAGGTTGATCACTGGAGGGCTGCGGCTAGGTCCTACAAGGGCCCCTTGAAGCAGCCAGCTAGGCGTGGCTGTGGAGGGGTTATCTGAGGCACTGAGCTATCACTCAGCCCTCCCTGGCCTCCATCTCCACTCCTCCATCACAGCTCCTCTTAACCATGGCCAGATGTGTTGCTGGCCTCTCTCCAGCTCAGCACTAAACCACTGACTGACTTACTGCCTTTAGAGCCAGAGACATTAAGTTCAAATCTACCCTAAAACAAAATATACTATTCTACAAGGGCTCAATTAATAATGCTGCAGAGAACAAATCTCACTCAACGCTAGAAAACTCGACAAGTGAGGCTCTAACAGGCGGCACTATTAAACTGAGTGTTGACATGAGGGGTCCCATTAAAATGAGAATTATTTCACGAGCATGTATTTACTAGAAAGTGTGCCCGGAGTGCCAGTTAAAGAAAATACACTTCAGGTGCTGTCACAATACGTTTCACCGTAAGTGATCCAGAATTTTAATGTGCATAAATTAAAAACAGAGCCGTGCGAGGTGACAGTTAAGAAACCTGCGATTCATGTTTTAGGGTGGATTTTCACTTAACAGAAGTGAGCAGTAATGCTCAGCAGTATCGTTAGTGGTCTGCCCACAGAGTCGGTGTGGACAAAGGGGGAGTACTGTTTCCCATACACTTTTCCACCAGGCTCGTATCCACTGCATCCTTATTGACCAGAACACAAAGAACCCCTCCCTCCCTACATCTTTCACATTAGTGCACAATCAATCACACTTAGCAACTATTTCAAAATGCTGGCTGGCCGCCTTTCTAACCAGGTCACCCTACTGTTTTTCCCCAACAGACTCTTGGCTCACGCTGCCGTTGCACAACAGAGCGCTGAAATTGAGCGACATGCTTTCTAACAAGCCATATAGGTGCAAAACAAACTCCGGTTTCATATTATTAGTTCACACAGCGAGGGAGAGAGGGAACGGCTGGGTGCCATGGTTCGGTTCTTCAAAAGGTCACTGACGAGTGTGTGTGTGTGTTAGATGGTAGAGTTGTGATAATGAGGGATGGATGACCCCCACCTCCGTCCCCCCCCACAGGGTCATGTGGACATTTAAGGTGTCGTATGAACTGGCAGAGTGAGTAGGTGGGTGGACAGGAGGTGATAAACAGGCGGGTCCGGGTACCGTTAGGTGCAATGCCACCGACGCCCACTAGACGCTGGCTCCAACTGAGACTCATTCAAGAAGCATCAACTTCTCTCTGGAAAGTCAATAATTATTTTCAATGAGTTATTATGGTCTCAATCGCTAGATTCAGGCCCTCTAATAAGTGTGCTGTTGGTCATTTTGGAAATTATTGCTCTGTTATTAAGATCTGAAGAGTAGGCTTTGATGTCTGCTGTGTGGTCGCTGATTGACAGCTGTGATTGACAGTTGGCTCACCTGCTGCACTTGCTGGCTCTGGGACTCACACTGAGTCGGACTATTGTCGCAATATTTCGGTAAGTTTAAACACAGTCAGTCGTATAAACACAAGTCCATTTCAAGACTTGGTTACACATACAGATGCACGCTTCAGCCTATGACTTCCACTACACACATCAGTCCTGGGGAGAGAAATGATCAATCAGGGTTCTGCCACTCTGGGCTCTACTACTTTATACTGCTGCATACCAGCACACTGACCCAATTCTCTCACACACACACACACTCAGCCCTAATGCCTCCACTCTAGCACTCCCCGGAGAAGTAAGGATGGAAGTGACAAAAGATGAGGAATCAAAGAGGAGGAGGAGGAGAGGTGGACACTGTGAGAAAGACACAGCGATGAGACCGGATGGAGAATAAAAGACTGAAAGAGATGAGGAGAGAAAGTGGGATAAGCGAAGGATAATGCAACTCAAAGAGACCAAAAACATAAATGGGAAGAGCAAGTGCGCATGAAAGGCTGAATAAGATGGCATGAGCAAAAGAAAGAAAACTGGCTCCAGAGATCTGGCTGTTGCTCATGAAGAGGGCTAGATTGGCAGAAAGGGGAGACCAGCTGATGTGACTGTGCGTCTATTGATCACAGTGCAGTGGCTGGCTGCTCTAAAGGATCAAAGATGTGTGGTGGAGCCTTTCCTCATGACTAAAAACAGGAATTAACAACAGCAAAACACTTGAAGGGTATGATAGGCATGTGTATTTCACATGCTAATTTGCAGGTTTTTAAGCAGGTGAAGTGGCTAGTGGGATTCCCACTGGGAGAAAATATCCTTAGCTCTGGTATGATGTCACTGATAAAACATAAAAAACTAGAAGAGGAGCTTCAACTGCATGTGGCATGAATGGGAACAACTTGAGAGGGTCTAAAAATAAAGAAAATGAGGAATTTGCTCTTGAGAAAATCCCATCCTTGAATACGGTGTGCCTATTATATACGGGTGGGCTCATTTGTTGCAGCCCATTACCACATTAAAACAAGAAATTTCTTAAAGAGAAGTGATCTTGAAGAGAAAAGAGCTGTCAACTAAAAAGGCACTGGAGAGAGAGACAGGCAAGAGACTGTCTTGTCTGCCAGCGCCTTTGTGTCTCATCTCAACCCCACTTCGGTAATGAGGTGGCTCAATGAGCTACACATAGACTGTGTCATGCACACGCTCGCGCAAGCACACACATACACACACACGCGCTGACAACAAGACACAGGGAGTTTTGTTCAGGCAGCTTGGACAGTCAGGGGACGTTGCGGGTCTTGTGACACCCATTAGGGAGAGGGTCACTGTGGGGGAGATGGGCACAAAAAAAAGAGATGGAGGACAGCGTCGGCTGGAGAGGATACAGAGTGGAGGAGCGTGTGTTTGTGTGTCTTATATTCACAGCTTTCACTTGAGCTTGAAAAGTTTCACACATCACGCCTTTCAACACACACACACACACACACAATGAATGTATTTGCAAACCTGCATGCTCTCAGTGTGTGTGAAACAATGTAAGACCCCGGCCCCCATTGCAGAGCTGGTGACACATTCAACACCCCCGGATTCTGACCTAAAAGCTCCTCAGCCAATCAGCGAACAGGCTCCCAGGACCTTTACCAATGAGCTCTATACAAGAGTCATTCATTAGCCAAGCAGGAAACCACAAGGCCACCAATGGCTTCTTATCCATCGCTCAGCAAGTATCCAGTCATTTGTTTTATTCATGCAGCTGGAAAAACAGACAAAAGGCTACATTCCTACATATTTAATGATAATCTCGATTGTTTTTGCTAGATCCCACAATGATTTTTAAGTACATCCCTCATTTTGACCGTTTTCAATTACACTGGTCCATGTAGTTTCCTAACATTTCAATATTACAGCCATATCAAAATCTCACAATTGATTATTTTGGGAACAAAACACATGATGTACAAATCACACATAGTTCTGGCACGTTTCTTATAAAATTTAGCCAGAAACATTAAGGAGATGGTGTGAAATCTCTCAGTTTAGTATCAACGCTTACTCTTCTACAATATAACTAAATAAAAAATAAATAATAAGTGTCACCAAATGATGTTACAGGTATGCTTTCCAAATATCTGATGAACTGATCGTTCAACTGTAACAACTACATTTGGGAGACCCTTACCAAAAAAATGTCGGTCATGTAAATGTTAAAGATGAATATTGGTCACTACATCATTATCAGATTTTTAGTTACTCTCAAATATTGATATTTGAACAACCAAGAGACTGGATTATCAACACTGATGCCTTAATGATCCAGCATCAGCTGAGCTCTGGAAAAGGCTTTGCTCTATTACAGGTCTGAGTCAAGACACTCTAAAGCCAGCAGCAGCAGGGTCGATGAGGATTAAACTGAAGACAGACAACATCTTCTACCCCCTTTCTGGTGAGCTGATGCAGCTAAATGACATCTTCATCATTTCCTCCCTCATTTTAAGAGCAACCTAGAACATCTTTCACTTGTTTGCAGACTGCATAAAGATTCCAGCACCAGCCTATTTTATAAAATCCACAATCTCCCGTTTTCGTAATTTTTGAACAAACATTCAAACTACCTTGCCGCTTCCATCGCAGACAACCACTGCCTTGAGGTAAGCACCAGTCTAGCTCACCACCATATGGCACTGGTAGGCATTTAACAGATTGCACGAGAGGTTCTGCTCCCTCCACGGCAGCAGCTCCCACCCCGTGTGCCCGTCAGGCGAAGCTAGCCCCCCGAGGAGAGAGCTTCTTGTCCTGAGGGCAGGGGCGAGGCTGCCCTGAAGGTTTTTGGGGGAGAAAACAAAGGAAGATGGAGGACTGAGCGAGGAAAAGGGGGGAGCTGCTTAGCTTTAGTAACACCGCTTGCTGGAGGAAATCTGTCTTTACTTTTGAAAACATCCTGTCATATAATCTACAAGAGAACAAATGAGCCTAATAAAAATCATCTCCGTGCCGGTGAGACTACATGACCTCGCTGGGGATTGTCAGTGAGTGCTGGCGTTGCACCAAAGAGCATCCAGACAATTCACCATAGATTTTAACCACTGGATGAACACACACACGCATGCACATGAAACCTCTGGATGTGACATATATGAGAAAAAAAAAAAAAAAAAAAACACTGGTGGGCACAGTCTTGGCACACCCCATGGATGCACAGCAGGCAGGGAGGCAGGTCAGCAGGGGCTCTGGTGCCTCAGGCCTGACTATATATGGCCATACTGTAGAGCGGAGTGAATCTTCCCCGCATACCACACACACAATTTGAGGAATCGGGGCTTTTGCTATGTTATCGTTACTCTCTCTTTTTTTAAACCCCCCCCCCCTGTATCCATAGTGAGGCACCTGAGCCAGCTGGTCTAGTGCCAGCTGATAAAGAGTGAAGGAAGGAGAGAAGCTCTTTACGCAGTGTTTTCACAGTGTGTGTGTGGATACAAATGCATTATTTTAAAATGACTAATGACTTGAGGCCCGCTGTGTGTGGCAGACTTAATAGCGTAATCCTTCCACTAGCTACTTATTTACTACAAACACGGAGGCCGATGTACTACAGACGTCGTCCACATGTATCCACTGGTTTATAGCGCTGCTGTGTCCCATTTTAGACAAAATTAAAGAAATTAAAGAATACGACCAACTGATGCAACATTAGGGATTACGATGTGGGGTCCTGCAATTCATTAGCATTTTACTGGTAGAAATTTAAATAATGCGGTTATAAAAACACTTGTGTTGGTTGCAATAAATTATTTTTATATCCTTGTTTTCAGTAAATGCAAAAGACTACGGAACTTTGCAAACTGACGATGATGAATCTGTATATGGATCCAGGCTTCACTTCTAATCATCCAGCTGGCTGAATCTAAATCAAGTGATTTAAAAAGGGGCTTTTTAGCTATAACGTCATTTTCATTATGGCCATCAGTCAAAATCTGCTGTGCTGTGTTTTCAGAAGTCGACTGTAATCTGGCGTCCCTCCAGGGGCAACGGCTGCCCTCTTGGCAGAGACTGCGGCTACGGGGCCAGCAGCACAGCACGGCCACAAGAACCTTGACATGGCATTTCAGGTCTTAGTGAACAGCTTGGGTCTTTAATTTTCTGTGATCAAATGTAAAAGTAGTGCGACACAGCAGAGATACGGAAATAGGTTTCGGTGTGACCAGCAGTGATAGATCTTCATCAGGTTGGGTCGGGTATTGATGAAGTTTTTCAATATTATTGCCAACAATTATACTTAGTTTTCATGCTTTGCTTTGAGGAATATACGTCTCTCTACAAAACCTTTTTTTTTTTCATTTAACAAAATTGGTTCTCAAACCATATACGGCTGTATAAGACTGACCAGGCTCTCGAGGCAGGGAAATTTATTATTACACTACGTCTGTGTGCCATTTTTTAAATCTCATTTCTAAATACAGGCAAACAAATAATCTCCAGTTCATAGTGGGGTCTTTAAGAATGAATTAGGCTGCTGAATGTTTTGAAAATGCCCATTATAATTTCTAAGAGCCCATTTTGACCTTTTCAAATGTCTTGTTTTGTCCCATCAACAGTCCAAAATCCAAAGAAATTAGCTAAGTTTACTATAATGTATGACACAGAAAGCCTCAGATACTCACATTTGTGAAGCTATATCCAGCAATGTTTGATATTTTTGCTTAAAAAAAAATGACTTAATTATTTGATTTTCAAAACAGTTCCCGATTGATCAATTAGTCTATTATCTTTGCAGCTCTAGAATGAAGGAGGGGAGAGGAACTCAGTATGGTCATAAAGGCAAGGCAGAAATGCAAAAACTACACTTAAATATTTGAGATTCGTTGTAAAAACTAACTTTTAATTCAATACTTCTCAAGAGCAGGCTTTCTACTCCTTATAGTCCCCTTTAAAATAACAAAAAAAAAAGCCAAAGAGAAATGTCTCAAAGGAATCAAAAGTCACTACAAATCAAAGAGTAAAGAAGCTCAGGCCCACATTGTGTTATCTAAAAAGGGGCTTGCAAACTGTGACCAAGTGCTTGACAAAGCAGAAAAGGCCTCAGAGGGAGAAGAAACTCCACCCCGTTTTCAGTTGGGGGGCTGTTGTGATTATTCAGTCGGTTGGCGTTTGAACGCCTGCAGACAAACACCTCCTTTCTGTGGTTTTTAACTGACTTGACTGACTGACTGGCGATTCGAGGGAGAGACCCAAAAGAGTGCAGAGACAAACTCAGCTTTGTGAGAGTGCTGGGCAGGTTTGTGTGGAACTGGACAGCTGCTCTTCTACCAGTTGCAACCCCCCCCCACACTCCAACCCCACTCTCTCTCCACCACCACCACCACACATGCTTCACAGGCCACATGCTTATTCAACTGGTTAACATGACAGTCAATGATGCACTGATCGACAGCTGATCGGTAGTATTCGGCTACACTAAGCTATGAGTATAGACAGTTTGGCTTATCTCATGCAGGCTGCTGTTAGGACCATGTCTTTGTGTCAACTGCAGGCTAATCTGACAGCCCCTCTCTTGTACAAGCTCCATTCCCACACAGCAGCACTCGCAAATAGAATTAGCATCGGACAGTGAATGGAAGCGGGAGATTAAGGGACAAAAAAAGAGGCAGAAGCAGTAATTCTCTGTCCCATACGCCCGGCTCACAACCATCTGGTGGGAAGATAGCACGCGAGCATCACACTTCCTAATGACATCAGCGTCATCCGCTCCTTGTCTTCACACTACACAGGGTTGGTTTCAGGTGTATAAGCAGACACACACATGCACACAGATGGGGTTGTCTCTCCGTGAGCTGAGGCGGGGGAGATCCTGGGAGCACTGGGGGATTGAATGGAGGTCACTGGAGCACTCTGGGCTGTCAGAATTAAATACTCAGCTTAGCTTGCTGCTTAGTGCACAAGCAAATTGATGTTTTTTTGGGGGGCTAGCCAGCTACTTCTAGCCTATTAACAGTCTGTGCGCTGTCTGCTTTACATATATATGTATGTGGTTAAGTGCATGTAGCAGTAGGCAACAAAATGGATCCTACACTGGCTTGCTGGCTGCAACAATAACAACACAAGAAGGCAACATTTAGGCAAGGATGCACAACTCTCTAATCCTCCCCAATCTCCACCAAAAACACAGAATGAACACATCTTCAACACGAGCGCCCGCCGTCTCTCTCTCTCTCTCACTCTCTCTCTCTCCTTCCTTGGTGATGTCTTTCAACAGCCGCAATGTTAATTTTCAAAAGAGAAATGTGACACCGAGAGCAGATGGCGCAGAGAGTGGGATTCCCATTCACTGAAGTGGAAAAGCTCTGATTTAGACAGGATATGAAAGTTGGTTTTGTTAGAAGAAAATAAATATATATAAATATATATATAAATATATATATATATATATATATATATATTTATATGAGCTGCAGGGTGAGAAGTGAAGCCAGCAGGATTACGACAGTTTCCCCATCCCTGCCTCCTCACTTGCTTTTCAGTAAAGCAGGTGATGTAAGAGATAGGTGATGCATCAGACTGTAGACTGTCTGATTCACTCTTTACACATCGCTCCCAGCTCCAGCTGAACCATTAATGATCCTAATCACACTGAAACCAAAACAAACTAGTATAACTACATACTCTTAACGTTACATCCCTCTGTTTTCTTTCAGCTTAAACATCTGTGATGGAGCCTGATAGCTACATCTTAAAAACATGTTGTTTTTTTAATGGGAGTTCTTTTGTTCCCAGACTTGATAAGAGAGCAGGGGAGGAGGAGGAGGAGGAGGAGGAGGAGGAAGGGGGGGGACATTGGCTATGCTCAGCCTCTGCTGTGAAAACAGGACAGGCCATGCACTGCGCCTCCACAACCAACCTTGTATACTTGTCCATAGGTGCCATTTCCAACTACCTCCACCAATTCAAATATCCCAGCTGGATCCTGAAAAGAAAAGGAGAGAAAGCGTGAATATTAAGAAAAATGTTCATATTTTTCTATTATAAACAACAATGTCCACTGTGAGCCAGCTGTTGCGCCCTGGTTTACCCTACATGCCAAATGCATCTCGAACAAAGGAAAACCAGACACTGGCAACACCTCGCTATGGCTCAACGGTCATTTTCAATACTTCAGCTCTAACAAGGAGGCACATTTGAGAGCAGGTTAAAACTTGCTCGTATCAGTCAGACTTATAGACGTGTGTTTTATCGAGCTACATAAAATTCAAGCTCGCTAAACGTAAAAAAAAAAAAAAAACAGAGGCTCGGTTCGGCAGCACTCACCCGCAATGAAGCCAAGTCTATGTCTACTAGACTTTTAGCCGGAGAGTCGTTCGCCATCTTTCAAATAAAAGCAGAGCTTTTCTTTGCGCCGTCAAAAAATGCTCGCCGCTGTATCATTTGCGGAGACCCTCGGTGGATAAATTAAGCAGAGGCCGTCGCGTATTCCTCTCCGTGGGATCCGCTGGTTAGCAGTGAACGCTGGGGTGTCTTTACTCCATGTTGAGGTGGCAGCAGCGGGATCTCTCCCTGACTGTGCCACTGACGTCAAGCTGGAGGTGAAAATCACACTTCCGCTTCGGTTTCAACATAAAAAACCTCACTTTCTATGATGATGATGAAAAAGCTTCATTTTCTATGATGATGATGATGATGATTATTATTATTATGGTTGTTGTTGATATTATTAATAATAATATTGATATTATTAGTATTATTATTGTACTTTGCTGTTGTGTTTTTCTTTTTTATATTTGTTTATTTTGTGCTGTCTATTATGTTTTTTAATTGGCTTATCAATTTATTGTATAATTATTATTGCTTTCCTTTATTTATTTTTTATTTTTTTGAAGTTTGTTTTTCTTTTAACATTATGTTTGTTTATATGGAAAAGAAGCATGGCAACACCTTGTTTTGTTATCTTTGAGAATAATGCTTCACAATACAATAAAAACATTTGAAACAAAAGCCTCCATGGGATTTCACTGAAAGATTAATCAAATTGGAATTTCAAAAATGTTTTTCAAATGACCTCTGCTTATATTCAAAGCTATATGTCTTGCCAAGTGTGCTTGCATTAACAAGTGGTCGAAGAAACACTCCCATCTTTAACTTAAGGACAATTAGTAATACCACACTGTAAAAAAATAAGGTGTATTTAAGGTAAATCGTGTATGTATTATCAGCAAAATATATTTAAGGCACATTTTAGAGAGTTATGTACACTCACCAAGCACTTTATTAGGAACACCTGTGCAATCTAATACAAATACAACATCTGCCATAAATTATTTTACTAAGCTTATACATTTTCAGTTATATATAATATAATGCACTCCAGTACGCCACCACCCACTACAACCTCAATAATAAACATAAAGTAGAATTATCACCTCTCTGACAATGTCAACAAGAACTGAAAATGTATAAGCCGCATAAAAGTAGAATTTATTGGCAGAGCTGTTGTATTGGATTGCATTAGAGTGCACAGGTGTTCCTAATAAAGTGCTCGGTGAGTGTAAATTTTATTATTGGATTATAATTAATTCCTTTAATTATGCAGCTAGTAAAAGTGGGGCTTTTTTCTAACTACTTTATATACTGTTGGGTTGTTTAATCTATAACATATATACACATGAATCTGTAATGTTACTAGTTACTATAAATTGTACAATATTTCTAATTGAAATGTTGCAGAGTAGGAAATAAAAGTAGCATATGATGGAAATACTCTGGCTCAGACACTGCTCAATAACAGCAGATTTTTCTTTTATAATAGAGCAAAAATGTCTTATTTATAGAGTGAAAAACCTCTAAATCACAATAAACATGTGTTTGAATTTAAGTCTTTTTACTAATTATATCAATATGTTTTCCAGGTAGAACATATATAGTGAAGAAGAGTTGTTTTTTTACTTGATTTGTTATTCTGTGTACCTCCCAATCGAATTTTTCTTCACATGATAATTTATGTTCAGAGTCACACTGCTTAATTTCCGCTTTCATCCCGCCTGCTTCTGTCTGACTTGACGCAGCTTTGATTGAGAGCCGCACAAACACAGGAAGCCGGGTCGGCTTCACACAGAAAGAAAAAGGGCTGGGCCTCAGCACATCAGGCATGGATACCGACATGACTCACCTAATCAGTCATATATCACACCTCACTTTAGTATATGTGCATTTCACACAAGCAGCAGGGTGAGTGAGATAAATAGAGCTAGACAGGAGCGGACCCTCCCCACCGCACAGCATCCTTATGGACATGCGCATGTGAGACTTCAGTGTCAATATTGGTAATCATGGGTGTGGCAAGTGAGCAATCTCAGGAGTGATGCTGTGTATGTTAGTGCAGTGGACCAACATGGGACATGAGAAACAGATAGATTATTCAGTCATTAATTAAGCCAAATGCATAACTGACTCATTATCTGCCCTCTTAAAGCAGATATATGACAATTTATCATGTTTTTTCCTCATTTTGAGTGTTTTATCAGTGATGTTTTGCCAGTGTCACTCTTTGTGGTGTGCCTCCAGCAGATTTCCAATACAAATGACATCCTTAATCATATGAATATGGGTATAACTGTGCAATCAGGCAGTCTGCATCAGCCTCATCTTATAGCAGCACATCAATGTATAGGCTACTGAATCCTTAAAGGCCTGAAAGCAGTGCACCCAAAAGTGCTGATCCTGAAAACCCTAACGCATTGATCACGGTTCACTTCTTTACATACTCTAGTGTATATAGTGTATTGTTAAACAGATGACTTTCTGTGATAATATACTGGTGCCCCCCAGCATTTTACAACCAACAAAATAAGAAGCAATGTTTCAATAGGAGCACAAGCAAGCCCACTGCAGAGAGGAAGAAAAGTGGACAAGAAAATGCTTTTTTTCCTCAGCTGCAGTGTTTTAGTAATTTATCAAAACACAATGAAACGTTCACACAGGCGCAGTTAATCTGTTGGTTAAACAAACCCCAGCTCAACATTCAAACGACAAAGCTGGACGAACCAGTCAGACAGGGTGAGAGAAGTCACCTGACAGTGTGGATACACACATACATGAGTGTGCAAGCGCCAAGTCTTAACTTAGGGCACTCAGTGTAATACTTAAGACACTTAACTCACACTTAAGCACTGTAAATCAAGTTAAATCCATCTGCCGTACGTTAAGCTTGGGACAGTAATAATGAAAATCCTGTTCCATCCCGCCTGCGCTGCCGTGAAGTGTTTGTTGCTGTTACTGGCATGTATATAGAGTCATTGTTTTGCCCTCATTCCCATGGTTCAAGTGTCAATTCAACAGTCCTGTGTGGTGGCATTTAGTCCAAGGGTTCAACCAGGTTTGTGGCTTCTTAAAGAAAGCAGTCAAATTTTAAATGGCTTACTGACACCTTGTGGACATTTGATATTATTGCAGTTGACTTATATACATAACATGTGAAATGAAAGCCTGTGAATCAGGTTTACTGTGTTGTCTAACCATGTTGGAAAAAACAGCAAGACATACAATTTCAGTTAAAAGTTTGGAGACACTTTCCCATTCAAGTGAATGGGAACATGTGTCCAAACTTTTGAGTGGCACTGTAATTTAGGGCAGCGGTAGGCAAATAGTGGCCCTCCAGCAAAAAGATTTGGCCCCTGAAAAAAGCTAGAAAATTTTTTACTTTCATAGTTTACATCCAAACTTTTCGATACGTTTCCACAAATCAACTATTAGTAGATGGCAAATCTACTATTACATCTGTGGTGTGGTAGTGCAACACAGAGAAAACATTTTCATATAAGAGTCATTTTTGCCAAATTTGTTGGATACAGTCCTGAAAGATTATATTCTTATATTAATTAATAGAAAAAAAATATTGGAAAAATACAGGCCTGTGTCTTCACCACACCTGCAAAATAGTGGCCCTCCCATTGAACAACAATGAAAAAACTGGCCCATGGTTGAATCTCATTGCTGATCCCTGATTTAGGGTGTACTTCCTTACATTTCCTCAAGTTAAACATTAAAAAAATTTGAAGAAAAAAATTCCAGTAAATTAATAGGACTGAACAACCTACACTTCTGAAAGCAAAATCCTTCAAAATATATTTATGGCAACACACAAAAATGTAATAATTGACATAAAAAGATGTGAAGGTAGCACAATAAGTACGCATACTGTTATTTTACATGGAACTTTATTACTAACTTGTGTTCTTGTATCACAACCACCTGTCCAAAAAGGTCACCAGGAGGTTGCATGGAGGCAGTACTGTCTTACAGTTGAAACACTGTTTGTGCCACTAGTCAGCAGGTTAATAACATTATAAATAGCAACACGTAATACAAATGTTGGAGTTGCAAGTCATGTTAAGAACATACATACATACATTACACAATACATTTCTGACCGAGGATATAAAATAATCCTTTAAAATCCTGTTTTCTTCAATGTCCCGTTGCCATTAACAGCTGAGTGAATGAAGTCAAAAGCAGTTGATACCTGTTCTTATGGATCAGGGCTGGACAAAGCTGGGCCTCTGGGTAAAACTGACCCTCTGTGCAATACTCATCAAGGTCTTGGTTCAATTTTTTGACCATTTTGATGCTATTTAACGACATTCTTACAAGACATCAATATGCCTTTCATTAAAGAAATACTGATTGTTAAAAAAAAAAAAAAAAGGTAAAAATTGATTTGTATGTTATAAAAACATCAATGAGGCGGTATCAATTCTTGCCTTTCACCCTCCTTGTCCAAAAAAAGTTAGCATCCCTGATACACATTATCTTCACCTACGTCTAGAAGACACAACATGTTGTAACGCATGGCATCGTCCATAGCTTGGTGATCCACACAGTGCAATGTAACAGCTACATTACAGGGTAACGGGCCTGTATCCCTACCTATCTGACCTTTAAGGATCATTCAGTCATAAACATTAAATATAAGGAAGAAAAGTGTGTTTCCATTTGACCTGTACCTGTGTTTGATCTTTATATTGACCTTCTTCTGCACCTTCATCAGCAAATCGATAAATTATGCAGCTCAATCTCACTGTTTGACTCTGTTAATCGTTAAGTGTTGGCTACTGAGGTATATGCAGCTGCCGGTGTTCACTTCCTTTCTCCCTTCTCTATATTTTGTCAGTATCAGTTAAAAATCCACTCTCCATAAAAATGTTAAATACGCATCGCGTTTTCAGTCATTGCAAATACAGCCGACATAGCAACAACCAGTTATTCCTGCACAAATGGCTAAAATAAGAAGAAAAGACGTTACAGTGTGTCATCTACTGAGTACCAACCAGTTCTGTGGCACACGGTCAGCTACGATACACCTTTGTCTCAAGATGTCGAGAGAATTTGATATGAAAACATGTCTTGTAGTTAGGGTTAATCATTTTAGTTCAGTAGAAACTCTGGGCTCGGGTAACCAAACAGTTGAAAGTCGCCCTGGTAACGTGCGTAGAGACGCCTGATGTCTCGCTTGCTGATGTCTGAGAAGTAATGCTCCACCTTGGTCTTGTTGTAGCGCGTGATACCTGGAGGAATGGCTGGGTAGGACACCAGCTGGTCGATGCCCGCCGCTTTGAGGATGTGGGGGGCATCTTGCTCCAGCGTCTCGTGGTGGCCTACCACACTGTAGTGGATCTCACACGGCGCACACAACTCTGCGTAAGTCACCCAGTGGATGATGTGCTCACCGAACTGCCGGTCCATGCGCCTGCGGCCTTCCACATCACCCAAGTAACGGACAAAGTCCTCAAAGTGCAGGCCAGAGGCGGCGAGGTCGCTGTCACGATGGCTTTTGCGGTATTTACGGATGATGACCGGAGCAATGTCATGCTTGTACCAAGGTTCAAAACGTGGGTTCTTTACAAACTTGTCCTTGAACGCAGAAATCAGCCGCTCAAACGGATCTCTCACGATGAAAAACTTAAAGTAAGTGTTTAATCTGTTGAGGAACATAACAAGGTTTTGTGAGTAAATAGTTATTAAAGATGAAAATATCCTTGATTCATTGGATCGGCGTAGACAGCAGGCATCTCTTTACTACTTTACATGACATTCCTCACAAAGGATCATAACACAGCCTCAACAAAGCTATAAGATTATCCTCTCTCAGCAAATGTGTGGCTCAAATTCAGCACAATTTGCTGCTGCATTGTGCCAAATTCTACCTAAGAAGTATCTTACTCATGGAAAGAATAAGACTATATTCATCCCAGTAACTCTGATCTAACCTGTGAGTAATTTCCTGTGGAGTGAGTGATGAGAGGCGGGGCAGGCCGTTCTTCTCATGGTCATGAACAAGGTTTTCTGGGATCTCCTCCACAGTGGGGAATGCTCCTGCCAACCACAATAACATACAGTAACCTATCCACGAAATTACCTAATTAAACAGACAGACCTCAAACCACAGTGGATATTATACAGCACTGTGTTTTACAAAAAAAATGTATTACATTTTGTAGGAGACTGCTGCTATTTTTGTCATGCAGCTAAATCACACACGCACTACTGGGGTTTATCAGCCATTCCTTATTATTATAGCAAACATGTGCCTTGTTATTACCTTCATCCACCCCATACTTACCATTGAGCACAATGAGGACCTTCTTCCACTGCGTGTTGCCCACTTTAGGCGTCTGGCAGAACAAGATCTTGTGTTTGTCGCAGACAAAGATGCGGTCCAGGACAAACTTGCTGATGGAGACGTGAGTCAAATTCCTGAGGCTGCTGTTCTTACATACAGTTGAAAGCAGCTCGATTCGTTTGTCAGCAACTGACTGCCAGTCTACCGCTGTAGGTGGAACAGAGGGCTGAGACACACATACAACACTAATGTAAGTGATTGCTTTGTTTTTAAAAAGGACAGAGAAGATTCAAGAGACTTTATGGCCATTTGCACAGGAATGGGGTACATGCACATTGTCAGCAAACAATTCTACAATTAAAAAAGAAGTTAAAAATAAAATGAAAAGTAGCAAGGTCAGAGAGTTTACCTGATCTGACGGCTTTGGAGCTGGTTTTTCTGGGCTGGACACAGGAATAAGCTTAACCACTTTGGTTCCTGACACTGTCCAACTCTGACCAGCAACCCTCTCTCCATAGTCTGAAAATACATATCAGATATTAGTGCGCTGATCACATGTAACCCTATTATTATCACTCACCTGTAGTAGCTGATCAACAAAGGGGACAGAAGCTCACCATCTACAGCTCTGAAGTTGATGAACTTGCTGACAAACATGAGGATGAGTAGCACCCAGCCGCAAGCCCCGAGGAGCAGCCAGTGGTGCCGCATCGCTTCGCACATCAGCCCACGGCCATGGAAACTGTGTGCACGCTCCCACCTACATACACACACACACACCTGACTGAAGACTGTATTTGAATAGCTGGCATAGGTATTATAGTAAACATTAGTTGGCAGCACTACTTCTAATAGTGACCCAGCCACATCACCTAAAACAGTGGTTCCCAACCTAATGGTCGGGACCCACACAAGGGGTCGCTGGATTAATCAATGGGGTCACAAGATGATGGACAGACAAATTTGTGATTTTTTTGTCAAACTTTCTTCTAATTTTTGCTTTATTTCTTGTAGATTTCTGTTTACCTAGGGCTGGGTGATATGGACAAAATCAAATATCATATTATATTTTTGACCAAATACCTTTATTATTATTTTTGTTAAATAATCATCAGTAATGTGGATATAATGAGTTAGTTGGTAAAGGCAAATAATAGAACAGCTAGTCTGGTAAGTTCAGGAAGTTACATCACTTTACTGTAATGCAGCCTTTAAAACCAGGAAAAGACAACACTTACGCAATATCACGATATTACAACATCCAAAATCTAAGACAGATATTATCAGACAAGATATCTAGTCTCATATCACGATATTGATAATATTGATATATTACACAGCCTTAGTTTTACCTCCTTAAGCCTCTAAAAGTTATTCCAACAAAACAAAGTATGTCCTCTTTCTAGAGCTGTGAGGTTAGTCGATTCATTGATTAGTCAATGACAGAAGATTATTCAGCAATTAATTTGATAATTGAATAATCGTTTAAATCATTTTTAAGCAATTTTTTTTTAAAATGCTGGTTACAGCTCTCAAATGTAGTGATTTATTGCTTTTCTGTGTTGAACATAAACTTTCTCTAAAACTTTGAGTTTTGGACTGTTAGTCAGACTAAACCACACATTTGAAGACCCTGGACTGTAGAGCACTGTAACGGATATTTTTCACTATTTCAGACATTTTGTGGACTAAACGATTAGCCGACGAATCAAGACAATCATAGGTGACTTAACTGACAGACAATGCAACCTGTGAGGAGGGGTCCCTGGTAGACTTTGCTTCATTTAAAGGGGTCACAGGCCACAAATGTTGGGAACCGCTGACCTAAATCGACGCTAAACAACGACTAATGTTATCTGCGTGACACCTTAACTATGCTGCTTATAGCTACTCATGTTATACTGTATGTGGGCAAGAGCTGACGTTATTGCCTTTAGTTTGTTTGATATTTAAAGCTACCATCGTCTTACCTAGCTTACTAAAATACATACCAGCTAACTTTAACTGTATTTGAGCGAGCTAACTGGTCAGTTAGCTAACCAGCTAGCCACACCTGTCCCTCCCAGACTGAGATCATCAGACAACTTCTCAGCGAGGTTAACACTCAATATGTTAAAAAACCGACACGGCAACCAGACCGGCCTTGTGTCTTACCTTCTTGTTTTGGTTACAGCTACTTCACAGCAGCGAAAACTCTGGAGAAAATGTTGGGAGATGCCATAGCTTGTAAACTGCTGCGTCCCTGTTCTTCACAACATCCGACTGTCTGCTGCACAGTCAGTCTACGCTGCTGCTAGACAAGTAGCTCCCCCTAGTGGCCACAGGCTAGCAACGCATGTTAAATGTTTGCATTTATAAAGGGAAAACATCCACTTTTACAGATTTTACATCAGGTTTTTCCAGCCCAGTTTAACTAGTGAATGTCCAGTTTATTTTTAGTGCTAACATCAAGAGACAAATGCTACAGCTGCTCCATGCACAGTGATTTTATGGGCATGTTTCCAAATACACAGCTAAAATCCTTACATGCACATTAAACCCAGTTGGATGGCATATTTCATATGAGCAGGTCTGCTGCAACTCTCAGATCTTTTAAATCACAGCTGAGGACTTTTGTTTGCTGCTGCTTTCAATTAAACCAAATATGATGGTTAATATCTTACACTGTGCTGTAACTTTTATTATCCTGTTTTATCTGTCTTATTCTATTTTAGCTTTTTTATTTCCAAATTTAATTGTATTTAAATCTCTTTATATTGCTTTTATATTCTGTCTTAATGCCTTTTATGCTCTATGTAAAGCACTTTGAATTGCCTTGTTGTTGAAATGTGCTTTACAAATAAACTTGTCTTTCCCCTATACTTTCACTGAATCAGCCACTCATTTAGAGTCAAAGGTGCTTTTCCAAAATACCAGATAACAAAAAAATCAAGTTTTGATGGCTTACAGCTCAGGTTCATGTTTCCAGGCTGCTCAAGTTCTTCATTGTTACATCTCATTACACAAGTATAAGAAAGTCTTCGGTTTCAGCTCCTTGACAATGCAGTAAAGAGAGAATGAAATATGTAAAATAGTAAAAGCAATAGTAAGAGATAAGAGTATAAAACATATGACTGTGTATTAGATTCGATCCTTTCATTATGTACTCATGATAATCTGACAAACTGAGAAAAACTGAAGTGGTAGTACCATATTCAGGTGTCTGATTTAAGTGCTTATCTCCTGCCTGCTCACTCTGATGCACCTCAATGAGCATCAATCACACATTTAATATTGACTTCAATTAACTAAACAAACTGCACAGTCCATATCTAATCACGTCACTGACTTGACTAGACTTTTTGCTATCATCCTGCTTGTATTAGGAACAAAAAATATTGCTTTGTATACCCTATGGATATCATAACACCAAGTCTTAGTGCCAAAGACAGCACTGCCACTGTTCAATAAGACATAATGAAAGTTTTCCTTTGCTGTAAAAAGGGACAATGACTGTCTGCATCCCTGAAACAACCTTCATGCAGGAAGGTAAAATTACACATACAGCCCTAACAGACATGTTGTTTAGGTCCATTTCCATTAACATTCCTCTGCATAAGAACATTTAATATAACTATTAAACCAAATCCAAGTCTCATCCCAAATAAAACCTCGAATTAAATGCAAAAGCAGAAATAAAGACACAAGACATGGGCTCCTTTTGTTTTATTTATTCCACTCGTAGAGGGGACATTTTTAGTTTTCATCAACATTGACTGTCTGAAGACCTGTTGGAAAAACAAAAAGAGGACAAAACATTAAAATTAAAATTAGATTATTAATTCAGTAGGTGAATGATCAAGTCAGTGAGCAGCATATTTACCTTTGCATGTGGTGACTGGAACGTATGTGACCAGGGTGTACAGTTTGTTGGGGGAGTCCTCATCCTCATTACGCTTCCTGGACAGGCGTACGCGTATCCTGTACGGCACGTTCCTGAAAAACACAGTAACGCAATGGTTATCAATCAATGCAAGTTATTTGTTATGTTGCTGCAACTGTTACACTGGCCAGCAGATCGTGTCATAGCCCAATGCTGTATACATGTTTGAGTGTCAAAACATTTGTCGTTAGAGTAAAAATAATGACTATTTTTTAAATACGGTTTTGTGACATAAGAATGATTTGTTTATGTAGGAAGCCCTTGTTTGTATAGCGAGAACTTCAGTGTAAACTAAAAACATAAGTTCTGAAAGTCTGATACTTTGCATTTATGTTCTTTACAGTGAAAATAGGGCAACCAGACTAAAAATTCCTAATTTCTTGCAGCTTCTCTTCTATACTTGCTGACAGTACTGAATAAAAAAGTGAGTGATTAACACCTCACTCAAAGTTAAGGACTCGTCAGTAAATATTCCAGCCATCCTAAGCATCTATTGAGCACAACACTCAGTGTCAAAATCACCAACCACAGTGACTTGTTAGTGGTGTGTACTGAGACACTTCATGTCTGAGCCAACAGTCAACATTTTCATTACATAGAAGATTGCTTTGTTTAATGTAATAACCCCAAACTGGCAAAAAAAAGTCTATAAAAAGACAGTTGTGACAATATTTGAAATACATTCATTATAAGCACAATTATAATTACACCCAGTTTAATTTACAGGAAAAACATTCACTATAAATCTAAATTAAAGTAATGGATGATGGTCAAACCAAAATTTCTGCTATTTTATGTGTTCAGAGGGTAGTTGTTATGTTATCACAGATACTTTTCATTGAAATATTGGTCAGCCTTAACAGAGAGTCATTTTGTGTAGATATAAGTATTAAAAGTTCTCATCTTACCTCACACCCTTGCTCCACACGGCCTTGTTCAGGCGAGTGTCGATGCGGACATCAGGAGTTCCCATCTCCTTCATGGCGAATTTGCGGATCTCCTTGATGGCGCGGGGAGCCCTTTTCTTGAAACCCCTGCAAGGAGACGACACCGTTAAATCAGACAGAATTAATAAAGATTAACACTGCTGATACTTGTTTTAGTAATTAACAAAACACCAAACAGGGTTACTTTCGCTTAAGTCATTTCATTATATCTTAATAGTCTAAGTAAACTATTTCAAGACACCAGTTGGGCTCTTGTGAGATATGACACCATGTGCTATTAATTCTGACATTTTCAAGGATGAATAATAAATTCATTGACATGTATAATGGCAGTGACGTCAGCTTTACTCGCAGCCCTGCTAACCAAATCTTTACACTCAAAAACAAGCTTGTTTCAGAATCTAATAGCTAAGTATGCAAACATACAAAGAATGTGTCTTGGCATTTGCTCCATCAAATGCAACATAGAAGAAAACAGAAGAGTAAGGTAATAATAGATTAAGTATTGCTAAAAATTAAATGAACATTTAAAAATCCATTTACAGAATGGAATACTAATAGTTTTGAAATGGGATATAAAACTTGAAATTAAATACTGACTGAACAAAGAAAATATGGACCCAGAAATGAAGTGGATGAAACATATGAAGGTGAGGAGCAAAAATTAATATGTGACATGTGCAATAAATAAACTGACTTAATTCATTGTTACATATGAATATTGCCAACATTATCCTTTAATGTGGGTGGAGATAAAAGGTAAGACCACCATTCATGTGTTTTCAAAGCTTTGTTCTAAAACGTGAATAGTTTTAATAAAATAAAAACACCAGCAGAGCATGATGTTTTGAATTAAATCTGACTGGAAGTGGCAATAATAGCTGGATATCAGTTTACCGACAGATACAAGAGCACTAACAGTTGATTCTTCTTGTCATACTCACACTCCATGGATGCGCTTGTGGACGTTGATGGTGTACTCTCTGGTCACCACCTCATTGATGGCTGAACGCCCTTTCTTTTTCTCTCCTTTCTTAGTTGGGGCCATCTATGAACAATATACACAAATAGTTTGAATTAAATAACACTTCTGAAAACGCAAGATACTTTCTACACTGATTTATTTTGTAAAAAAAAACAAAAACAAAACAGCAGCATTAGCTTAGAAAATGAATATTTTGCACGCAGTGGTTCCCAACCTGGGGTCGTGAGATGATAGGAAGATAAAGATACAGAAAATAACATTTGAATGCAAAATTGTGATTTTTTTGGTCAAGCTTTCTTCTTATGTTTGCTTTCTGTGTTTTACCTTCTAAGGTTTTTAAAAGTAATACAAACACAATAAGTACTTTTTCTAGCGCTGCAACGTTAGTCAATTCATTGATTAGTTGATCAACAGATTAATCATTAACTCCTTTGATAACTGAATAATTGTCATTTTTTAAAGCCAAAATATAAAAATTAAGCAGGTTTCAGCTTGTCAAATGTGACAATTTGTTGCTTTTCTTTGAGGAACATGGTGATAGACTGAAGATCTTTAAGTTTTGGACTGTTAGACAAAACCAGACACTTGAAGGACTGTTGTCAACTTTAACGAATATTTTAATCAAGACAATAATCAGTAACTTAACTGGTAGACTATGCAACATGTGAGGAGGGGTCCCTGGTAAAGACTTTGCTTTATTTTGAGGGATTACAGGCCACAATGGTTGGAAACCACGGCTCTAAGGCGCCTGCAGGCTACTAGTAGTATAAAAGTCACTTAAGTTTAAGTAAAAACAGCACTTAAGACGTGCACTAGTGTTTTATATCAGACACAATATCATAAATCCACCGTTTCTAGCTGAGGCGGGACGAGCACAGAGCAGCCGGGCTAAATGAAGCCACTCCGGGAGAATCCATCGGACTGTTACCGTTCACCGTTTTAAATCATCTTTACGGACGTTTAACCGCCTCAAAACCGCCATACAAACGTTAACGCATCACTAATGTGTATATTTATGGTGAATTTGTGGTCAATTACTACTTTAATATCGCAGGATGGACTTAGATTGTAGAAATAAAATTTCCTGAAAAATTACTCACATCGGCTCGCAGATGAGGCGGAAGTCGGAAGGACGGATCTAACGCGGAGGATTGTGGGTAAAGGAAACCGGTCCGTTTTATGTGATATACGTCAACAACAAATGCATGACTGAAGGTTCCTCCCCGAAAGAAAAAGAAAACATTTAGGAGAGAAACTTGCCATTTAATTGAATTTTTAAAAAAAATATTGTATCATTTGAGAGATTTCGAGATAACGAAGACTCTGTGAGACGTACATTTTTTGCATTATCAGACTATTTAGACAAAGCATTGACTAAGAGATAAATGTATGGGTTCTATGTCTCTATTCTGCTTATGTATCATGTTCTTTTGTTTAGGGACATATATGGCATGTGTTGTTTTACTGTGATTAATGTTATCAGATGTGAAACGGCTGTTTCAATGGTATGACACACAAAAAGCAGTTTATAACCATTTTAAGACAGAACTTAGAAACAGGAATTTCAACTGTTTACAGCATAATAGATTATCTTTTATTAGACACTTGCTCTATTTCTGGGGTAGTCTTCATCACATTGGTACCAAATGACTCAAACAATGACAGAAAGTGGTCATTTTAACATAATTACATTATTGTTTATTGAAAAATTATGAATTACTGTAAAAGTTTGGATGCATTTTTTTTGTATCTACACTTCACACTTCTTTCATAGGACTGTAAGAATTTCTAGTATTTTTTTATCCAGGTGCGATCAGGAACAGTCCTAAAGTGGTTGTGTGTCAAATTCAGCACTTACCTGAAAATGCAAAAGCATGCATTTAGTGGCTGTCTTCATAGCTCTTGTTAAAATCATTTAATCTGACAATCTTGATGAAAAAGGTCCCCAGTTAAACTTATTTTCCTTACAATTTAGAAATGTCATTCTACATTTATTTTACAATATTAAAAAAATACAGCGTTAAACCAGGTATCATTCCTTACACATCCCAAAATTGACTTTGAACCTTAGACAAAAGAAACATGTAGTAGGAAATATGTCTCCAACACCATTGATTTGTGGTCAAACTTAAAGATACTGGGCTACAACTTCAAAGCCCGTTCTCTGCATGTCTGTAATGTCACTTTAAAGGCACAGTTGCATCGCAGGGCGGAGGTGTCATGTTGAATCCAGGGCTCTAAGACAACAGCCTTTTTCCATTTTTATTCTGTTGGGGTGCAATACTGATGCTGGTTTGTCCATTGAATTGGTGTTTCCAGCACTCACAGCATGCATAACCTGCTTTTTTTTTTTTTTTCAAGCGTCACTTGTTGAGCTAATTGCTTTGAAACCATCACATCCCAGAAGTCAGTTTATCCACCTGTAAAAGTCTTTTTTTTTTATTGTGACTCTGGATGTTCATCCACTGGGGCACAGAAAATAAATGTGGAGTTCAAATTAATTATCTTTTCAGTCATGTTTATCTAAGCAGTCTAGTGTCTTTTCCTATTGGGGAACATTTCAGTTCCTTTTTGGACGGTGTGCGCTGGTGAAACTTATGGAGAGGAATTCCACATGGCAATGTTGCTGCTCTGGTACTCTGCAGTCTATAGTGTGCTCTGCACCCATTACAGTTCATTTCAGGGAGACATTGCCAAACCATTCAAAACAAACACATCAAGCAAAAAAAAAAAAAAAAAAAAAAAAAAAAGCAGTTCTCAATAATGCTTCCACAGACTAACAATTGTAACAAATTACATTCAGTGAGGGAATAGTTTGGCAGTGCTTATTTGTGAGAAACATTCATTCAAGTCCCTGCAGGATGTTTCAGTGTTGTTGGTCAGTAACTTCTCTGCAGTAGCTGCTTTAGATATGCTCCGCAGATATTTTGTGATATGGTGTAAACAAAAAATAATAACAACATCAAGAGTCACATTATTTAAAAGGCTGAACAGTCACTTCATACAAAGCAAAAGACCCGTTACAAAAATCAACATCTAACCATTTTAATGCACAGTTGTAGTAACCAATGCACAATATACAAAAACAAAACATTTGAACTTGGTTAGGCAGGTGAAACTGACAATTAAAAAGCCGCTCTAAAACATTGTAATGCACAAAAAAAAAAAGTTGACGTTTTGTTTTGTTGGTTTTTTTTAGGTGTGTTTTACGTTTCTCATACAAGGTTCATTACACACCTCCATAGGCTAGAATGTCCAGTAGTCTATGGCACAGCACTTGCAGATCATCCAAAACATGTTAGGCATAACTGAGAAAGACTCACAATTTTGCTGTGTTGCTTTATTTCCTCTCATGACTAAAAATGTTATGTATGTAAATGAAATGGGATAGAGTCAGGGAGAGTTAGGGGCTAGAAGAAGTAAAGGCTTAGTCGCATTTACTTTCATGTGTTTGACCCATGGAACCCATTTCTCTCAGGACACACACACCTCAGGCTGTGCTGTGCTGAGTTTACTACTACCAGCTGCAGCGACATCAGCTGCTGCTGGTGCTGACCCACCATCGCATCTTTCTGGGGCCGTGGCCTGGCCGGTCATGGTCCTTCTAAAGAGACGCATGCTCATCTGCAGCAGCTCGTTGTCTACTACAGGTGTAGTGGGGTACTGCTTGGTTAGGCCCTGAAAAAAAGGAGATGGAGATTTAAACACAATGCTCTTAACCATTCTTTTGTAATGTCAGTAGATTTAAATGAGAAACTTGAGAGAACATAGCTTATATGAACACTAAGTAATTGGCAGTATTGAATTATTTATCTTGCCAGTGATCAGATGACATCTACCTTGTCATTTTTTAACAGCTGCCGGCGGATGGCAAAGTCCCTGCGGGCACACAGGGCCTTGCAGCAGGGCCCCAGGTTGCTCAGTAAACCTGCCCTCTCCACCCGTCTGTTCAGAGCCGCCATATTCAAGGCGCCCAGGTCATGCTCGAACAGCTTGTCAGCATCTGGAGGGACAGAGTTGACAGAATGTAACACTGATGGATCACACAGAAATGTTACACAAGGACCACTGAGGGCTAATTCAGTTAAGTACAAATCATAGTGGTAAAAACATTCTTTAATTGTCCCAAAATGTAAAACTCACCTTTGGGGTCATCCAGCTCAGACTTGCACACCTCTTTGACTTGCTCCAGGAGCTCAGGCCCAGCAAGTCGCTTAGAGATGCCTGCCCTGAGGAGTACAGCCCCTGGGGTGAACCGGAGCAACGCTGCCCCTGCCGCCCGTGGCTCCTGCTTCTTTTTGGGCATCAGGCTGGACCAATCAACATCAATCACATCCAGAGGACCTGCCAACACATGACACCAGGTGCTTAACTTTACAAAGAATATCCAACAGTGTCCGACCAAAAGCCATTACATCAAGTATCATTGGAAAATTAAAAGTCTCTATTAAGAGAGAGGTAATTTTACATAACATTCCCAATAGACCTTCTCCAAAGTAAAAGTATTTTCTGGTACCTGTAATTTTCTCATCGTCCTGCTGATCCTCTTTCTTCTGACTGTCAGCCAGAATCTCATCTAGCTCATCATCACTGATTGGTTCATACTCCTCTCCGACTGATGCGACTGACTGTCCATCGTCTTCTTTTCCATCATCCTCTGCTGAGAACAAAGCACATACAGATTCCTTTAAATTCACTGTAGCGTATTTTGAAAAAGTGACACATGAAAATGCAAACATGCTTTCATGTTTTTACCGTCGATGCTGTCGGCCTTCTCCAGCTCTGCCATGAGGTGGTGACTGTTGCTTGGTTTCTCAGGCTCTGGAGGGCTGAAGGCTTCTCTTGGCAGTAGGGGCTCGTAGTCACCCCTGTCCTGCCTCATCATGTCCCCTCGCATGTCCCCTCTCATTTCGCCCCTAAGGTCCCCGCGTCCCGGAGCCCTGGAGTCCCCATGGGTTGGTAGGTCCATCATCATCATCCTCTCCCTCTCTCGATCACCGCCTCTATCACCCCTACTGTCTCTCTCCCGCTCCCTCTCTCGCTCTCGTTCTCGCTCCCGTTCATGCTGCTGGATGAGTCCTTCAGGAAGTAAGCGTTCTCTGTCCCTGATATCCCGCTCTCTCAGGAGAGGTTCACGGCCAGGACGCATGAGCAGAGGCTCCCGTCCCCTGCTGGGCCAGTCTCTAGGTTCGGGCTCCCAGTCTCTCTGTTGTTGAAGAGGCTGTTGGAGGAGCAGGGGCTGTTGCTGCTGTTGCTGCTGCTGAGGCCGGAGGTCCTTTCGGTCTCGTTCCCGCTCAAACTGCTCCCTGTCTCTCTCCCGCTCTCGACTGTCATAGGAGCCGGCTCGGGACTGGGACCTGGCCTGCCTCTCAGAGTCAGGAGAGCTGCGCCTGGAGCTGTGGCTGCGGGAATCCTGCCGGTCTGGAAGATGAGATGAGACAATACAAGTTAGAGTTTTAATTAAGTATGATCCTGGTGGAAGATACAATAGATTATGTTTCATGTTCAGCAATATAGTATCAAGATAAGTATGACTTTAAGTACCTGATGAGGTGCTGCGGCTGGGCTCTCCTCTCCTCAACTGGTCAATTCGAGACTTCCTCTCGGCCCCTGGAGGGTCAGACACCACCGGCCTTTCTCTCTCCCGCTCTCTCTCTCTCTCCCGGTCACGCGAGTTGGTGCCCTGAAGTCGGCCCCGGCGAGATCGTGCACCCTGGGGGTCATCTCGGTGGGCTGACTCGTTGGAGGGAGATCGCAGGCGTCTGGATGACGTGCGGCTCTGGTTGCTCCCCATGCTGCTGCTGCGCGTCTGTTCTGGGGGAGGTTTGCGGAGCACGGGCTGGGACATGAGGGGCTGTGGAGTCGGCAGCAGCATTTGAGGATCTTGGGAAAGTAGTGGGGCGATGGGTGGGGGGTTGCACCTCTCCCTGTCCCTGCCCACCCTGGGTCCACCACCTCTCCTCAGAGGTTCAGCTGGAGCCCTCTCAGCAGAAGCCAGGGGAGCTGTTGGTTCCAGTGGTCCTCCTCCTCGGTCTGTGACCTCCTCATCGGACCAGTCGCTGAAGTTGTCCATTTTGGACAGTGGAGACGGCTCTGCGTTGCCTCCGGTACCGCGGTGATCAGGCCTCATTGAGGGGGGTGGTGTCCTGGGACCTCTCTTCCTCTTACTATGTGGCAGATGGGCTGAAGAATCCTCCTCAGATACATCAGATTCTCCTCCACGTGATCGTTTCCTCTTTCGATCAAGCGCCTTCTTCTTGGCTCCTTTCCTAGGGGAGTGTAAGGGTGGAGGCCCATCTGTTGAAACACTGATTGGGGGCTCGGGGTTGAAACGGTCGCTCACCCCAGCCAGGCTGTTGCCAGCAAGAATCTCCTCATCTTTGCGCCCTTTCTTCAAACCCTTCCTCTGTGACTTTGTCTTCTTTTTGCCCTCCTCATGGGACTGGGAGCCAGCAGTGTCTCTGTCTTCACTGCCAGCAGCCACAGCTATAGGAGCAGGAGGCGGTGTGGATTCTCGCTGGTCTCTGCCTCGTGCACGGGAGTCAGAAGTGATGTCTGGAAGGTGCTCTCCTCGTCTGTCGCCTCCTCTGGTTCGTTCCCCTCGGGGCTCCAGGTCCTCGTGGCGGGTGCGGGCTTCCCTTTTGTCCGCAGCTCCTCTGCGCTCCTCATCCTTCCAGTGACCGGGTTTCTCATCAGACGGAGCTGCCCTTGGTGGCGAACGCAACAAGGGCTCCTGGGGCCGCACCACCTGGCTCAGCAGACGATGCTTATCCGCACCTGCATATGCACACAGAGCAGTCACATAACCATACTCAGGACTATTTAAGCATCTTATTTGCCATAATTACAGTGAAAGCAGAATATAATGTAAACAAGCCCTTCAGTATGAATGTCATTGCATTTAAGGCTAATTTATGGTCTCTTCTTTGTATCCAAAGTGCAACTTAAATTGGCAATTACTGAACTGGAGAGAAAACCAATAAACACGTGCATTTTACTGTAGTGTGCATTATTTAAAGAATTATTTGACTTTGGTACATTTCTGTTCACAACAATTTTTGCCAGTATTGGAATACATAAAACCAAAAAGGCAAGTTGGCCAGAAACTTTACATGTTAGACCAAAGAGAAATAAAACTTTAAATCATCAACATGCATCATGCATTCCCCTTTACATTGCTGGAATTAGACGAGAGGTGCATTCCCCATTAAACAGGAGTGTGTCCTTTCAAAAAGAATTTCCCTACTGTCAGATGGAGGCGGACACACTGGGCTGGGGAGGAGGGGCTGTGGGTGGAGCTTGGCCGGCCCTCGGCCAATCGGGCGCTCACTTTTCTCTTCTGCGCTGTTGTAGCCGTCGCTGTCGGCCGGACTGAGGTCCCGTGTTTGTCGCTTAGACGTGGGCTGGGGGCTCGGGCTGCTCTCTACTCTGTGCCTCTTACGACTAGAGGGAGAGAAAAAGAGAAAAGAGGAGGATTACTATGACAAAATATGTATAAATATGGTATTCGAGGACTGTTTCTGATTTAAACGGCATTTTAAGTATTTATAAGAGATACTGAATTGGTAAAAAAAAAAATAGATTGACATAAATAAGTTGCGATATGGATGAAAACTTGAAAATAAATTCAGTTTGTTGATACATGCCTCGTCTTGCGATCGTCCCGGGTCTCTCGAACAGAGCGGTCATCCCTGGTTTCCTCTCTCCTCTCCCGCCTCTCCTCCCTCCCTCTCTCTCGCTCCTCCCATTCCCTCTGCCTCTCTCGCTCCCGCTGCTCCCTCTCTCTCTCCCTCTCCCGTTCGCGCTCCTTCCTCTCCCTCTCCCTCTCCCGTTCCTCCCTCTCTCTCTCCCGCTCCTCGCGCTCCCTTTCCCTCTCCCGCTCTCTCTCCCTCTCCCTCTCTCTCTCCCTCTCTCGTTCCCGCTCTCTCTCCCGGGCGCGCTCCCTCTCGGCCTCCCTCTCCTTCTCTCGCTCCTTTTCTTTCTCCCTCTCTCGCTCTCTGTCTCGCTCCTTCTCCCTTTCTCGCTCCCTGTCTCGCTCCCTTTCTCTCTCTCGCTCCCGATCGCGGGTCCTGTCGTCGCGTCTGTCGTCTGCTCTGTCTGCCCTGCGATCGTCCCTCCTCTCCTCCCTCTCAGACTCCTCTGATCTCCCCTGGTGTCTATTTGGAGAAGCTCCTCTTTGATCTAGAAAAACAGAGAGTTGAAAAGCTTAGCCAAACACATTTAACATAAAAAACATGGTTTTTAATTAGCTTGTGTACAAGATTTTGTGTAGATTTTTACTTATTATTATTAATCACTTTTGAGGAACTATACGAGTTGCTGTTTTGTGACTTATTTCTAACACCCACCTCTCTCTCGGTTGTCTCTGCGATCCCGTTCACTATGCCCTCCTCTCCTGTCATAGGAGGAGTCCCGGGCCTGCTCTCCTCTTCTGTCACCCTCGTAGCGGTCTCGGTCTGAACCCCTGTCAGAGCTTCTTTCGGCAGCACCGCGGTCCGTGCTCCTCTCTACGCTCCGTTCACGCACCGCGCTGCTCCGTGACTCCCAGTTGTCGTGGCTGCTTTCCAGCTGGGAACCCCTGGAGTTCCTGTTTGAGCCTGATGGAGGACAATAGGAGAAAATGTTCACTTTACACAGACACACACATAGGAAAGTTGCAATTAGTGATTCAAATGATGCTGTAAGCAATACTAAGTGTTTTTATAGCCACAAATAAAACAAACTATGCAAATGAAGGTTATATGTAATGTCAGTTCTTGCCTTTATCAGGTATTTCATTTCCACGTCCCCTCCCTCGTCCGTTCCTCTCAGTCCTGTCCGTCCTGTTCTCCGTCCTTCCTTCCGCTCTCCCTCCATCATCACGTCCATAACCTCTCCCATAACTCCTGTCCTCCTGGCTCGATTCCTCCTTTCTGTGCGTCTCAGTCCTTTCCCTTTCCCTCTCCTTTTCTCGCTCTCTGTCCTTCTCTCTCTCTTTCTCCCGTTCCCTCTCTCGTTCCCGCTCGCGGTCGCGCCGCTCCAGGGATTCTCGGCTTGAGCGGGTCTCTGTCCTGCTCTCTCTGGAGTCCTTCACATCCCTGCTGTCTCGGTGGTCGCGAGACTCTCGGGTCGTTTCCCTTCCTCGATCGCGACCGTCCCGTCGCTCTCGGGCGTCTCTGGTCTCCCTGTCGTCGCGACTGTCCCGTGATGAGACCTGTTCAGAGTCATAGTCCCGGTCATCACGGAGGCTGTCCTTCTCTCGCTTGCTGCGGCTTTCTGTTTGCAAGAGAGACAAAGCTTAACAACTGATGAATAAGATGATTTATGTTTTAAATTGGCTTACTATGCACTGGGGATATTGCACTGATACCACAATGGAAATTATATTTCCTCTTGCTCAAATCAATTGCTACATTTGTCAACATAATCCAATCAATGCTCTGCAAAATGGGACCGATTGTAAACATATCATGTAATATATAGTTATATCTGAAAAGATAAGGACCCACCAAAATCACTGATGATGTGAAAGTGTGATGGGAAAGTAAGGATCTCAATATCTGAATTAGCATCAAGAAGCTCCACTGTGGCAAGAAGTGAAACTATGCATATACATATATACAGACGTGAGAAACAAGACAAACAAATACAGAAGTAGAATATAAAGATACCATCTCTGCGCTCATGTCTGCGCTCCTGTGCGGGCGGACTCCTCTCTCTCTCACCGCGGCTCCTCTCGCGGCCCCTCGAGTGGCGCCGGCTGGGGCTCGATCTGTCAGACCGACGGTGGGGCGAGGAGGTGTCGTGGGAGGCGGGTGGTGATCGGGAGCGGCGGGAGCTCGGAGGTGAGGAGGCAGAGGCCGTGGCTGCAGTGCTCCGGTGGTAGGTGGGAGAGGATGAGCGGCGGCGACGGGGAGGAGAGGGAGAATTACGCTGGGCAGAGGAGCCGGAGTGGGAGGAAGGGGAGCGATGGTGGGGAGGAGTGGGGGTACGCTGGTGGCGTGGAGGAGAAGGAGACCTGCAATGACAAAGGCAGGTTATTTCATTGCAGGTGTCAGGTCCCATATTTACTGATTAAAATATAGCATTATAGAGAGGCATCATTATCAAATTATACTAAAAGATACTATACTAAAGATAAGTTTTGTCAAGTAGTAGTCTAGTCGGTTCATAGTGCTTTAAGCCTGCAGTGAAATTATTACTTGGTCGCCCACGCGTGCTAACCTGCGAGAAGGGGAAGCCAGTGCAGCAGCCTTATGGGACGTAGCTTTGGGAGAGGTGGATTTCTTCCTGGCTGAGGGTGAAGCGCCCCTGGAGGGAGATGACACGCTACCAGAACGCTCCTCTGATGTCACTGAACGCTTGGCCTTGTGGGAGCTGTCTGATCGGTCCCTATAAGGAACAAGATTATATTCAAACGGACAAGTATTAAAAGTTGCAGATGATATGAGAATATATGTGAAGATGTTTGCTTTATGTGGTGATGACGACCGGCAGATTTCTGCAGTCCACACTGTACCTGCGTTTTTCCTTCTTCTCTTTGTGTTTTTCTGTATCTCGCCCCCGATCTTTCCCTTCTTTCAGCTTCTCCTCAGACTTCTCCTTGTTTTTGTGCTTGCCCTTGTGTTTCTTCCCCATCACAGGAATATCCAAGGGGACTGGGGGAGGAGGACTGGGGGTGCGGGGTCCTTTCTTCTTGCTGTGGCCTCCTTTTGAGGACCTGGTTGGAAGAAAATAGAAAATGTCCATTATATCTTCCCCTAATAGGCATATAATTCTCAAGTAGTGTTTTATTGTATGTGAATACAACATGTGTGCAGTTATTTGTGTCATTTGTTTGCAACTGCACATTGTCATCAATAAACTGCCATGATTCATAGACTCCTACATGGCAGTTGACTATGCCAATATGAAATTAGTAACTAGATACAAAAGAAAGCATGGGATAAAAACATGATGTTCATCCAAATATCTCATGTCTCATGATGAAATTTGTTGAAAAAGAGGTAAAAAAGGTGTTTTGATACGTGTCAAATATTATTTTAACAGATACATAGTAGTGCTTTTACTGCATCCTGGTAACTAACACAGCAACAGGGTTGAAAACTGAAACTCCCTCTCAGAAGTAACAAACAAATGAACAAAAATACTAACTAACAGAACCACAGACTCCTACCTGGCAGTTTCTGAGACAGGTGAGGATACCGACATCTTCTTCTCTTTCTTCCCAGAGCCTGGCCCTTTGGTTCCACTTTTGTGTTTTGGGGAGCCACTGGACTTCCTGGATGAGGGGGAATCTTTGGAGCTTAACTGCTCGGGGGAGGCCTGAGGGATAGAGATGACAGATCAGGTGGAAATTCAGTCTACACACTACTACTTCAGCGAGTGTGGTGACTTGCCCTGGAGGTCAAGCCCCAAAATCCAGAGGGACCAGAAAGCAGCAAGACTGAGTGTGAATGTAAATTACAGAAACATGAAAGTAACTAAAATATGTGCACCTTGTTACTTACCTTCGGCATGGCGGTGGTTCTTGTTTTGGCGGAGGTCTCGTCTTTCTTGATGACGATCTCTTCTCTCTTTTCCAAATTCTCCTGCTCTAGTTTCATCAGCTCACGTTGAATCTTCTGGCGCTTCATCTCTAGGGATAACTCGTAGTCGTAGTCACCGATATCTGAGTCTGAAAGTCAACCAAAAAGAACCACAATTAATTTAGGTATGAGACATCTATTTTCTTATTTTTTTATGTGTAAAGTGGAAAAAGTACAGATAGTAACATAAGCATTAAATAGTAAATGTGTACATGAGTGCACAAAATTCAAAACCGAGTAAAGACAACCCATTTAAATGAATAGTCAATATGGTCAAACACTGTAAAAACAGTAACCAGGTCACTTGTCCTTTAAATTTAAAAAAAAAAAAAAAAAAAGCTGTTGAACCTTCACGATTCGTTTCCCACTCTGTGGGCTCTTCTTCACTGGCTGGGGTGCGCTCCTTTGTGATCTTTATATCCTCCTTCTCTCTGTGTCGGCCTCTGGAGGAGTCTCTCTGCTGTAAATGAATACAAACAGATTTAGTTAGAATGACACATACATGTTGCGTTGCTTCCTGTGCCTCTCCTTTTGCACGTCTTCAAACCTAAATCATAGTTAAAGGCTTCTTTAATAATAATGATTCAAACCGACAATATAATAGAAGCGGAGTAAATCTGCAGAGAACTCTTTTAAAAGCACAGACTGAAGGAGCAGAGAACTCACTCTTGCTGTGGGGGATATGGGCTCGTCTGGATCTCGCTTCAGGTTTTCTGGGTCAACATCCTGTCTTTTATTCTTCATCCTCTCCCGCAGATCACCTGTGGGTCTCTCTGCTGACCTGCTCCATTTAGACACATACATAATGGCAACAGAAATGAATGTGAATCATATACTTACAATATCACATAAAGATGCTGATGAATGAATCAAGATCGAAACGAGCAATCTTACCGACTAAAGCTAAATCCTTTGCCTCGTGGCTGAGTTCCATGTGTGTAGCGACAAGTGTTGCCGTAACTGCAATTTCCGGTCTTCAGCCAATTTCTACAGTGACTCTGAAAGACACAAACAAATAAAGTTGATGAGATAAAGCAACACCTGATGAAATTAGACTGATTCTGTTAAAAAAAAAAAACTTTTAAAAAGTCCACTCTTTGCAGCAATACTCACTATTCAATAATGATTAGAAGTTATGAGTGACTGCATTTGCTACATGTATTACTACATATGGTTATAGCAGTAAGTCTAAAAGCACTCAAAAGTAAACTCCTTATTAACAAGGACAAACAGGCATGAAAAATCTACAACCTCAACATGTGTTGGAAATACCATGTGGCATCTCTTAAGTATTTTCAGAGACCAGGAAGAAATAAATAAATTATTTTGCACCTTGCACTCTAGGTTATACGTACATCAGCAGCATTACTCCCAGTGCTGGGGCCGAGTCTTTCGAACACACTGGGCCGGCGAGAGGGGGCGGCGGGGTTGCCGGTGCTGCTGGTCGTGGTGCTGCTGCTGCTGCTGCTGTCAGATATGGTTTTTGAATTCTCCACTGTTACCTTCCGCCTGATCTTGGACATTCTGCAGGACTGGAGATATGACAAACAATGCTTTATTACATGTATTCTGGCATGTAATATTCTGCATCAATATAACTGAACACTAGTGCAAAGTCTGAAGAGAGAAAGACATCAGTGGGAGTGTTTTCAACATGCAGTGCATCCATAAAAGTAGTGAACTAATGTAATAACATGCACGCAAAATAAATCAATAACATTGAGACAGGTTACTATACATAAAGAGTTAACTCAAGGATGCAAAATTACATTAAAAGCAGTATTTTTAAAACTAAGCCATTAACCTTTGTCTGCTGTGTGATAAATATGCATTTCCGTTATTAAGCAAAGCATGAATTCATTCATTCTGGGTGCACTGCTATAGATAAAAGCACACTAAACTGACACTAAAATGTTAATTTTTATGTAGCAACTTTCCTGAAAGGTGATACTTAATGGTCTGGGCTGACTTGTTATCCCTCATGTCCAAAACACAAGTGTTTTGGTCTGTCTGTTGTTGTCTGTTGCTGCAGCTGCTCTGAGCTAACTTCATAATGAGTATGTTAGCTTCAGGTTAGCAGAAGTACCAAGCTCACTTCACGACTTTAACGCTATTGCTGACATGCGCAAGTGTTTTAGATTCATAAATACATGTAAATGAGATTCTAATGTTTCGGTTAATGGCTAATATATATTATATTACATGCTTTATATTAGAGAAAACAAGCAAATGGAGGCTAAAGTTAGCTAACCAAAGCGCTAAAGGCCTTCAAGCCGCCTGCAGTAGCATGCACGTTAAACAATGGGCAGATAAAAAAAACTGCTTCTCACCCAAGATATTAAGTCGGTGTCGCATCTACTTTTGTCCAGTTAGTGGATTCAGTATTTGAGTAGAAATAACAATGCTTATTCTGTTAAAGCAAAGGCAGAAACTGCCCTGAGTGCCTTCATGTTGGCGGACGGTGCACGTCATATGCCGTCTTCTTCTTCTGTGGTGGTAAAGGAAATTATGTCATTATGGCTGTGTACATGTTCTTCTTCTGTGGTGGTAAAGGAAATTGTGTCATAATGGCTGTGTAAACATACATACAGTATCCATTCCAAATGAAGAAGAAACAACTAAAAACAGAAAATTCAATGGACTGTCAATTTATTTTTACTGGAAAATTTTCACATCCATAAAGCCCAGGATTGAATTTAGGTATTAAGTTTTTTGAGTGTATTCAAGTTATAAACAATAAGAAATGTGCTCATACAGTTAGTACAAGATTTTTTTAAAGAAATTAGATTTTATTGCCTACATTTTGTTAATATTTTATATTGTTGTCTTTTTAAATTATTGTTTTATTATGTTATATATCTTAATATTTACGCAATGTCATGTTACCATGTTGAATGTATTATCTATCTATTATTGAGTGTGGAGTCATATCTGTTATATCATCCTTATTTCATTATGATGCCTTAATGTTTCTGTTTTTGTCTTAATGTCACATATTGTCTATTTTAACTATTTTTAAGTAAATTTTATTTATATAGTCATATCATAAACTTTTCTCTAAATACCACACTGAATAATGTACAATTTCTTACAAATAATTACAGTATACAATCAAAACTGCATCAAACAATGACCTTTATTGACCTCTATGTAACTGCATTAAAAACTGACAGAAATATCCTGCTGCATCATACTTTCCTTCTCCTCTTGGAGCAACGAGATAAGGTAGCGAGCTAATAAAAGCAGAGATCCAACTGAAACATCTAGTGAATTCATAAAACATCCCTGCAAAAATAATGTAATAATACACAAGGCACACAAAGCACTCTTACAGGTGATCGAGAAACTATGAAGCCTGTCAGTCTTTATTTGAAAATATTAAACTCTCAACTTTAATGGTAGTTGTAACTGCTTAAACAGTTTGAGGAGGACTTGTCTGAGCTTGTGTTTTCTCTATAACCTTGAGAGCGATAGTCTTCACAGCTGTCAGAGCTTCATTGCAGGCTGCGGGAATGTGAGATGGTGGAAGGAGGAAGCCGTAGTGCCCTCTGTCCTGGAGCTCAAATGTGAAGGAGTATTTGATGCCGAGGTTGTACGCCCAGTCATCAGAGCCACCAGGAGCCAGGTCTGGAGAACAGAAAAAGCCACTCATTAGTACTTTGAGAGTAACTCAATCAGTTTTTGCTTAAAAAAATAAGTCCTACTTACATATTGTCTTGGCTCCAGAACCAACTTTGTAGATGCTCCTATAATATCTTCTGATTTTCTGTGCAGCTTCTTGGGCCATCTCAAGCTTCCAGAAACAGAGTTTATTCACACAAACATTTAGAAAAGACAGTTGACTTGTTTAGTATTTATGTACTGGTGAAAATCATTGTTTCATTTCAAGTGATATGAACTGTGTGGTGTACTATATTCAAATACTCTAATTACTTAAATAGGATAGAACTACAAGATTACTTGAGTGTTTGATTGATCAGTTACTGAGCTCTCCTGTGTCTGCACCAAACCACTCACCAGGTCTTTGTGGTTCTCTGCTTCATCAAAGGTGTATGAGTAGGGGAAGAGCAGCATCTGAGAGTAGGAGTGGATGGTGAGGTAGAGCTGAACCGTGTCCTTGTGACTGCGCAGGAAGTCGGCCACGGCCTGCGCCTCTGGCTCCGACTCCTGGAACGCACCACAGTAGATCTCACTGCAGGGCTGGTCAGAGGCTCCCTCCGCTGGAAAGAACAGTAACACTTTATCTAAATACTGCACATATTACTCTTCCATATGATGAAATGATAAACAGGAGAACAAGCTGATGAATCATAAAGTGTGTCAGCATACTTCTACATTTAAATTACTTGCTGTGGTACTCACAAGTATAAATAAGGGATCATGCAAAACAAAGGAAACATCTTCAAAATACTGAGATCATGTTCTTTGGGAATGTTCAATGCTTCCACAACACTGGAAAGAAATCAAGGACATTGTAGAAGAAGCATTGAGAGTGTTGGGAAGGGACAATGATGTGAGAGAGAGACTTACTGCACCAGTTGGCATCAAAGTTTCTGTTGAGGTCAACTCCAACGCAGGTGCTCCCCTTCTTGATGGAGCGGTTCTTCCTCCACATCCGGTTCTTAGACATACGATGAAAATGCACAGACAGGGAGAAATCATGTCACAGGTGCTCTGGAAAATACTGGTTTTGGGTTTTTCTTTTATGTGTGTGTGCATGTGTATTCTCACTGTTGTCCATGTGTAATGGTATCCATCAGGGTTCATCACAGGCAGGACATAGACATCCATGTTGTCCAAAATTTGAGTGATATCTTGGTTTATGCTGTAAAAAGCCAGGGACTGTGGGAGAAAGGACAAGGTTTTACCACACTGATTTGACCACTGTGAAACTGATCTGATAGAAAACAAAAACATTTCCAGCCTATAGATACGAGATCAAATGTACTCACATGATGTACAAACCATAAACAGAAAGCAGGAGCAATCCACTCTCTGGCGTGGATCCCACAGTCAATCCACATTGCCTTCTTATTCGGTCTGTTATTAAAAGACAACTTAAAGAGAGAGAGGTCAAACATTAATCTGACTTGCAACAGCACAACATTTTCAGATTTTAGACAGAAACATATCAGCTGTATGTCTGTAAAACAAAAATCTCTGAACACTTTTCAGCTCTTCTAACAGAACAAATAATGCTGATTAATTGGCTCTGAATGTTTGCAAAAAAAAAGTTTAAATGATCAATAAACATCTTGATCATCATTACAGTTTATTAGGTGATGGATGTCTGTACCTTCAGAACATAGAGCGGTCGCTTCTCATATGAGGAGCCGATGAGGATGGCTTTGACTGTGCTGGGGTTGTCCTGCGTGGTCCTGTTTATCCAATCATAGATCTGCAGTGGAGACAGCATGTTCAGAGGTAAACAGTGCAACATCACCACTGAAAACAGCATCAAAAATCAAGTTCATTCAACAACCCCCCCCCAGACACAGTGTCTGAAGAATCTGATAGGTGAAGATGAAAAGCATACATCCCCCAGATTGTGATATCTCTGGTAGAAAGTTGAGCTGCTTCGTGGGTCTGTGGAGTCGTTCCTCATCTGCATTTCGATTAAATCGTTGGCGTTGGCCAGTAACGTCCTGAAATAAACAACAAAAACTTTTATACAAATTGTGCAACTAGAATGAAATATGATAGGTAGTGAGTATGTTTTGAGGCAAGCAAACATACTCATATTTAATGCTGTTTTTCTGCAGCAAATCTTTGACAGTCGCCAAGCTGTTTGCCGGGACAAACAGGTGAACTTGAGTTTCTTCTTCAATGAACTGATATGAAGCAGGCTGCCATAAAGCTGTCTGGGAGAAAATATGTAACATAATGATTCCCAGGAAGGGAAAAAAAAAAATCAGAGGAACACAATCACTGGTAAAAATTTCTACCTCATATTGGGTGGACACATTCTTCACGATGTCGACATGTTCCTGTGTTGATGGGGTGATTGATAGAATTTCATCTCTAAGTAAAGAGAAAACAAGACATGAGTGAATCCTATTGTCCTCTATGAATGATGCAGACCCCCTGTGGACCAATCAGCAACAAATATGCTTTCACCTGTGATGACAGTGCCAGAATGCCAAGGTGTGGTGTATAATTTTTTTTCTCAGAGTTTACATGAGTGCATATACAACATACACGGTGTAAGGGTGTGGTGTTTGCGTAACTGTCTTATAACCCATTTTCTCTCTGTAAAATATAATCTGTGATAAATGCTGTCATGAAAAAATCAACTTACTGTGTTTCTACGCAGTGTCCCGTCAGGAATTTGTCCAAGATCATTAAAACAAAGAAAGCGGAAAGAGTCTTCATGATGACGGACTCGCACCCTTACTAGAAATGACAGAGGTTTGTTCAGACTGTGGGAGTTGGGACACGTTATTGATTAACATGTTTATTTAAACTTTGCTTTTTTTTTTTTTTTTTGGAAAGAGCTAGGGCAGAGATCAGCCACTAATGATTTTGGTATCTTTTCAGAAGTCAGTTAAAAACAAAAAAGCTATTAACAGCATTAAGTTATCAAGTGAATATAACATGTTGCATATAACACAAACTCTGTCATTGTAAAATGTAATTTTTTTTTGGTTTATTTTTGCCTTTTTTTGTTTTCTATTGTCTATGTGACTGTATGCACCTCTGTATATGAACGTGTGTAATACAGAAAGTGAGAAAAAAAAAAAATATATGTATATATATATATATTTTTTTTTTCCCAGAAGTCAGTGCAGTTGTACCTCCTTACCTACAGGTGGCAGCAGATAAATATAAATCACACGAGGACAGTGACAAGTTGAAAGGTAATGTGTTGTTAAATTTCAAGACTGCTCCCAGGCAGATCACCTGAGGTTGTTCCCAGGTTATTTAAGTCCTGGTTCCAGCAGGGCTCACTCTCTCCTCTGACTCTCCACTCTGATTATAGTGATACCCACACCCCATATTGTAAATGTTCAGTTAATCCTTCAATTTGGTTTCATTTAGTTAATAAACATGTGTCTACGTTTGTTGTGACCAAAGAGCCGGGTCATAACACATGTCAGTGGAAAGAGTTCATTTCCTCACACAGTCTCTCACACCAGGATGGGTTAGCTCTTTTCTGATCGGTTCCTGTTCAGAGCTGCTTTGGGTGTAAACTCTAGTTTGTCTTTAAGGCTAAGCACTTAGGTGTTGTCTATCTCCACTTGTTCCTGCAGCTTCCTTTCCTCCCTCAGCTCCAGCATGCCCTCCTGCTACTCTCGAGGTTTGGGGGTCCGCCAGTGACCCACTCCAGGTGGTAGCTCGCTGCTACAACCACAGGAAAAGTGACATAAGGGGCATAGGCCCTCCCAGCTGGGTCCCTCCTGTGGTTAGAGGCTGAATCTAATGGTTACACCAAATTATGTATGGACATGTATCTGAATTTAATCACCATCACCAGAATGAATGCGCCTCTCCCCTCTTTTCGGAGAAGCAAGGACAAAGAGCTTTAGGCCAGTAAGGTTTGGCTTGCCTGTAACATACTGCCTGACTGGTCAGCAGCCTGTGAAAGGGAGGATTTGTTCATCAGTGCAGACCCTCTCAGACTTTGGAAGGTTGAGACGGCTTTGCTTCACACAGTCAAGTAATGACCCGACTCTTCAAAGACTGTCTGCCTTCTTTGTTTCGTCTGTTACATCTAAGTCATCTAGAATCTTGAATGAGTTTCTCAGCTTGAAGAACCTATCCCTTGCTTACAGTTGTGAACTATTATGGTGGAAAAAAACACCAATAAATGAAAGGTAATAACAGCAATAATAATCAAACCTTACACAACTCTATTTGAATTAAATGCAGTCAGGTAGTAGGGCATCACTGGGACAATTCCAGTGTTATGGATGTGATATGGTCTCCTATTGAACATACTCATAAGCACAAACTTTGCATTCTTGAGGCAATTTGCATATATTTCATGATACCACTCTAGAAAACTTCAAGGATCACTGATAAATATCACATGATACATACCAATATGTGTCAGTATTTTGTTACCATAAATGTCAATATTTGCTAATTACTGGAACTGAATATATTATCCTGGAACTGAATAAAACATACGTGCCACTCCTGGCCCACAGAGGATGACGTCTTTCCTCTTCATCCCTGTCTGTCTCTGTGTCTGTCTCTGTCTGCTCATCTGAGCCTCCTGCATCTTCTTCCTCTCCTTCTTCACCATCTTCTTCTATCCCAGGTTCAAACTTATCCTCATCATCTGACAGCTCCCTCAACTATCCGGTAAAGAATCCTGCTTCAGTTCTGTCTCCTACGACAATGTTGAGTCATTAATTACAGATGGGCTTGGTGTCTATTATAACTGACATTCATAAAAGAGATATTATTTCAAAACACAAATAATTTAACTGCTTTCAGAACTAAATATATCATTCCTGACATGTTAATAAGAAAAAACATGTATAATTATCATACTAACAAAAACAATAGATACCAATAACAATATTTGACCTCTCCTCTTACCAGAAAATGTGCTTGCTGCTATGCCGTTCATTTTGGATGAAAAGCAAGAGGAAGTTCCCAGCATCCCAGCCTATCACATGACATATCACTGGAAAGCCCAGGATGTCCTCTTTACAATACAAAAGGGATTGATACAGTAGCTCAAAATAGTAATATGAGATGTGCATGTGTGTGTGTGTGTGTTTGGGGGGAATTCTTAAGATTTTATTTTTTAAAAAGGAGGCAGATTAAAAACTTTTATCACTTCTGCTGATGGGATCTGTTTTCTGAATGCAGAGATTCCTTCCATTAATATGAACTTGAACACTTTAACAAAGACAAGGGAAAGCAGTTTTGTTTGTACTGCACCTTTCAACAACAAAGGTCCGCTATACAAAGTCAGCTTTTTTGAACTGCGATCTTATATCTTTAATTACCATTCTGACTAGTGCGAATATAGTTTTGACTATGAGAAATGCTATTATGGATATCAAATGTACAGATAGGAGTGTGATTAGATGTTAAAACGGCTTGCCACAGGAGACAGTTTTGATCATTAACTCAAAGGTTGAGTAATTTTAGCAGCAAATGCTTCCAGCTCTTACTTTCATCTCAATAGAAATTGAATGTCAATGTGTTTTTGCTGTGTCGTGTCAAACTGAATCTTGTGGAAACTAAAAGGTGTTTGGACATTATATGGACTAAATATGTGAGCCAACAAATAAATAAGCTTGAACCTGATCTGACTTCACTATCATATCCTCTACAGTTGGCAGTAAGAGGCAGTACCTGAAACCACAGAGAGGCATTTAGAAAAAGGACGTTGTCAATAAACTGAACTAGGATTAAGCTGTCTAACGTAGAAAACATTTATATTTTACATAATTTGTCGTCATATCCATTCAGTCACCTGTAAGGCTGAAAATTCCTCAGCGACGGGCTTTTTGAGTCACATAATTTCCTTTTTCCCTGAAACATTTAGCCAAATAAATATTTTCCGGTGTTCAAAAGACAGCCTGGTCATATTCTGGGTTATAAAATAAAGAATTCACGATCAGAATATCAATAAATACAGACGCCAACAATGAATAAATAACAATAAACGTACTCTGCTAGCAGTAATAGTACGTGTGTATTGCAATAGATTGCAATACAAAAAATCAAATCCAAAACACACGAAGAAGAAGAAGAAGAAGAAGAAGCGGTAGAAGAAGAAGAAGAAGCAGAAGAGGAAGAAAAAGAAGTAGAAGAAGTGGTGACAAAGTGAAAGGTGATGTGTTGTTAAATTTCTGCTGGCTATTTTTAATATCTAGACTATAACCTCTTTATAAAGTTTTTGTTGTTATTTTTTGTTGTTTAAAGTCATGATGTTACACACTCTGATTCAGTAGGTGGCGACGTGCAGCTTTAACGTTGGCTTGTAGTCCGCCAGTAAAATTAAAGAAGAAGACGTCCGTTGGCAAGATGTCGGGCCACGATCAGCTGGTCCTGTGTTTGTGTGAATTAACAAGGTAAGATGTACTTTCTTTCAAACCAAGTGTTTAAATACACGAATAAAATGTTAGTTATGTCGATTTGAAAATGAAGTGAGCTTGTTTCTTTTAATTTCATCCTGTTGCTTTGGCATTAGCTTATAAACAGTCATACCAGTCAAGCCACTGAGAATATTTCAGTTAATTAGCTAACATAAGCTAAATTGTTAGTTATAGTCTTTAGATAAATATATGTCTTCCTGTTTGTTTAAAGTTGCTACAGCTAACGTTTCTATGAAGCTCCTTACATTCAGCTTTAATATAATATCACGCATATGTACAGTAAGCAGTACTTTATTTCTATGTCTGTTATATGTTATATTTCTATAGACATAAGTTGCTTATGCGTTTATCGATGTCTTATGCTACTCCTGTATCTCCTATGTCATTACTACGCTGTTATAATACTCATACAACAGGGTTACACTGAAGATTTTGCTGTGATGTATGCATTTTCTTTTTATAATGTATAGTATGGATCACAGTTATTCATCATGAGAGTATTTCTAAGTATAACCTTCATTTTTGACTCACTCAAGTCTTTGAGAAGCCAAATCAGTGCACATTTTTAAAAATTATCTTTGTTTTCTTCAGCTTTACCCTGATAATACCTTTTATCAGGGTTATTTATCACTTCTGTGTGTTTCAGATTGCTGTGGAAGTTGCTGCTGCCTCTGGTGTTTCTGTGCGTGCTGCTGGTCGCCGTCCTGGTCCTGCTGGTGCTGGCGGTGCGTTTCTGGCTGCAGAGCAACAGGAACGCTCGGCGGGCAAGGGACGGCCGTCCTACAGTGGCCTTCTTCCACCCTTACTGCAATGCCGGTGGTGGGGGAGAGAGGGTGCTCTGGTGTGCTATCAGGGCACTACAGAACAGGTGAAGCTGAAATCTGAGACCATCAAGAGATACTGTTGGATTCCTTTGTTGATCAGTCCATGATGTTCAGTTTAACTGCAAGAGTTAATTTTAATAATAATTGTTTCTTTTCTCAAATTAGAGTTTGGATATTGGGTCTTTTTTATTGTTTTTTATGTCTAGTTTCCCTCCCTTTCCTCTTAACTTGTGTCCTTTAATTTACACATCTTTACAGGTATGCAGACATCAACTTTGTAGTGTACACGGGAGACTTGGGCGTGACTGGCCAGCAGATTCTGGAGGGGGCGCGGCGTCGTTTCAACATCGTGCTTCCCCGCCCGGTTCAGTTTGTGTTTTTGAGGCACCGGCTGCTTGTGGAGCCCGGCCTGTTTCCTCACTTCACCCTGCTGGGCCAAAGTGTGGGTTCCATCTTCCTGGGGTGGGAGGCATTGACAGAGTTTGTCCCGGACCTTTACATCGACTCCATGGGCTACGCCTTCACCCTGCCCCTGTTCCGCTACCTGGGAGGCTGCAGCGTGGGGAGTTATGTTCACTACCCCACCATCAGCACTGACATGCTGTCTGTTGTGAGAGAGAGGAACCCCAGGTAATCACTGCATGTGTTGTACTGTGTGTCTTAAGAATTTCTGCTTACTAAGCATTGAAATAACACAGACTGTTAATGTCCCAGGTTCAACAACCCAGACTACATCTCCAACAGTCTGTTCCTGAGTGCCTTCAAGGTGGTCTACTACTGCCTCTTCGCCTTGCTCTACGGTATGGCCGGCTCTTGCAGCGACCTCATCATGGTCAACTCCTCCTGGACCCTCGATCACATCCTTTCACTGTGGCGTGCTCCCAACCGCACCAGCGTGGTCTACCCACCCTGCGATGTCAGCGCTTTCCTGGATGTCCCGCTTGAAGAGGACGGGGATAGAAAGTGCCACTCAATCGTCTCCGTCGGACAGTTCAGGCCCGAGAAGGACCACCGGCTGCAGATCAGAGCTTTCAAGAAGGTGTTAGACAGGACGAGGAGGGTGGGGGGCAGGGAGGCGCTGAAGCTGGTTCTGATTGGAGGATGCAGGAACCAGGAAGACGAGGATAGGGTGCTCATGTTGAGGGGGCTGTGCCAGGAGCTGGGGGTGGCCGACAGGGTGGAGTTTAAACTGAACGTACCTTTCGAGGAGCTGAAAAGAGAGATGGGGGAAGCCACCATAGGGCTGCATACCATGTGGAACGAACACTTTGGGATAGGTAAGTTATAGTTATAGTAGCTGTAGTAACCCTATTTTTTTAAGATGATATTAAAAGTGCATCTTCTCCTCTATTTCCTCCAGGTGTTGTGGAGTGCATGGCAGCAGGGAAGGTCATTCTAGCCCACAAGTCCGGCGGTCCCAAGCTAGACATCGTGGTACCTTTCGAGGGAGGCCAGACAGGCTTCCTGGCAGATGACGAGGACAGCTACGCGGAGGCCATAGAGAGGATCCTGGCTCTGCCGCCTGCCAGCCGCCTGCAGATCAGACGCAACGCCCGTCAGTCTGTGGCTCGCTTCTCAGATCAGGAGTTTGAAGCTTGCTTCCTGGCCGCTATGGAGCCTCTAATGGGAACAATTGAGCGATGAGAGAAGGACTCATTCTTTTTGTGTGTGTATGGTTCATGTGATAGTAGCTATTTGACACTGTGGGCATGTTGGCTGTGTTTACACTGTAGGTCTGGGGACAAAATGTGATTACATTTATTGGTCTGCTAGACTGTTTGCATGGCTTCCTGGGTGGCAGAGTCACTCAATGGCCAACAAACCAATAAAAAACAAAGTATATCAAATCAGGTACAGATAGAAATCATGTGCAATCAAAACAACAGATCTTTGTTACATGTGGGAGAGTGTGAGTCCAGCTACAGTATATCCTGTACTTTTATTAGAGATAAATACCAGTTTGTCCTGTGAAAAGGTGACAGTTCAAGCTTGTATCACATTTTTTACAGGAGTCATTCCTTCGTAGTAGTTCTAGTTTCATTAAAACGAATGTATTTTATTTACTATTGGTTAAAATGGGAACAAGTGAGCTTTAGTTTCATAAAATGATGTTCTGAAAAATATTGTGGGACACACATATTTATTGTTTACAAGTACTAGAATCAAATCTATACACACCCAAAAAATGTAAAGTATTTTTGATATTAATGATGAATGTAACGAATATACGATGGGAATGAGGAATTGGTGTAACTGAAAAGATGATTTATCATTGTAAATAAACTTGAATGCACTGAATTAGAGGTTGGTTACACGCATTCTTCTTTTACTCCATTTATTTTGGCCTGCAGTAGCACATGAACAAAACTGAAATGTTGAAATGAGCTCAGAGCTGTGGAGCAGAGAGGTCAGTGATCTGTCCAGAGGAAGGAGAGAGGAGGTTCAGAGGAGGTTAGTAGCAGTGTTACTTCATGGAAAAACATTTCGCAGATTTTCTTTTCTCGCTTCATGTAAGTTTGTTTTGTGTGTTTGTGGTTCCAGTGGACGGTCAGCTGGATATAATCATCATCTCTATTTGAAGCAGGATTACTTTAAGATGTGATAGAGGGGATTTCACTTAGTAATATTTGTATCATTTGACATTGACCAGTAATTTTTTTTTATAATGATAAGAAAGCGGTAAATGCTGCAGTGGGGTCTTAACAACAGCATACAAGGCCATTCAAATTTAACTATTTGTTCATGAAAATGAAATAAAAAAACAATCTGGACACTTTGCAGTCATAAATTACATACATACTCATGCTCTGCCTTCATAAACAGCATTTGTTTGTTCATCTTATCTACTTATGCAACTTTGTTCTGTTCAAAAGATAACAAAGATGACTGGTTATTTTAAACCAAAATGACAAAATAATGGCTTTTATGGGATTTAATCACCATACTGATAACAGCCTTTTTAAAAATATTGGATTGCTCATATATTCTTGACAGTTGTATATATATATATATATATAAAAAGAAAATTACATTGAAATTACATTCAATTTTCTTCACAATTGTGCTTTCTGTAAGCTCATTAAACTAATTCTTAATAAAAAATACTTTAATTAATGGCTTAAAGTGCCTTAAGAAGTTGCTGAATTTAACTGATCAATAACAAATTTCAACATCTTCATCAAACATGTTTGATAGCATGGATGAAAGGTACAGATTGAGAATCTGAATTCTTATCATAGTGCTCATTTAAATTGGCACATCACCCTGGGATCAATAGTGCTGAACAAAGGTTAAGAGCTACTGCAAGCAGGAAGCCAGACAAAAGTCAGGGGGAGGGAGGCTGGTTTTTTTTGTGTGTTTTCTTTTAGGGGTTATGGAGGGTAAGAGGCGGCGCAAAGGGACCAACGTTGCACATATTTAAAGGGAGGTAAATGAAGAATCCATGAAGAGACATTTTGGTTTGGTGCTAGTCAAGATGAAGTCATACACGCTTGTCTTGGCCCTCTTGCAGTTTCTGGGATGCTCAGGTGAGTTGCTTTCTGTACCGATCACCTCATACAGAGATATCTGACTGTTTCACATCATTGACTTTTGACTTTTCAGGCGTCCCACTGCACAGCCCTGAGCTAGAAGCTATGGCAGACAAGGGTCTTGTGGCTGCTCTGGCAGAGGTCAACTCTGTGTACGCTGTCAATCATCTTTATCGGGTGACTCGAGGCTCCGTGACAAGGGTGAGTCAGTACAATCTATTCCATATCTTAAAAAACACACATGAATTTGCAGGTGTGTTATCTTCATGCAGTATCTATTCAAGGCAATGTGTTTAAACCTGTTTTATTGTGTTGTGTCATCTGTGTGAGATTATGACAAATATCTCATGTATGCCAGGTTATTCCCATGGGCCTGAACACCGTTGACCTCATGATGGTATTTGGCATTAAAGAGACGGAGTGTCTGAAGACCTCCAGAAACGACCCGCAGACATGTGCCTTCAGACCTGGCCTCTTTGTGGTGAGGCATTCAATTTCGTCAGGGGCCGAAAAATAAGATGAATGATATATGATTATGGTTTGTATTAGTCTATTTGGTGCCAGAAGGTTGCAGTTTAACAGATAAAGAGAAGAAAACAGATAGCTAAAAAAGGTTAGAATAAATAAATAAATGTTCACCTGAAATGACACCACCCAAAGTGACATTCATGCCAATCAGTTAAAAGCTGCTGTTGTGTGTTGGATGTTAAATATTTCACTGTGAAGGCCTGATATCTCAATTCTGAGTAGGACATGTGTTGACAGACTGCTGCCCAATGTTTGCATTGGCATGAAATCCAAAATCTCTTCTGCTGTGATGCAGTGACTCAGTGGTCATTATAAAACTAGAACAGCTGTAACAAACACTGAGGTATTTAGCATATACATCATGTTAAAATACCACCTTTCCCTTTCCCCGCTTCAGCCTTCCTTCTCCTGCTCCAGTCGGGTTCGGATGTTCCCCAGCTCAACCCAGGTGGTCTCTGTCAGATGCGGCAGCGGTACCAGCAGCTCCAGTGAGGAGTCCAGTGAGGAGGTGAGGAGGACATAGTCCAAAAATGGGGTAGAGCGAGTAGGGAAGAAAGACCGAGAGGATCATTTTTATCTAATTTCCCAAGCTCATTTCCCATTGATAGTGAGTCACCAAAAAGGAAAAACTAGAGAAGAATGATCATTTTAAATAAACTCATACCCATGTAGTACATGTGAATAATATCTAGGCTTTTTTTTCACAGCTGTACCGAAGAGGGAGACACCATTTCGATATCCCTTCTGTAAGCAGAGGTAAGCACCATTGTGATGATACAGTACAATCAATTACTGAGGTCTTTAACTACTAAACACAATTTTAGACAAATTTGATACCTGACATTCACCAGTTACTTCAAAAATAAAGACAATGAAGCTTGATTTTTACTGAAAACATCTCATTATGTAGTGTGATTTTCAGTGTAACTGACCAGAGATCCAATGACTTTCAACAGTCCCGGCTCCCCCTGCACCTCCGCAGCCCACCCAGTCTGATCGCTCAGTCCTTGGCCAGCCAGCGGACATTCGGCCCAGAGGAGACGCTCTGAATAATTACCTGGAGTAAAAGTTCCAGCTGAAAATCTTAAAAAAGGTGCTTGTCAGAAGACAAACTTGAATTAAAAGTTTAATTTACACTTCTGTGTCTTTTTATTGCTTTTTGACGATGATTCATTTTTTTGGAGTTTAATTAATATCCCTATAATTTATATATATTTTTGGCTATAAAAGGCTGCATGATCCTGTATTGCAACTACACACACACACAAAAAAAATGTAAGGCAGGATTAGACCACTAGAGGGAGTTTGAGGTCCACTTACATGGTTCCCATTTTAATTCTTTGTACTTGGACTGTCAAGATCACAGTGCTTAAATGCATTACATTAAGTGAATTACATTTGGCTGACCCAATACAGATCTTCCCAGCTACACCTTATCCAAAAATCAATCAACAAAAGAGGACTCCGAGACAGGTTGAGGTCTGGTTTGAACATTTATATTGTGATTTTCAGTTTATATGCAAGAGGACACATTTACTCTATCTGCAACCGTTTGTCTTCATTTCATTTGGCCCCACATGTTCACATCAGCACATCAATAACTTACATACTGTACTGTAGCAAACATCCTGTTGAGGACGATGATATTCAGTTTTAAGAAATGGTACACTACCTTCGAGAAGACAAAAGAATAGCATGTTAAACAGGCCTTGTATGGGATCCACCAATACCTGTGAAGTTTCTTCATGATAAGCTCACTAGATATAATGCTCTCCTCTGAACTCTATCATGTAAACCATTTCGACAGCACACATAAATCCAATTTAAAAACCAGTTGAAATGGTCGGAAATATTAATGATATGACATCCTGATACACAAGGACATGGTGAGAATGAGTTTCTTGAAGGACAGCGCTAGCACCCTAAAAAAACAAAGGCATTGCTGCTCGAAATTAAAAAACCCTTCATGATCCACTCTGTCGATACCAAATCTGGAGATAACTTTAGTCCCTGTGCGGTAAGGGCTGAAGCAGTATTGGCACCATGAAGAAACAAGATACGCTAGACACAGAGTTGAAAGCAACATTCAGTCTAATGCCAGTCACATGATTTCTGTTATTGACTACATGATTTAATGCTCTGTACATTAACCGGATAGTTTTTCGACAGGGTCACCTTGTGTAAAGCGAGATGATTATAATTCACATGGCTGAATGCAATTTGTACATTCTACTTCATGGATTGTGATACCATGTGACTTAAGAAGGCGGCGGGGGCAAACGGTAAGGGAGTAGCAGCTGCAACTGTACAGATAGAAGGATCAGGTCCAAAGAAATCAAGCCAACGCACAGGGGAACTCACAAAGTCCACGAAGATACACCACCACAGGCCTCCCCTCCCCCCCTCCCGTTCCTTTTACAGAAGTCCATTGCAAGCTTTACATTAAATTAAAAAAAAAACAAAGTGTAGCTTTTTTTTCTCAGTTGCACAGTCCAGACTTTGCAGAGCCTTTGGAAGAAATCTCCTTCTGCTTTGACCTCTGTGCAAGACTTTGGGAATAAGGCTTCCTTCTGATTTGCTTTTGCCAAGTGGTGAGACAGTCTAGAAATGCTTAAGACAACAGATTTCAGCACAATTTGTAGCAGATTTTGAGTGTTTTATATTACTGAATAATTGCCTTCATGTGTGTAATTCATAATGTTTTCCAACATGCCTTCCCATATACATTCCATTGTGCCCTAATGTTGTTTTGTTCCTCTCTAGACTTTGTTGACCTGCTATTAAAAGACAGACTTATAAAAAAAATCCTTCCGTTTATCAATCATTAAATAATTTTATATAAAAGCAAACCTAACAATCTTCGTTCCACGCAGGCCTTCCCTACTGTTTAACAACTTCACCGCCATATGATCATACACACAATGCATGTATGCATATTCAGTCTCTCTCTCTCTCTCTCTCTCTCTCTCTCACACACATGCACACACACCAGAACAGCTTCATGTTTTACAGCTTGTTGTTACATGAGGTCCATGCAGTACCAAAGCAGAAAGATCCTGATGTGATTTTGTTTTGTTTTTTTTTGTCTCCAGTACGTGGCACAAACTTATGGCAAAGAAGCGGATACATGGTTTGGCTCAGACCTGGATCCAGTAATATTTGCACATTTCTTATTAGTGTTTATTTAAGTTGGCTTGGTGTACCAGATGGGCGAGGTTTATCATACAGGGCAATAAAAATGTGTTCCAGAGAGTTTAGACAATCACAGAGAAGAAAAGCACTATTCTGTGACCTCAAACTTGCCTGCTCCAGTCAAAATTGTCCCAATGTTGTTAAACCCCACTGATCTAGAATGCCAAGCATGTTAAAAATGCAATAATATGCAAACACTAATTGACCATGATCTGGTTTGGCTTTTCGTATATACACAATCATCTATTTATCATTGTAATCCCAATAGGACTTCGCTCCCATTTCACTAATGAATGTTCACTTCCATATATTCTTTCATTGTCTTTTCATCCACCTTCATAAAGTCCTGTTCTCCAATTTCAACACTCTCCAGTAAGTTTGGTGGCATCCCCCCGTTTTGGTGGTGCAGGCGGGGGTCCTCGTCGTAGTGTTGCATAGCCTGAGATGTTTCCGGACATGTAGCCACCATTTCCTCCATTGCTCTGCTTTCCCTGGTCCACGAGTAGCTCAGGGGGCGGCGGAGGCAGCGCCATGTCGTCCATAGTCCCCGCAGAGAGGCCTGCGGAGTTGACAGAACCCTGGCGACCCACTGACTTTCGCTTCAGAGTCCGGTTGAGGTCCTCCAAGAAGTTGGGCTGGCCTGAGCTGCCCTTAGGAGAGGTGGGTGGAGGGAGCTGAGGTGGTGGCGAGAGTGGAGGGGGCTCCGGGGTGGTGTTGCTACGCCGCACGAGTGTGGGTGGAGGAGTCTTTTTTAGTGAGCTCTTGCCCCAGGAAGAGTTGCTGACAAGGGAGACAGGGGGAGGAGGTGGGGGAGCCTGGGGCTGGGGGTTGACCACAGCTACCCTAGGAGGTCCTCCACTAGGAGCGTCATTACCAGGAGGTGGAGGAGGGGGGAAGAGCTCAGAGGCTGGGGGAGGAGGAGGGAAGTAGGCGCACTCAGGTGGTGGGGAAGGGAAGTCGCCACTGGATTGCTTCGCCTGGCTCACTTTGGCCTGGAGTGCCAAGGGCAGGTTGGACAGGTTGAGCTTACCCGGTTTTGGGGGAGCAGGGGGTCCAGCCGAGGGGTCCTTGGATGGGGATCCAGAGGACGAGGAGATTGGACACGGGGGGGAAGGAGGGGTGCTGCTCTGGGGAGCAAACTTGCTGAGCAAGTTCCTTCTTGATTCCTCATAGGAGGCTGAGGAGTCGGCCTTGATGCTGGAGTTCCTCTGGGGGGTGGGAGGAGGCTTCTTACCTCCCCAACTGGAGGGACCAGAGGGTGACCTCCTTGTGGGGGAGCCCAGGTTACCAGGAGGGAGGGGAGGAGGAGGTGGAGTTGGGCCGGTGACTGGGGCTGGGGGAGGTGGTGGAGGAGGAGGAGGAGCAGGGAAGCCAGCACCGCTGTCTGGAGGAGGAGGAGGGAACTCTGGAGAGTGTAGCTGCTGGCCACCCCCAGGCTGCCATTTTGGTTTGGTCTTGACTGCAGGTGGGGAGAGGGGGGCTTTGGGGCTCTCTGTGTGACTGGCTACTTGGGATGAAGCTCCTGGAAACTGACTTGCTAGTTGTTTCACCAAAGACATGGTAGGAGCAGCTCCCGTGGAAATGGGCGGTGGCTTAGACAGGCTGTGCTGCTTGGGTAGAGTCGGAGGGGGCTGGCTGGAGGTGTGGCCTGCCTGGAGGCTGAATTGCTTCTTGAGGGGTGCAGGTGGAGGAGGGGGTGGGGGTGGTGGTGGGCCACCCAGGGCTGCAGGAGGCGGGGCGGGTGGGAAGGGGGTGACTGGCGACATGGGTTTGAGGGCGGTAGGAGGAACAAAGCCTGGGGTGAAGGACTTAGGTGGCGCTGGAGGGGGTCCAGGAGGAGGTGGGAACTGGGCTGGCACTGGGAACTGCTGGGGTGGAGGAGGAGGTGGTGGCGGAGGTGGAGGTGGAGGAGGTGGGGGTGGTGGAGCTGGGGCAGGTGGTGGGGACTCCTCAAGGCCTCCATCTGGAGTCAGCAGGTCCCGTGGCGGGCTGGGAAACCTCTCCTTCAGTGCCTGCTTCAGCCCGTTGGGGTAAACAGGCTGGCTCATAGGAGTTGGGGCAGGAGGGGGTGGAGGGGGAGGAGGGGGAGGAAATGCTAGTCCATTGGTCTGTGGAGCAGGTGGAGGACCTGGGGGCGGAGGGGTGAAGGCAGGTGGGGTAGCTGGGCTGGGAGGGCCCAGCTTCAACACAGCCATGGCTGACCCAGGGGTTGGCATGGATGGTGGCGGGGGAGGAGGAGGTGGAGGGGGAGGCGGGACATTAGTCCTTGCTGCAATGTGGTTCACATTGGGTTTGATGGGTGCCTGTGCTGCAGGCGGTGTCGGAACTGGGGGTAGAACTTGGTGAGCTGTTGCATAGAGATGACTGGGTAACTTGTGGTTGGCAGCCTGGGAGGCCTTCTGGTTCTGCAGCCTGGTGATGGTGCTGAACTTGTACATGGTGGGAGCTGGCGAGTGGTGTGACACAGTTTGGACTGGGGGTGGGGGTGGAGGGGGAGGAGGCGGAGGAGGTGGGGGAGGAGGAGCTGGCTGTTCTTGCTGCTGTTGCTGCTGCTGCTGCTGCTGCTGTTGTTGTTGTGGGGGCATGTCATTGTAGTTGCTGATGGGTGGTGGCAGCTGCTGTTGTGGTGACTGCGGCTGTGGTTGAGGGCGCTCGGGCGACTGTGGTGGTGGTGGGGGTGGCGGTGGTTGTGGGGCCTGTTGAGGAGACTGAGGCTGGGGAGGCAGGTGCTGGTGTTGCGGCTGGGCCAGTGTCTGGGGCTGCATTGATGGGTGCTGCGGCTGTGGCGGGTGCTGTTGATGGGGCTGGGGGTGAGGCTGCACCTGAGGCTGGGGAGGGGGCGTCAGCGCAGGGTGATCAACTGAATGCTGGCTGTGATGCCGGTGACTGTGGGAAGCATGAGGCAGGGTGGCCCCTCTGGATGCCTCCATTCTCATATGCTGGGAAGAGATGGGAACAGTATCTGTTACAAATAAGCTAATTTAAAAAAAAATTAAATCCACACGACGTGATCTGCTACCCGTGAAAGAAAGCCATACCTTGGAGCTTTCCTCTATCTGGGTACCTCTCTTCCAGGCCTCAGAGAAAATGGAGCTCACTACACTCTGGGACCGGCCATGAGAGGAGCCTGTGTCCACTCCACTGTCTGAATGGCCTGAATGATTAGACTGGGACTCTGGAAACACAGACAAAAACATGATGGAGTTGGTAAAAACAACAGCTCTAAACCACAGATTTTATCAAACGCAGGCTGTTGCGCTAATATTGAACAGAATGAGGTGTGCTTGATTAACTTTTCACATTCTCAAACAGCCATAAAAATATCAATGATACGCTCTATTATACTGGTGCTCAGCCCAGGTTTTATTAGATGATGAACTAACCAGGTATGCTGGCGGAGCTGGAGCCTGATCGGATGCTGGAAGTAGAGAGAGAGGACCAATCGTAGGCCGCCTCTGTCCTCTTCATGGCCTCCTGGTAGTTCACGTATAGCTGCTTTCCATACTACACAGATGAGCATAATGACATAGGATTAATTAACAGAACTTCTTTTGGCAGGGTTTAAAATTGAAAGAACTGTTTTTTTTGTTGAGCAGGAACTTGGGCTAACACCTACCTTAGCGATGCGAATTCCATTCACCCATTGGTGCAGGGTCCTGACATCATCACAGCACAAATACTTGATGTACTGTGACTTCTTCTGGATTTGTGGATGCTGCAAAAAGAAGTAAATATATATTTTACCATCCTCTAATGCCTCATATATCTGTGAAAAACTTGACAATCATAATAATGGGCTGCAAGTTGTTTAGCATTAAATCATCTTCTGGTCATTTAAGAGACCTTTTTTTAAAAATTAACTCCAGTGAGCAATAACACTTTATCCAATTCCGACTTATTAAATGGCAATCATATTAAATCAAACAAGTCTAATTGACTAGTCTGGAAGCAATTTGTGGAGTGCTTTTTAAAGAAACAGAGGTATTTTCTAATGGGAGGCTAATGGCAGTAAATGGATGGAGAGACAAGCACTAACTGTGTCTCCTGGGACCACAACACTTACACATGTTCACACCTCTATTTTAAACCCATACATAGGTCAAGAAGAATCACTCTGTCCATGTTAAGAAGCTACATACTCTATGTGTTGTATTTCCATGACGGGCATTTTCAGTTTCAGAAAAAGATTTTCCCCATTCAGTGGGAGACACAGTAATGGCTCCTCACCTTCAGGGCCAGGCAGTAGTCAGTGGGAGCCTTGTATTTGCTGCGGTAGTCCTGGCCGTAATACACGTTAACATGATCCAACTGCAGGAAGCACACGAGATCTCTGGACGCCTGCAAAGAGGGAGACAGAGGAACTAACAGGATGTACTGATGCATGGTTGACTTACATAAGGGACTGAGTCTGGCTGCAGCTGCTGCTCTGAGCACGGTGGAGAAGCTGCGTGTATGAGGCCAGAATAACTCACATTCAAGCAGTCCAAGTAATTAAATCTCTAAAAATGCACGCTTCCATAAACAGTGACACTTTTGGTGCCAGTCTGGACTGATTAGATGTATATAAACATGCAGAGCACAGCAGAGGCAAAGTCTATATTACAAATTAATGGTCTAAAACTATTTTTGGAGCACGCTATGTCTACTCTTAAAAGAAATTGCTCTAAATGGGCTTTAAATAATTATGCTAAGAGGATCCAGGTCCCGCTGTAGACGTAGCTTGTGCGTACATGTTTTTGAGGGTAATCTAAATTTTCACAAGATTCCAGCATTATATAAGGAAACAAAGTGATAAATGGTATTGGTCTCTAGTAGTAAAGCTACTGAATGTACAAAAAGTCTGACTGTACAGAAAGTGTTATGGTCTGTAAATGACTTTGGAGGTGCTAAAAATAGAAATAGAAAATGCTGTTTCCGTTGTGTTTGAAGTGATCAGGCCCTAAACAGGAAATACCACAGTAAAAACTGTGTGGATCTGGTTCTCATAACCCCGATCTACATTTCTATCTTCATTATTTTTGAGCAGGGTGACTGTGTGCCTACAGTGCACCATCTCGAGTCTCACTGACCTTGGCTTTGCCTTTTGGGACATAGTAGATCCCTGAAGCCCTGAGGAGGAAGTAACGTTTCTTCCATGACTTCTTCCCATCTTCCTTCAGCCACAGGATGCCTTCGATCTCTGGCACGGACACTGAGCCGCCACAGAAACACTCCTGAAGGATACACACATGCACAAAAATATATGTTTTCAAGTGTGAGTCGTAAAAATGAAAAGGAAAGTCTGTAGTTTGTGCTTGTACGTAAGTTTACCTCTAATAAAGCCTCTTTATTCCGGTCAGCCATTTCTGATGTTTCCTTCCGCCCCAACAAATAGTTCTGGAAATGATTGAAAAGAAAGTTGAATAGAGGTCAAGGAGAGGAGGGAGGGAGGTGGTTCAACTCGTCTTATGTCAAATAAATTATTCACATTTACTCGCTTTAGAGCTTTGACCTACTTCCAACTCTCCCACACAAACACACTCCCTTGTTCACTCTCTGGGCTGTGCAGGCGCCGAGCATGCATAAACAATGTGTTTGTGTGTATGGCATATGCTTTCAGCATTTACACACTGAATGCAGAGTGGCTACAGAGGGCATTGAGAAGATGATCTGTCCTCGTTCTCCCCTGTATGTCTGTATATGCGTGTAATGGACAGTCACCTGAGGGTTCTTGAACAGAGCATATTTCTCGATGCGTTCAATGAACATAAGCTTGTTGTGGCTGTCTCGTGTCCAGTTTAATAGATTCTCCACCAAGTTCTCGTGATCCTCGAAAATGCGCTCTGAGAAGAGAGAGAGAGAGAGGAGAGAGAGAAGATGCAAGATGTGCAGTTTTTTTTGCTGATCTGAAAATGTGCACTTAATTTCCTCCCTCCAGGGGTTTCAGTTTTTTGGGTGGGGCAGAACATTTCACTGTAAGCCTGGCGACTAGCCTGAAGTTGCAAACAGAGACTATTCTTAGATCACAGATAATAATAATATATGTTTGTCACCTACATTGTTGACATTTCTCCAACCACATGGCCTCAATGCTTTGTTCATTTGTCCATGTGTAACGCACCTGTTCGTGTGCCAGCAGTGCAGACTAAAGCAAACCATAAACAATGTTTATTTGACTCAGGTGTGGTGTAAACTGTCTGTGGCTCCTCCCTTACCCATCTGTAGCTCAGTGATGGTTTCCACAAGAGACCAGTCTGGGCTGTAGCCACAGTGCGACTTATCCAGCAGGCTGTCCAGCACCTGCCTGACTGTCTGCCTCTCATCCACCATCATGGTCTTGGAGCTCTCGTCTGACATGTGGACCCTGATCACCAGCTGAGGAAGAGGAGAAAGAGGAGTTTGAGAAGGAGAAAGTGGGAGAACCATACTCACACTTTAGCAGAAACTATGTTCAGGGATTCTGGCACATAGCATCATTTTAAATTAGTCTTAAATTAGGAATGGATTGTAGATTATTTTATTTAAATGTAAAAATCAATCATTCATTACGGCTGATGTAGGTTTATTTTTGGAACTATTTCAGGCCTCCAATCATGCATTAATTCTCTGAGCAGTAATTTTTCATTGCAAACTGGTCTCTACTGACATCACATTCAGTACCCACAGAAACAGGGAAATATGTCCCTGGCAGCTCAAAGATTTGTCATTTTTAAGAAAAATGTTACTTAACTAGGCAGACCTAGTACATAACAGTAGTCAACTATCCCTTACCATATTATAGCATGGAGCAAGAATCTCTGGGGACAAATGAAAATTTCTTTTATCACTTTGCAGGAAGCTTATTCAAAAAGATAAAGATATTTTAAAAAATTATTAAAATTTCCTGGAACAATTTGGTATAAATACATTTTTATGTGGCCCAATTATCTTACCTTAGCATACACAATATTGCTATAGTGTTTGCTAGGGTGTAAACATCTTTAAAAGTCTATCTCAAATGAATCTAGGTCATATGGTATTAAGGCTTGTTTCAAATACGTCAAACTATTTATGGCGTCATTAGAGTCACAATGTCACATATACAGCCACTAACATCCACTAATCTGGTCAAAGTTTTGGAATCCAAAAGCAACCAAAAGTCCTCTGTAACAAGCAAGCTTAAACTAAGCTGAACGTGACACACACACACACACACACGTGCCAAATCCAGCCTAACAGAACTGCAGCTTGTAAGACCCGTTCTGGTGTGAAAGCAAATAAAGCCTTCAATTCCTTGACCTCCTGTTTGTCCACTCCCACTGGGACATCCAATCAGTATGTGGGTGCAGTTGATTGAACAGGAACTTGGACGAATGAGAATGCTGGGAGAGCTGCCAGTCTCAGACATGGGGAGTCTGACCTACATTTCTCACAGCAGAGACCCCTAAAATCCCCTTAGTCTGGGGGAAAAATAACAATAAAAACAACAAAAAATACAAAAAAAATTAACCAAAAAAAAAAATCGCACTGCTTCCACGAGAGAAAATTCTGAATCGTCTGTCTAAACACAATCAAACTGCCTCAATGTGAATACAGAATATAGTAAATTATGAGACATACCTGGCTGTGTAAAATGCTGACAAGCATAGCACTAATAATTTAGCACATCACATCATTCTTCTATGTTGGCCGAAGGTTTTTTTTTTTTATGTACCAGCAGTACCAGCAGTCTTTATCTTATCCAATTGTATTCACTTGGCAGAGTGAAGTCTTGCTCTGTTCACTGAAGCACTACTGGGTCTCTACTATTCACTGCATGTAAAAGGACACCATTCTGCTCTCATTCACAGCGACAGTTTATTCACTGTTAAAAATGGCCTGCCTGTGGAGTCCCTACGCCAGCTTCCCAAAGGAAACACACACATGCCATGGCTTTCAATGGAGCAAGGCGCCCCAGTTGTTCACTGAAAATAAGCACTTGTGTGGCTGGTTTGGTTGTAAATAAGCCTTTTTGTGTGTGATGTGTCTGCATTGTCTTGCAGCGCATCCTCTTCTGAATCCTGATTTCTTGCTCCTTCCCCAGCAGATACACACACACACACACACACACATAATCAAACACTGCAATGACCTATTTTCTCTGTGCTTCACCGCCTCGCTGTGGATGAAGTTCACAAAGAAATGCAGCGTGCGGTGGATATGATAAGACAGCATTTATTATGTCAGTCAGAAACGGCCTTTTGTTACAGGAGAAACTGTGCGTACAAAAGGAGAGAGGTGGTCCTACCTTTTTGACCTGTGCCTCTTTGATTTTTTCCAGGGCGACTCGGATCTTCTCTGCCTTCAATTTGGCAGCTTGTTCCTCCTAGATGGACACACAGGAGCGTGGTTAATACAGTTATCATCACACAATCACAAAACCCAGACGAAAACCGAAAAACGATGATTTCATAGCCTTGCCTCATCCTCTTCATGCATGTTTTTCATTATTCCTCTGACAGGAATAAGACATCATGCAACCACAACTTCATTAAATAGTTATCAGCCTTCAAAACCATTTAAATGCACAAGTCTCTGGCATGATGGCGCATGGTGTCGCATGGTGTCATGTGCGAAATCTATTTTTTTCCCCCCCTATGCTTTAGTTTGCTTACCTGCCCCCTCCAACAAGATGCCATCACCTCCATTCCGCAGGTAGTGAACGAGTGTGCGCGCCTCCACGTGTGTAAGTGTTTTATCACTTTGAGTGAATATTTGATCTGACACAAATAGACACCGTGATGCTAAATCGCTTCTATTGTGACATTGGTCCAAGTGTTGCCTCCAATATGGCGCTGCATTTGCTGTCTATGGTTCCATATTGGATTCATATGGAGCTGCAGTGGTTTCCTTTGATCTTGCTTTACAGCAGAAGGGAGACAATAGTAGAAGATCCCCGAAGGGCCAGAGGCTGCGGATGAGTGTAGGATCAGTTCAGAAAGCCGCTGTGCCCTCCACTCAAAGATATAATGATCATCCAAGAAAGATCATGTTCAGGAAGGGGGGGAAAAAAATCCAGATGCGTCATTAATTAAAAAAAAAGAAAAAAAAGACTCCTCAGTTGCCTTTACATTGCAAGATTAAATTAGAAAAATATTTTTTCCCCCCCGCTTGCCACCTTTCACAATAAGCAACAAGAAGTTATTCCACACTGATCCTCAGTGAAAACAAAATGCAGCCGTGCATCTTCCATCACTCAAAGACGACAGCGTTGAAGCTAGCCGAGGCTGTGCTGAGCAGAGACTCTGTGACGGCGCAGGTTCACTGACACGCAGACATGTGCGCACGACATGAGCACAACTTGACTGAAACCCCCCAAGTGAGACAGTAGGGGAGGACCATGCCCCTCCCCCCCCCTCCCCTGCATCCGCCATCCTCCATCCTCCCACCCCCTCTTCCTGCTTCCTTCTCTCTCTCTTTTTCCACCCCTTTCCATCACTCTCTCTCTCTTTACAACAGATGCAGGCGTTTGGGAGCGTGCCCAATCGATGGAGCATAATCCCCCCCCCCCCCCCCCCCAAAAAAATAGTAGAATGACAGGTCAAGCCAACCATTTGGAAGACCTTCTACCCCTTTAGCCAATCAGGATGAGGAGGGAGACCGTGACCGAGACTGGACCCCCTGGAGCTAAACTACAGTGACAAGGATGGAGAGTGGAATTTGGGTGAACGAGAAGCTGAGGTGGTGAATATTTGAAATCATGTGTGTATATACACACAAGCAGAGAGGGGGTGAGGGGTATTAACAAACACTCCTCCTCAAGCCTCTTATCTTGAGAACCCCCCCCCCACCCTTCTTGACCCAGACAACCCCTTTTCCACATGACCCACTCTGAGGCACATGCACATTAATGCAATAAAGCCAACACTCTGTTTGGCCAACACATACTGGCAGGCTTTTAGTCAGCAGAGTGTGAGACGTGCGAGTGTGTGAGAGTGTGTGAGAGAGAGAAGAGGTCACGAGGGTTGTGCAGATTACAGTCCGGAGTCACACTGTAGGTTTAGCCCCCCGTAAATGTCAGCATAACCCCTCCAGATCTCGCTCTCCCCTCTTCATTATTCCCTCTCCACATGACACCTACACCCAGCTTTTTTTATTAGACATTAGTCTGATTCCTATTCCACAGGCGTTTTCCCTTCCACTTTCACACTCAGCCACACCAGAGCCAATTTTAAAAAAAAAAAGGCTCTTCTGCCTAGCCTGGAAAAAAAAAAAAAAAAAAAAAAATCTTGGCACCCTCTCCCTTTGATGTCTTTCCACTCTCTCCCTCACCGCTTGTTCCCAAACATCCCGCGCTCATTCAGTATTCTGATTTGTGAGCGGGGAGTAGGAAGAGACTTTGTGAGTCTGTACGATCGCGGCTGTAACACTAACACATAAACTCGCTCGCAGCCTGTAACGCCGTCGGCCATCTCTCCTCTCCCTCTTTATAAAACCGTTGTGCGTACATCGACAGACTGAGAGCAGATATGCCATAAACCAATAGCCTTGAAACACTGAATTAATTCCATTGTTTTGTAACACAAAGAGAAAGATGGTGTAAGTGTCCCTTGAGAGTCAGCCAGCAATGATTATCACCCAATGTGCTTCACTGTTGGCATCCATTATGTTCAAATAAATGAAAGGGGGTTTTTTGGAGAGAAATCTCCAATACGCTGCCAATGACCGCTAATGGAGTTCTTTCAGTTTACACTTACATGAATAATACAAGGCTGTCTTTTGTTTTTTAAAAGACAGGAAGGACACTTTTCAAGCGCTGAAAACAATCAAAATCCTTCTTCAGAGTTTTCCAGATCCATGAAGGAACCCTTATATTATCTTATATTAAAATATAATTTGTGGTTTGTCTCATATTGAGGGAAAGCTCTTGGGTTATTAAATATAAATAGGATTTCAGAAACTCTGGCCTGGATAAATCACAACCTGCAGCGGCCAACTTTAAAATCATAAATCTGCACACATCTGATCGGCATAAGCTTTGCATGGGAGCCAAAGGCTGCAACCAATACAGTCGCTGGGAAAGCTGTCGGCTGCCAGTTGGTTTACAGTAGTGTTGAGGAGGTTGAGATGATCATGATGGACAAACAGATGTGAAACATACTGTATATTAACAATATTCCCAGTGAAAACGTGTACACAGAGACTTTTACATTAACACCAGTTTTTAAATGATGCATCACTCACAAGCTTTTCTTTCTTAACAGAAGACAGCAAATCAAAAGCCAGCTACATGGAGAAGTGCAAATCAAAAGTCAGCTACATGGAGATAGAGAGGAAGATGAATGAAGACTCAGAGACAAAAAGGCCACATGCTGGGGAAAGATAAATATGGAAGAAACAATCAAGTGTACTCAGTGTATAAGTATGGTATAGCATGTGCATGGTGAAGATTGAAAACGGATGGAAAAGGAAAAATCCATTCTGATACTTTCAGCCTGTTGGAATTTGAATATTTGATTTCTATTACTTGTGTCTTGAAATATATTTTTTGGTGTACCCAATTTTTATAATTGGCTGAGAAATTATCTCTGCCTCCTTTCTGGAATAAGTAAATAAATAATTTGCTCCGACCGCCAACAGCTGTTTTTGAAAAGTTCTCTAGTTTTTTTTCCCACTAAATGACATGCAAAGCAGCAGAGAGGAGCAGGCGTGCTGACACAAGAGAAAAAAACAAAGAGAAAGAGAAAGAGAAAGAAGCGAGTGTATGAGGAAGTCACCTTGGTCAGGAGGTGAGAAGGCTTTCCAGCTATGCTTTTCAGAATGAGCGAGGTTTCTCGGTCCAGATAGGAGTGCTTGGGGTGAAGAGAGGAGAGGGGATATATATATATATATAAAAAAAAAAAAGGAGAGCAGAGGAAGAGACAAAATATAGAAAAAGTCAGTGCCAGATGATTCTTGGGAGGCTTATTAATCGCAGGTGTTTTGATCTTTTTTTTGTATAAAAGAAGCGTGGAAGCGAGAGAAGGTTCCATAAATGGAGCGCTCAGCGGTTGTGGTTGTCATTAGCTGCAGCTGTGGGTAAAGAAGCAATGATTGTGAGAAGTATTTTAGATATGTACAGAGCAGAGTGTGTGAATACATAGTATACTGAGCATTCTGACTTGCTATACAACCTTTAATCTACAGCTACTTTCACAAACATACACACACAATCCCTCATTCACAACATACACAGTTATACTTATGGTTACATGTGCAAGCATTACACACAAACCAAAGGCTGCACAACTACGGTGAAAATGTTGATTTAGTCAATTAAAAATTTCAATTTGTTTAAACTTAATTTTTAAAATCCAGCAAATTAGTTTATTGGTAAAATAATTACTTTTTTTGGGATCTTTTATCTTAAGTATACATCGTTCAAAGCGACACTATGTCAATGTGTAATTACACTCTAAATGATCAACCGTGCACACATGCAAGCTCACACACATGCACTTACAGTGGCCCGATCCACTTCACCCTCTCGTGAGGCAAAGTCAAGCTGCCGTCTGGCTGTCTTACCGTTGGCCCGTCGCAGTGTGACATGCTGGGGGAAAATCAGGAGGTGCAGGCAAGGCGTGTGCGTGGATAGAGACCACAGATGAAGGAAAGGATGCAAACACAGATCGTTTAAACACATGCAGAGGGACAGGGGACATGCGATTATGTTATTTTTAACACCTAAACCTTTATTTCTGAGCTGGAATACTGTTCCACTCACCTTTTCTTGCTTTCTCTTGCTAACTCGTCTCCTTTTTCTAGCTTTTGCCCTCACCTACAAGTCACCTATATATATGTCACGTGCTGTATATTTGCTTTGTTACTGTAAAATGGGTTAAACTTAAAGGGGATTTCACATTTGTTAGAGAGTCAAGATGCTCTGTGAGTGAATATAAGCATTCAGAAAAGGTAGATCTTAACATTGTAATCCAAGTCACACTTAGGAGCCTTATGGGAGATTACAATGTTTTCATGAGCACACCATCCAATGCACAATACACGGGCCGTATTGTGGATTGAGCCTTCATACACTTCAGGCATGCAGTTTCTTTCAAAACGTCATGCTGTGTGGTTAAACATGCAGGATCGGGGCCGGATTGAGGTCAATTCAGCCGATTCAAGATTCGGACTTACTTTAATATATATAAAAAATAAAATAAAAAACCTTTTAAAAGACCTGAAAATGATGACTTCATTGTTATCAAGTGAAGTGCAGGTCCTTAATGACTAACCTGAATTGACCCCAATCATGATTCACACACATTTCACTTACCAATACATGTGGAAATGTACACAGTCTGTGGCTCACACACACACACTCTTTCTTTAGCTGATAATACTATGTCAACCTTCTTGGTCTGTGTGTGTATTTCAGTATCAGCTCTAGTCATACCTCCGTGCTGGTCTGGCTTTGTCCTTGTGTGCTCGGGCTGCTCCTGTCCTCCGCCTCTCCTCCCGTCATCACTTTATCAATGTCCAGGGAGTCCATGCTGGACGCTGAGGCACATGCTGAGTTTACACTGGACCGCTGGGACGGAGCTTCCTGCTCGCTGACGGCACCGACTGAGCCCGTCCTCCTGTGCTGCTGCCCGCCGCCGGACGAGCCAGACGAAGGCCGCCGGAGCGTGGTGGAGGAGTAAGAAGACGAGGAGGAGGAGGAAGAGGAGGAGGTCTGGCGAGCCGCTTCGTCCATGCTGAGAGAGGCCTTCTCCAGCTGAGAGGTGATGTCATCCAAGGAAATGTTGGAGGCTGCGGGGCGGGCATTGACGCTGCCGCCTCGCACCGTGTTGGCCGGCGATGCCCGTGTGCTGCTACTGGTGCTTCCTGTTGGGGTAGTTCAACATTTACAGCTCAGATGGAGGATTTTAATACATTTCTTAACAATACGCTGCATTCATGACACATTCCAGTAGGATTTCAGGTTGTGTTACATGTAACATCAATATTTCATCACAAAGATTAGGTTTGCTTGTTAGGAAACCTTTCTATAATTACCATAAATAAATAATACCATTACAAAAATGTCTCCAGTCAGCACTTGTGTTTGCTAAAGACTACATTTCCCATAAAGCTGTTGCTTCTTGTTGCAAACAGGATGCTGCTAATTGCTTCCCCCTTCCTCCTGTATATTATAACTCTGTATGTGTTTGTTTTATTTTGGCTTCACTGAAGAGGACAAACATGTTTGAAGAGATTTTTTCCTCCATCAGCCTTTTACTGCTTTTACCCCCTGCCACCAGAAACTCCAAGTGCTCCAGGAGAAGAGTGACCTCTTCCTGTTTTATTGCATTAAGTGACCTTCCTTTGTGTAGTAGAGCAAGTCCAAGTATGGCAGATGGTTCTTTACAACAGCTTTATTTGTTTACAACAATTATATCAATATGTATGATGCAGTAATTCTTTTACTCATATTCAAAAGGGACTACCTCCACTGCTTCCACCTCCGCTGGTGCCTGTGTGCTTGGCACTGGCACTGCGTCCCCCAGGGCCCCGCTTGCTTTGGCCACGAGATGTAGAGTTTGGTTTGGAAATGGTATTGAGCTCCTGTTCGATGGAGCACAAGTCAGCCATGAGGGCATCCAAGTCCACCGTGTCTCCCTGGTTCAACGCCTCTGTAGGAAGCAAAGATAAAGGATACAGGAAGAACAGAGAGTGGGGTAGGGCAGAGCGGGGAAGGGGTTTAATGATTTAATTTATCTTTTGTGGATCTGTGCTGTTATTGTCCTGATGTGGACACTATGAATGAGATGATGAGCGAGGTCTCACCGTTGATGTTGTACATCGAGAAGCGGTAGGAGAAGTTGGCCATGTTTGTTTCCTGCCTAAGTGGAGGCTTCTGCATTGCTTTCTGGGGCCTGCCATCATCCAAACTCTAGAGACACACACACACACACACACACACACACACACACACACACACACACACACACACACACACACACAAGCAAAACATGAGGTGCATATATGCAAAAACCACTTACACATTTTGACACTCCAGTCAAAGCACATGATCTAAGCAACCATGTCTTCCTGCTAGACTCCTTAGTCACACACACATACACATAGACCTGCACAAACACACAAAACAAAGTGGTGGTGGGAGGGGAGTTGCTAGGATACAGTATAGGGAGACAGGATTAGCAGTGTCAAGGTTGCTATGGATACAGCCCCTTCTTTTTTCTCTGCTCTTCTACCTGTGTGAGTCTGTGTAACAAAGCACCCTTTTTGTGTGTGTGTATTTATATGTGTGTGTGTATTAACCTGTGTGAGCTTGTCCAGCTCTCCCAGCCAGGCGCCAAACATCTTGTCCAGGTCCTGGTCCTCCTTATCACTGTCCTCCTCCGCTCCATGGTCGAGCTCGTCATCTGATACCTGCTCCATCTACACACAAACACACAAAGACACAGCAAGTGTGAAATTGTCAGTTGAATTGACACATGTACACACATTCACACACTACCAGATCACACCCACATAGCAGGAATGATCTAAACCAGAGAGAGAGAGGAAAAAAAAAAAAAACCTTCAGCTCAGCTCATGCCAACCTCACTGCCTGTTACCATGACAACCACTCACGGACCCCTAGCGGGCACCCTGTGCAGTCTATTCGGTGGAGTGCCCTGTAGTGTCTCTGCTGACACACCCAACACCTCTACTTCCAGTGAAGGATCTAAAGGAGAGGGAAGCTTCTGGAAGAAAGGAGGGGCAGATAACCTTCCTAGGGTCGGCAGACAAGCCAGAATCAAAAACCACAGGATGCTTTTCTGATCCATAAACCAGATCACAAAACCAGTGGTGTACCCACAGAGAAGATATCAATCAAACCACCCTGAACAGCACTAGCAGGTGGTATTAATGGCTATATGTAGTTAGTAGCAAGCTGGTTGTAACGGCCCAGCTGTGTCCTGTCAAAGGTGATGGCAGAGCTCCCTCTACTGGACACAAAGGAAAGTGGTGCAACTGCAACACACAGCTGTGTTCCTAGTTAACTCAATTCCAGCAGCTCATATCTGTATGGGTTACTGAAAAACATCTTTATATTGACATATTTACAGAGGTAGAACAACTTAATCCTTCTGGGCATCACTCACATGATAAGATATGATCACATATCAGGCATGTGAGGATCTAAAGTGATGATTCACTTGCTTTTCAACTCATAACATTTACAAACATGACAAGACACTAGAATTCTCCATCTAGTCATGTGGTATTCAGTTAAAATGAAATGCCCTTAATAAAAGTTACAAAAGCAAACAACCTAACCCTTTTCAGTGTATACAAGGACACTTTATAGTAGACAAAACTGTCTAGGACAAAAACATGGAAACAGGAGCCTAACAGATAAGATAAAATGAGTCTTTTCCACTGTATTTAGCAATATGTACAGTAATGTTAATGTGTGCTGCTGACGTAGCTTTAGGTATCTTATCATTTCTAGGTCAGCCGGGTAGTCAGACTATTTAGTCAATCTGATACTACCCTAACCTGGGGAATGAATAAGCGCGCATACACACACATGCCAGTTAGCATTGAGGAACAATGTTGTCTGATCTGGTGATTCATGCGTCAAGTGCAAGGAAAGCGTGGTAGAGCACGGTAGGAGTCACGCCAGGGACGTCTGGTCAGATGCCAGAGGAAGTGAACACAGGCGCGCACACACTGTTCAGTCACACGCTCGCTTACTCCACCCTTCTAGTGTGCCCCTGTTTTTGGTACAGTCCAGTGCCCCCCAATACAGTCTAGTCAGATGGAATTGTCTCAGGTAATCCCATTGATGTTTTCGGGGGGGGGGGGGGTGTCATTCCCTCCCGTTATCCAAGCTGTGTGGTGTCAGTCGCTAGTGGGGACTGTACCAAACCAGGATTAACCCCTCTGACGACCCCTGTTCGTTTGAAACATCTGTGTGTGTATGTGTTTAAGCCTTTATGGTTACACAGAATACTTGCTAGCAATCTAGAAGTCATGCTTTGTTATTGCAAGGTAATAAAACAGGCTGTAGGTTAAAGGCAATAAAACAGGCTGCGTTTGGCAAAGCAAACAGGAATATGATAGCAGCCCCATTGAAAATCGGTCAGGTGAACACAAACACACACACACACACACACACACACGGAGCAGTTGAGGGGCGCTTGTTTCGGATCAGAAGCGGCCACATTCCAGACGGCACACGTGTTCTGCTCCTTAAATTCACTTTATGTGCTGCATGTACAAATATACTCCCCTCTGTAGCCCCGACCTCCCATCTCATTCCAGCCTTTGTGTCTCTACAGACAAGCCAAAGCTGCCACTGCTGTGTGTGTGTGTGTGTGTATGTGTGTGTGTGAGTCTGCATTACAGTGTTGATGACAGATAGTTTCCTGCTTTAGCACACTCATCAAATACAGGAGGACTTGTAATGTTGTCGGGAAAGATGGCATCCAAGTATGTGAGTCAAGTCAAGTGAGTGTGTGTGTGTGTGTGTGTGTGTGTGTGTGTGTGTGTGTGTGTGTGTGTGTGTGTGTGTGTGTGTGTGTCAGAGAGAAATTATATCCACGCACTCATTAACATGTGTGGGAGTCAGAACAGGAAATGACCAGGATGTGCAGAATTCCTAATTTCCCCCATGGCCCCGTTTCTTGGCAGGAAATCTCCAGCTGTCCTTCAGTTCATCCGTGCCACTTATTTGGGGGAACGGGAGGGACTTGCGGGTGGAAGGTTGGTTCAGCTGACCCGGTGGTTTACCAGAAAAATGACAAAATTATATGCCATTGTTTAAGTGACATCTTCTACCACTGAAGAACCATTTGTTTATTTAACTACCCTCAAACATGGCTCAATTAGGGAGCAAATGGAGCCACAATGCCACACTGGACTATTTGGGGGTTCCCCAGTATGAATACCCCTACCCAGTAAGGCATGACATCATGGCTAGCTGAAGGCAGACAGGAAGAGGAAACAGCTAAAAATCAAATGAGCCTGCATTGTGTTAGCATGTATCCTCTGAGCTGCTTCCATATGTAAATACACCAGCAAGAAAGCGAGTCGCACTGCAGGACACTTTTAACAGCTGTGTTTAAACAGCAATGAGCCTGCGGTCCTTCACATATACTGTGGTTATACACACATTTGCGGGTGGCTGTAGATGCATATTCTTTCTAATTGTGAGAAGACTTAAAATAAAAATAGAAAAATGACACAAAAAAAACCAAACGGCACATTGAAAATAGCTCTGCTGCTGTCATTCTAATGGAATCAGAGCCTCAATGGCAGATGCTGCTGCTGCAGGTTTAAGTGAATTACCACTGAGGCCCCTGCTTTTAAGCTTATGGAGCATGACCTGAGAGAGACACAGGGATGAGAGGAAGCTGTGTGTGTGAGTGTGTGTGTGTGTGTGTGTGTGTGTGTGTGTGTCATCGCAAACCAAACAGCAGCCACAGCCCTTTTTTTTTTTTATCTCCTGATAACACAGGATCCCTCCCTCTTGTCTAAGCATGACTGGCACTCATCTGTCTCCTGTGACTGGGTGGCTCATAGGTCTAGGGTGAAAGGTCAAAGGTCAGAGATCTTCCCCAGCGGAGTCCCTCTCTGCAGCCTTTTGCTCTGTCCCTTGTAAACACTACAACGACTTCCTGCTGATGCCACAGCTCCGGCAGAGGCAGATGAAGAATGCAGAGACGAACAAAAAGAGGAAGATGAAAAGTGTGCTCTGGGAAAAATTGAATCTCTCTACAGCTAGCATCCAGTGCTAAGGAGGATGAAGAGGTGGTGGAGGATGAGGAGGAGGAGGACATGTCTATCTTTAGACTAAGTCATTCATATCACAGTGTCATGAGGATTGGAAACGGGAGCGGTGTAAAGACTAGATGTTAAGTCGCTGTAAAGAGAGGAGAACTTTTCCAAAGTTTGCACTAATTACAACAAACTCTGAGACAACTGGCAACCTTCTGAATATTAATAAAAAATAGGTTTTAAAGTGGCAGTTTTTCAACGAAGTAGCTCCAGACATATCATGCCTAAATCATGCAAACTGATTACAGTACACACTGTTGTTTGGTCACAGACAGTAGTACCTAAAAACACGATTATCCTCTATGAAAAGTAGGTCAATGATTGAGAATGAGGACCATCACTTGAGGCTAGAAAACAAGCAGCCATATTGGCTGAAAAGTGAACTCGCTGACTTCTTGTCACACGACTTGGAACAACTGATGCTGCCTGAGGGTCATTTTGGCACCGAATGTGACAAACAAATAAAGTGGCTCCAAACCGCAGGCGAGCCTTTAGGTTAGTGACAGAGACATTTGAAGTTCATTATAGTGCATCAGATCTTGTAGGGAAATACATTCTCAGCAACTGACCCGTTCTAAATATTTAGGACCAACTCCAGTTCTAACTTTATCTCTAGGGTGGGAGGAAACCCGAGCACCCGAAGGAAACCAATGAAAACATGATGAGAATGTACAAACTTCCCTAAAGAAGTTGAACTTCGCTAAGAAGCCCCCAGCTGGTGGTCTAACATCTTCTTGCTGTGAGGTGACGGTGAGAAAGAGAAGGAGAGGAAAAAAAAAAAAAAAAAAAAAGCAGGCAGAGAGGAAAGAAAGACACACAAGTATTTGGGTGTGACAGACAGAAAAAGGGAGACATGACATCATGGTTCAGATTAGGTCTCGGTGGCGTGCTATTTCTTAATTCAGTTTGCATGATGGGGACAGAGAGCTGTTGTTCATTTGGTTCACATAAAGCTGAATCTTGGGTGGACGAACACGGCTGTGATGATGGTTTTTGGGTAGTTTACAAGGACTGTAACATTTTCTAGTCACTATTGGATTCATTACAAAACATTGCAAACATTCTGATTGTATCATCCCATTCATCATTACTTCAACCCACTAGAAAAAATAGCACTTTTCAGGGTGGTACGTTTCCTTGTGGTGCTCTTTTTGTTCTCTCTCTACCCAGTTCTTCTTTTTATTAAAAGTAAATCACAAACAGAGACACTGTTGCTGCTGCTGTAAAGTAACTTCCTGTGTGTGTGTGTGGAAATACCCAAATTTCCAAAGTTCTGCTCTTTTCCATACTATTCAAATGCACGTCCGAATCTTGGTCACTGCACTGAATTTAATACATTTTTCTGACAACAAACAAAACAGCTAATTGATTCCACACAACGTCAAAACACAACAGAAAGGACAACAGGTCCCAATGTTATATGGCAGCTGCTTGATGACAGTGTCAGCGCCACCTGCTCTGTTCACAGTCTAACATTCAAATGTTGAATTGCTCCCAACATTTGAGTTACAAATGAATCCTTTCATATTTCAATCACACAGGAAACAGGAGGGCAGGGACGTGGAATATGACCAAAGCTGTGATGACTGAGTGGGTGTTTCCACCAAGCGCTGCTAAGTAGACTATTTTCAGACTAAATACTCCACCTAGACATGTTTTCTGCATATGAGGGAGTCAGTCTTTGGCTCTCATCTCCGCCTCGGAAAAAAACTGCAAATTACACAAAAAAAAAACAACCTCCAAAGCCACCTTACCCTCACAGCTCTTTCCATTTTTCTCTCAAATTGTCATCATAAAAGATCATTTTACACAAATATCTGACACCTCTCTTCTAAAAATACTCTCGACGCATCACATCGTCCCACCACAGCAAGGGAAAACTGAAACGATGACTGTGCATGGAGTTCGACAAACAGCAGGACAGTTATAGAAACTCAGTGAACTCTTATGGGTCTTGGCTGTAAATAGAAAGTGGGAATTCTTGAGAGTTTAGTGGGACGCAAACGCTCAGGCTGGTTCTCCGGGGGCAGATGCAGACAAAACTCAAACAAGAGGTAAAGCATTTAGCATATCCGTGGCTAGGAATAGCTCCAGACACAGTCATTCGCCAGGATAGTAAAGGGCCAACATATTCTAAATGATGCTGAACAACTCCGGGGGGGGGGGGGGGGAATGTGTGTGAGAAACACCAAGAGGGAATAGTGCGTCATTTTGAGAGGAAGTGAGGTGATTATGCATGTTTGAAGGGTCAAGTCCTGCATCTATTTTACCCTTTGCAGAAGGTAAATATTTCTCACAGTGGCTAATTTTAATCTACCAGCGATACAAGTGCTGTTTTGTATAAATACCAGTAAATATTTCCTTGTAAACTCCCTGGTGACGACTTCCTAGTTAAAATCCAGCAGCCTAGTTGTTCCAGAAGCTGCTGCTCATTTGAAATAACTGTTAATGACTCCAATTTGAATACACAAACTACATATTAATGCTTTCATATGCTGTAAAATGATTTACACAACTATCCAAATTTATGGTAATCTTCCAAGTTAGCTTTCCCCTCCCTTAAATGTGATGTGGAAAAAAACAGAAGCACATAAAACAAAATGCTCAACTGCTGCACTCTCAAAAAAAAACAAACACAAAATGCATAAATCTCCTCTCCTCTCTTCTCTCCTCCTGACCTCCTTTCTTTCTTTCTTTCTTTCTATCTCTCTCTCCTCATCTGGTGTGAAATGTGCCCCTGACCTGTGAGACTGTGAATCACCTATTACAAATACATGTGTCTGATTGTCATCATAGCCTGCTTGGCCTATAAACGTCCATAAAACACACTGAAACGCCAAGTGTCAAGAAATCATAATTGATGTGTCACACGGAAGCCGTTTCAAGCCATTATACAGTTTAGAGGCCCGTCTTGTGATCTTGTTTATGGCAGGAAGGCGTCTGTCAGGAATGAACAAAGTCTTTATTGCTGCTTTCTAAGGCTTGGTTTCATTGCCTTTTTTTAAATATAAAACAGATACAATCTCATAATTGTTATTTCAAGACTCCTGTTTTGAGCACAGTCTGCGGTCGTTTGCTCATTTCCGCTCCCATCCCTCCTTTCTTCCTTTGCCTTTTATTTTTCCTCGTTGACTCCCGACTCCCTCCCTCTCCTCCAATCGCACAGCCTGCTGAGAGGAGCGACAGAGGCCAGAAACCAACGTCACTGCTTCAGATGGACATGTGTAAGTTAAAAATGGAAAGCGGAAACCGGCTAAAAGAACTATTTGAACAAGGGAGCGGCTAGTCAGCTAACGTCTAACTGGGTGTGGTTGGCTTGTCCAGCTCAACTGACCTGCAGTGGCCACTGATGTCGGACTCTAAAAATGACATAATACTTTGTGTGTGTGTGTGTGTGTGTGTGTGTGTAATTAGGGATGGGGACAAATAGCAATGGGTAGTAACACTTATGTGCTCTAAAGCAAAGCAAAGATTTACCTGCAGACTCTCTTACTATTAAAAATGATTAATAGCTCATGTTTAGTACATTCTGAGAGATTTCATTATGAAGTGTTCCGCATTTCCCCTCAACCTTTCTACTTAGGTGTTCATGACAGCAAAGCAAAAGATTTTTCACGTAATAAGAAAATATAGAATGTAAATATAACACTTTTTGTACAGAAAATGCTAGATATCTTGTTCCTGCGTTGGATTCTGGTCAGTTGAGTCTAGTGTCTAGCTGCTTTCTCTTCCTCCTCTCTAATAGATTTCTTCTGGTATATACTCACTCATAGGAAGAGCAAAATGGAAAGTCTATAATTCTGACAGATTCTGAGACGTTTACCGTTGACGTTTTAACTGTCTGCTTAAAAACAGTCATGCAGATGTCGGCCATATGTAAGAAAAATACAGCACCGCGCAGCAAAACAGGTCCACAAATGCAATTATTAACATTATATTTTCTGGTTAGGATTCGCGCGTTAACCACAAACTTTCCCCATGTAATTGGTAAAAAAAAAAAATAATTGAGACTGAGGTTAAAAGTTGGCAGCGACAAGATAGAAATGTATAATATATATGTTTTTGAGTGGTGCTTTGTAGAAGAAGGTTGAAGGTTGTGTAAGAAGATATAATTTGATAATTATAGATATAAATATATATATATATATACACACACACACACACACACTACGTACAGCGACAAGAAGCCTTGCCTCAAAATGAAAGCTGCCAGCTTTGCGTTGGAGGGGTTAGTCAGCATGATATTAAAAAAATATCAGTATCATGATATCATTTTAAGAAAATATTGCCCACCCCTTTCACCAAAGCATGGTAGCTTTAATGTGTATGTGCACTCACACAGAGCCACTTCCATCCTACTGATTTATTATTTAAGACAAGACAACTTGACACATGTCACATAAAAGAAGAGAGCATAACAGGAGGAGGGCATGATGGATAGGTACAATAATGGAGGGAGGGAGACGGCTATTGGGATGTGAATAAAGAGGAGGGCCTGATGGCCAAAACAACAGCTCCAGTGTCAATTAGTCAAGTGCCACCAACAGCCTGCTAGCAGAGGAAGAGCTCGAACACAAACACACATACGAGCTCACTCAGGCGCGGCGTGACACACAGTGAGCCACTGTGGCCGATTAGGAAGGGGCCGAGAAAGAGGTGGGGGACGGAGAGAAGGGGAAAAAGATGAGGAGGATGTCAGAGGGGGACAGATGGAAAGGGAGTCGGGAAGGGGTTGAGGATGGAGATGGAGAGAGAGGAAGAGCAGGAGAAAACGAGACGAGGGAGGAGAGGGAGCATGAAAACGCACGGTCACACTGGTGGGCGGTAGGTGTGAGGATTCAGCAGAGAGCCAAACTTCAGCTGGCCCGCATCTATTTCTAACAGCCGCTGCCATGGCAACACACATGCACACTTCCACTTTGACATGCTCCGCAGACAAGACATGCAGCTATCACAAGGCTCCAGTGTTAGACTGGCCTAGATCCTCAGCAATAACTAACATATTGATGTGATGTTTCCACTTTCCGGCCCGCAGGGAGTCCATCTGCTTGTTCATTAGAACAACAGAGAATTCATCTGACGTTTCTCTAGATTTCCATAATTTTCCACTACTTCATGTTATGCTGATACCAGAAACAAACAGAGGTGATTGTTGGGTAAAATGGCTGACTTCAAATATAGAGGCATGCTAAAAATCAAGCATGTGAGTGAAGTCTCCTTTTGTCTTATGTGTCTGTGTGTGTCTCACTCTCTCGCTTTCATTCTGACTGTCTCTCTCTCTCTCTTGCGCACAAAGACGCTGGGGATGTGTCAGCTTCCCTGCGTCGCTCCGGGGGCAGCGGTCCAAATGTGAAATCAATAGTCTTGTCCCTGCCCCTCAGGAGATCGGGTTACACACACACACACACACACACACACACACCCACGTACGTATACACACATAAAGGGGCTCAGGTGGTCTGCTGCAGTAGGCTCACACACACACATACACACTTTTAAAACATGATGCAGCACTGCAGCAGCAGCAGCAGCAGACAACAGAAGCTGACTGCTGAAAGGACACAGCCAGACATTAAAAAAACAGGCAACACTTAAAACAATGAGGCAATCTTTTTTGTGGAATTGATGTGCTTAGTCATGCAAGCACCATGCAAATTATTTTATGCATGGTCAGGTATTCATGTGTAGTGCTACAATGTAAAGAACCTGCTGTAACTTGCAGTATGTAGGTAAATGGGTTCTGGTTGTATCTAGGACACTGGGCAAAAAAAACCCCACCCAGTAGCCAAGACTGGCTCCATATCAATGTCAGCTTTTGCAAATGTCTTCCACTCATGAGTGAAAATTCAGGCATGCCACTGTCTTTTTAAAATGTTCAGAACCCTCCCATCTTGTTATCATCTATTCTAAATAATAAAAACCATTATGGTGCCAACAGAAAGCCTCTTTCATAATGCTTTTGTTGCTTGGTCGAGCGGAACAGGAGGTTTACATCTGCCACCTGTTAGGGAATACAAAGCACAGTAGGTATAACATACTGCACAAGCAACACACACACACACACACGCACGCACACACAGATGGATAACCCGAGCGTGAACAACACATTCCTCCTGCAACAAGCCGGCCATGTGCAATGTGCTGTACCTAAAAGGCAGAGAGAAAACACACATGAGTGTGCGCACATGCCACCAGCAGCTGGGAATGTCTTCTCCTCCATGAGCGTACTACGTTTCCCATCTCCCCCCTTTGCTCAGTCCTTCAACCCCATAACCCCCTGCAGCTGGCCAGTGATTGGCTGCTGCTGAAAGGCTTCTTGTTAGCTGAATTTGACACAACTGTCCAAGTGTGTGTCTGTGTGTGTGTGTCTCATCAAAGAGACACAAAAACCTGCCAGTTTGTTTTCTGCTGCACCAATATTGCCACCGTTTCACTTTTGGAACGCACGCATGCACACACACACACAAACGCACACACAGACTTCAGTATTTTTTTCAATTCCCAAAGGTGCTTTGTGGTCGCAACTTGTACGCCTTCAAGAACAGCGGAGGAGATAGTTTCAAGGACAAATGGTTGCTATGACGACCACATCACCAGAAAAATGTAAACCATTGTCTTGCATGTGTGTGATGTACATGTTTAACAATATCAACAGCTGAGTGTCAAAGTCAGTAAGCATCCCCAGATGACAACCCCCTCCTCCTCCTCCTCCTCCTCCTCCTCCTCCGCAAACACATGACACACACACACACACACACACACACACAGTCACCCGCCAACACGCAGCCATAAACCTCTCTGACACATACGCATCCCTACTTCCTGGAACCATTAAAGCCCATGGGGAGCAGGCTTCCTCCTCTCAGCCCCTGGACTCCATCTCCTTCCACATCGAGACCTTTTTACACATGATGGGTTTAGTTTCCAAGATGAAAATAATCCAGTGTACGTCTGGGCCTTTATCCATACACATTTTCCCCCCCATTACCGTTTTCTAGACATTTTTCATTTTTAAATACTTTGACCAGACCTGTACTCTATTTTCCAACTTAACAAGGCCAGGTCTATAACTTTTAAAACATGAATAAGAACACTATTCATTCCCAGTCATGAATGGAAAAGTAATGTCTAAGTATAATTTAGGGAGTGATATGCGTAATAGATCAATCATTACTCCTTAGTTAAAATTCTGTGTGTCTATTGACAACAGGCTAAACATTAATAGGAAAAACACTTGCGTCACACAGCGAAAAACAGTGTTCCAAAAATAGATTTCCTTGTCGTGCGAGTGATCAATCTGAAAATGAGTATGTTATGCAATCGCTTGATCTGTGAAAATAACCATCACTTGTATAAATAACGGGGGGGGGGAAAATTGAGACTCTAGGTTCCAAATTCAACACAGATCTGTGATAATGAGAGAAGAATAAAGGCTCACTGAAAGGAGCTTCTCTTCGCGACAGACCACAGGCATGGTTCGCCCTCACATGGTTCCACTTTAGTCAGGAATTATCTCCTTCGGCGAGGAAGACTCTCCCCCTGACAAGATCCTCAGAGGCTTGACTCCTCTTTCATTTGGCTTTGATTTACAAGGACTTCTGACCGAGGCTTTTAGGGTGGTGGAGGGGGTGAAGCCACCAGCTCTTTACCTCTCTTCACAACAAACAACAAACACATGGATCCACTCTGTCAACCGCAGATTCCGCCTACTGAAAAATGTAAAGCTGCGAGGTGACAGACAATAGCAGGTTCCAGCACGTGTTACCTCAGACGTGCGTGTCGGAGGCGCTGCGATAAAGCCGGTGTTTTGAGACCACCTTGGATATAACTTAGCTTGCTACGGCAGCAACTTGAGTTAAAATAACAATCTCTGTGGCATTCGTTTCGAAAAGCTTACTGGCATCAACGTCAGCAGCAGTTTTTCCCTTTTTTATTACCCACAAAAGTAGCAATGGCGCCATTTACTCACTCCAGTTTACAGGAACTCTTACCTCTGAAGTGGCTTTCCCTTCCTCCTACTGAGGTTAAAGGTCAGATGAAACCACCACTCCACTCCGTCACTGGGCTTTTATCCCCTAGAAAAGAGAAAAAAAAAGAAGAAGAAGAAAATCTATCAGATATGATTTACTGTCTATTTTTGTGGCTGCAGTGGCAAAACACAATCCACATTATGGTCACCTCATCCAAGGCCATCAGTCAGTGAAATTCCAAACTTATGGATCGACTTTGTTTGTTCTCACTGCACTGCGGGAGAATTCAGGAACTTGGCAGCAGGCAGCTGGAGGGGAGCAGACCGATTTCACTGTCACAAGAATGCAGAGGATTAACTATAGAGGGTGCTTGAGCGGGAGACTTAACTACGCACATACAAAATGACACGCACAGCCCTGAAAGACACTTATCGCAAAGCTCTGAAAGCAATCAAGCGCAGCTCTCCCTTCATTATAAACTCTCTTCATCATTACTGCGAGATTAAGAATGTGACATTTGAGCTGCACAGGCCTTCTTCATTTGACTACAAAGCCCTCTCTACACACACACACACGGCCAACCCTAATAAGCATGGCAACCACCACAGGCTGATAATTTCACGACATGAGTCAGAATAGAAAACCTTTGCAAAATTCTTACTTGTGTATTGACTTTGACTCACCGATCTCTACCAGCTGACTGGCATTGAACGTTTCGGCGAATCATTGACTCACCTACATCAGTGCTGACTCATACCAGCCTAACCTTATTTCATCTGAAACAATCTGGATGCTGGATCATAATCTGGTGACAAAATGTAATTTGGGCTGCTGGGGTTGTAAGGTTACAACATGCTGAGCTGGCCAGGAAATATCAATGCTATGATTTGGTCTTATTTACTTTGTGTGTGTGTGTGTGTGTGTGTGTGTGTGAGTGTGAGAGGTAGGCAGCTGATGTTGTGGCTAACTACTAGGAAGCTATTCCCGCTGGCCTCAGCTGTTCCTTCGTTTTTCTCCGCACCAACTGTTGTTCCCCCCGCAGCATGTGGCCAAAAAAAAAAAAAAAAGTGTGTGCGTGTGAGTGCATGTTTTCACAGCAAACAGGCTTCTTGCAACAGGGAGAGAGTGTCAGGAAGAGCATGAGTTTGTGTGCTTATGTGCGTGTAAAACACACAATCGCCCGCTCAGACAACAACAAGTCACCCCCGCGCCTCCCCCGACTTCCCCCAACAACAACCATCTCTCTGGTGTAATTTGCGCACAGTTAACGTGTGATATCACTCAGTCAACACAAGGCCATTGAACAGGTGTGCTAGTGACACATGGATCAGTGCAGCTGCGGGGGGGAACACAGTTGCTCCAGTCACAACAGCGCGATAGCCGGCGGGCAGCTGCTCCGACGCCGAAAACAAAGGCAGGGCCTGCGACACATGCACAGACAAACATGACCAACTCATGACTGAGGAGCACTGGTGGCAAGTCATTTCAAAATAAACTTTTAAAAAGATTCAAATTAAAGAATTCCTGACATAACATGACATCTTCCTCTTCAGTTTCCCTGTAAATTCTGGGAGAACAATGGGTTTTTTTTTTTTTGGTCCTGCAGTGCCATTACAGCTCTGGTACACAACTAATCTGGGTATGAAAAGTATAAATACTTACATGCACCTGTATTTAGCTACACAGAATGCAAAGACTTTACAGCAACATGCCCTGGCAACTCCGTGGGTACTATAAAAACACACACAACTGCGACCAAAAGGTGCCCTGGGTACAACAGTAAGTTTCAACAGATTTTTTTTGTGGCCTACATTAGCGCCCCACTTCGACAACAGACCGAGGGGGGAAAACACAGGCTCCTGTGTAGTGGACACAGGTGTGTCCTTGTACACCCACACTTCCTGCATTAACTGCAATCCTTCGGGGCAGCTCGTTTCCCGTCGGGGCAGGAAGTGGGAAGGAGGGAAGGGCAATGGGCTGATGATGTCACAGGAAAAGAAAGACAGGATTGTGTTGTAGGGGAAGCACAGAAAATGAGTAAGCAGCGGACGAGCGGAGCCGAACACTTGATAAATGTGTCTCCAATCTGTGACTTCTTTCACCAATTACACTGTAAAAAGTACTTCCTGTGATGAGAATTTAGTCAGCATCATACATCTATAAACACACACATACTAGACTGATCCCAAACACACATTAAAGAAAAGCAAATATGACACACACGCCACCACACAGAGTCTTTGTTACTCAGGATGACACAACACATTAACTGGACAGATCAGAGTACAATGTGCCCCTTAGACATTTATGTAGAACTCATTCACTCATGCTGTGTTCAATTATGTTATTCAATTCTAATTTTGCAACAGATTATATAACAATCCTCTATTCTACTCCACCATTTTCAAATGATTTTACTTCCTATAAAGACAGTCAGAATGCCAAAGCTATTATAGCCATTATCATACCAGCGTTATCTGTTATTACAGAGGAATGGTCAGCATCACATCTGATATGGCATTTTCATATATTTGAATACATAAAATTAGAAAAATAAACTATATATATATATATACACCATTATGACTCTCCAGTTTACAAACTGATATGACTGATCCACATGAAATATTTTCTTAGTCATTTAGAACAACATAAGTGATCAGAAAGACGGTCAAAATAACAGAAATAAAGACAAAAACTGTAATTCTCTCTTTAGGTTTTGGCACACCCACACATCAAATGAAATCTTTTGTGATGACCTCATTGTAGGAAGACATGATGGACAAATTTATCTCATTTTTTAACGCAGATTGCACAAGATCTTATGCCGTTTGATTTGAGTATTCATAAAAGACGTGAATCTATTAACAGCAGAAAACGATCCGCTACAAAAACACTATGAACTACGGCCTTATAAACAACCAAAGAGTTGAAGCAACACATCTCTTAATCTTGCGGGGTTGTAGTAGGAATGTGCCTAGATAATTTAGAGACAGCAGTCTCCTGGTTATCTGTAACGTTGCAAGATAATAAATCTACTAACAATTTAAAAATCATAATAATAACCATCCACCATTCTATAAACACTGTGTAAAGTCTGCTCCAAACTACACCCACACACACACAAAAAAAAACACCACTCTTCGTGACTCAACAGAGACGGCAGATAAATGATTAAAGATGCATTCCGCTCATTCCTGTGTCGCATGATTAGATAGCATCTGCAAATGTGATTTATTATGTGTTCTGTGGAACACGGCGAGGCAGAGACCATTCGGCGCGATAATCTGGCGGTGACCTCTGATTCACGACACAAAAATGGACACACTTCCTCGTTCACCAATAATCTGGATGACGACGGCTGGACTGAGAGAGAGCTATCGATCAGAAAGGGCCAACAGCATCTTAATCTGGTTTGAGAGCTACGTAAGGCCTTAGCAGTGACCCTGAGAGCTCTAGTAAGGGCACTGAGGTAAAGCATCAGTCAGCTGATTGATGATTCGCTACAAAGCCGATCTGCACTCAGAGGGTGCATTAGTATTGATCAGTGAACTACTTTTAAGTCAAGTGCGACTCAAAAAGCCTCCATCCTTGCAGTGACCTCTTCAGTGATTTAATGCAAAAAAAAAAAAAGTCAGGTGTTGTCAGTGTCGTAACAACCTGCCCTCTTGACCATCTTTTTAACCTATGGTGAAGTTATTGTTGAACTATCATTTACACACTACTTTTGTTGTTCCTCCCCTCGCACACGTTGAAGTCTGGTTGTGATTACAAGGAGCTGATCTGGTCTACTCAGTGGGATTCTCCACGGTCCGTGCAGCGAGCGCTCGGCTCTGGAAAAACCACACATGGTGGGAATTACGGAATAATGCTGCGTCAGGAATGTTCCCACGATGGCCAGTGGGATCTGATGGAGGTCCCACTTGGCTGGCGAGCTGCCGGCAGGGGGGTTTATGGGTAATGTAACACACACATACAGAGTTACGTGATAAAATGCCTCTTGTGTTAAGTCTACATTTGGACCTGTTCTTCTTGCGCTGCATCAAAAGAGCCCTTTGTGTCAGAGCATTTGAACATGTGTGCGCTGGTTTCACTTTGACTGCGAGAGAAATTGTGCTCAACTCTCAAAACTCATCATTAGCACAGCTTGCTTCACAGCTGATCAGCTTAAAAAGACAGAAATCTCACTTCTCTTTCGCACCACTTTGTTCCGATAATCTCTCGACGGGATTCGCCAACAGCAGTGAGGGGCGAGAGGGGGTCAAGCTGACTGACCGCAAATATGCCAGTAGCCCCAAAGCCGGTCATGGTGCCAAACTCGATCCCAGTTCAATCACCGGGTAAAGTTGCCTGTGTGGCACGTGGGCCAGATAATCAGGAATCACTAGAGAGTGAAGATCAGCGGAGCAGAGAGAGATTAGCAAGCTACTCAGCCACTAACTTAACCCAGACTCAGTCAATAGAGGCTCGGGTTCACTCAGAGCTGCCAGCGTATTAGTCAATGAGATTTAGCAAGAGGCAGCAATACAAGCGCACCCACACACACACACACACACACACACACACAGCTATTTTGTGAGATTAAGCCTGCAGGTTTGAGTGACTGTCAGGGGATTCTCTCACAAAAATGTGTCAATCCACTTCTACCACGGCGAGCATGTCTGCTTTCGCTTGGGTTCTCTCTTTGCATTGTAGGTCACTGCTGTTACTCCAGATTCCTGTGCTGTCCTACATGAACCTTAATGTAAGAGGAAAGAGGAGCAGCCTGTCAGCATCAGCCTGTACAGTAAATTCAGAATGCTAGCTTGAAGCCAAGTGTGAAGTGTGACTTCCAGACGTTGGCGGAGGACGCGAGGAGAAGAATGACCTCAGTGTTTCCAAACCGCTGTATTTCACATGACATCAGCCGTACCGAAGGACTTTTTATTGGGTTTTTTTCTCATAAACCTCTCCTGTCCTCTCCCTGCCTCCTCCATCTGATACTTCTTCGCCCCTTTTTCCCACCCCATTTTTCACCCTCTTCCTCACAGGTGTTCTTCCACTTCCATGAGTCTTTTTGGCAGCCAGCTCGGTTGTAGAGCGGAGCGAAGCCAGCGGGCCCAATAGTGACGTGTGTGATGTGTGGTGACCCTTGTGGCTTTTGGCGAGGCGACAAGGGCAGGCTGCTTTCCAACCCCTCTCGTTTCCCTTCCTCGAGGTTTCACCGCACACTTAAGTACCGCCTGCATAGTGTTGCTACTTTCTTACAAACATGAGCCGGGCTAAATTTCATGATTACGGGTGAGAGTGAAGCTAGAGATCTGAGGATGGGGGAAAGTAGGCTGCAGTGCATATTTAATGGCAAAACAAGCCTGTTCAGCCCCAGTTTTTGGTGTACTGCTAGTTCGGGGCTTGAACTGAACACTTGAAACAGTTGGAACTTTTAAATAATGTAAAGGGGCGCCTGTTTTCTCCTTCGCCATACAGTGCATCAGAATCCCCTTTGGAGCTACAATTCAAGAGGATGACAACTTAAATGCAGCGCACGCTCAGGTCTGGAATCTATTTTCTATGCATGGTCAGATATGTGTTTATTCCAATAATTCACATGTACGACACAGCCATTGAAACCACACATATAAACATGACACCCCCCCCAACACAATATGATGCTAACCTCCCTAAAGGGACACCAGGAAAGAACACTGTAATCACCATCCTCGACTTTCTCTGATAGTTTCATAATGCCGCTTTTGTTAGTGTATCCTATAAAACTGAATCCTCGGTGGATTCCACTGGAATGTAACCCGGAGGTCAATGGTTAGAAAGCAACTGTACAAGCACAACCTCATCTAAACATTTTTGGCCGAGAGGCAGGCATTTCACAACGGGGTGTGGGGGAAACAGTACAGCGTACGCATCTGCGTGCGTCTCTCAAAAGATTTTGTGTGACGGGCTTTAACTGTTACCAGAGACTGCAAGAAGACAAACAAACATCATCAACCTCCCCCTCCCACGCGCACACACATAAACACACACACACGGAAACCACTGTTATGGTTTCATGAGAACTAGATGAACTCTGATCGGACGGAGGAGCAAAGAGGACACGGGAACTGACGCCACTGATGTTTATCCCAGGCTATAAAGCAACTATATACTGCTGGTTGTATATTGCTGCAAAGGGTTGTCCATTCAGTATAATTCAATTAAAGACGCAAAGGAGCGTATGTGAAAGCAATACAGAGAGTAGGGAATAAATCCACTTTCTCTTTCCCTATGTAATCTTTACACCAGACAGATCATACATCACCCTCCCCTCAGTCAATAATGAATATTTTTTATACAGCAGCCAGACAGCGCATGTATATTTCCTCTGTGTTGGCACTTTGTGTGCTCTTAGTACTACTCTCTCTGAAGCGCTCCTGCTTGCCTCAAGCAATTCATGTTCTCTCTCTTCATGTCAAAGACCCATTATCCATGGCCCCTATCTCTACAGGCTGTCCATCCACGCAGACGGGCCGCCCCATCCATCAACCCATCCCCTGACTGTTGCGGTGGAGCCTTTAACAAGACTTTGCTGCAGATTTCGTAGGCAGGTGCGGCAGACAAGGAAACGCGATACCATAAATCACCTCCTCTGCCGCTCTGCCCGCCGTTATGTGATGTGGCTGCTGGAATTCAAGCCGAGAATTCCCACTGGGATGAGATTCCCCTTTTCCAACCTTGAAGGCTAGGATCAGTTTCAGGGTGATTACCCGACTGTGTGTGTGACTTACCTTAAAAACAGCCTCAAAGCTCTATTATGGAAGCCACAGGTGTTGATCACGCTGACTGTATGATTAACTGTGCCACACAGAACAACAATCAAGTCAGTATGTTTCACAAAGACTGCCCCCCCCCCCTCCATTTCCTGTCACGTGCACTGCTGAGTTAACAAAGACTGACCCCCTACAATAGTGAATGGAACAGACCATCTGTAATACAGTAGAGAAGGGGGGTGGGGGGGGGAGTCTTCACCAGCAACCCAGCGGTGAGAATCAGCCACCTGCCATTGTCAAAGTCCCACTGATTAATAGCTGCTAAGCTGTTTAAACAGACTGTACAGTGAAAGATGTAGCAAACAAAAAAGGGACAATTAATGAATGAGCATTACAACAAGCTGAACAAGTAACACAGCACATCAAATACAATGTAGGAAAATAGGTCATGGAAAAACTTTACATAAGACAGATGTGTTTATGTAGTTTAAAAAGGTGGAGCAAGGCCATATTCATCCATAAAAAAAAAATCTTCCCTCAAAATCACGCTTTAAAAGACAAGTTTGGTTTCAGTCGCCCTAAATCATAGCACTTATTCCTAGACTCATAAGTTTCTACTGATGCGTAACATTTATACAGGAAGAGATCCAATGTAAATGAAGCAGAGTTATTATTTTTCTCAGATGACAGTGGCCTCAATAGACCAGAATGCAATGCAGCCACTTTTCTTCACTCAAAAACACTTGCTCTCCCCACCTAAAAATTATAATAACAAACAGCTAGATGCAACAAGTGTAAACCCGTTCTCTGATGTTGTTAAAGGGAAATCTGGGCAATGTAGGGTGATAAACGAGGCTGTTTGAGGGATTATAATCACCCCAAAATGTAAATGTGATCATAAATTAACTCCTGGAGCACATTGAGCACAATGAATCAATGATATCCAACAGAGTAAAAGTATGTAGGAGGTGGACTTTTCCTTTAGGCAAGTAAATCCCACCCACACTAAAAATGTATACACTATGTGATACTGCAAAATGCTTCAGGAGCAAGCGTTCACCCCAGTGGCACAGATATGACAACTAACATGGCGAGGAGATCTGAATTGTAGGTCAATCCTCGCCGTCCGTGTCTTCGGTTGTCTTTATATAGTGGTGTGTATGCAGCTGTGCGCTTGAGTGCACCTGCTGAGCGAGGACCCAGATCATGTATTGCCCTGAAAGGAGAGGAGGGTGCCCTCCTTCTGCCTGCTCCAATCAGCGGTGCAGCTGGAGATAGAGCATTTATAGGTTTAGCACAGGCTACACCTTCTACATTTCCTGCTGCTGAAAAAAAAGTGATGGAAAGAAAAAAAAAAAAAACAACAAGTAAAAGTGAAAGTGTGTGCATGTTTTTAAGGTTGCACAGCTGCCCTATCCTTGTCAAAAGAATTGAAATCAGTCATCTCAAAAGAAAAGGCTGCATGCGGATTCCGAACAATTGATTTCCTGCCACTGAGGGCATTGATAGAAGTTTCTAAGCATGTATGAAAAGGCCAACAGGAAGAGCGGCTCGCTATCTGGAACAGTAGAGGTTTCGCAGCCTACAGGCCATGCCATTTGTCTTTGTTTCCAAATGGCAGGGGCAGCTGCCACCAAAGGTCAGCAAAATGTTACCAGAACAAGGCCCTATACAAGGCCGGGACCTCGTGCCTGTGACAAGAGGGGGGACACACCCATGTGGAATGAGACATGGACACTTTTCCTCTCGTTTTCACTTGCACACAACACAGCCAGAATGTGGCATTTTGTTTGGCATCAAGGAGCCGGTACCTTCTGCAGCTGGTCGCCCTTTCCCACCCCCACACACATCTACTCTCCAGTCCTCATCTGAAGCAAAGGTACCTGCTACCTGTGTGGAAATATCAGTTTACACTCTCCCCTCCGGCTCTCCATCAGGGTGTTTTGAAGGCTGCGTTTGAAGTGGCGTCCTCCCACTGCCTTCCTTTACCCACCTACACCCCTGGCTGTAACACAACCTGGGTAAACTTACACCAGCCACCACCGCTAACCCCCCGCCTCGTCTCTGGAGCTTTTGTGCGGGGGAAGTCTCATGCCCAAGGACATGGGTGGGTGGACGGATGGATAGATAGGCAGAGGTCTGACACGGCTCTTGCAACTCGCACGACAGCGCCAAGAAAGTGCTGACAGACCAGCACGCAGGAGATGCTAACACACACACACATATATATATACACACAGACAAACCAAGAATAGCTTTCAAATCTTTCTTCTCCAACACACACACACACACACACACAATCTCTGGGGATCATTCTTCAAGCCCAAAATTTCTTTGACAACTGTTTTTCTCATCTAATCAACTACATCCCAAGGAAATCAAGCGTACACAAAAATAAAAAGGATGAAAGGGAGCAGAGGGATGGAGGGAGAAAAGCAGAAGAGGTTTTTTTTTTTCTCTTCTTCTTCTTCGCTCCTTCTTTTGGCAAAACACGACAGAGCGGGTGAATGAGAAAACCATGTTTCTGGTTATTTTGAGCTGATGTTTCTTCCAAAAAATATATACACCCTCTGTCTCTGGGTTCTCTTTTCAATAGCCTCGAGAAAGAAAAGATGACAGTGAAAAATTCCTGACATGTGCTCTTAAACAGGGGCAGTGAAATGACACGCTCCTTTTTAACATATGTTTTACTTCTGTGGCTGGAAATTTAATCCATGACTGAGCTTTTTATGGCTGAGCTGTATAGCGTACAGCCTGAAAGCAGTGACTTCAGGACAATTTAGTCTATGGAGAAGATGTTTTGTACGATCTATTACATGGGGTGCATGTCCGCTGCTACTTTTTAAGTTCATTAAATGTCTGTTTCTTGGTGGGAACTTGATATGAATAATGATGCTGATTCAAACATGAACTTGTTGAACTTACATTACATGATATTGATACAACCGCAACAATAATAATCCTGTTTACACTGATTCAAAATAGATCTCCTGGAATCTAACCGCAGGCCTAAAATAACCCCCCGAAATTGCCTCTAACATCAAAAACAAAGCAAATATTTTCAAACCTTCCATTTTACATAACCAGCTGATAACTAAGTTCTTAAGAAACACATTTATAATGGGTTACAGCACAGGAAACAGCCACAGTAACAATGCCTACAGGAACAAAAACAACATATCGCTGGGTTTTCCAGATGTGCTTGGGGGCATCGCACATTTTCTGTCCTTTTTTATATCTCCGACTAGACAATGAGTGAAATCTGACTCCAAACTCCAGCTATTTTCCTCATGCAAAAACAAAAAAAAAAACAACATAACAAGCTTAAAGGCATCTGCCTGAGGGGGGGAGCGACCAGAAGGCCAGTAGTTATTTTCAACCCATTAACTGCACTGTAAGCGAATGGGTCGCATTGTTGCTGCACTGTCTCCATGCCCAGAATAATGTGCTTCGAGTCTAGTGCTTTGTGGATGCAAATCAAGCGTGCCTTAAGGACACAGACGGTCTATTATAATGCCACTGTGGGGAATAAAGGCTGGGCCAAGTGGCTTCTTTTTAGTGGCTTTTATTATGTGTGTGTGTGTGTGTTTGTTTTGCTGCATTCGCCCCTGAACTGAAGAGATACAGCTTTGGCAGTACAAATAGCACCCATACAGGGAATGTTTACTGGGTGAAAACCTGGGCTCATATGGCAGCCAGCCAGACAGTGGCATGGTGTTCAGCCCCTACAGATGACCTTTGAACCCCACAGTCAGTGAAGGGTCATTATTTCACCAGTGTTAATGTCAGCAAAGCTTAGGCTAGAGAGGGAAACATAGCTTGACCTCAATGGAGAGGCTTGTTGTTTTGGGAGTTATTTCTGCCAGTAAAGCAGCAGCAGCAGCAGCAGCGTTCAGGCACCCTTGATAAATGACATATTTTGGTGATTTTTAATCGAAAAGCTGTAAACACAGTCTCTCTAGGATATGGAAAACAATAATAGTTTTAGCAAACCTTAATGCATAGTTACTTTGTATGTCATAAACGTCATTGTGACGTGCAAAAGTTTGGGCGCCCTAAGAGTTCAGAAGTCTCAGATTCTTTTTACAAAGACTCGGATCTTAATCAGCTTGAGGCATGTAAACAACCATCATTAGGAAATGTCAGCTGGTGCCAGTTTAAAAGCTTTACAAATACTCTGACTCTTCAAATCTTGTGTGAACACTCAGCAACCATGGGTTCCTCTAAGCAGCTGTGTAAGACTCTGAAAATGAAAGTTATTGATGCCCACGATGCAGGGGAAGGCTACGTGAAGATAGCAAAGTGTTGTCAGCAATGTAATTAAGAGATGGCAGTTTAGGTGAACTGTGGAGGTCAAGATGGTGATCTGGAAGATCAAGAAAACTCTCAAAGAGAAGTGCTCGTATGCTGGTCAGAAAGGCAAATCAAAACCCCCATTTGACTGCAAAATACTTGCAGGATGAAGATTTAGCGGTCTAAGGAGCGGAGGTGCATTAACAAGACCTTCATGGGAGAGTCAGTAGAAGAAAACCTTACCTGCGTCCTCATCATAAAATCCAATATCAGAAGTTTGCAACAGAACATCTACAGAAGCCTGATGTGTTTTGGAAACAAGTGCTGTGGACTGATGAAGTTAAAATAGAACTCTTTGGCCCCAATCAGCACATTTAGAGGAAAAAAAGGAGCAGCATTTCATGAAAAGAACACCTTGCCAACTGTTAAGCATGGAGGTGGATCTATCAAGTTTTGGGGTTGTGTTGCAGCCAGCGGCACAGGAATCAATGCACGGATGGAGGGACGAATGGATTCCACTAAATACCAGCAAATCCTGGAAACAAACATCACACCATTTGTAAAAAAAAAAAAAAAGCTGAAGCTGAAAAAAGGGTGGCTTCTACAACAGGATAACGATCCTAAACATACCTTGAAATCCACCATGGACTACCTCAAGAGATGCAAGCTGAAGGTTTTGGGATGGCCCTCACAGTCCCTTGACTTAAACATAACTGAAAATCTGTGGGTAGAACTGAAAGAGCTGTGCGTGCAAGACAGCCTAAGAATATTGCAGAAGCCTTTTGCAAGGAAGAATGGAAGAGAAACCCAAATACAAGAATTGAAAGACTTTTATCTGGCTACAAGAAGCGTTTGCAAACTGTGATATCTGCCAGAGGGAGTGTTACTCAGCACTGACTATGTAGGGTGTCCAAACTTTTGCACATGCCACAATGTTGTTTTTATTTTTGTTCAATTTATAACATAAGTATTAATGTTTGCTGAAAATATTGTTTTTTTCCATATCCTAGAGAGACTGTTTATATTTTTTCAATCAAAAAAAAAAAAATCACCAAAATGTAATTTGTCAAACTTTTGCATACAACTGTAAATACAAATATATAATTAACTTTTCCACTCTGGCTTCTGATAAAACTACAAATACTGGATTGTTTCAATGTAGTTCTACAAGCTGCAGTGGATGGTGGCATTAAACTGGAGATAGCCACTGGTCAAACTGGCTTTATTCAATCTGCAGCCGGCGGCCTCATCCAACAAAGGGAATTAAAACACAGTTCATGAGCTGCAGTGAACGAGGCAGCTAATAATGAAGCTGAACCCAGTCACACACGCACACAAAACACTTATTATATAGGGTTGTTTTTTTCTTAAAGACATAAAATGTGGCATTTCATAATCCCACCAGCAGGATACAAACATTAGCACGACAAAAAAAACCATCGGCCATTACCAGGAGCTGAACAGGGTGGAGACTGTACATCTCTCTTCTGCTCACATAGATGCAGAACAAGAAAATGAGCTTTTTTTAAAATAAATTTAAAAAAAAAAACCTGCAGCTCGGCTACGAAAGGCTCCGTTTTGGCAACATAACTAACAAATACATCCCAACAATAGACTTCAATTGTCAGTGCCATCATGAAAGCTGCGGCTCTTTTCCCAGTCGGCCCAAACGCTGCGCACCCTTTCTCCCCCAAGAAAGGGGATTGTTCAATGGCCGCATAGGGGGCACAAATTAAGCCCCCTCCCATTCAAACAGCCTGCCACACCAAACTCAGTCAATAATATATCACAAATGAATGACTCGTTTCGTGGTTTTGTGGTAAACGTAAATCTCTCGTCTCCTTTCCCGAGGACATAACTAGGAAGAGTGAACAGTGAAGGCTACAAACATGATAAACTGACATTTATTAATTGATAATTGACATTTCCAGCGCCTGAGTTTGCTTTTATATAAAGAAGAGTACAAAAAATGAGCATTAATTAGAGAAGAAAAACCCACTTACAGTCAAATGGGAGTCACAAAGAGGCTCCTCTCCTCCTCCTCCTGTGTTTTCCAATGGGAGCAAATCTCACTCCTCCTCAGGGAAAAGAAGAGGAACTCCTGCTGATAGATATGGGGTTTTTTTAAAAATAAAAAGCTACTTAAAAACTGCCCGTCGTCCTCATGTTTTCACGCGTTGCCTCGTCTACATATACAATCCCATTCCCTTTTCCCATTCTTCTCTCCCGGAGCTGCTGAGGAGGAGACACGCTGCGCCTCTCCGTCGTTTCCTGTCCAGCCCAGAACCCACGCTGCCTTCATGGCCTGTGGGAAATATGTTACATTGGAGCTTAAAACAGAGAGGAGAAATGAAGTAAAGTAAGTGGAAGCCATGTATTTTTTTAGGGTTGCCAGTGTTGAATAAATGACACATTGTTGCACCATTTCCTGCTTATTATTGCTGAAAAAGATATTATGTACCCACTTTCTGCTGTTCATCCTGCAAAGTCATTCAGTGCTCCTCTTTTTTTTTTTTTTTTAGAATAAAGCAACAAATGAAAAAGAAAACTAACATGTCAGGATACTTGGGGTCATCTAAGAAAAAAAAAGCACATGAATGAGCAATGTGGTGATGTAGTGAAAAGTAGGACTCTCTGGGAAACAGTGAAGGCAGCATCAGACTCCAGCAGCTGAGTGAAGCAAGCAGCCACATTAAAACCACACATGAGCTCTGCATGGGTTCATGCTGATGCTCACCACCACCACCACCAGACAAAAGGGGCATGTTCCAGATTAGGAGATTATTGCGCGTCATCCATATGGACACATGGCATTACCAACCCCTTCATCCATTTGCAGAGTTAGAATTACAGACAACATTTTGGAAATTCTATAATCCCCACTTCACAATCCCATTAATGTGTCACCACGTGTTACCACACACAAAATAAATATTTTGTACCCTTTTTATGGATTATAATCCTACTGTAGATTAAAAAAAGATTGCAGCAAATGCTCATATACCTGACAGTTTGCAGCAGGAGAAAACTGTAATCAACAGGCTGATCAAAATAAAATGATTTGTTGCCATCTAGTGGAAGATGAAAGCTATTGCACTTTCACCTCAAACCTATTGTGTAGTTCAGTGGTTCTCAAAGTTGGGCCCGGGGACCCTCAGGGGTCCTTGAGGGCAGTCCCCAGCAAAAAGGGGAATAATTTATTGCCACTATAATCCATGAGTAACACAGTGACAGAATCTGTGACAGTTTCAATGATGAGTTGCAGATGCTTTCTGTGATAAAACATCTAAAAGCAAAAATCTTATCAGATGAGGGACACTGGGACAAAACCTTATCAAATGATGGTCTAATTTGTGTCAGTTTAGGGGTCCTTGATAGGAAAAAGTTTGAGAACCACTGGTGTAGATACAGCCAAGGTCTGTTAATTATTAGCACAAATCGATGAAAGATTCAAAACTTGTTACTTTCTCTCACTACTGGCAACACAATCACTGTTTTTTTTTTCCCTCACAGACGTATCTTGACTACACCAGAGTCTGTACATGTGTTTTGCTCAGTGACTCATGCAGAACAGAGAGTTTCTTGTTCACCTTTCTCTTTGTGTTTTTCTGAGGTAATGACACATTTGGCAGCAACACAAAATGTCAGTTCAAACCAGATCTGTTTAGTTCGTCTCATTGTGTTCAGTAAACCTTTCCGTGCGGTACACTGGGTCATTGCACTTCTGGCAACTCACTCCACCTCCATCTGTAGCTGCAACATTATTCTCTTCATACTGCTTCAACACGTACAGCTACAGAGGAGAAAATGCACATATTTAGAGTGGCACTGAAAATACAGTATATTTTTTTATTATCTATATAGCTGATACTCACACTCAATGTTAGTATGTCAGTAGACACAAATTCATATTCATTCACAATCATAGCATAATGTTTTAATGTACAAATTTGCTGAACAAGCACCTTTACCAGTAACACTTTATAATAAGTGTTAATTCACAGTTTCACATTTCATACATTCATTGATATGCGACCAAATTAGCTGGATTCCTCTTACATAAAAGTTTATTTCAGGACCATGTGTTTGCTCAGCCTCTCTGATATAATAGCTTCATATTTATATGAGAATAGATTCAATGGTATTTTTTTGACATATTTACAAGATAGCGGGTGGAAAATGAGTTGTTTTTTAATTCTATTTGTGTTGTTGTTGAAAGCATTGGAGTGTAGCATGGTAGAAAATTTTTTCTTTTTTTTTTACACTGGTGCTATGTTGTGGAACAGCCTCCTGTTATGCATTAAGTTTTTAAATATGAGAGAGGCTTATATAAGTCAAGTTAGGACTTTTTTTTTTTTTTTATAGAACAGAGTAACATAATGAAATCTGCAATGACACTGTTACTTTAGCTGTCCTTGTTTTCTGATGTGGGAGTTATTTTTTATTTCTTAAATTGTGGTGATGTGTTTTTGGAATTTCAGGATCGTATTGTTTAATTTTTTGTGTTGACTGTCTTTGTGTTTCTTTATGTTTTCTTTGTTTTTTAACATCTTGGAAATAAGTGTTTTCACTTTAACATGCTATCCTTTGTCTGTTTAATCCATAAAATCAATCAATCGATCAATCATCTAGCACGTACCAATTAAGTTCAACAGAAGTGTCATAGGCCTACCAAATAAACTAACAACTGAGTGTCTATTCTCACAGAAATATGAAACAATTTTTACCAATTAAATGTGAACTAATCACATCACGTCATAGTGACTTGATCATTTTTTAATGTTTACAGGAATTTATGATACATCATGTATTAATTTGTGCAATAAATCATCAGGAGCCATGCATTAGATAAGCATTAGTTAAGTATATGATTTGTATTCTTATTATAAAGTATCACCCCTTTACCACAGTGCAGCAACTAACATTTCCAAGATTGTTCCAAAACTTACAAAAAAGACTGAACTTATGTGCCCAGGACAGACAATAGGAATGGCATCCTGTGATGACTTTCTGGTCTAAATTAACATAATCCATCATTAAATCAATCAATTATTAATGACCTTGCGTATCAAAGGTCACACGCTATGGGAGAGAGAGCGGAAACTTCAGAGGAGGAGGCGTTTGCTGCTACAGGATGTTTTCCCTCAAGAGAGGGTGTGTTATCTTCAGTCACAGCAGCACCGTGGGAGGGCTTCAGTCTGAGGAGGATGTGATGCAGTACAGTCGAAGGGACGCACGCATGGAACCAGGGCTGATGATATCGGATTAACGGATCAGATCTCTCTGCAGCCTACGGTCGATGCAGTTTGCTTGAGGGCCTCGAAGTTTTGGGTGATGAGGACAAGTCTCGAGAGCATCATTCTGCTGGACACAAACTCTCAAAAATGCAAAAGTTCAAGATGAGGGTTTGCTGGATTTTCATGATCCTCCTGGGCTGCAGGTTGTCACATGCATCTGAGTCTAAGAGCTCCTGTCCCTGCGATTGTAAGTTGTAGACTTTAGTAAAAGACAAATTCTCGCTTACAGTAATTCATATGTTTATCGCAACTAATGTGCAAGTTGTAGTTATTACTAATAGTACAAATAATTTGCTTGAAATTTCTATTTGCCAGAAAAAAAACAAGTAATTGTGAGTATTTACAACTTACTTAACAGTGAATCGTCTTTTTCTCACAGTCTGACAGTTGAAGGCACTTTGTTTTGCATGTGTGGTTACAGTGAGACAGTGGGACAGTTTGGTTTCATTTGTAAACACTGAGGTTTAGACTTGCCCCCTCAGTAAAAACTTGACTATCAATGTATTTAAATGATTGTCTGTTAAATCACAGTTGTGGACATTGATATTTTATCTACTCTATGGTTGACAGCTTTAAGTGTAGGCGCATAAAACATAATCTCAGTTTTTGACTGTTTATCTGTTGATTAGTACCTAAAATGAGACTTATGTATAGTCCCTAATGCTGACTGAATACATGTATTTGTGGTTTGAGAAACATCTTCATGCAAACAGTCAGCAGAGAATTATCAAAATACAGTTTGCCACAACTTTAGCTGATAAAACCGACTGCAGAAGGCGTGTGTTTCAAGACGAATCCGTGCAACAGCTACAGCGCTACATCAGATAAACCACAACCTGAAGGCATACTTGAGTCAGGCGCTGACTGACTCAAGTATGCCACTAACATGGCAAGTGCCTGTTTTTCAACGTGAAATGTGAGGTTGGCTAAAAGAGGTAAATGTGCCTAGATGTGCTGATATTGAACAAATTCCGTGTGGGGGTGGAGTTGCAGTGAAATGACGGGTTTCAAAGCCTGAATTTCAGTTAGGGGAATTAAATGCAAATAAATCAACCTTTGCTGGAGTTGTAGCTGAAACAAGTCATTTCCTTTGCAAAGGTGTCTGGTGTTGGTCACAGATGAAGACAAAGGCTTGGGTTACTGTAACATCTGTGGCTCGCGGCTTAAGCAGCTTGTTTCCATATTTTGAAGTTTCAGCATTTTCAAGGACGGTTTCACAACTTTTCAAGTCTGTCTTAAAACAACAGTCAGGAGCCCAAATGAACATTAAAATAGGTTTTTATTGCCATCATCGTTCTTACTTTTCATACTGACCATTACAAGATCACTTCATAATGTAAGTGATGGGGGACAAAATCCACAGTCACAGTTTCAACATTAGTCTTTTTAGTGACAAAGTCCCTCTTTTTGTTATACTTCCACCATAGAATCTGATGTCAAAAAGACCGTAAATGTGGCCGCTATCTACTTGATATGACTAAGTCAGACTGCTGAAGCCTCATATAACCTTCAGATTGCATTTTTGCACAAAATGACGTGTGTGGACACACTTTACATTGACAGAGCATTTGAAGGGGATTTTTTAATAGTCAGTATGAAGGAGGAATGATTACAGTGAGGAAAACCTCTTTCACTGTTTATATGGACACCTGACTGTACTTGAAAAATTGTGAACCTATCCTTTAAGTATTTTTTGCAAGCATTAGTTCATGACTCCTAATCAGAGATCTTACATTATAATGGGAGTGTGAGAGGTATCTATAACCAGTAATCAGAATGAAATTGCACTCTGAATCATTATCACTTTTTTTTTTTTTCTCCCCAGACAAGGTGAAAACTGTCTGTGTACCTGCTGGAGACATTGTGTCTATACCTTGCCCAGACATGAACGGTGAAGACATGACCTTTAGCCTTCTTAAGAACAATGAAGTGATTTACAATCAAACATGCAACTTTGGAAAACCCACGTCCAACTGTAAATTAAACGATAGCATGGGTGTGGCGCTGCATGAGCACAACAAATCGGTCCGTTTCAACCTCACTGGAGTGAATGACAACAGCCATGGACTCTACAGATGTGAGGTCATAGTCACGTACCCTCCTCCCTATATAAAAGAAGGAAATGTTTTGTGGATCCTGGTGCTGGTACAGGGTAAGTATTCCTAAGATGCACAATCTATAATTTTGTTTGCATACAGTAAAGTACACTGAATACTTCCTTAATGTTTTTTTTTTTTTTTTATCAGGACACCAATGCAATGTCAGTAGTCCTGGAAAACCTGCCCCACCTGTAGTCCCTGGACTTCACTGGATTTGGATTTGTGTGTCTGTAGTTCTCATCATCTACAGCACAGCTGTCACCATCATCGCCGTGGTCAACTACGTAAGATAACACGATACGATATTTAAATGGCACAGCACTAGTCATTCCTTATGAAACCTTTGAACACACTGGATTATGTAGAAGAAGAATTGTGCAATTTAAAAATGTAAAATTGAACCTGTTGTTTTCCTGTTAATTTGGGGTTACAAAGTTCTCACCTGACAATACCAACAAAACCACTGCGTGTGAACTATTTACAGCAAGGCAATAGAATAGATGTGCGGTGCTAAAATAGAAGCACACAAACAAGGGTAAATTTGCATATTCATAGATTCTGAATTTTGAATGAGGGAGAAAGAGTAGATGTCATTTTTAAGGATTTTTAAAGGAACTTTTCTATAAACAAAACCTATCAGACACAAATTATTAGTAAAAATCTGATGTCTTCAAACGTGTCTGGTAGGGATCTAGATAGGTATCTTTTCATATTTTAGTGCTCAGGTTGTGATTTTGAAAATGCAAATTACTGGTAGCAAATTTAGCCACATACGTAATGACATATTTTCACTCGGGGTCATAGCCAGGATCTTATAAATAGTGACTTGTCTCAGCAACCGCCCGATGATAATTGAGAATTGAAAGTAACATATTTATATAGATTTTTTCCATGTGTCATTTATTCAGCTGCTGTATTCTGTCTTGTTTATGTCATTTTAAAATAGCTCTATGTCCCAGAATTTCCCCACTAAGAGAGTCTAAAAACTTTTCTCCTCTCCACCAGCATTTTAATTCATGGTTGGGGAAATTGTTCTATTTAACCTTTTAAGTATTTCTTCATTTTTTAAACTTTTAAATAAGAACATGTTAACTTTTCCTTTTAGGTTCTTGGGTTCTTAGAAAGACAGACAGATATAACTCCGTTGTTCAAGTTGTCTTCATCTGTCTTACAGATGAAGTTCAAGCATTCAGATTCCCAGAATGACTACATGAACACCAAACCCAGAGCGCCCAAGGATCGCAAGAAGAAGAGAGGGTTAGAGAATCCTATACCACGACACTTTTGATTACCTGTCCATTTGCACAGCTGCCCCCATAAGTTGTTTACATAGAAACGGAAGGGGGGGGTGTCCTTGTAGTAGCTTACTCTGAACAGAACGTTATAGTGAGTGACGTTTGATTTGTTTTGTTTGGTGTGTTTTCTTGTAATTAGCATAGTTGTTTTTGTGCCTACACAGCAAAAGTAGCAGGTCCTTTACCAGTTGTGGTTGTATAAAACAATAAAAATAACTTACCCAACATCTTCGGTTTTGCTCACTTCCTGTCTCACTCACTCACTGTGTTTGCCTGTCACACATACACACATGTGAAATTTGTAGTTGGAAACCCCTATCTTTGTGGCTGAAACAGCAGGTGGTGTCTCAATGAGGGGATTTAACCACATTCAAAGTGTCACTTCATCTAGTATATCAGTGTGACATCATGTGGAGAAGAGTGACCACAATTTCATAAAAGAAAAAAATCAAACAAGCTGTTAAGAGCCCTCTGATTAAAATCACATTACACGCTCTTTCCAGTTTGCGCGCCCTCATCTCTAAAAAAAAAAACCAAACAAACATCAGAATGTGTTGTCGGATAGTTTAACGTTGCGGAGGTTGATTACAACCAGATATACAACAAGGAGACGCAAACACTTCAAACAATAACAATCTGCACCATTTCCTGCCTTCCTCCCTCTACATTTCTTTCTCTTTCCTCGTGCTTTCTGCAAATGTGGCAGCTTCAAAGAGACTCCAAATTTACCTTGCTCACCTTGCAGTTTCTGTGCACTTACTGCAAACGCACATACTGGTTTTATTGGTTTCATTCAGCAGTATGGTCTTACTCATCAAATGCCACAGGTATCAGGATTAACTAATTTCTGTTAGGTTTGTAAGTCATTTTAGGACTTTGACAGAAAAAGCTATTCAAAGATTCTCATACAAGTTTTGATGGACTCAAGGATAACCTAAATATTTCAGCTTTTGCCTTCATCAGAGTGTGGCTTTTTACTGTAAATCCTCCGGAAACATATGATTCAACTGTTATTCAAGCCGTTATTCCCACGCTCAAACCATGACCTTTTGTACTTTCTTACTTAATGTGGAGATAAAATAAATCTACCGCTGGAAGTAAAAAAAAAAAAGACTTTTTAAAATGATTTGCAGAACATCACTGTAATCTCACAAAAAAAAACATTTATTTAAACACTTGAATATATTTATGTCTTCTTAATCGTTTACAGAGCTTTAAACAGCTTTAAACTAAAGCTGCGTTGTCATCATGATTTTTACAGGTTGAGACTACTCAAGCCACCTGTCCTCAAGATCCCAGTTGCTCCACTTTCGGTTGTGCGTCTGATGTGAGGTGTTCTGGAAAGATCCGTCCCCTGAGGAAATCCGCTCTCTTTTCCTCAGGCTCCGACTTCAGCTGCTGCTCGCTTAGCTGGACAATGGAGAGAACAGGATTAGGATAGAGTAAACTTTGATGTTGTTGAGATGCACTCAACACTGATGCTGCTTCCACTAGCAGCAGTACACTTTTTATTTTGTTTGAAGAAACATTTTAATATATGTCAGCCTCAAATATTTGTTTTTTGGGTGTTTTCTTTTGGAGAAAATGAGAAATGGGCCCTCCCATATAGTCATTAGAACAAATATGGTACTGCGATACTTTCTTCCCTTATAAATATATAGATTAATAATCCGTAAGTATGTGAGTTTTACAGATTATGAAATTTAAGTGCATGAGTCCAATTGTAATAAAAGTTTTAACAGCAAACTAAGTGAGCAAAAAGCTTCTTAAATATGGAAATATTATCATCAGAACGCCTGATAAAAGAAGAAGAGCCAAAATTTCATCATATGACTCTCACCAGGACGGGATTATATCCCAGGATCTTCAGATGGCGAATCTTGATAGCCAGGGGACCACGGGGATTGGACGTTCCGTAGCAAAAACCAGAGTATGGAGCGCAAATTACTGCAATTCTAGGATATCAAGACAAGGGTTTAAAGACAAGCATTTAAAAGGTCAAAATTTGAATTTAGGTAAAAGGCATGACAGAGTGAATGTAGAAATTTGGCTAGAAGAACATCACTGGGAGGAAAAAACATAAAAGTTGAAAAACAGACTGAGCAGATTGTGGCTTCATTTTCACTGAGACAACACCATGTTCGGAACACTTCGTACTTCTGGCTTCCTTTGACACGTGCATAACTGCAGATTTCTAATCAGTAGGGGTACAATAGGATTTTTCATTTGTTTTTTGTCAGTAACTGTCTTCTATCTTCTTCTAATTAATCTTTAAAAATGTGTTTCAATTCTATTTTTAAAGCATAAAGATAGAGGTTCAGAGCAAGAACTGTGCGGTATAAACAACGAATCACGCATTTATTTCTATTAATGTTTCAGCACATCGTACACCATCCGGACCATTTGGTTGAATATGAGTAAAATGCAGCGACAGGCTCAGCAGAAATCTATTTGGTTAAAGCTCTGAATGACTGAACGAAAATCAGACAGAATCAAAACAAGGACTACGTGAGGAGAAATGAGAAAAATGATTACGTATATATGAAAATGAATAATTGAAGTGAGACTCCCTGTGTAGAGTCGAAGGAAAAAACGCATACAAAATGACACAAAAGACTTTTGTGCAGAAAAATGAAAACAGTGAAAAGAGTCAACGCAAGGTTATATCCAAACTATTTCAAAGATCGTTAATAAACTAGATGAACAATACACAACTGCACATACACAACTTTATGAACTTTAAAAACTTGTGTAAAAGTTTCTTGTTTAGAGCGATAAAAGTGGACAAATGTTTTCTCAAAATCTGTTGAATTTCTGTTCAAGACAAAGAGTTTTTTCCTTAATAACCATGTGTTGATATGGCAATAAGTATAGAACCTTAATCTTAAAGATGAATCTGAATCTTAATTTTCTATCTCAAACCTTTATATGTTTTTAAAATGGGATTTTAACTCCATAGCAGCTGTAATCACTGTGGTGTTTAATACAAGTAACAAGCAGACCTGCTTTTAGATCACTATGTTATACCCTACAAAGCACTTTCTTTATTCTTAGTTCAAAGTGTGGACATGTTGTTATATGTTGCATGCGAAGTTGTGGAATCAGATGTTTGATGTTCGCCATCACAGCATGTTTCAACACCCAACTTTATCAGAACAAAAAGCCTGAACACCCTCTGCACCTGTTTTCACAGCATCATACTAAAACCTCACGCAACATGACATAAGCACATTAGATTCATCTCAGTCTCAGAAAACATGTCAGTAAAACACCACAGTAGACTTGTTCTAGATTGTGTCTGGTGATGTTATCGACTGCAAACTAATGCTGATATCTTACCTTTGACTGCTCTCTGCTGGAGAACATTCCTCTCCTGCAAAGCTGCTCTCTTCAGTCTCGGTTTGGTTCGGCAGAAGTTTGGTGATCACGGCGTCTGAGAGTCAACACACACACACACATACGCAGTTTCTTACTAGCATCACACTTTCGAGACTGGATGAAATTGCATTTTAAAGCCATTTTCTACAGCATATAGATGCTTAGTTTAAGTTAGAGAGCTAAATGCAGACACAATGGACTGAGTGTAACTGTTAATTCTATGATAGGAACTGAAAATAAACGTGTCTATCTTCACTTGTTGCTTTTCATATGATGAATCGACAAGTTTTTAAAGCATTCCTGCAGAGGGACAGGCCCAAACAGATAAAGGTGAAACTTATGAAAGCTGAAACTTTCACAATTCACCCCGAAACTCTTCTTTACTCTATAATTCTCTCTTTACCTACGAAGTAGGAGTTCTCCACCACCACCATTTCCTGTAGCACTGTGTCTGCCAGGTCCTCCAGTATACTCTGCAGGGCCTGCGAGAGATGCGGGTTGACCGACGGGATTCTGGAAACGGGGTCTCCAAGGACAGATGGGGGGACAGTCAGGGGCAGAGGGAGGACAGGACGGTCAAGACTGAGGCACAAGTGCACAGTCTGAAACATTCTTTCCTGGCTCTGGAGAAACTTGGGTGCTGGAGAGAAATAGGGGAAGTTCAGATGGATGAAATTCAAAGTGCAAAAGAAATAAAAAAAATAAAGACAAGTGGCAGACACAAAATGATAACACATATGTGAGTAGATTCAGTGTCTGACCTGTAGAGCTGAACAGCTCAAGTGTGCTACTCTGCAGGAGTTTCTCCAGTGGTGCAGAGGGGAAGTGGCCCAGAAGGCACAGATAATAAACAGCCTTTAACAACTCATAACTAGACATCTTGGGCAGATAGGAGTCCAGAGCCCGGCTGAGACTGTCCAGGAACCTGGAGCAGCAAGAAGAAACACAACAACAAGATGAGGTCTTGCAGCCAACAGTCATGTAAGTTACACAGCCTCTGCTGTTCGAAGATAATGACACAAAACCATAGTGACACAACCGGTGTTCAACCCAGACCAGGAAATGCATCCAAGATGGAATATTTTATTTTCTTAGCCCTTTAAAGAAGTACACAGTCCAATATCAATGACCTGTGTATGCTTAATATTTAAAAGATGGAGACAAATGAGTGACCTACTGTTGTCTGTGGTGCTGCAGATCGTAGTTAAGATAGGAGTACACCTTGAGGAGACAGAGGAGGTCTTTAAGCGTCAGAGCTTCTGGGTTGTCGATCACCTTCTCAGCAAAGGCCTCCATTAAGGCTGCGGGACAGAACACGAGGTTCTCGAACAGAGACAGGAAGAGGATCACCTGAACAGAAAGAAAGGAAGCATTAGAGGTCAGAAAAATGTCACATGCGATATCTTGGAAAAGCAATTCCTACTCTTCTCATGTGATTGCAGGTAAGAAAGAACACTAAATTGTCATATATGACTGATGAGATATTGAGACTTTTGTTAGAATACAGTTGTGTGTTGCAGCACCTGTTTGTTGCTCCATATGTCTATCATGGAGGTGACGTAGTCTGAAATGCCAGTGAGAAGATCCACGTCTCTGTAGTGCAATTCCCTACAGGACTGCAGCACTGTATACAATCTGTTGAAGGGGATTCCATTGATGTTTTCTAGCAGGAAGGACAGATGTGAAAACAGAACATGAGAGGTGATGGAGGGTTGGCAAAACTTTAAAATAGAAGCCTAACTCAATTTTTAATCTTAATTTTAGGCTCCTTAAAATATATCTGCACTGACAAATTTGCAAAATACACCAGGATGTTTTCCGACTTTGTGACCATGTCATTACTCCTTATGAAGTTAAGCTAGACCATAATTCAAAATCAATTACTATTAAACATGAAGAAAAGGTTTTACCTATAATCTTCTTGCTGCAGATGTCCAGCAATGGTTTGGAGTAGAAGCCCATCGTGGTCATAGTGGTGATCATATACTGGGTGTTGGGAAGGCTGAACTGGTCTGCCATTGATAAAGCCTTTCCCTGCAGGAAGTAGTGTACATAACGAGTGTTAACATTTTAGAAAATACAGGTAACTTTTGTTCATGCTTAGTGATACAAACATACTAAGATGTTACTATGAGTTAGCCTATATCAAGCAAAATAATGACCATCATAAACTCCGATTAAGTTAGCATAACAACACATTTCACTAACCTAAGTGACTAAAAGCTCTGTGTCAATCAAGCTAAAGCGACACCAACCTCTAGTTTCCGTTTAAGGTCCAGCGGTGCATCTTTCCCCAACAGACGCATCATGATCTGGAGAGTCATTACATTCTTAATCCTAGGAAGACGGGCCTCAACCACCAACCTAGGATACAGCAGTACACATCACTGTAAAATGACCTGAAAAAGTAGTGCTAAAAAAGTATATTTTTGGCTTAGCCACAAGTCTGACCTCATGCCGTCTTTAAGTGCACCAACATTGGGGCTGCCCTTCATATGTTCAAGGCAGGAGGCCACAACAGACAGACTTTTCTCATCAAAGTCATTCAGTTTCTCCTGTTAATGAAAAATATCAGATGTATATGGAGAAACAACAAACAACAACAAACAAAACTTTGCTTGCCGGTCTACAATCTACCTGGCAGTTTCGGAGGAAAGTCTGGACCACACGGCTACTTTGGGGCACACCCAATTTCACCATACCCAGGAGAGAGTATGCGATATCCTCACTTCGCATTTGCCCCACACTCTTCATGGCCTTTTGCAGTAGCTTTTCGAATGCAGGATGCTCAAACATCAGCTGCAGCTCATAGCGCCGCTGCTCGTCTGACATCTTCTTGGTGGTGGCCCACATCTGGGACAGGCAGTTGCTGACTTGTCGGACTGTGGGTGAGGTTTGGCAGGTGAGGTCTAGCACGTCACATGGGGATCTACAGCGCTGCAGGTGGTCCAAGAAAGGGGATCTCCTCTGTCTCGGCTCTGAGGGGGTCTCTGCAGTCAGTGAGGACTCCACCACTGGAGAAGAGAGACGCTCCTTTTCTTCCAGCTCCTCATTGTGAATCGTCCCCTGTGAGTAGAACCTAACTGAACTTACTAAACTACTAGACAGCCTTGTATAGCTCTGCTTTGTGCCCCAACTGTGTGCTAATTGCTGACTGGGCAGAGATGTGTCTTTAATTGAAGATGTCACTAGGAAACTGCGCTGTTTCCATGGATACCGGCGGCTGCAGAAGCGCAGGGACCACCTTATGACCTCCTCTGTCACCCAGACTGACTGAAACATTATTCTCTAATAATGTAGGGGACGGAAATTATAGAGATGCAGTCAAAGTAATGGCATAGACTGTTAAATTATGAAAATAGTTGGCACAGATAATGTACTATAATGTACACTGCCCACAAGGTCAAGAGACCCCTTCAAGTTATTAAAAAACTGGCTAGCTAACATTAGCTAATGATAGCTAAGTGATATCCCTACCTTAATACTCTAACCGCAGAGACATACACTGTCCCAGAGTAACACATGGCACTTGCTGGACCATATAACATTTGACAGAAAATGGGGTTTTTTTTTAGCGGAAAAGACACATTAAAAAGTTAAATCCATGTCAGCTTGTACCCCTCTCACACGCTGCTTCTTGCTGTGTGCGCTGGCATATTTGGTCCCCTTGTAAACGTAGTAAGTACACAACGCACCGTCAAACTTAAAATATAAAAAAACAGCATGTATCGTAAATACAAATGACGTGAAATATAATGTTTGAATTTAGTATTAATAAAACCAAACTGTGATATTTTTCTTTAAACAACAGCTCTCACAGTCAAAGTACCTCTTGACATTTTTTGTTTGCGGTGTTTCCTTCGGACACAAATAAGCGCAAAATCCCTGGTTTCCTAGCAACCAACGCCATCCGAATAGAATGGCAAAATTTGTGCTTGCTGGTAACGTTTGGTTTTACATTTTATTGTATAGTATATAGATATATAAACATCACATTATTATTTTATATTAATTTATACTATTTACACCCTCTGCAGGTAAAACAGACTGCCCTCATTATGCCAAAGCGGAACTTTTAGCAGACAGCTTACAACGATCTCTGCCAAACTTCACGGTCCATAAGATCTCCATCCTCCCAGATGACTGGAAGGTAATCTTTCTTATTTTCTCTTGTCACAAATCATTCATATATTCTTCTCGTAACTTATTATGTTCTTTAATAAGGAATGGCTAGAGGCAACTTGCAAAAGAAATGGCTGGAAACACGAGCAGTCCCCTCTGATTTGGAGGGAACTCGTAGATCAAGGGGGCAAAGGGATGCTCTTAGGAGGCTTCAGTGACTTCTTGGAGCATTGCCAGGTAGGCATAAATTACACTTTTTACTTTATTAACAGCACAGTAATATTATAATACAAACAATAGTACAGGGAGTAATATAAACTAATCACAAAATTGCACAATGTAAAAGATACATGATACAGAAGTTAAGAGAGAAAAATAAGTGAATATAACTTTAAAAAGTGAATAAGCAATATAGCAAACTGACTTTAATCATCTGGCAATGTTGTCCACAATGTTTCTCAAGAGATGAGATGTCTTTAAAGCTTTTTTGTTTTAGATACTCTGCAGACAGAATCAGAGAATGTCTTAAGTTCAACATAATGCAAGTGTTTGTTAGGAAGAAACTAAAGACGTTGTGAATATGTTTGTTGACTCTACATTCAAAAATAAGACCATTCCAATGATGACAGGAGTTAGGGTACTTACTTTGAATACAAGTGAGAACACTTCTGATATGAGCATTATTACAAGAATGTTCCTTGAGAACCTTTCTGGCTGCTGCTGTTTGTGCCGCTGTTCTGACAGATGCCAGACAGACACTATTATAAAATACTGACTTGAGTATTTGTGACTTGTTGCCTATTTTTGGCACTTCTGGTGGCATCAGCAGCTTCCAGAGACATGCTAACACAGCAGACTGCTGTTTTTACATTACAGCATTAGGTTTCCTTAATTCAAATCATCCCTAAACTCGCACTCTCTGCTCCTGGACCTCTATTTTTAGTGATGTTATATATTTAGCCTCAGCATCATGCCATGGGAATGCTGCAGAGGGTAATTTTAAATAACTGCAGTCAACTCTGAATTCAACATGAGGGAGACAGACATGGAATCCACCTTCCAAACTTGCCTTTCTTTATATCAATGGTTCTGTAGGACTACTACAGCATCACATCAGACATGCCCACAGATATAATGCTGAGTGTTGCAGCAGAGAATCTGGAGACCAAGATGAACCTCATTATGGAGGAGCAGCATCGACTCAGTCTTATCCAACCCCTACAGATATGGATCAGCAGGTGGGTTAGTCTGAAAAACCCAAACCAAAGAAAAACATTTTTTCCTTTTAAGACTTTGTGGAAATGTTTCAAGTCTTAAATGTGTCAGCTACTACAATAGATTGGTTGTTTTGTACCTGCTTAGTGCTCTCAGCCCAGCCTGCCATTTCCTGATCCCAAATCTGCTCTCCACTGAGGTGTTCCCCCAAGTTTCAGCAATCTGCCTCCATCTTCTGGATCCGGAGGGGAATGAGGAGGCATTAGAGTGGCTGAGGTTGGAGACGGAGGACCTGGCTCTCCCTCTGCTCCATCAGGTACGGTATTGTTTTAACAAAATGTTAATTAATTAATCATCTCAGAAAGAAATTAAAGCTATCTGACTATATTTATGAACAGGTAGCCATTCACACAGATCTGGAACAAGCCTTCCAGAGAGCGGATGTCATCCTTCTGCTGGACGAGTGGTGGTCTGATGATACAGAGAATGAGGATGAGGAGGAAAAGAAGAGGAAAGTAAAGGGAATCTCAGACCGCTACACAGAGTATGGACAACTGATTGACGCAAGGGCCAAGAAGGAGGTGAAGGTGATCGTGTCCGGCGGCTCATTCGTCAACCTCAGGTGCTCGCTTCTCGTAAACAACGCACGCTCCATCGATAGCCGCCGCTTTGTCACCATGGCAACTCAGCTGGAGAATGAAGCCAGGGCCATCATTGCCAAGAAGTTGAAAGTGAGGCCTTCAGGTAGTTACTGTAAATTCTGTCACTGTCTGGTGATTCATATTCACCTTTATACCAGTTGAATTTTTGCAGCATGTCTGTTCATGCAAGATGAGTAATCTCTCCCTCTTCCTCTGCTCCAGATATTACAGATGTCATCGTGTGGGGAAACATCAGTGGTAGTTTCTACATTGACCTGCAGAGGGCAAAAGTTTTCAACTATGATGGAGCAATCAAAGGCCCACCTTTCTTTTCCCAACCAGTCCTACAGGTTTTCCATGACAGGTCTGTAACAACAAAAACCATGATTTCAGTAGATAACAAGTCAAAGTATTAGTTTTCATTCCATAGTGTGCTTTAAACTTTTAACTTTCTAAGATTAATGGATTTATCTAACTTTATATGCTTTACTCTTACATTTCATTGGTTAACTCCACCTACCTGGCACTTAAGCAAGCTAAAACAAACATAATATGATAAGGTCTGGCACTCGTTTACCATCAAATTATGTAACTGCCTTCCAAACCATACCCTGCTGTGACTTCAGTCTGTGCCAGTGTTGATTGCACAATAGCCTGCATCTGACCCAGAAATCTAACCCCTCTGATCAAAAACATCTTACACTGGTATTTGCCAAAAAGCCAATGATCTTCTTTTCCCTTCCAGGAAATGGCTGGAGACAGAGTTTCAGGACTTTGTACGTCGTCAGCGTGCAGCTGTGGTTTCAAAGACCTGCCAAGGAGCTGCCATGTCAGCCACCAACGGGATTCTCACTGTGCTAAAAGCTTGGAATGGCACCTCTAGTCCAGATGAGGTCCTCTCTGTGGGTGTGCTATGCTCAGGTTAAGACACAGAAAACACAGTGGGGAGCGGGTAGTATGTACAGGGATGAAGTTTAAGAAAAGAGCCTGAACTCATATCTTTAAATCCCCTGCTTTTGACTGTTCAAACAGTGAAATGTGATTGCACTTGGCTACTTATAGGTCACTACAATCTCCCAGATGGCATTGTTCTTTCAGTTCCAGTAACCTTCACAGACGGTAAGTGGTCCACGCTATTTGAAGTGACAGTTGGAGATGAGCTGAAGGAGAAACTCCAGCTTTCTGCAAGTGAGCTCAGACAGGTATGTGCGTCTAGTTGCAAAAATGTTGCGCTCAACACATATTTTCATAACTCCTCGTTAACACTTGAACATGTGGTGTTTTTATTCTTTCCCAGGAAAAAGAACTTGGATCAGAAAACCGCATGATTGTTATGAATCAAGAGGAAGCTTAACAGACATAAAAAACTGTTTTATGTTAAGATTTTCCTGTAAAAAAACAAAAAAAATCACTTGCATATTGACAACACTAACTAAAAACATAGAAGTTGCTTAAAGTAATCAAAAGAAATAATGAGATAAATTTCAGTGCCACATCTTGTTTGTTTCAGTTTGTTCTTTTATTCTCTTTCACATGTGGAGTTGCAGTTTTATTTTATTATTTTTTTTTACCAGTTTAACGACATTAAATCTTTTCCGCTTTTGTGAAACTCTTCCATAGCTGTTATATTTTCAGATGTAAAAGATCAAACTGAGTACTTTATGGAAAAAGGAGAAATTAGAAAATATATTCCTTTTTTAAAATTGTACAGTTCAGTAAGTGCTTTTTTTATAGATCAAGAAGCAATATTTTAAGCATAAAACACACTACTACCATACACAAACTAGTCTGTTAATATCCTTCTCTAAATCTGATGTTATCACCTGCTACCCGTTTCCATTTACAGTTGGGCAGTCTTAAAAATGAGGACACATCAAAACTTTTATTCCCCTTGTTGGAAAATAAATAAACCAACTGAATTTAATGGGCTCTTTTAAACGGAAACATTCAAATTGATTCTTTTTTTTTCTCACAATTTGTGCAGTACTTTGTCAGTCGACAAGGAGACCTTTAACAGAGTGCTGTTTTTACATGCAGAATATACACGTTCCTTTTTCAGCATTTCTACACTATACACAAGGAGGCATTGACTGAAAAAAAAAAAGGAAAGGTTAGTACAAATACAGTGCACTACGACAAGTCGGGAAATGGACACATATTCTGCGATGTTATATTCAATTTTGTACAACCCACCCCTGAGATTTGGATGCTGAGTGGTTTACAAAAGCAAAACCTGCCTCCTCATACAGTCGAGCATAGATTTCTTGTCAATTTTTGCCATGTCAAAAGTTTTCTATGAATCCTCAGCAGCGGCCAGATAGATATTGTGTGATTAAAGTATTATGTCCCTTCAAAAAACTGCAAAAAATACCCAACTTCTCCAGTAAAATTAACCCTCTTTTGAGAAACGACCTCAAATATTGATCCTGGTAAATACATGCGTGATGTATGGCATGCATGGACTTGTCGTGGCACAAACGAGGTTATTTGGTAAATATACATATCCCAGTGATGACTATACATGTACAAATAGTTTGGGTATAGACGGGCCTTTCTAACAAGAAGCCTGTTGTAGATCAAGAATAAATTCAATTACATACTGATGTATGAAATCAAAACTCTACTCACAAATATGAACAAAAATGAGGCATCGATCACAGAGAGGGAAGTCGGGAACGTTTTATCTTGCCACACCAAAGTCACTTGTATGGGTAGAGATCTACTACTTGTCAACATCCAACAATGTCAAAGATTAAGTTTCAATTTCCAGGCAACAAGTGAAAGACCACTAATGTCAAATCTGTAACCTTGGATTTAAGGATAAAGTGATGGATAATACTATTGTTTTACTAAGTCTAACTCTGGGAATATGCAATTACATTTTAAACCTGGATGTCAATGCTTATCATACAATCATTAAGGGCAACTGAAGGGATAAAACTTACTTTTAAACTCCCTGTCAGCACAACAATTAAGTTTCATTGACTGACCGTTAAATTAAATAATTTATAGCATATATTAATAGTTATATAATCCAACATCTCAACTCTCCGCAACACCATCTGGATAAACATCTGGCGTCTGACAGAAAACAAGGTGGAAGGGTTTGAAAATAAAGCTATCATTATTGTGACATGAGGCTGAACCTGGGCAGGTGTTTCGCTACGCAGTGGGAAATTAGCTTGCTAAATTATCGAGCAAATTTCAGTGCTAGATGATCGAGCAAAACTCGGAGCCCAGACCCCCTGACAATAATGTCTCTATAACTGTTAACCCAACTTGGCTCTGCCTTAAACCCGCTCTCATCAAACATGGTACTATCAGGCCAGCAGGCAGTTTAACACCACAAAAATTACTCTTCAGATCAATGCTGTGTCATTATGAATGCCACTTGATAATAACTGATGATCCCCATAATGTGATGGTCCTGAACTAGAAACAGCTCAGGTACCAAGGCAGAACAGACCCCTGTAAATTTGAGGCTATGAAAACAGAACGCACATAGTTATCTCAACCATCTGCCACACAATCACCAACCAACAGTATTAAACGCCAAACTCTTTGATAAATGTTTTGTATATAGCAGTATGTATGTATGCATGTATATGTCATTCTAACGTACAAATAAAAACAAAAACAGTTGAAGACGGGGGCGGGGGGCGGGGAGGTAACAGGGAAGCTATGACTGTGGTTGATGTTGAGGAGATGGAGGTGTGTCTGGAGCTCCTGAGGCTCCACCCACCACCTGTCTATCAGAGCTGAGGTCCAGCCCCTCATCCAACTGCTCCAGTTCACTTTGGTCCAGAAGCTCAAAGTCCTCTTCCTCGGTCGGAACTAGTGTGTCATCAGGCATCTCCTCACCACCGCCGCTTTCTGTCGTTATCGCCTCATCCAGGTCCTCATCGGGCCCCAGCGCTCCTATTGTGGCAATTGTAGTGTGAGCAGTGGTGTCGGTTGGTTGGGTGGAGGTCTCCAGAGCGCCCGGTGGGGTTTCGGTGGGAAGGAACTCAGCCAGGGTGGGTTCCTCGCTAGCCTCGCTGGAGCGCAGCAGGGCTGACAGAGTGTTCTGCACCACAGTGGAGATAGCCGTGCTCACTATCTCCTCGCTCAAGGCCTCCAAAGAGCGCTGTGCGCCGTGGGTTACTTCGGCTTCCTTCCCGTCTCCCCCCTGTCTCCCCGCTTCCTCCCCTGCGCCTGGCACAGGCAACAAGCTCGCCTCACCCCCAGGTGGTCGTCCATGTCCATTGAAGTGTGTGTTCACAAAGTGGAGCGGGGATGCGAGGTGCTGGATGAGGAGGCTGGCGGGGCTCAACGGTTCCCCCTCTGAGGGAGCGCCAGCCTGGGCTCCGTCTCCCTGGCCGGGGCCTCGCAGAGGAAAGTGGAGCAGGCTATGCTCAATGGATGGGAATTCCTCAACTGAGGGGAACTCAGGGAGATCCCGCAGATAGGCCTCCTCTGGGTCGCTGTGTAAACTCTGCTGGTCCAGATCTGTAATGTAGGTGAGACAGCAAAAAAAACAAACTCTACTGACTTTTTGGTATTGAAAAACAGAACAAAAAAAATGGAAAAAATGACCCATTTATTATTTCAGGAAGTACAGTAATTACTGTCAAATATACAGTAAAAGTTGCTCTTTCTACTTGACTGCAGACTTGAAGTGGAAATGCAGTAAAAACAAATTGATGCACAGAATCAGTCATGACAGTGGTCTGCACACACATATATAACTTTAGTACTTTAAAATAATGAGAGCTAAACACCAGTTTTCTGTTGGCACACTATGTTTTGTATCTCTACTGGCTCCAGAGCTCAAACTACCCCAACCTTTGACCACCCACCCAAGCAAAAAGACTATTTCTACATTGGCAGAAATTCAAGTGTCTCATTGACCCGAGTGATATTTACCTTCAGAGACATCCGTGAGTTGAGGTGTGGTTGCTCTGGACACGGAGAACCCTCCACTCTCCAAGATGGACGCCTCCTCATCCGACAACTCGGAGTCCGTGATAGCCATCGCCAGGGCCGTGGTCTTCACATCCACCTGAGCGACAAAACCACGTCGTTACAGTATCTTCACTGCACAATAGAGGAGTGGTTGTGAACACAGGGGCTACTTACAGGGGTCACAAGATGGGTTTTTAAATGACGACATTAAGTCTTTTGCAAATAAATCTTTCTCATACTCCTACTGAAGATAAAAGAAATTAGTGGTATGCTTTGAGTTAAATATATAAAACAGACTTTGAGGTCAAGAGTCCATCATTCTGTGTATTTACACATGCACCAGTAAGCATGAACACTGACTGAATACCTGACATAACATCAACATCATCAATTACTGAATGGAACTACGTACGTCTTATAGTTATGCCAGTGGAATGTGGTAATACTTGTTTGATTGAAGATTTATCTTGAAGTCATTTACTACACCACGCTACATAGCTCCATTCCAGCTATACTCCATCCCTGCACTCATGAAGACCGAGGCTGACCTCTCCACACCACATACCCTGCTCACAGACGTCTACTCTATGTGAAACTAATGCGGGTTGAGTTTTTCCCGTGTGAGTCCATACCGTCGGGGCAAAGCAGGACAGCTCCTCCTCACTCTCGCTCTCCGTTTCAGCTCTTGGCTCGTCCCCCTCTTCCAACTCCTTCTTCACCTCTGTTAAAAAACATAGAGGAACTTCTAATAACAATTCCTTGGCATTGAAACACTGTGTCATTTACACAATTGCATAACAGGTGGCGTTACAATGGCTGTTATTCTTTCGGTTTGCGGTGGCTTGTGCCTGAGGTTAGGTATCAGTAGGAGGGGAAAGAAAGGTGATCTCAAGCACCTTGTGTAACACTTTCTCCATACAAAAGTCCCGTATAAATGTTGTAAATACAATCATGTGTTAATGGCTGCAGCAGTTTCATTTAATGCAATGCATACATCACTTAGGCCTAAATCTATAAGCCTGACAGTGTCACAGTAGCACTCACTCCTCTTGTCATGCTTGCGGTGCTCGGTATCTCCCTTCATGCTGTAGTCCAGTTTCATCAGGATTGGCTCCAAGCCGGTGTACATCCGCTGGATCAGTTCGTGATACACCACCAGCGGCCACAACAGCACGCTCAGCACTGAACAGGTACACAGACAGAACATTGACAACTTCATGGGCTGCCTTTATTCTTCACAAGTACCAAAGTGAGATACAATTGGGCAAAAAAAGGCTGATTTTGTAATGAGGATCCAGTTATGTGATCTACGAACGAGGTGTGAAGAGATACATTTACAGCTGATGTAAAAATATCCATGCGCGACAAACTATTAAAATACGAGCATGACCTATTACGTAAACATGATCCTGCACCAAAAGCATTCCTGATATTTAGTAAATAGCAACGATGTATAACCACAATAAAATTATATGACTCTGTTAATTGCTATTATTATCTATAATCACACACTCTCTGTTTGTCGTGAAAAGAATCCACTCCGGCGGAAAGTCAGGGCTTAACAAGAGTTCATTTATGTCAACGAGACAAAAGATGGCTCACCTATAATATAGGAGATCATGATTCCTGGAACATAATGTCCAACCACGGCAAGAACAAAACAGCCACTGCACATCATCACACAGAACTGGGAGACAAAACACACGAGAGAAATTAGGTTACTACACCTTCAAGCTGCAACGGGTACAAGAAGAGGAAGTGAAATAGTATCATTGCTGCAGGTGTGTGGTACAGTGTGTCTGTGTTCTAGCAACTGCAGCATCTGCGGAGATTAGACAGTATGCGTCGTGCCTAGAAGATTCCCAGACTTTACATGGTTTTTAGTCTCCCGGTAAACTAAACACAAGCATTTCGTTGTTTAGTCAGCCAAATTGTTCACTGTTGTGTTCGCAATCGATAAATAGCACAAGGCTGATTAAGAGTGATGGTAATGGTGATTAATCAAAAAGGGGGGATTGTTTTCCCCAGGTCATTCTCTATCCTGAGAGCATTAGGTCATGACCTGTCTCTTTCAGGGCGGTTCATCTCTCTCGCAACTGAGGTTGGCTGAGATAAGCAGCTGTCTTGATAAGGCTGGCTATGTCCTATGGCAGCCAAGGTCGGGTGGAGATACGCTGTGCTTTGTGCAGACAGTCAGACGGGTCTCCTCTTAGAATGGACTGCATGTGACCTGTGTACAGGCTACGTGACTTCAGTTCACTTTAGTCAGCATAGTGTCTTGTTTATAGTTCCCAACAGAGGAATAGATGAGTAAAGAATAACCTTATTGGGGTGAGGTAAGGGTAAGGATTTGGTGAAGGGTTTAAATACCTGAGTGGCGTTTCAGTGTTTTCACTTGTACTCTACTCTGTTCTCCTCGATCGAGCTTCAATAAATGTTCCTGTGTAATACATCCTGGTGTCCTGACAATTTCTTCACTTTAGATTAACAAGCTCTCCATCATTTCCTTCACATTTATGTAGACAGATTTTTTCACTACCAGGCTTTTGGAATAAATCCACGTTGTACTAATGACGGTGTAGGATGAGATATCTGAGATTGGCAATTATTATACTTCTGCCTGGTCTGCTGATACTATTATAAAGCTCTTTCGACAGTGAAATCCACATTTCTTAATTCACTTTCACCAATTCTTTACTTTCTGTAGATGCATTTACAGTTGCACTGTTACAGATTTAACCAAAAACACTTAGGGTGTTTGAACTATCCAACACTGTTTTTATGTTCACAGTGTTCATGATTCCTATATATCATCCTGGGTCAAAGTGCCGTACCTTGCCATGGTTCTGCCGTTTGTACTGCAGCATCTCCTGCAGGTACAGACAACAGGTCAAGTAGCTCTCAGCCAGATGGTGGCTGAGCTCAGGAATACTGAGCAGTCGCTGCTCCGCGCTCATTGTTTCACTGTATGCGAACAAGAATACAAACACAGGAAGAAGATGACAAAATCAGCCCTCAGCAAAAAAGAAAAACACATTCTTAAGTACTTCACGCTGAAATGCTCTCTGAGAGGTAGCGTAGGATTGCATGTTTATGTTATGACAATGAAGGGAGGGAGACACACACAAAACAGACTAAACTAGACCGGTAGCATACAATTAGCTATGATGAAATGGTGTGAAATATGAAGCAAACATCAGAAACAAAGAGACAAACTCAAGTACTTTTCCATTCACGCAGTTGGAACTTTACAGATGCTCCTTGAATTACTTCAGGAAATGCCAATACAAGAGAACAATACAGTATGTAATCTGTTTATCATGTACACACTACACACCTTTGTACAGGGGCAGCCTCCGCATGTTGAACTGCAGAAGGGGAGACACACAATTAGCAGCAGATAATGAACAAATGTATTATATAAAAGACACATTCTTCATTTAAACATAATCATGGGCTTTTCTGGTGTCATGAGTGTGTCCAATTTAGTGTCTCCCCACTGGAAATCATAAATACACAGAGTGTAAACCCTGATATTGTCACACCAGGCATCTCCATCCAATGCTGACAAAGCCTAAGCAAAACTGAAATGACATAAAGGCCTGGGCTTACCAGTAATGATGGGCAACTTGGGCTTCCATCTCTCCAGTAGCATAAGTCCCAGCAGGGACACACTCAACAGGAACAGAGGCCGCAGGGAGGTGGAGGACAGGAGCCTGTGGGAGACACACACACACATACACACTGTTTAACACATATACAGTTAATAAACATACCTATAATCTCACTTCTACACCTGACTTAACAAATACATCTGCATAGCACTTCTGTTACATGGCCTCCTGTGCAGGAGAAAGTCACAATCTGTCACTGACAGCTGATAAACAAGGCCCGGGCCACTCAGCATGACATGAGTGTTTGCTAGGATTTTTTTAAAAGGCTTCGGCTGCCTGTTTTAACAGCGCCATAATGTATTTGTAGAAATGGTTTAATGGCGTGCAAGCAACGTTAGCATTAGCCTAGAGACGTGGGATTAGCTAACTTATCCTGACATTCACTCGTTAATATCCTAGGCTGCGAGCTAACGGTGCGCCTCACAACCTTATCTCGCTGTCGGAGAGGTGATATAATGAAGAAAAAGTCGCTACCAGAATAATGTGTTGAGTGTCAAGGCGACAGAGATGCTGTACAACGGCCTCTCCCACACCAGCAGCCTCTGCATCCACAGCAGCGGGGACTCGTACTGCGATAGCCAGCCCTGTAGACGCTCTCGCAGGCGGACGAGCTCCGGGTTTCCGTCCCCGCAGGCCTGCTCCGAGGTCCCGGCGGGGAACAGAGCCTCCAGGCCGACCGAAGAGGAGGTAACCGAGGGGCGTCTTCTGGCCTCCTCTCCGCTCGCCATGTTGGTTTTTCCCCCACTTTGTTATGTTGTTTTGGAGATCACGGGGTGTGTAGAGAGATCAGTATCAAGTTTGAAGTACTGTAAAAAATACAGCTTCCGGTTGTAACTTTCACAATAAAAGAGGGTGCTTAATTTATTTTGAAAGGGAAATAATGATGATGATAATAATAATAATAAAGTTTATTTATTTAGCGCTTATCAAAACAAGCAGTAACAAAGTGCTTTACGAGGTAGAGACAAAAGAACAAAATATAGAATACAAAGCCAAATACAGACACATTAGAGACCAAACATTTTCTCACAAGTAAAAAATGATGGTTGGGTCATGATGGCTCTCATGTTCAAATTCAAAAGAAAAGAAAGAAGAAGAAAAGAAGAAAGGTCCAAGGCACTCTTCTGGCAAAAAGTTTAAAAACCTTTTATTCAGATGGCTATTTTCGAGAACAGAGTATAATACTAACCCTAACCCTAACCGTAACTCCCAAACCCTAACCCTATGATGGCAAAGATAGATACGAGCAGATCACAGACCCTAAGGGGTCAAACTAAGAAGGAAAAAAAAAAAAAACAGCATGGCTATTAGATGGGAAGACATTATACAGATATCTCAGAGCTTGGATACATTACATGGATCAGGGAGTGCACAATTAATGCAAAGCAGTAAACTACCCAGGAGAGAGTATTAGACATTCATGGGGGAACTGTAAGGATGACAGGCCACTGTGTAATGCCCCCTGTGTACTAGGTCTGACATGCAATTTGGGAGGTAGAAAAAAATTTTTTTGATAATGGATTTATCATTTGAGTCATTTTCTGGGCAAAAATGACTAAATTGGCTTGTTTCAGTATTTATATACTTTTATATATAAATATAAAATATTTTTTTTCTGAACAAATAGTTGGATAAAATAAGACATTAGAATCACAAGCAGAAACAGGTTTAATGCCAAGTAGGTTTACACGTACAAGGCTTTGGTGCTGTGGTGTATAATAGTCAGAAAAATAAAAGGTAAAGAGAAAAATACCACTACCACAGATGATAGGTGATATAACTATACGAATAAAAGTTAAAGAATAAAGTGAGAAGAGCTATGAAATTGTACAAGAATCTAAAGACATCACCCTGGACTCTATTTTCTGATATTTTATAGACCAAATGATGAACTGAAAAAATATCAACAGATTAATCTATAACGAAAATAAGCATTGTTTACAGCCCTAGTTGTCATTTTGAGATAAAAACAATTGTATTTGCACATGGAGCAACGAGTTCAAGTACTGTGAAAATGAAAGACGTGGAATAAGATAACTTAGTATTTAGCATATATTCATGGTTAGTGCAGGTTACATGATGCAGTTCAAAGTTTTCTGTAATAAAAACTTATATATCAGTGATCACTTTAATTAAATATTAATTACACAAAGATTTTATGTCCTGTAAAATCAATTTACTGTGAATGTAATATTAATTTCCGGATTTATTCTTGATCATTTGTGGCAGCTTGATGTACCAATGACACAGATGGGCGGACGGATCACAAGGCCTGTCACGGATGAAAAAAAAAAATAGTCACGTGTTTCCTTGTTTACTGTATGGAGAGGATGGAGTTAACGCCTCAAGAGCACCACCGTGCGGTCAAAGATACTGCTGCATGTACGTATGTTGCATAAAGATAAAACACTGAAGACTCTCCCCCACATGTGCAACCTCTCACTGTCAATGCCACTACTACTAATTCTGACAGTATTTATTTTTGCATAGGCTATTGCACGTTTAATCTCTATTCTTATATTTCATTTCCCATATAACTGAATGGCGGTCTGTTGTAAACTCTTCTGCACAGCTTCAGCCATAGACCACCTATTTCCCCATTAAATGCGAATTGAAAAGACCACTCAACAGCAAGCTTCATTACAAATGTTTAATACAGAAATATACAACACAGAGTAAACATGATGATCAATTTGATCAAACGCAGTCATGATGGACATTGTGCAAGAGACCTTAAAGATTCATGACAGTGTCGAGGAGACTGTAAGTTCAGCTCCCTGTGTCCATTATTGTTGCTTGAACGTAGCACATAGATCACAAAAGACATTTGAATGTAAACAACAGCACAACCAGGGAGTTTTTCTTCCTCTTGTGATCTCTCATTTCAGTCACATGGGGATTCCTGAAAAACATAAATGAAATCAGCCACTATTCTACTCAGCGTCAGCAACTATCCTCAAAAAATTCAGGCAATCCTTGCTTGCAAATGTCAGCCAAGCAGCTGGGATTGTGTGCGTTTGTGTGCCTGTGTTTCAGAAAGCATTAGTGGCACTAATTTAAAAGCGGCAGGTTTTCTATTGCACACACAACTAGATGACATGAGGGGTCAAAGCTTTTGGATGCTGGTAATAACACAGCAGGATGGGATGTGGGTTGTTGGGGAAGGGGAGAGGCTCCAGAGCCTACCTGCCTGGGTACACTGCCAGGACTGAAGTCTACACAGGGGATAAATGAAGGAAGGGGGACCCTCTGGTCCATGGTGCTAGGACAAAAGGGCATCAATACCTGCAGGGGATAATACCATGGCCTGCAGCAGGTCAGATAGAGAGATGATGCCCTTCACCACGTCAGCCCTGTCCACCAGGACCAGCCGATGGACCTGGGATAAGGAGGAAAATGACGAGGTAAGACAGAGAATACTCTCCTGTATTTCTCCGATCTTATGATACATGAAATCTTTTGAACTCTTGAAGAGGCCAAAATCTTTTTAAGGGAAATATCTACCTCAGCTTTGACTATACGGTCTATGACAGTTTCCAAGGTTTCATCGGGATAGCACTTGATCACACCCTCAACAAAACACCAGCGCATGCGAACGGCCTCTTGCATAGTCATGTTCAGATTGTTGTAAGTCTTCTGGGCAGCTAGATTCTGCCACGGAACAAACACATATATCCCAGTTTGTGAACAATTGTCAGCCAACTTTTTAGTTCAACAAAAAATAGTATAGGATATTATATATCTTGAATAAAACCATGTTTCTCTGTAGTACTTACAATCACATCAAATCTGGAGTAGAGTGCCACCACTTTGCCTGAGAAAACAAATTGTTGGATGCTGTAACATCAGTGCTTGTCTACCCATCAATACTAAAAAAACCACATCTCTATGACCTACGATTTGTAAAAGTGCTTTAAGAGCATACCTTGTTCGTTCACCACCGGCAGTGCAGACACCCTCCGTTCTACAAAAATGGAGAGCGCATCATGAAGTGTTGCTGTTTGCTGAACTGTGGCGATGTTCCTGAAAGTTCCAATTCCAAGTTCCTGGATCTGCCTCTGAATGAACGCCGGCTTAGGAACTGTTTTCCCCTGAAAGCATGCAAACACCATGGCAGAAGAAGACATTCAAGTTTTGTCTTTTCTTATGGAAACATCAGTTTAAAGAGTTGAAGCTTGCTCACAAATATATGGAGGAATTTGAGGATCCTTTTGTGGGTCAGAATGTGCAAAACATTTCCAGACTCTGGATCAATGACGGGCAGCCTGTGGATCTTATGTTTGAGTAAGAAATAGATGGCTTCAAAGAGACTAGGAGGAGAGGAGAGAGAGCTCAATGTAAACAGAGTTCAAACAGTATCCAAGATTACATCTGAGAGTGTTGCGTGCACTCACCTGGCCTCTGGAGATATACTGATGAGGAAGTGATTGGAATACTGTAAATAGACATCTAGACAGAGGAAGAGAGAGCTCTAATGCAAATTCACAAAGATGTACAGAGGTAAAATCATTGATCCGTGCTGGTTATTTACTTTTAAATGAATCACCTCTCCATGTCTCAATCTTGTGGCTCTCCAGCTCATACATTTGAACCTTTAGAGAGAAACCAAAGGTTACGAGTCAATAACTAGATTAAGGTCAAATCAAATATTGCATCCCTGCAAAATCTGCTGTCTTTTTTGTGCTGCGGACTGTGTTCTTTGTTTTATGACTGTCTGTGGTTTATAATAAGATGTGGCGTCAACTAATCTGTGTGATCAGTCGTGAGAAAACTATCTACAACAAAAAATTATGTTAAAAAATGTATTCATTCTCACCATAGGGGACTTGTAATAGCAATGGAGGATGTTGATGAAATCTGTAATAGTCAGCATACCTGTGAGAGAAAGAGATTTATGCCCCCAATATTATAATTCACACAGTGACCAATATTTTACTATGTCTTTGCCATTAATCCTTTGTCTTACCCACAAATTTCTGTAACTTGCTGTCCCATAGAGGCGCTGCCCTCAAGCCATTTGCCACCAGTGCAAAAAAGGCCGTTTTCACCTTCAGAAGTAGATCAGTTCCAACAGTCAGAGTGAGGATTTACAAGCATTTTCAGTATGAGATACTTGTATGTTTCCTTTCAACAGCTGCAGTCTTACTTGTAGTGTGGTATCAAATATGACCAGTTTACAGCTGGTTGGAATGGCATCGTAACAGCGGTGGCTTTTCATGAAATTCATGTAGATAGCGGCATCAGCCTCTAGGAGGAGATATTACATATTATAATAGCTGATCACTCCCATCTGAATCTGCACAAGAAAGAGACACGGACACAGTCATGCATGTACACACATTACTTGCATGTGTACACAACCCAAAAGACAACCATGAAAACACACATGCATGCCAGTTATTGTAATACCTATTGTAATACCTTGTTTCTGTATTTCCTGCTTCTGTTTTTGGAGTGATACCTACAACACAAGTGCAACATTCCCCACATGACATTGCTAAAATAGTCTGAAATCCACAAGGCTACTCATTTCCTTGGTTCCAATAATAGCTTAAACTTCACAAACAGTATTCCCCTAATCATATTCATTTCAAAGTAAGATTTCACCTGTGAGGAAGGCTCCATATTTCTCTTGTGTGTCCATGAAAAAGTTGTTGTCAAAGCAGCAAACTCAAACTGCTAGTGACTCTGACTCCGTTCAGTTCGTTACGCTTTCCTACGAGGCAGTTGGGTCTATATTAGGAGCTCTCAAGTGGTATGTGTCAGGCCCGGGTTGCAGGGGAGGGGTAAAAAGAGGCTGGCACAGGCTCAAGGGGGAGGGACCCTCAGGATTGCTTCCTATCTCTGCCAAACATGCTCGTCATCACCTTGCCTTCATGGTTGTTTAATAGGAATGCATTTGCTTTCAAGACACACTCTCAATATGTGTTGTAATACTTACTGTCACTATTCACTGGCTGCACAGGGAAGTAGAGCACACAAGATGCAACATGACTACTGACATAGCATTAACCGCTAAAAATGTTTTATAAATACAGCTTTTATGATTTATCAAAGTACATTTGCACTTGCTATTTCAGAAATTAAATGGCATGAACTCTTGATCTATGTAGAGTAAATGTCAAGGTTACATACAGTAAAGGTCTCTCTGAGAGTTCAATCAAAGTGTATTGCTGGCTGTCAACTCGTAACTAATGCGTTTCAAATAGAAAAACTGTCAAATGATGATTCTACTGGGCTTCATTTGATTGTTGACACATAGTAATTGACAAATTTGGTAAAGAAATGCGTTCTTTATTAATTCTGGGTTTTTCTACACACTTTTTACAATATTTGCATTTTACACCATGTACAAAATTAAAAGACCTCGTGCTTCAAAGTGTATCAAATTCAAATGCTCAGAGCAATTTGTCAAAGGTTCAATTACAAAGTAAATGTCCCAGGGACCATGTTGCCTTTATTAGAAACAAGGCAATGTAAAACTGTGTACATAGCATCAAAATGAATCAATGCTTAACAAATTTCTCTGGTGTTTAAATGATATACTGGACAATGCAGTAATGATGGAGTGAAATGTCCTGTTGCTATGGAAATGGAGTCAAATGTGCAAATTCCAGACCACATCACCTAAGAAAGACTGCTGTTAGCCTTTAACGTGTTACATATTAGAGCAAGTGCCATTATATTCAAAATATTCACTTCAGAAACACCAACCAGAAACCAAATAGAAATGGCATGAAACCCCAGGAGCCCGTCTCTTTGATAGAAACCCTTCTTCCCCTAGGAGAATGGGAAACTTAGAGGTAAATCTCTTAAATTTGTTAAAATATTACCCTGTTGTAGAAAATTGGCTTTAAGGTTATGTGTCTTCCTGTTGCCACATAAAAAACTGTGAATCTTTGAGTACAAAAAGAAAATGAGACAATAAATGTTACCTAAAAATGGCCAGAGTCGATTTTCTGATGTCACTGTGGCTGATGAAAGTTACACTGAGGTATGGAGAATTGTCCACTGACATGTCCTTTCTGTGACGCTTTCTCCTAAATAAATAGTGGAAAGTTTACAAGGACATGAGACAATTTGTTCTTCATATAGTAACAAAAACTATCCGGTGTACAATATCAGTGCTTGCAGCATATGTATGACCAGTTTCTGATGTAAACCTGCATGCAAATATGAAAAATGTGTGTTAACAAAAGCTAATATGGATAAGCTAACTTAGACAAAGTAAACTGGTTAAGTCCCTTCTTCTTACAGAGCGCCATCATAAAAAAAAAACTCAACTTTCAGTTATACTGTGAAACCTCCGCATACCTTCATCAACCTGCCAAGTAGCAAGCAGCTTTAATATTACAACTGTAATATAATAACTCAGAACGCACTAATCTCAAAGGCCCTACATCACCATCCGATAGGTCTGAACTTTCAAACAATAACGAATGTGGGTAGCAAAACAGTTTGGTTGCAGCCAAGGAAAACATATCAAATTATCTTCAAATTACTTAACGTGATCATCTCTGCAGTAAAAGCATGTTGCAGAGCATTAACTGAACGCTATGGCATTTTACTTATGGCAAATGTATTCTGCGATAGTGAACTATAAGTGAACTTCCACCCTGTGCTGTTTTCAGACTCTCGCCATGTCTGAAATGGAGTACTCCTGCCTTTGCACCTGTTATTCTAGATCTGGAAAAGTAAACAAAACATGACTTGATGCAGTTGATGAGTCATGAAAACAATGCTGGTTTCATTTCCAGAGTCCATCACTACAGGTTGGCAGCAGTGGCTGGTCTCTAGCCAGGCATGAGCAGAGCTTGGGTTTTGTCGACAGGTAACAGAGACTCTGGATGGCAGGGTCCCAGCTTTACAGGAGGAAATACCCCCCCCAGGCGAGAGTTCAGACTCCTGTCCGCGCCTTCAAAGAGGCTGGAGGCCGGCCATGCTGCATGACGCTGATGGTTATCAAGGGGCCCGTGAGCGAAGGGGGTGGAGGTGTTTCTAAGCCCGCACTGAAGTGGAGGGAGGAATGCAAGACAGCCAGGACAGAAGAAGGAGGCAGTAGACCAGGTTTGGGGACTTTCCATCTCAGATTTTGTTTCGGGATGTATGTGACCCATTGAGGCAAGGAGGGAGCCCCAGAGACACAATATGGATGTCTGTGAGGAAGCCGATGGAGGATTTTGTCTCTGGTCCTGGCTGATTCCGAGTGCACTGGTCTGACGGTTCAGACTCTTATTGGCCAGAATGCAACAGGGGAGGCGTTGGGCTGCAGGAGGAGCTTCTGGGTTTAGGTTGGAGGTCTCAAGTTGGGCTGGGCTGATATCAGCTGGAACTGGAAGCAGGGATTGGCCGCTCCTGGAGAGACTGAGCTGGTGCAGCACAGCGCTGGTGGCAATAAGGCCGGCCACACTGGTCAGGTAGACGAGTCCAAGCATACAGGATACCTGAAAATAAAACAAGGTCAAATTTTATGATGAAACATAATATGATAAAAATCCATAACATTTATGACCTCATTCTCTTTTCTTTTTTTAGTTTATGGTCAGACGGTGTTAAGTTATAATGGAGCACATAAACAAAACACATTTAAAAACTATGCCTATGAAAAACTTCACAAGACCCCTCCTCCCAAACGGAATAATATCCTCTCTGCTCCCTCCAACTCAAATCTCCTCCTCACCTTGGTAAAGTGCTGGTAGATGGCTGTGAGGGCATGACTCCATGCTGATTGCTCCAGCAGCACACAGAGGTCAGTGTAGGTAAACCAGCCACGTTTCATCCCCTGCCGCTCTGCAATGCTGGGGACACAGAGTGCAGAGACTAAAGTCAGAAATTTTTCACACAAAATGATTATGCTGCTACAGCGCTGATAAAAAAAAGTATTAGTAAGCCCACCTTTTCTATGCTTTGTTTGGTGGATAAATATTTCTTATAGATACTGTATTTTAGTATTGTACATAGCTGACTACAGACCTGGTTTCCAGCTGATTCAATATATCGAAGAAGTCATTTGGCTCCGTGAAGAGGCTCCACTCCTACAAGATATGACAAAATGGTTGGGACAAAGAACTTGAACCAAACATACATACTGGCACACACGAAGACACACAGACTGCCGCTTACAATAGCGTTCAAGAAGTTCATCTCCAGGTTATTGACAGTTTGGACATCCAGCTTGCCTGCTGCTCCCCACTCATCATTGAAAACCTCTTCTTCCTCCCCTTCATCATACAGGTACTTGCTGGCAACCATCTAGATAAGAGATCACTGCGTTTGTCAATGCAATATCATAATACTCACTATCATATTCATTTCAGAAATCAGAAGTAGAGCCCCAGTCTGGGAATATAAAGAATAAACTCCATTCTGAAATGAACAGTGAACATGCTTGAAAAAACACTGTGACACATTTAGAATGACCTTTGTATGCTTGAAATACATACCATGGAGATCAGGAAGAGGTCAGAGGAGGAGATCTTTTGTAGGTATTCAGGGTTTCTGTGTCGGAGCCTTTCTATGTAAACTAGAGCCAGCATCATGGCACACGGAGAGATGCAAGCCTCCCTGAAGCAAAAAATGAACTGGTTTCAGTATCTTTATTGGCCAAATATGTTTATGCATACAAGGAATTTGACTCTGGTTTAGTGGCTCTCAATGTATTCATGTACAACACAACAATCTTCAGAAAGATGTACAAGGAATGTCAATCAACAGGTGAAACCGTTTGTTAACTGTAAACAGGATACAAATAGCACAAAGAGGTGAAGAGTTCAAGGAGTGCTGAGATAAATATTGAATGGTAAGAAAAAAAGTGACATGTTACTTTATATACAGTGGGGTGCAAAAAAGACTTTTGGAGCCCACTGCACATAGGTGGTTATGTACAGTATATACAGCCTGTTCAAATATACAGTTATGAATGAAAAATGATCTGGTTTTAGATGCATGATTCTTTCAACAGTGTTATGTTTAGTTTCTGTAAGAATGTATAATCTGTATGTACAAACCTGGCAACATGAGCAGCATACTTCTTGTGGAGTTTTCGTATTGGACTTGGTGCAGACTTCTGGAAGATCTCGACGGCAATATCTGGAATTCCACAAAGTGGAGAGACATAAGTGGACTCCCATGTGATTGCATTTATTTACTAAAGTTTGCTAGTTAACTCTGAACATCTTCCACATAAATGACTGGCACAACTTTTATTTTATTTTTTATACTCTTTGTTTGCTAATCGTGATCCCATACAATTCCCCCACCCCATGATCCCAACATCCCAAAGTAAGAAAGAAAAACAAGGACTAAGTGGAGAAAGGGGAAAAAAAGACATAAACAAGTGGCGCAACAACAGTAGTACTACATTTTTATTAAAAAATTAAGTAATGACACAATTAAAGATAGGCTGGCACAACTTTTAGATTGTTTAATCCAATAAGAAAATCCTCTTTTCTTTGACTTGTAAGTAAAAACAAACATCTTTTATTTCTTATGAATGTGTGTCTGTTTACCATTTTAAAACATGTATCTCACCTGTGACAGGGCAGGAGAGGGCATCTAAAGAAACGTCTTTATCCAGGCCATAATACAGTCGTTTTCTCACTCTCTCAGTCAACTTCTGGTGTCCAGGAAGAAACTGTAAACAGGAACAGCTGTATTAATAGTTTGACTGAAGCTAGCTACAAACAAAGCACTATATTCAGCACTGCCTTTTTCTAGCAGAGTTACGTTACGCCAATTAACAAATGCACCATCAACACCGAATAGACTGTTGACCACAATCATACTGTATAATGTTAGCTAGCTGTATACGCTAACTTAGGCCTTTCGATGGCGTCGTAAAGTGAGCGTTTTTAACATTAATACTAGCTTATAAACATCACTGGCGTTAACTATAAGTGCTTGTTAACTTTTTTGTTTAATTTTTTTAGCTTTGGTGTGAAACGCTTCGCAATGTAACTTTCGCCCTAAACGGGAACACAATGTTAACTAACGTCAGCTAGCAGGCTAATCCGCCTAGCGTTGGCTTAGCTTCCGTAGTTTGTTGACCTGGCGGGATGTTAGCTTAACAACGTACCGTGAACTCCTGGAAGTCCGAAAACTGAATAGTATTTTCGTTAAATAAAGCGTCGAAATCCATATCTACTTTAGATTAAACATTAGTCAGCCGAGTGTTGAAAAGACGACTGCTGCCTGGCCTGGAAGAGCTCAATTAGCAACACGCCCTGACCGGGACCTTTACGTTCTCTAGGATGGAGACGGAACTTTCTGCGAAGACCCGCCCTACTCTGCCTCTGATTGGCTCTTACCCTGATCCATCTCACTCCTCATGCCCAAATGTAACTAACCTTACCAACGAAGGAAATGAGTACTAGCCAATGAAAGGCAGAGTAAGGCAGTGTATTGCTGGTCTTTCCGACACTATCCTAGGATTTTTTTTGTTTTTTTGCACCAGGACAGTAATGACTGAAGCCTCCAGATATTTGTCTCCTTTCAGACATATGCGGAACAGTTACACAACGGTTGTTGACGTAAAGAAAGTATTTTTAACTTATATTATGTTTCTAGTTTAAAAGTTTTATTCATATAAATGTTGGGCCACACTGAGAGAAAGTATTAATTTTTTTGAGATTACGGGAATAAAGTCGTAATATTACAAGAATAAAGTTGTACTTGTAAGGTTCAAGAAAGAAAAAAAACAAGAAATAAACAAGTGATGGCAACAACAGTAGTAGTAATAAAGAAATGTACTTAACCATGCAGCTCTCACTATTCTTCACGCTTACTTTAATTCAATCAATTAACACATTATTTAAAACAAAATATTTGATATGGGCCTCATGCAAGAACATTCAAAGACACAAACTGTCAAAAAATCTTTATGTGAATCAAAGTTAATCACTAGGTAGCCACACACTCCTTACTGCCATTTACATCAAGCCATTACAGCACACACACATGTTGCTGTTGGCATGAACAACCATCACTTATCATGTCAGACTGCTGCTTTGACAGAAAGATGCGGTGCAATGTTTTTGTTCAATCATTGGGATACTACAAAGTACAAAACTAATGTGATAGAATAATAATAACATGATTTTATATAAACTGGATTGGTATTTTTATTTTACAGACTGGAACATCTGGAAACACCTTTATTGTTTATAAGTCAAGACAAAACAGAATATTTACAAAATGTAATAATAATGAACAATACCATTTGTGAGGTAGATTTAAGAAATAAAATTACAGGCAAATTTAGAAATTTTGTATATATACTTATGAATACATTTGGTGAGAATACTGGTCAGTATTATTGCATGGGCTATTTAGTTTGATGGTATACTTTTGTTCATGCCAGACATTTAACATGTTATAGCAGCAAAACCACAGATCTATGACTTTAATGACGGCTCCTTTATATCCATGTAACAATTTAAAATGTCTCATATGAGAAAGGTCTATTGTCTATAACTGCCAAGGACAGGCAGAGATGGATTTAGGCCATTTGTGTGAAACAGTGTACCTAAAAAGTCTTTAAAAAAATTCACACACAATTGTCACATTTTCCCTTAACTTGTGTATTCATTAATTCTTGACAACAATTTAGAACACACGACAATCAGATAATCACACCCCACATTACCTTGATAATCAAATGTATACAGATGCTTACACATTTACTTTAAATAATATCACTTTAAATAACAGCAGAGCTTAGAAACCAACTACTAAAAACGTAGAAAATTAAAACAGTCCCTGACAGCTTGTATACAGACCCAATGTCATTCACATGATATTATTCAGTTTTCAATCTTTAGCCTCTCAATTAAACAAGATTCAGTATTGAGGCTCTAATTAGAGTGTTTTATTCCCTCACTTCTCGCAGTGCTCCCTTTCATATCGTTACAATAATGTAAGACTCAGGTCATACATTATTTTAAGCTACAACGGGAAAAGAAAATGCCAGTTCACAGACAATCAGACAGCTTAAACTAACAAAAGTTTAATTAAAAAAATATAAAGACAAACAACATTAAAAACGTGGCAGAGGTCATTCTAATAATAATAATAATAATATTCCAACAAGTTCAGGTTCTACAAATTTAAGCACTCAGGGTGTCGCCCTGTGAAGCCATGACTCAGCATGTTTTCAGTCTTCAGTCTTATAATGAAGTTATTAAAAAAAAAAAAACCACCACAAGTATCTGCATCTGCTTTTTACACTATTACATGCTTTGCAATAGTTTGACATTTTTGCTCCTGTTCCTACATAAAAACCTTGGGTATAACTTAGTGGAAAAAGACTGTCTTTATCTGTGTGTCTACATTTAAACACTTCAGGAGTGTTTGTTCTTCCTTGTTTTAAGGCAGTGTCTCTTGTCTCCATGACCTCTCATTGCACATTCAGTTGCAAAACTAAAAATATGTAACACTTTCACCTAGCTGAGTGTTCCATGATGTTGAAATTATCTATCAACTTTAAAAAGGGTAGGGGAATTAAAAATGTAGAGTTCTCTTACAAAACAAAACAAAAATAAACATTCAGTGGCCGTGGTGGCCTGAAGAGGATGATGGTGGCTGCAGCTTCTCAGACTTGCGGTCTTTGGCTTCTGTGTCTGATGAGGAATCCACATCCTGGGCCTGCTGTTGCTTCATCCACATGTCTGCATACATGCCTCCCTTGAGCAGCAATTCGTCATGTCTTGGATGGAGAAAAAGTGAGTTACTTACAGTTCAGTGAACAACTTTTATATGGTCGTCAGTCTGTAATTCAGAGCAATAGGCACACACTTACCGTCCTCGCTCAGCAATCCGACCCTCATTGATAAGCAGAATCTGGTCTGCTCCGATGATGGTAGACAACCTTTTATATAAACAAAAAAGGGACACAACTCATCAAAACAAAATCCCAGATTGTCTTAAACAAAGGCAAAGAAAAACAAACATTTCAGAATATTTTACCTGTGAGCTACAACAACTGTTGTACGGTTAGCACAGACTTTAGCCAGTGAGGCCTGGATGTTGCGTTCTGTCTGTGTATCTAATGCAGATGTGGCCTGTGGAGAGACAGCATGTTTTAAAATTGGAAATAAAAGCAACAACTTCAGTCATTCAAAGTTGATCAGTAGTGAAACAAGTTAGCTGAGCCCCCATTGATTCGTAAATAACGATATGCAATGACACTTCTAGTCATGTACCTGCTTGCATAGTCAGATACCATTACTCCTTCTTTAATCTCACCTCATCCAGCAGGATAATCTGTGGTGCTTTGAGGATAGTTCTGGCTATAGCCACCCTTTGCTTCTCTCCTCCACTCAGCTTCAGACCTCTTTCACCCACCTGCGTATCATAACCTGCCAGAGAATAATAAAAGTAGATGGTAAAAAAGGTTTTTGCAACATCGGAGATTGCTTTAAAACAAAGTCACAATGCTGAATATCACAGAAGGGTTAATCTATAAATTACCTTCAGGGAATGTCATGATTTTACTGTGGATATCAGCAGCGATGGCAGCCTCCTCCACCTCCTGGTCGCTAGCAGAGATGCGACCGTAACGAATGTTGTCCCGGATGGTGTCGTTGAAAAGCACAGTATCCTGGGGGACCACGCCAATATGAGCTCGCAGAGATGTCTGCTTCACCTGGAGAAACACAGTGAAGACAAAAGTAATCACTAATCCAGAGTGTGCCTCGAAACACAAACAGCTTTATGGAAGGCACTGGGCTTCCCTTGCTCTCGGTAATCTCAAGAGACGCATAAATTGTGGACTAATTCATGCTAATAGCAGTTAGATGATGTCATTAGGACATTAAATGATGTACAGTGCCTTCTAACAGCTAGTGGATCTTACTATTTAGCTTTGGGGCTGCTATATTAAATTATCCAACTGTGTCATTGTCAATATTGTGCTTATTATGTTAAATTTAATTGTTAATGTATCACAGAGACACAGTTTGAACTCTAATTCAATTTATGAAGCTGAGGTTCGTGTGCTGGCTCTGGTGCCAAACACTTACTTTCGATATATCCTGGCCATCGATGCGAATGCAGCCTCCATGAACGTCATAGAAACGGAAGATAAGTCTAATAATAGTGCTCTTCCCAGACCCTGACGGTCCCACCTGAGGAGATAAACAGGAAAACAGCTGATGGTACAGTCTAAACAGAGAATACTTAAACACAGGTTGTATAAGTGAGCAGAGGGAAAAATCTATTTTGACTTAAATATGTTCCTCAGACTTACCAAGGCAACTGTCTGTCCAGGCAGTACAGTGAAGGAAACATCCTTAAGAATCTCCTTGCTGTAAAACAGTACAGAAATGTAAGTACTGAGTCTTGTATCAACACTTTGGCTTACATCTAGTTAAAAACTTATAATATTTCTAACCAGGCTATCAAAACAAATGCCAACCAACCCATTAGTGTAGCTGAAGTAAACATTCTCAAACTCCACTTTTCCTAGTTTGTAGAGAAGATTCCCTGCATTTACTTCATCTTTCACCTACATGAGGGAACAAAGACAGCAAATTTAAAAATAGTGGATCATAATACAGCACAGATCAAACATCGTTCAGTTTCAAATATACCTCTTCCTCCTCTTCAAAAAGTTTGAACATGCTTTCCATGTCAATGAAGGAATTCTGGATCATTCTGCAATAAAAACAAGAGTCAACAGTTAGTAACAAAAGCAAGAGCCAATTAGAAGCACAGAACTTGTGTTGAAAGTAAGTTCTTCCAGAGCTGAGGCCAATTTAGGTCAAAACATAAACTTGAACAGCTGTTCACTCAGTAATGATTCAGGCTCATTCTCAATTTCTAACTGAACCACAATTAAGAATCTTTAAGGCAGCTTCAGCTGTTTCTGCCTCTTCTTACCTGTAGTAGGTACCAAACCAGTTGAGAGGGGTGTACAACTGGATGATGTAAGTACCAAAGAGAACAAAATCTCCAACCTAGGATAAGAGGATTTTTTTTTTAAATGATCAAACTGAATGGTACACTTCAAACCAGAATTCTTATTCTTGAACATTAGCAATTTCATGTCAGCATATTTTGGATTATGTGTAATGATAACGTCATGAAATGACATGACGTTGTGATCAGTACCTGAAACTTTCCTTCAGTCACAAAGTAGGCACAGAGCAGGGAGCCGGCCAGCAGGCCTGATCCGATGATGAGGTTCTGTGTTTGGTTGAGGAAGGCCAAGGACGCCTGGGTCTTCCACTCTGACACCTAGAGTAGAGGGTCAGCAGAGCCATTAGACACAGAAGCCATATTACCAAAACAAAAACATAGCCCGGTCCAAGTCTTCACGGTCTGCTTAATGCAGACAAGAAGTTCTTTATTCCAGCTCCCAGTGAGCTATCACGATGAACAGGGAATGTATTTTCTTGCTGGAATCAACTGTGTTATTTTCGTGTTTTTATTATTTTCTTTGTTTTGAAACTAAAGCTGACATAAATAATCATCTCTCCTAGAGGGTTTGGCCATCTGCTGCTGGTCAACTTGCTAATTTGCTTCCACACAGCATCTTGTGCAGCTTGGCACTGATGGCAATCTTAAAGGCAGCGATAACTGGACAGACGGTATGTGTAGTGTTCCTACAGGTTTGTTTTGATTGATGCAGAACAACACATTATGCCAGTGGCAAGGATTGCATTCAGTATTCTGCTAGAATAAAACAGCAGATGAAGATGCAGGCACTGTTTAGGCTAGATTTGTAACTGCTTAATTGGTTATTATCATAAATAAACACCTGTGACTTACCTGATATTTTAAGATGGCATCCTCAAAACGGCCGACCTCATAGTTCTCCGCATTGTAGTATTTTACCTATTTAACAGACAGAAAACACAATAAAGTTTGACATCTTAAGATGTCTTGATGAATCACAACAGACGACAAAAAGTTTAATGTACCGTCTCAAAGTTTAACAAAGAGTCCACAGCCTTGGACTTGGCATTGTTGTCCTGCTGATTCATGTCTCGTCTGTACTTGGTTCTCCATTCAGTGATGATGATGGTCAGAGCTGGTGGACGGAAGGAAGATTTAAACATTTTATCTGTGGCTATGTTCAACTTTTTAAATTATTAATTAAACTCAGTTGAACTTATTATGTAGCATCACAGGTGGTATTACAGAAATGTGTCTGATGTGCGCTACTTACTGAGGTACAGGGCCATGCAGACGAAGACAATAAGACCAAACCACGCATTGAAATAGGTGATGAAGTAAATGATGGAAATGACAATGTCAGCGATGGTTGGGAAGATGCTGAACACTATGTAGCTGCGGGAAAATACAGATAGTTTAGTAAATATCCTCTTCAAATTAAAATAGGAGAATGAAAGTCCACATAAACACATGGATTCTGAAAAGACCCTGGTCCCACTATATACATATATATTAAGAATTGCTAAATGTTGGCATCAAAACTGTACAGACAGAAGTCGTTTTAGTTAAATTATTTGACAAACTGCCAGATTGTGTAGCTGAGTAGTGCGGTTTTGTTAAAAAGTCAACCACTCATTCATTATTCTGATATTTATTACTTCAATCACATTTAGTGCCATCTTACCTGAGCAGGCTGTTGATGGAGGAGGTACCACGGTCGATGCTTCTCAGCACATCACCGGTTTTGCGGCCCAGATGCCAGCGCAGGGAGAGGGAGTGCAGGTGGGCAAACAGACGCACCTGAACCACACGGTTGGTGAACTGCTGCACCCGAATCCACAGGAAGGAGCGCAGGTTACTGACAAACCCTGAGGCACCTGGGAGGAGGCAAAGACAAAAGTGGGGAAAGTTATCAATGAGCAGTATCTTTCAGAGCATTTATCTACTACAGAGCCCACTCTCATAGTTCTGTATCTAGACTTACCTGCTCCTCCGCCCTGCATGAGCTTGAGAAAGACATAAATACACACTGTAGTGGCCACAGTATGCCAGCTGCTGCCATCAGTCAGTTCATTCACTGAGAGAGGGAGAAAGACATAAAGGTAAATCAGAATAAAGTCATAAGGTCAGGTGTTTGAACTAGACATGATATATGAAACAAGAAATGATGATATATGAAATAAGAAATGATATATGAAACAAGAGAACTTCTGAAGGTGTTCTGGCCCTCAGGAGGCTCGAAGCTATCAGGAGAAGGATGTTTCAATTTCATCACATCGTATATCTTGAGGAACAGTGCATGTTGAACTTAAGGAGTCTGTCTACAAGTCTCTATGTGTATTTTCAACAATATTTTTTGGCATGTTTTTATGAGGCTTCTGAGGCTTTTCAACCTTTGGCTTTTAGTTTGTGGCTCAGGCTTGTTGCAACAACATAGATGTGTGAACAGGCCTTCTAACTTTAGAAGCAGCTGTGAAATAAATGAATATTTCAGTCTACTGGGCTCGGTAAAATGATATGTTATTCACCAATATTTTTGTAGTAAATGGGAACAAAGACATTGATAGCCCTCTCGATTCCCAGCAGCCCCAAACAGAAGAGGACCAGTAGCTGGAGGAAGACGCTGCCCCGGGGCCACATGTACGGTATGAGCAGGCGGATCTTCTTCCAGAAATCCCTCCAAGTAGACTCGTTCTCTTCTGTTCTGCCCAGCAGGCTCTGAGATAGAGAAACATATGATAACAGCACTGGATCGTCTATAACAGCAGAGAACAGGGTATATCTAAGGGGTGAAACTTTGAAATATTGTTGCCAAATAGAGGTCAAAAGATCCTTCAAAAGATGCCTCAGATCGTGGGAACCTTTAAATGCATTAATACCTGTCCGCTGTGTTCTACGTCCCGCTCATCTTCGTTTATCAGTAGCATGTAGGGTCTCCGTGGCAACCCAGGAGCTTTGAGACCAATGAAGAAGAGTAGCCCCGTGCCAATGTAGCGCATCAGCCACAGAGCAAATTGCACCTGAGGGGTTCATAGACAGTTAAAACAGATCAATACGGATGCCACATCAGTTACACAGCACGTGATACTGGACAGATGGAAATTTAATGCTCATAACACAATTGTGTATGAGAAAATTACTACACTGATGACTGCATTAGATATGTCTTTTATTAAAAAGTGAACAAGCCTCTGATGTAATTAGGACATATAATTTACTATCAGAAATAATTCTATTTTTATTCCAGTAAACTGGAATAAAAATAGTGGGGGATTTAGACTGATGATGAGGGACCAAATTGAGCAAAACAGAGGAGTGCTACTGTACAAAACAACATTCTAAGTTAAAGACAGATCACATTGTACAAAGAATAATAAAAGACATTTAAAATGCTGACAATTATATAACCACAAGGTTTGACCTCTGCTACTGACTGACTGGGAGGGGCAAGATTTTGTTTTATGATTTCATAGGTTGACAGTGTAGCTCTTGGGATGTGAAAGTCAGACTGGTGCAATGACTCAGCAAAAAACAGTCTGTCTCACACTACCGTAAGCATTATGTATTTCTGCATGCAAGCTTGTCTTCCTTTATTTGCTGGGTGGGTACATTGTTATATTTTAAACAAGACAGGATAAGCAGCCTTCATTGCAGTGACCCAAAAGACATATTTATCTTTTTATAAATAACCAACCATTGGCCCATTAGACTGTTAAAATACACACCACTTATGTTATAAGATATTAACAGAAATGATAGACTTTTATCATAATGCAGAATAGGGGGACTCTATTTTATAGAACTTTATTATTCTATTTGTGCCTTCTTAGATCAGCACAAGAGAAATAAAGTTGACCACAGATTGATAGGAATGGAGATAAACTTGCTTCAACTTGAAGAAAACTGCTCTAGGTGCAGCATGCAGTATACAATATTTTGACCAAACCCTGTCTGAAAATAGTTCACCACCTACAAACTGTGGTCAGGCATAGTGAGGCTAAAATTATAGACTTGAGTTGTAAGAGTACCCTCAAGCATGTCAGGCATGGCAACATGGATAGTTGATTTTTTTATAAGCTGATTTTAAAAAAAGATCATATATGATCTTCTCTCACCTGTTGTTCGTTGTTATCAAGGCCCCACCACCAGTGAGGACTGTACCATGAGACGAAAGCCAGGTTCTCAGCTGAGAACGCCACAGCCCAGAACAGCAGCAGAGCTGCACTGTGGCCCCTGGTCCGATCCATCACTAGGACCCTGCGTCTCTCCACCCGAAGCAAGGCAGTAGCCCATACCCAGCCCAGTGTAGAAAAGCAGCCATAAAGCACCACATAGCCTGGGAGCTCCCCTCCGCTGGCAACTCGCCACACCATCCCGCTCAAAAACTGGACAAGGAGAAGGACGGAGATGGCCAGCTGGAGGCCATAGAGGCGAGAGCGCGGTATGAACTTGGGTTCCATTGCGGTGCCATACTTCTGAAAGCATATGCAGTGGATGGTGCCGAGGAAGAAAGCGATGGTGAGAAGAACCGAGGGGACCAGTGTGAAGTAGAAGCAGGGGGAGATGCCTTCATCCACCCACGTGTGGGAGATGGAGGAATTGGCTTCACAGTAGCTCTGTACCAGCATGGCTGCAGCTGGAAAGAGACAAATCATTTTTATAGATTTTACAGATGCGGAACCACAGTTTTGTTTATTCTCTTTATGTTATGTTATTAATGCTGTAGCACTTTGAGATTCACTGCAAATTAAATATTATTAAATCTAAATGTAACAGCTTAAACGTCAAGAAGGCTGCACACCTTTGACTAAAATAACAATGCAAATGTCACTCTTTCAGACTCTCTACACAAACTTGGCAGGCTATTGCTATATTAGGTTTCAGTGACAGACTCATGGTTCACTATTGCTCCAGATTTAGCTGCTGGTTATAAATTTACACCACAACGCCCATATGCCACACATTTCCAAAGGGTGTGGGCACAACAGTTTACAGAGACACTTCATATAAATAACAAATATAAAACTGTTGATACACCCTCTCCCACATAATAAACATGAGAAGCTTAAGGGACAACAGGCTAAAGCAATATTAACATGTGGATTATATAGTCTAAAATACATGTTATCAGTTGTAACATTACCTTATTTGCCAGGCGGTTGCTGTCAACTTCACAGGTACTTGAACGCCGCTTGTCAATAACAGAGGTTACTTCAGGGGAGCTAGCTATAAAACTAACTATTAGCTGTCGGCTATCTTAATCAGCTATACACAGCTTTAACACGAACAAAAACTTACACTGTGACTGAGAAGTGAGAGTACAAGTGGTATATAGCTGTGTGTCTCTCATACCTGCCGTCTACTGTGTGTACTCATGCTGCTAAGGTGGTTGTCCTTGTAGCGTGCATGTTAAACAACAGCTATCCATGTCGATGGTTGGTGCTAGATCGGAGCAGCCGGAAAGAAATTATCGCGAGATTATTAACCATAGCACTTTACCATAACCTCGCGAGAGTTCGTCCCTTCAGTTTATCAAACCTAGCATCTCCCGTGCATGACTTAGCAATAGGCGCTTAATATTAGTTACACAACAATATTTGACTCATGCTGGACTCATGGCCTGAACCTGAGCGCCCCCCAGAGGATGAAAACAGAATTGACTCATGGAAAAAAGGGTGCAATATGGGCACAGAACACATGTAAAAAGAAAGAGGAAAATTTCAAAATTAAAAAAAAATACGTAAATGTTATCAGCAAAATGTACTTAATAAAGGGTCAAGTAAAATGAAAATACTCTTTGCACAAAATGGCTCCTTTTTACTGATGCATTAACATGTAAGCGACATTTTAATGTTGTCAAACTACTTTATGTACTGTTGGGTAGTTTAATCGATAACAATGCTTCATATTTGACTTGGTGATCATATGTTTTGCATTAAATTTTTAATCTGAAAAGAGGGCCTAAGTAGTACCTGCCAGATAAATGTAGTGGAGAGAAGTAAGAAGGCCTACAGTATTTCCCTCTTAATGGGCAGAAATATGAAGTACTGTAAAGAGGAAATGCAGCAACAAAAAGGAGTGTATTACAAGTATCTCAGAATAGTATTTAAATACAGTACTTAAGTAAATGTAATTAGTTATATTCAACCAATGAAAATTAAATTCAATCAATTAGCAATTCAATGAAAAAGAGCATTGCTGAGCCCAATATGGTCTTATGTAACTTTATAGTTGTGCTCTGCACAATTGCACAGACTCTCTTTAATGACAATATTTGCAGAAATTCATGCACCTTGATCTGTGTACCTTAAAAAATCCTTCAAAGAAAACTTCAAAACATCTCAAGCCTTACTACTTCAAGTTGATACTGCTTGATACTGCTTTTTTTCTTGTTTTTGCGTGTGTCCTTTTGTTCATTTCTGCTTTCATTATTTATTTATTTGTCTCTAGTCCTTTTGATATTATTATCTTGTATGGTGGGCCGAGCCACAACAGACAGCATTTCACTGCCATTATTTACAGAATGTATTTTATGCCTATATGACAAATAAAAAGCCTTGAACCTTATCAAGCCAATTTCTATCACTTCCAACACTGTGTCACATATTTTCAATTTAAATGACATTTACATCATAAACCAAGCGTCAACCCAGGCATATCTTTGACTGATACAATGTATTTTATACAAGTAACTGTATGAAATAAGGTAAAATGAGAGCTTGCAATGTTAAAATCTGACCAGTAGATGGCACTAAATACAAAGGCATGATCAAAGAAAACCACTGTAGACAACAGGCTGATGTATGAACAATAGTTCATAAAACCACTATGACAATACACACAGGTGGTGAGGAAAAAACTACTCCAGGAGATGGAACATAATAACAATGTAACATAATGGCATGTTATTAATTGCTAATGGTGTATAATTTTACTCCTGTATTAAAGCCAGTGAATGTGTGATAAAAGGCATTATAGCAATGTGTGCCTCTTCCACTGAAAAGAGTAATTTTCAAGTCAAAGGCACATATAAAGAACATCGTCTCTCAGTGACGAGGGGGTTTAAGTTAAGAGCTTTTCCCATCAAAGTGTACATTCAGGGTTTAGTAAAAAAAGAAGTGAAGTGACTCAAAAGCCAGCTGTCGCATCTCTCTCCCCCAGTGAGGATAAATAAAAGACTCTTCAGAAGAAAAGTATGTGTGTATGTACCTGAATGTGAAAGAAGAAAAAAGGGAAAGCATATCCTGATGGAGTGTGTGCATAAGAAACTGAGCTTGTGATGTTTTGTGTGAGCCTCCACACACACATGCGCGCACACACAGCACACAGGCAGGGATGGAAAAAGGGGTAAATCTTATCATTTAGAGCCTTCACAATGGGCATAAAGAGCTGCTAATCTGCTTCATCTCCCCGGTTCCTTTGTGTGAGTGGAAATGGACCTTCTGTCCATCGGCTGGTTGTCACCCCGCTCTTTTGTCCCCCAGTGGATGTGATGGCCTGCCCATCACAGCCCTCATCTCTCTCCCCTTTTGTGAGCGACCCTACCACAAGCATACAGCCTCAGCTGGAGCCCTATAAGTCCGTTAGGTGTGTCTTTTCTTGTATTCAATCCCACCTTTCTCTCATTCTCCTTTACGCTTTCTTTGTTCTCTGGAGGCTGCCTGACACATATGGATATTAACAGGCGGGGATAAGACGGATGTGTATGCCAATCTAATCCCATGATTTAGTGAGAAAAGAATGTTGGTGGTGTTTGGAATTCTACATCCAATCTCATTAGTAGTAAGGCCGATCAATAAAGCTTTCGGTTCTGCTGAATGTAGTATTCACTGAAGGATTGGGCTTTGTGAATTCACTTCTTACCACAGGCTTACTAGCTGATGACCTTTGCTACCTTTAATACTCACAAATCACCCATGATCTATTGTGTGGAGGGAACAGCAATCAAGTGTGTAGACAGGCTGTTCATAAAGAAGAGTTGGGCTGGCAAGCATGAATGCTGTTGAGCAAGGCACTGAATTTGCACCAGCTTACATTTCAAAGTAATATTTTTTCTAGGGGTACAACATGAATTCATATTCAGTGAGGATAAATAAAGAGAGCTCTTATGTAATTTGGATCTTTGAAAATGAGATACTACATGACATTCAACCATCTATATTCAGGCCATGACTTCACCCAGTTTTTGAGGGGAGGCTTATCTGGCACAGCCAACCCACAGTTAAAATCCCATTCAGAATTTCCTGGAAAAAAACAAGTGCCAAGTTCTTGTTTTAGACAGCTGGTCTAGACTCTTCCTTTGACCCATACTCTCTGTCTGCGGCGGAAAAGGAATTGTCCATTCAGGGTTTTCAACCTGTTTCATCATTGTTGTACTTGTATGCTTGCTTGAGTGAGAAAATTGACCACCTACAATTTTCGTGCTGAGTTAAGGTACGCTCAGCTACCAGGTTTTCTGTGAAGGGAAAAGATGCTCTCATTTTTTGAGATTTTATGAATGTAACCCAAGGCTTTTAAACGGGTGACTAGCTTCTCAACACACAGGGTCGATGACCTCCAGGTTAAGAGATGTTTGAAAGAGCTTTCCACTTGGAAAGACTTTGCACTTGGCCTACTGAGCTTGACATTGTATCTCTGAGTTTGAGCTTGAACTGTCTGACACTAGCAGCCCACTGAAAGCAGTTCAGCCACCTTTTCCTGCTGTGAAGAGAACAGCGCGGGGGGATAAGATCTCCTGCCAAACTGCTCTTGACAAACACAAAGGGCTCCCTCCACTGCTACTGAACTGCACCCTCGCCACAGTCCTCTACGTCGACAGATAGAGTAGCAAAGGGGAAAGGGGCACTTGGAAGCCAGAAGGTGAGTGAGAAGTGGTAGAGGAAGACAGAGAAGAGAGAGAGAGAGAGAGAGAGTGTGTGTGTGTGTGTGTGTGTGTGTGTGTGTGTGTGTGTGTGTGTGTGTGTGTGTGTGTGTGTGTGTGTGTGCAAGATAACGCAGGCTAGAGAAACCAGATTGACACCCCTGTGCCGTCAATGTGTGGGCGAATCTGTCACAGATACAAAGGCAGATAGGCTGAAGAGGAGAGGTATTGTTAGAGAAAACACAGAGCACCAAACTAACCTATCTACACACTTCAGGCACGATGGACTGGAATACTAGCAGCACCTTTCTCCTGTACTCCACACATACACACACACACATTTAAAATGTTAACTGTGAATTTGGCCTTTTGAGCTGAAAACCCTCATTATACTGTGTAAAAGCAATGAATTACTTGCCAAACCTGTTAAAATCCCCTATATAAACAGTGTATTACATCCTGAGTGGCACTTACAATATTCTGGTTTGGTCACTAGGGGCAGTGCCACATCAAAACTTGACCTGTGACTCCCTGAGATGCAGATTGATAAATGTGGGTTATTGTGTAGCTTATGTGCTCAGACTTGAGGGCAAAACTTTATGATGAACAGTAGAATGAAGTATGAACTTGAAAAGAGGCACTTTAAGGTGAGTGATATGCTGTACCAGAGATGATAGTTTTTGAAACAGAATAAGGTCTGTGTTTTATGGACTGGACAACTGGCAGCACCTTCCCCTATACTCAACTCCTGCATAGAATAAAAGATGGCCTTTTGCCCATTTCAATGAGAAGGATGTTTTCTAAAAACTCATGGACTTGATGCAAGTTTCATAATTATTTATTTGCCTGAATAACTATTTATTAAAATCCCTTTTTAAAAAGGAGAATTGGTACTAAAATGTACTAATTTCAGACATTAGATACAGACGTATTTTGTGATGATACAACCTCCACAGCACGATTTAAAAAGTCTCCTGTCGTCCCGTCCTTCCAGTCGCAGATTTGTTGGTGTGGGAGTTGACACTATGGAGGCTTTGATGAGTGAATCCAGCTCCGGCCTGCTGCAGGTTGATGTGTTTGACCTTCAGATACTTAAGTGCAAGTCCTGCCAAATCCACAAACCCCAGAGTGAGCTGAAGTGACTTTAAACATGACCGTTGCCGCTTCTGGACATCACAGGTCTGTTGATAAAACCACTAAACTGCCACCTCACTCTCAGTATGTGAGATAGGTAAATGAAAATGCATGTTGGGTATGTTAAGTCCCTGGAGTCAGCTCCACCAAAAAGAGGTAATATACACTATTGTAGGCAGTTATGACTATTGTCATATAAATATCAAGTGGAGTTTTAAGCGGAATAAGCAATTTTAAGGGATGAAACCAAATCATCTTACACATGCAAAACTGATATTTGAAAGCTAGAAAAAGAAAACATTTCCAGTTTTACTTACAAATATTCAATATACAGTACACAGTATATTCAAATTTAATATAAAGTATTTTGTATGTATTTTATCTGTAAAAATGTCAGTTTACAGGGAGTGAACATAGGACACTTGAAAGTTACAATACAATTACATTACATTAACATTACAATACAACAGTCTTGCAGCAAAAAAGACCATAATAAAGCTTAAAATGTTTTGTTTTTTGCCGAAGCTACATTAAATGTGGTGTTATAGCATTATTTTTAGGGCCTTGATTTGTGGCAATGATGTGTGGTTATGTTGTATTTAATATTGTAAGGGCTATTAAAGAAAATTAAATTGCACTGCAGAGTGAAAGTTATTTATCATTACTATTTCTCACTAACTTTTATTATTATATGAACTTCAATGTTTAATATAATTGTGGGAGCAACATGAAGTCAAACTCATCGCTGTATTCTGGAACACATTGTATTCTGGAGCCAGGAGGATTCTGCAGTCACTCTCCTCAATGCACAGCATCTGGACAGACACAGAAACATTGTTACCTTGAACTTTACTCAGAACATCGATAATTTAACGAAACACAGTATTTTGCACAGTATTTTATGAAAATTGTACCTTGATTGCAACACAGATTGCAAAAGTAATTTGACAGACTGTCAAACCAAATCCACCATGGGTCTTTGGTCTGACCCAAGCCTACTGAAGGCTCAGAGAAAGGTGAGTTAATGTTGTCTTTGTTTCAATTTTCTGAACAGTAAATGATGAGTTTGACAGCATTCTCAATGAACAAATTAATAACAAAATATCACTTTTTCTTAGGTGAACAGCCATCACATGAACAGTTTTGTAGAGTCCCAACAACAACAAGGGGCCTATGGATCACATGTCAGTAAAATGCACTTTAGTGCAGGTCCTTATCACAAAACTGACAGGTAAGTCTTGTATTTGACTTCAAATAACTTCACGTATAAGTTACAATATACATGTTTTAATGTGCTACATGTGATATACTTACTGTGGCTCAGCATTTAACATTACCCATTTAATAAAATGCATTAAATACTCTACTACTAATGAGCCCCTTGTTATCTTTTTTGCATTGTAATCAACTGCTGACACCATTTTTGCAGAGTGTGCAGCTTTCAAGGGGCAGCCCCTACACCACTTCCCCCAAGAAAATACTACTACTCTGTTTTCTTTCATGCTGAGGAGGTTCCACTGCCAGAAAGCAGAGGACCAGCAGACCTGAATAAGTCTGCAACATGGCCAAGAGCAGCAACACAGGCATGGCTGTCCAGAAACCACCTCTAACTTCCTGTACCTATGTCAAATAAGTTGAAAAATGTACTTCAATTAAAAAAAAATCTTTCTGTCTCTGCAGGATGCAGCACTTGCAAATGTCTGCCCACTGCCCCATGAGGTCCATTTGCCTCCAAGTCCGCCACCTCCACAGACAATGGAGAAGAAGTATCCAGATTTGTCAAACATGGGGTTTCCTTCTCTGGATGATGAAGTGGCCTTTTTTATGTCTAAGCCTCGCAGCCTGATGCCTTGTGAGGTCCCTCTGCCTCCAAGTCCATCACCTGCTGACATAGTGCACACTCCTGAGAAGAAGTACCCAGATTTGTCTTACATTAGGTTTCCTTCTCTGGATGATGACATTGAACCAAAGCATCCCAACCTGTTGCCTCATGAGGTTCCACTGCCTCCAAGTCCTCCACCTACTGATGCTGCACTTCACATGGCGCTCACCCCTGAGAAGAAGTACCCTGATTTGAAAAACATAGGGTTTCCTTCTTTGGATGATGAAGTGGCCTGTTTGATGACAAAGCCTCCTAACCTGCTGCCTCATGAGGTTCCTCTTCCTCCAAGTCCTCCACCTGCTGATGCTGCATTCCATGTGGGACACTTTAACGAGAAGAAGTACCCAGATTTATCTTACATCGGGTTTCATTCTCTGGCTAAGGATGATGAACTAAAGCATCCCAGCCTGTTGCCTCATGAGGTTCCACTGCCTTCAAGTCCTCCACCTGCTGATGCTATGCTTCACATGGTACTCACTCCTGAGAAGAAGTACCCACATTTGAAAAACATAGGGTTTTCTTCTCTAGATGATGAAGTGGCCTGTTTGATGCCAAAGCCTCCTAAACTGCTGCCTCACGAGATTCCTCTTCCTCCAAGTCCTCCACCTGCTGACACTGCATTCCATGTGGCACACTTTTATGAGAAATACCCAGATTTGTCTTGCATTGGGTTTCCCTCTCTGGATGATGAAGATGAACTACAGCGTCCCAGCCTGTTGCCTCACGAGGTTCCACTGCCTCTAAGTCCTCCACCTACTGATGCTGTGCTTCACATAGCACACACTCCTGAGAAGAGGTACCCAGATTTGTCTTGCATTGGGTTTCCCTCTCTGGATGATGACGATGAACTACAGCGTCCCAGCCTGTTGCCTCACGATGTTCCACTGCCTCCAAGTCCTCCACCTACTGATGCTGTGCTTCACATAGCACACACTCCTGAGAAGAGGTACCCAGATTTGTCTTGCATTAGGTTTCCTTCTCTGGATGATGACATTGAACCAAAGTGTCACAAACTGTTGCCTCATGAGATTCCACTGCCTCCAAGTCCTCCACCTACTGATGCTGTGCTTCACATAGCACACACTCCTGAGAAGAAGTACCCAGATTTGTCTTGCATTAGGTTCCCTTCTCTGGATGATGACATTGAACCAAAGTGTCACAAACTGTTGCCTCATGAGATTCCACTGCCTCCAAGTCCTCCACCTGCTGATGCTGCACCTCATGTGTACACTCCTGAGAAGAAGCACCTGGGTTTGACCGGGTTTCCTTTTCTTGATGTGGACACTGAAACGGTGCCAAAGCCTGCCACTGCACTTCACATGGTGCACACTCCAGACAAGAAGTACCCAGATTTGAGAAACATTGGCTTTCCTTCTCTGGATGATGAAGTGGCCTGTTTGATGTCCAAGCCTCTCAACATAATAGCTTGTGATATTCCTCTGCCTCCAAGTCCTTCACCTGCTGATTCAAAGCCTCTGCCTCCAAGTCCTTCCCTTGTTGAAACTCCCCAGCTTGCCAAGAAATACCTTGATTTATCTTTTGTCACTTTTCCTTGTCTGGATGATGACTAATGAGCCTGAAACAATGAAATAACTCACAAAACCAAAGCCAAAATTTGTTCTATTTGTTTACTTTTTTCTTGTATTTATAAATATGTATAATAAAAGGGACTGAATTATTTTTTTGTCTATTTTCTCATTCTAATTTTGAAAGGTAGACTAAAAGAACACCTCATGATGGACAGTGTGTTGAGGCCAGGTCCTCCTCATCATAGTGGAGTTGTAATGTATTGGAGCTACACACAGTTTTCACCAGTGCCCCGGGCTTAGCATTTTTCTGCTTCTTACTCAACATAGGACAATCTGCCACAATATGTTCAGGTTTCTTAGAAAAGAAACAAACTCTCTGAGGTTGCACTTTGCACTGCATCTTTCTCTACTTTTGTTCAATTAAATGGGAAGCAACAGCCTCAGGTATGCAGCTTTTCAAGGTGACTCAACTGTTTAAGCTGATCAAGAGTCCTCACCTTCACCTCAAAGAAGCTCTGTTTTTCTTTTTCAATAGTACATTTTAAGTGTTTTTTTTTAATTATTTGTCATTAACATTTTTATTATTTATATTGTCAGACTCAAGTAGCTATTTTGGTGTTTGCTTTTACTTCTGCTTGAGTGTGTATTACAGTCTATAAAGTAAATTTTAATTGGGTACAGTTTTTGGTTAGTCTACCCACCTCTGCTGAACAAAGTCGCATTTAACTACACATAGAAGCAAAACATAATGCTCTCTCATCACAAATAGTGCTAAACACCACACACACAAAGTTCAGTCCATCACTACCTAACCAGAAACTACCTTATGCCTAACCACCTCCTCTGAGGTACACCAATATCCACACAACTTTAAAAACTGCACACATTTTTCCACTCAGGATTACCTCAAACCAAAAAAAACAACAACTTTTTTTAGAGGGTTTACCTGTAATGCCCAAGATAATTTATGCCACTCTGTAGCAAGAAAGGCAACAAAACATGATCCTTCTCAACCCTTGGTGTATAATAAAAAAATAGCAATTCTGTATTGTAAAAGCCCAACATGTAACATCATAATGTGAAGGAAACCCAAAAATGCCAGTCAACGAACCTCTGCTGAGTCTGCTGGCTGAGAGAGAGAGAGATGGGGGAAGGGCCTTTTGTAGCGTCATCAGGTGCCACTGATTGCACAGGAGCAGCTGATTTGACTGTAGACAATATTCAGTGGGAACATACAACATATGCTTATATATACAAATATGCAGAATGTGCAAAATAACTGCAACAGAGAATACAAAAACAAGGAATAAACTGTATGTTTAGTGTGTGAAATAGCAACAAGAGGTAATTTTTTTCTCTCCAAGATAATCTTGTTCTTTATTAGGATCTTGGCTAATGGCAACTTGCTGACCACAAAGAGAAATTAGACTAAATATTGGAGATAAGAATTAATGAAAATATTTATCTTACTAATGAGAAATCAGATATCACAAAATGAGCTGGAACCATAAAATAAATTGGCTCCTATGTAGGAGACCTGAGTCCAAAATAATTAGGAAAACACAAGTACAACCAGAAAGACAACAACAAACTTATTTTTAAAGCCTGCCTGGCGTTTTCTCAATGGTCCATGTGGAGTAAACTTCACCTTTTTATTTCAGGATTTGACCTTGATCAGATGTGCACATTCATATTATCAACACATGTAATAACAGAATATTCCCAAAATACACAAAGCCTTGCCATGAGACATAAATGCACATTTTGCCTGATTTATTCCTGCTTTGAATGATTAAGTATGACGTGGGAAGTATTAAATGAACTGTAAGTGCTGCTATGATCCCCCACCCAAGAAGAATTAGGAGGAGGAGGGGGCACCTTCCTGCACGAGTACCTTCGCAGTCGGGCCGACTTCCATGCAGATTGGCAGGGAGGCTGCCAGGGAGCGGAGTGTCAATTTTAAAAGAGCATCTCTTTCCTCTGGGCTGGAGGGTGACGGATAATGCTTTTGTGCATTACAGAGAGGGGAAGGCCATCCATCACAGCTACGTGCATGCCTTGGCCTGTGTGTGTGTGTGTATACAATATGTGCATGTGCTGATTGTATGCAGGTAGTGTTGCTCTCCTCCAGGCTGTGGTGTGGTTATGGAAGGGGAGGAGGGGGAGGAGGAGGCCTTGAGGGTAGATGCAAGGCAGGCAGAGCATCTGGAGACAAGGACTCTCACTAGTGTCAAGCGGGGGCGGGTTATTTATATGGTTGGGGGTCGTGGGAATACTGGAAGCATCTTCTTGCTGATGAAGAACTGATGCTCTCAGACACATTGCAGTGCCAGTAGTGGGTGTGTGTTTTGTGTCAAAGGCTACCTTGCCAGCACCAGATGTTGTCATGCATCTAGGGTGGCTGGAGGGAGGGGAGGAAACACGGAAATGCAATAAGAAACATGCACAGATATATATATTGTATATACCACACAGACACACACAGCATATGATTTCATATTCATAAGTTACAGGAGCTGTTTTTTAGCGGATACAGTTTTGACAGTGTCACCAGTCGAAACTTAGCAGGGGACAAGACGGTGCAGCAGGAAGTCTCACATTCTCTCCGACGCGTGTGCAGGGGAAAATATGAAGTTCAAAAAAATCATATTTTGGACACAAATGGCTGGAAAATACAGGTGAGAAGCACTGCAGAATTGAATTTATATGCGCATAATTTGCAAAACCTTTTATATTTTCACTTCTATATAAATCTGGGAGGCAATCCACTCAATACAGAGGCACACAAGTATGGAAGCACTTCTCATTCTTTGGGAAGGTACTGAGAGAGATATATTATAGTTTGACCTGGTGAACTTGCTCTGTTTAGCATGCCATGCTCTCTGGGGCTAACATACAACACCCATGCTAATGCTGTTCCTATAGCCGCTCTTGTTTCCATAACAACTAAAGGTGAAAGAGATAGGCCTCTAACCAAAAAAACTCAGAGTGGCTTGGGTGGGAGGACAATTGGGAGCTAAACCTGTGCATGCACACACACACATACACACTTACTGTAAAACAAGCACACACGCAGGTCCGTTCATGTAAACAAAAATACACACATCCTCACAGCGGTAATTTTACACACCCAGACTGCATCCACCCACTCATCTGCCCACTCTTGTTGTTTTCCCTCTCCAGGTGTGTTCAGAGGAGAGGGCAGGTGGTGCGCGGTCCCCTGGTTCCATCCTCTGAGAATTATTACAGTTGCAAATAATCCCATGATGACGCCAAGTCCAAACAGTTTCAAAAATAAAGACGGGATATTGATTTGATATTTGCAGTGCTATTTTTCAGTGGATTGGGCTGCTTGTTTGTTATTCTTCTCAGTGTATATATGAAAACTGCAGTGCTATGTCTTTGTGTGTGGCCTTGGTCATGGGAGGAAGGCCTTTTGTATAGCTTGCTTATTCTACTATGATGTGTTTACTTGACTCCCTGCTTGTGCCCCAGTGGCCTGATGCTGTTATGTCTCAAAGGGCCCAAACTGTAGCTCGAGAGGGACTGATAAGCAAATTGAGCAGGCCCCTTTCCTCCTTGCTGCTCGGTTATATGCAGAACAATTATTACATTTGTATACAATGTGTTTTCTCCTTTTTTTTACTGCCTACTCTCTCGAATCACTGTATGAATATTTCAGAGTGTGAAAGCTTGTGAGAGCACGGTGATTTCAAGCTCGTGCAGCTGTGAGATTCACTTGTGCGATATAATAATTCAAGTGAAGAACAATACTGCACAGAAAAATGAGAGGAATGCGCAGAGATAAATCTCCAAACACCTACTGCAAATGTTCCATGAATCTACCTCTGTGACATCATTCAGCAGGAGCCTGTGTGGTGTTATGAAGAAGTATGGAGAGCCCTTTCATTCAAAACCCTACCCAAACCGTGCAACACCTATCCAGTTACCAGGCACCCAGTACGCAAACCGTGCACCACCTACCCAGTCATCCTGCGCTGCCGCTCAGTGGACATCGCGCGATGTTAATTCGACAGCGCGCGCCACCCAGCTGACAGCGCGCGATGTCCAACTGGACAGCGCGCGATGACCAATTCGACAGATTCAAACGCCTCTCTTAAATCAAAAGTAAGAAGAAACTTTGCAAATAAGCGAAGATCGGGGGAAATTGGTATTATTAATATTAATGTGTGCCCTCCAGTCTGTTGGTGTGTGTGTGTGTGGGGCGAGATAGAGAAAAGAAAAGAGAGAGAGAGAGAGAGAGAGAGATTGCTAAATTGGCGGTTTGAATGATGTTTAACTGGAGCTCAGCACAGTTGAATGATGCTGTAAATCCGCTTTCTCCTGGGTGCAGTTACTCAGAGCGCCGTGGTACAGAACTATCACAGAGAGAAGGATGTCACCACATTACATTCACGCACACACACACACACACACACACACACACACACACACACACACACACACACACACACACACACACACACACATTACCTCCTACAAGGCATAAAATATAACCCATACCATCAACAGCAACCCACTCAGAGGATTGAGAATATACACAGAGCACAGAGCTACATCCCACATTAACCAAACACAGAGGTCTCTCCTCTTGAGGCTTCATATCCACACTGGCCTTACTGACACATAATCTCCCTCTGCCACAACACTTTTCCTCACGGTTTACACTGCTTATGATCAAATCAGGAAAACAGAGTTAAAAGGAAAACAACAAAACAAGACAGTCACTGACTGACAGCTGCAATTTCATGCCATAATGGAAATCGGCGTTGTGTATAAATAAATGAAGGATGGGATGAGGTCATTGGGTTTTTTTTTCCAGCTGTAAGAGATGTATCTACTATATGTCTAAATGTATGATTATAAACCTTTTCCCTTGCAGATTGGTATTCAGTTGCCAGCTAACATTGATATTTATAACTTCACTTAAGGGCATTTATTATAGCAAGTTGCACCAAATTGAAATTACTTGAGTAATAAGGCTTTTAAGGGCAAAAAAACCCTTCTGTGCTTTTTCATTTTACCTTTTTATTTACTGCTGTATTTTCTGTCTACATCATACTGCAGCGTCCAACTTCATCAAAGAGGAAATGTGGCGGGTGTTCTTACAAAGCCGCTTCGTAAACACACGTTACTTGTGAAGCTAATTTGATTCAGATGAGGAGATTTATGTGCAGAGCCAAGCAGACTCGGGAGGTTGTTTTTCTTTTTTTTTGTTTTTTTTTTGAAGGGTAGAATCGTCAATTATTTTGGAACAGATGGGTCTCAAAGTGCAATTGAATTTGATTATCGCCTCAATGGAATACATAATGAAAGAGCCCTAATTTGAAGAGAAAGTTATGAGAAGGCCATTTCAATTACTCCACCAACTAAAATGGGGGTACAAGCCTTACACAACAGACTGAGGCATTATTCAGATGATTTTCTATTTCTTATTTTCATTCTTTCTTCTTCTTTAATGACAGTGAGAGTGAATCATGATGAGCACAGCTGTTTATTTGCTTGTTTCAGAATTTTGCCCCAGATGCATTCTTGAAAGCTTTTGTCATCGTTAATTGATTACCACTTTTCATGAAATACAACTTTGTTTTTTCTATTCTATTATTGACATGCTTGTTCAAATAATAACAGGGTTGGCAACTCAACTCTGTTGAAATTTTTTGACAGATTTGGAGTAAAGAATTGTCTGCGGTACCAGCACTGAAGAGACGCTTTAAAAATGTTTTGTCCAAGAGTGTTCAAATGCTGTCAACCTGTCAAGCATGATTGCTCCACCAACAGCTTTCCTTTACTTAACTTGTGATTGACAGTTACATTTTTAGCTTTTTTCTCTCTCAGGTTCAAGAGTTCATATTGATTAAGGTTTCACAGCAGGCCCAGAACTTATTTGATCTGTTTTGAGAAAAAACTGAAAAAAATCATCAGTTATTCCCTCATCTTTAGAGCTCTAACACAATGATCGCTGCTCCTTAATATCATTTTAAATTGCTGCTGGGTGGACTGGATGTTTAAGAGTGGATCCTTGCCAAATGGAAACAAGTTATTAGGAAGGTCTATTTGTGTGTGTAGAAACACTAAATAGATAGCAACATCAGCCTAATACCAAAACAGAGCTTATATCTAATTTAACATATCAGTGGTTTAAGAGATTACCTTGGGCAAAGTAAACATACCATTAATTTTAATGAAATATTCAAGTCAGACTATTTACAGGTCTACAAACTCCTTAAAGGTTCATAGATTTATCTTAATAAGCTGTGAGTGTGGCTGCTTTAATCCAAAGCAATTACTTGAAACAGCGCGATTGTTACAATACAGAATTTCTCAAGCAGTTCTGATCTGTCTCTTGAACTGCAACACCTTCACTCAAATCCAACCACAAACACTCCAGACAGATGGTTAGGACCCATCGCGAGAAGCCTCCCACCATGCTTGATAACAAGTTTCCCGGGCTATATAGGGCAACCGTGACTGTAAACACACCAGCCTCAAGTGGAGCGAACAGGTGGCCCACCACTTAGGATCCACTGGTCACGTTGCGCATGTGCCCACAACAAAAATTCAGTTATGAGGAAATGCTTGAGTCTTGGTATGACGCCCTCAGATCTGCTGACGGAGAAAATATCAGAGCTGAGGTGCTTTTGGGAAATCAAATCCAGAGCTCTGCACCCAAATATTGCTGATGAGCAATACCAGCATCAGCTTCGGTCTACAGGGATTAGAATCCAAGCAAAAACAAAACTAAAGCCAGACCATCAGAAATGTGCTCCCTGGTCAACAGGCCACAAAAAATGCCTCAAATCACACTCACACTATCTTTTTTTTTTTTTATCAAGTTAATTTCCTCTGTGCTGCTTCACAATGACACGCACACTGGCCTAGTTTGGAGCTGTGAATAGAGCTTTTCTCATCCCAATCATTTCCTCCCTGTATTTGTTTTCAGAGGCAGTATCCTCTGGTGGTGGGGAGATGATAATGTCACGGAGGAAGGAAAGTGATGGTCTGCCTGGTGTTTATATAAGACTTTGGCATTTGTTGTCACTGGGTCTGCCGTCATTGGCAGGCAAGTTGCCACAGAGGCCCTTTCAATCTTCCATCCCCCGCACACACACACACACACACACACACTGACCCATATAGGTGCTTTGAACCGCTGGCAGGCCCGACAAGATTATCTGGGCCCCCTTCCCAGGAAGACCATTGGGATGTGGGTGTGCGGTGGTGTGTGTGTGTGTGTTAGTGTGTGTGTGTGTGTGCATGAAACATATCTAAAAATGTAAGTATTCTCTGTCAGTCACTGCATGTGCATGTATATATGCATCGCTGCTGCAGTTTTCTGACAGCCCTTTGGATGCTGTTGAAAGAGATGTGAGGTTAGCCTCCAGGTGGTTCTCTTTTTCAGGCTGTCACTGACGGTGCAGGGAGGAGGATATGGAGGATTTTTGAATTTTGCATTTACGATTTCTGAATTTCTCCTGGGAAGGTAGAATTCTGCTCTATTAATATTCTGCATGACTACATCACAAGCCATTTCCAAGAGTTAACAACAGTTAAAGCCGTTGTATCTAGATACAGCCAGGCTTCACCTTGCTAGGACACAATGAGAAGCATCTGTGTATGGATATAAAGTAAATACTACGTGATTTATTTATTATAAAACCAAACAAAGTTTCCTCCCTACCTGTGAAGACTAATGTTCTGCCTGTTTGCCCTCTCTTCCATCTTGATTACATAATCCCCAGATTAATTAGCTGTGTGTTTCAGTCACTTCCTGTAGCGCGACCATCAAATGGGCTCCCTCTGCAATCTGGCCTATCGACTTACAGGGCGCCAGAGCCTTTTCTTTGAAGGCCGCCTCGGCTTCAGAGGCAAAAGAACTCTCTGATCTGACGGCTAAAGGAAAGGGCCCCTGCAGTGTGCCATTACAGACTGATAAAAAACCTAGAAAAACAACATTTGGGTAACACACACACTCAGAGGGAAAAAAAAATTAAGAATAATTTGGTTGTGAAAACAAGAGGCGGTATGGAACAATGACAATCTGGCTCCTTTGGTAATTTCCTGTCGGCGTTCATTCGTGTGATGTGGTCGTGACTGTTCTGCCGGGATCAATCAAACCTGTGAGCAGATGGCATCGCAGTCCTCCGGCGGACTGGGGATTGTCTGTGTCTTTTCAGAGGCGGTAATTGGCCCGCTATGTCATGGACCGGAGCATGCTAACAGCCACCGCCATTGCCACTGTGCAGCGACAACACGTGTTGTTCTGCTTTGTATAGCTGCTAATGTGGTACCTGTGCTACAGGCTCCATTTCATGTCAACTCAAAGTTGTGTTAAATATTGTCAAAGTTAATAAGCTATGATGCCAATCTATTTCAGCAAGGAAAAACACATTTCGGGAGCGCACATAAGCTGAGAAATGCAACATTAACTTTGTCGCTCTCATTCTATCTGTCTAGTCATGACTTTAACAGGCATCATGAGCCCCCCTGCCACCCCCTTGCACAAAATGTGGACCACTTAGTCTGCTTTATTGCAGGCGTCCACAAGACCCAGAAGAGTGAAAGATATCGCATTCTGGATCTGAAACCCTGTGCTGCATTTGCTAACAGCGTTTGCATTTAGGTGAGGAAAGCTTATGAGGATAAATGGAACCGTGTGTGGGAGACGCAGCACGCTTTATAAAAGAGAGGCAGAGTAATTGCATGTGTACTGTATGACTTTGTGTGTGTGTGTGTGTGTTTGTGTGTGTGTGTGGTTGAGACGCCGGGCACTTCAAAGCTTTGATGTTGGAGCTCCTAAATGAGGGCCACCAGAGGTCCAGACTAATGGGACATCATGGGGAGATTAGAGGCCAAGTGCAGCAGGCTGACAACACAGCATTATGTATGTATGTGTATGTGACAGAAAGTGAGAGGGAGAACATGAATTTGTGTGTGAGCGTGATTCCCCGTGTGTATTATTTTTGCAATTAAAAGTGAAAGAGTCTAAGATGGATTTTGTTGGTTAATTTGACAGGAAGTATTTAGTTGTGTCCACAAGTATTACAGGAATGTCAAAAATGCTAAGAAAACTTTGCATCAGTCAAACTTCTGTGTTTTTTTTTGACAACTTTTCTAAACACATCACAGCAAGAAAATCTTGGCCAGCTTATTCTTTAGTATGGTATAAATCCTTTATTAAATAATCATAACAATAATTATAATAACAATAATAAAAAGAGCATTTCTGTACAAAGACCCCTTTAAAACAACAACAACAACAGCAGTCCGAGCAGTGCGAAGGGGGGATCCTGTCCTTTTATGAGTTTGGTCCTCCCTGGCAGAAGGGGCGCTATCACTGTCACTGTCAGTGTCAAATTACTGTATCTGATACCGGCTCCAAAGGCAAGCTGGATCCCCGAGGCTCCAAGGCACTTTGAAGAGAGTCAGTGGGATCCAGAGATGCGGGCCTCAGAGGAGAAGGAGGGCGAGTGTGTGTGTGTGTGTATATGATGAGGGTGAATTGGATGAAATGTTAAATGCATGTGTGTTTCTGTACTTCATAGTCATAGGGCTCAAATATATACCTCATGCTTCTCAGCAGCAGCCACTATTCCCTTCATTTTTAGGTTTGAGTGCCTCTCAGCGTGTATGTTCATGTCATTCTGAGAGAGAGTGTGTTAACGTTCTGTATATACATCTGTATATACAAGCGGATCCTGTCAGTGTGTGTAGACGAGATGAGCGTGTGTGTGTGTGTGTGTGTGTGTGTGTGTGTGTGTATGTGCATGGGAGGGAATAACGAGACTTTTTCCTCTCACCCTCTCCTTCTCATGGCTTATGAGTCCTCTCAGAACATGCAAGACAAGACCCCTTTCTGATTGGTTCAAAACCGTCCCGAGGTATGCCCGCCTTGCTGTGCGAGAGCTGACATAAAAAAAAAACAACAAAAAAAAAAAACAACTTAAAAAATAGGCCACAATTAGCCAGCAGGTTGAGGTGGGGGTGGTGCGATGTGTGTGTGTGTGTGTTTTAGGGGGGTAGGTCCTTTAAATCATGGCTTTTGAGGTCCACGTGTAAAAAGAGAGAGAGATGGACACCTCCTCTCTTGTCTTGGTGTCGCCTCAACGTTCCTTTTCAACATTTCCGCGAACAGTTTGCTTTTAAGGCTTGTTGTGTGTCCGGGCACACAGTCAGTCGATTGAGAAGAACTGTCCCTGGCTGTGCACTTGTTTTTGATCCCGTTTGTTTTTTGTCCTCACGAAAGCGCAGAGGGAACACCGCCCCTGTGAGAGGCAGGGGATTTTAGTGCTCTGTCAGTAATAGTCTCTCTTGCTTTCTCTTTGTTTCTCTTTCTCCAGTGGTTTTCAGTCTCTGCCCTTAACAGCAATCCATAGGTTGCACCGACCAAAGCTCCTTGACCTTTCACCGTTAACCACAATGTAAACATGACCTTCTCTTCGACAGGAACCAGTAACAACAGTCTCTGACAACTAAATCTAACAATAACTCTCCCTGTCATTAAAAGAATGGGTTAAAATTCCCCCCTACCTCCCCATCTCTACACACACATACACTTTCTTTGCCTCTTTTTCTACCTATCTGCCATCACAGACTGGCAATAGGCCAGAACCAAAACATTAAACAGAAAGAGGGTGACCAAGCAGAAAGACAAACTTGAGGGGCGTCAGTGACTAAAAATACCACAGACTGTCAGGAAGGAAGAGGATAACTGAGGCTGATAGGTAGCAGAGTCTACGACGGAACAAAAAAGCCAACGGGCCACACAAAGGAGCTAAGTTCTAGGCCACTGTGTTCACATGTGATCAAAAAAGACGCTTTCTAAGCACGTTCCTAACCTACCACCTTTCCAACACAATGTGTTCTGACTCAGTATGTGTAGCTTACAGTATCCAGTTTCAAAACTAGACCTCTTACAAATCTATGATGCATTTATAAACAGTTGTCTTTTGGTGGAGCAGGAATCTGTAATTGATATGTGTAGATATTTATTTTTTGAGGCCTAACACCCCCGCAATGGAACAATCCATCTGGGTGACCCCAGTCTTTCTCTCATTGGTTCAAAAACTACCAACACTGGACTGTGCCATGTTTTCCAAACAGGAAACAAGTACTCATTTGAGCTAAAAAATGGCGTTCTTGTTGTCCAGGGATCTGCACCATTGAGGAAGTAAACTGACACTAAAGTGAACTGGAGGAAATGAAGAAAATAGTGAGAGGTTCCATTCTGTCTTCTTTTGCGTTTCCTCTCTCAACCTCCTCACGCCTCGGTGCAGCAGCGCTGTTGGTTCAGTTTGACCTTGTGCTTGAGACCATCGTACAGTTCGAAGTTGTAGTTCTCCAGGGTGGTGGAGGAGCGTGATGACAGGCCGCTGTAGGAACAGGTGCAGTACAGGAGGAGGCCGGCGCAGACCGCACCGAGCAGGACGCCTAGGGAACTCATGACGATGATGGTGACCAGGATGGGGTCCAGGGTGTACAACCATGAGTTGTCCTTCTCTGAGACACGGGTCACCGGAGGCTCAGATGATGGTGATGCTGTGTTCCTCTCTGGGAATTGTAAACCTGATAGAAAGTGAGATTAGAGACACATGAAGTTGAATTGATGACAGACAAGTTGTGCCTTAATAAAAGATTTTGGGACTGAGCATTTCATCAAAGATCATTTTTTCAAAATCAGGTTTAATGAATGTGTTGTGAAATGGTGTTAGATGTGAGTTCCTCTTAGCTTACCTCCACCTAGTGGGTTTCTGCCACTGAAAAGTCGTCCATCTCCAAAATCATTGGGTATCTTAACTGTTAGAGAGAAGCACAGGACACGACGTCTTTAAGCATCATGCAAATTCCAGATTGCTTTATTGATGATTCGGCTTAACCCTTTGCATATTGAAAATAAGTTCATATTTACTGGTGCTAACAATTTACAGATTTGGCATCCATACACACACACAAGTCTTGGTATAATAGAAAAATATGACTTTATTAATAGAGAAAGATCATTATGATACATTCCTGTCAAACACACAGTCATCACGTAGCATACTGATGGTATAAGACTGTTCATTCCATGTGAAGAAAGATGCAAACATGTCATCAGATAATTAACATTACCCATCATTATCACCATTAAAATCATCGACACTATTACTGTCAAGTTTAAGAGTGGTGTATAAGATGATCCAAAAAAAACAACAAACAAACAAAAAAAAACAACCTAATGGCAACAAATGTCAACATTTAAGTAGTGCTTGTGACAGTTTTGTTCTCCATTCTGTGAAACCTGCAGCACTGCCAGGCGGTGTGAACTGGAAATTGATATGTATGCGAGTGTCTGAATTGGAAAATTACAAGTGTGACAAAACTAGCAATGGCTGCAGCACTTTAGTTGAGCCCAACAGCTCGAGTGTATTCATACTTAGATGAGTTTTCTCTTTACTTTTTTGTGTGTTTGTGTGCATTTGTGTCTATGTGTGTGAGTGTGTGTTTGCGCTCCCTGCTCTTGGCAAGCATACGGGAGTGGGAGTAACTGCTTGGCAAGGCACACGTCTAGATCTAGAGGTCTTTGATAGCCAATGGCGTTATTAATACTGTTTCAAGGGCAACAGAAGTCGGCAGAGTATTGGGCGATGGAGGTGCGGTAGATGGGAGGGAAAAGTGCTTACCGCAGCCTTAATAAATGTTATCTGTCCATTAACTAATTACAACTATTAGATGCTTGGAGCCTAACGGTGTCGAGATGGACCAAGTAGGGTGTCCAATCCCTCCTCCCCAAGTTGATTTAAAAGCACACAATGAGAGCGTGCCAATAAACACTTTTTTTTTTTTTTTTTACTCTGAAGAGAAAAGTGCAGCTACTAAATTTTGGCAACAAATCGACATGCATTCTGCTGAGCTGTGGGGCTAGTAAGTGATGGATTTTTGCTGGTGTGACAGATCACGAAAGCACGCCCTGTTAAGCCACAGAGTGAAGACCTCAATTTCATTCAATCCAGGGTGTTAAACTGAGCTCATGTCACATCTCACCACCTCAGTACCGACTGATGAGAGAGAAATTGGTGCCAATTGGTCTGTCTCAGTCAGAATTCAGTCAGTTCGCAATAAAATTAGCTTTCAGATCCCAGACATGTTAAATATCAGTAGGAAGTGCATTAGCTATGTTTGGCGTCTTATGGCACTAAGGAAATAACCCTCTATAGCTGGTGCTCTACTCTGGTTTTGATAATGTCTTAGATTTCCCCAAAGGGTGCATATATACAGCAAAACACTGCACTTATGGCTTCCAGCTGGTCCAATGGCATTGTGGGATTTGTAGGAGTATTAATCAAGAAAGAAGTGATGATGGCAGACAGCTGTGTCTATTTACAACCCTAAAAACAACAAGCACATATTCACACTGAAAACACAGCAAGACTTGGCTCGGCATGGCTTTCATCTGGGCAGCTCAGAGACATGGGGAACAACGGGAGTGGGTGGTATGAAGCATAAATGGGAGTGGAGCAACGTGCTTTATTACGCCAGAGAATCAAGATGAAACACTAAACACTGAAGACGGCTGCATCCATCACTGACTGATGCCTTTATCAGGAGAAGACAAGACGTTCAATCAAATGAGCTGGTTATCTCCATTTGTGATGTAGGACTTTAAGTATGATGGATTTGCATTCCTTTGTTTTTTAAATGTGCACATGCTCTGTTGAAAAGGACAAGGGAAGGATTTTTTTCTCCTCCGTTACAACACCCTCACTATTGGTACAACAGGCCTAACTCATATCAAAGCTATCTCATGTTGTTTTTACAGAGATACCAAGAGCTTTATGTTCTGGGGCTTGCCAGATAATTTCCACAGCTAGCACATTCGAATGCCTCTCAGCCTAACAGTTTTCTCCTCTCTCTCTCTCTCGGCACTGCAGAGCTCCTCATGTCTCTGGGGTCTTGTTTTAGCCTGTGGTTTGGCAGCTCTGGCTGGCTCTCACAGCGGAACCACCTCGACCACCCCCACCTCCCCTTCCCAGCCCACACATGTCTGTGTGTATGTCCATGCTGGGGTCATTCCAGGAGGACCGTTGGGGTTATGAGGAGCCAGACGGAACTCAATGGTCCGAAACAAGCTGTTCAGATAAATAACTTACTCAGACTTCAGTCCTCTCATCAGGAGCAGCATAGTGTGAAATGTCAACAGCAAACTCCTTAATGGAACAAAGAAGAAAACAGCAACCAAAGCTACATCCATTAGAGAGAGAGAGCACAGTGGGTTTTTTTTTGCAAATTTTTCACTTGGCAGTTTAGGACAGTGTCTGTGTAATCATCACCCTTGCAACTGTAAACTAAATGAGGGAGGGGTTCGTTGAGTGGATTTTCTGTCAATCTTGCAGCATCACGACACACATCCTGCCACTGACATCACAAGTGGGCATCCTGCTCTGCCAAACAATGCAGCTAAGTGCTTCTTTTCAGCAGAGGGTACGGTGTCGGTCCCGGCTGTCCAACCTCACTGTCAGGACTGGCTCCACCCCTGGGGTGGCCATACTGGAGGACCAGTTAGAATACTGGAAGCACTGCGAGGAGCTGTGATAGGCCACTGACAGCTGGCTCTTCTTGGTGGCCAGGTGTTGTCGGCAGCAACAGAGGGCTCTGACAAAGATGGCCACCGCCAGGAGAAGGAGGGCGCCCCCGGCGGCCATTATGTAATACCAGTGGATGGGCAAGGGAGGCACAGGAACGCCTCCCCCTGGTGGAGAGATACAGAGTAATTGGCCAGCGGGAAAAAGAGAGGAGTGGCACTTGTTTATTTTCTACATTTAATTCTCTATTTTCTATCCCTATTGGTCTTCATCATACGAACAGCAGGCGTGCACCTCATATGAGCATGCACAAGCATGCCAGTTGCAAAAATAAAAATATAAATCTCCAAGACCAAAAAAAAATTAAAATGCATCCATTTCTCTCATGTAGCTTGGGTTGCGGTTGGAGGACAAATTTTCACACCAAGATCATCACAAGATTTGGTTTGAAATCAGTCCAATGGTTGATCTAATCAAATGTAATGCAATTCAATTTTTCAAAGCTCCAATGGAATGACTTGGTGTGAAACGAAAGCCAAAATAATTAGTTATAAAAGCACCCACACACATTGAATTAAGGAGCTTCCTCTTCGTGCTTCACACTGGCACAGGAAGTCCCAAACAGCCCCTTGATAAAGTCTCAGAACCATGCAAGACTCAGTCAGACACCACATGGGAATCCAATGTTCCAGAGCTCTCTCTGAGCTGATATTGGATTGGCATTTGTTATTTAGCTGGCTCGAGCTGGCAGATTTGTTTTGAGTATATAATTTATCCAGTTCTCTGTTCTTGGTTTTACATTTTTCTTTTTCTCATGCATCAGCCTCCTGGCCAGTCCTCTCCTCTTTAAGCCAAGCGCTGTCTCCTTGGAGACTATCTCCACAGATCCTCTACGCTGCTGCCCCTGGCTTGAACCCCCTTCTCAAATTCTTGGTAAGAACCAACTAACTGCCTTCCAAGAAGCCTCTACTATACTATCCAAAACTGAATTGTGAAAAAACAAACCCCTAAAGACACTGAAAAACTGAAAAATAAAGCCCACGTGTACCATCCAAACTTGATGTAGAGAGCTGTAAGACCGCATGAATGTCACATTTAACTAGGAAAAGTGAAGCAGAGCTGAATACATCGTGATTTTTGGACCATGTCACATAATTACAGAGGGAAATGGTGCGTGCTCCTGCTACTTCACACTGCACACACTCATTAGACAGACCTGAGTTGGGGAGAGGAGAGAGAGAGAGAAACCCGTGCTTGCCGCTGCTCAGTCACTCTATCTGATTGCTTTTCACTGGGGACACTGGTGTGTATGTGTGCTGTGATATTAATGTGTGTGTCTGTGCATGTTTGTCAAGGGTTAGAGACTCTGTGTGAGCTTGGGTGTGTATGTGTATGGAAGCGGAGGGAGTAGAAAAGCCAAAGAAGTGCACACACATCACATTCACACTGAAACCGCCAAGCTCTTATCTTATTGGAAGACATTATGAGATGCCAAAACACTAACATCAATCTCATAGAGTCCCCCAGGATACTCTAAATATTTTTCATGAGGCAGACAGTTATTTAAAACCCTTCAGGCTGTGTCAGGCAGCCTAGAACTGAGAATATGTTGCTCTTTTCAAATATCTGACTCCATGAGGTGTGCTTGATTTAGCTTGCCTTGCACGCAGAGTTTGCTCTTTTGCTACTAATCCTTTGTTTCCACGGAGACTGACAAGGTAAAACTAATGCACAACAACAAATTACTGAGATAACCTATTTTCCAACTAGGTTAGAGTTTGGGAAAATCATTTGGCATTTGCAAATTCAATAATTAGTTTGTTTGGCAAGAGGTTTAGTATTTGTTTGGCGATGTCTCCATGCTGCTGATGAAGCGATGAATCGCTAGTTTTAAAAATGAATGCAGTTTCATTAATCTGGAAAACACACAGCTCTAGCAGCCTCAGTGTTGTCAGCCACGGACTGCTTTGGGCTTATTATTTAGCAGTTGAAACAACGTAGTGCCACCAAGCAAAAAACCCCAGGCTAGTGCATACCAATGGGAAAGGAAGCAAGACCAGAGAGGAAGTGACGTCATAACAAAATCAGACTCACCTGTCATTTCAGGAGAAAAAGCAGCGAAGGGTTCTGCGAGGACAGAGAGAAAGTCGGGAACAGAGCGAGAGAGAGAGAGAGAGAAAGAGAGAGCTGTTAGATAACTTTAAATATGAGGAAAAAGTCAACCAAATGTCACACAAATGTCACAGGACTATCAAACTCCTCCTGAGGAAATTTAAGTTAATTCCTCGCATAGCTCACATGAATTATGGCATTTACTCAGCTCCTTTGCTAGAATGCAATTTCAAACAGAGTACATTGTGTGAGTTGGGAACTTGAGATGGGCTGTGCTGAGAGTGTATACGCTACGTGTATGTGTGTGTGTGTGTATGTCAGTGTTTGCAAAGTTCACGCATTTCAAGTTGTTTATCTGCGGAGTCCAGTTAAACTGGAGAGGCCTGGATGTTTTTGGCTTGCTGCAAATGCACAGAGCAGAACCTTGACTTTGATTGCCTGGAATGCAAACACAAAGAACTGGTGTGTATGTGTGTCTCAGTGTGTTGGACTGTGTATGTATGTATGTGTGTGTGTGTGTGTGTCGGGGGTTGGTGATAGAGGAAGAAGGAAACCGACTTGGGAACTGGCGCCTTTTGGCGGGAACGCCAACGTACTGTGAAAAACTCAACTGCGTTGGGTGATAAGCGACGTCCCAGCATGCTCTGGGAATGGCGAAGGAGGGGAGGGAAGGGAGGAAGGAGGAAACACTGAAACATGGAGGCAGGAGGGAGTTCGACGGTCATTTTTGCCTTCCAAGCGGCTGCGCTGCTCAGACTCTATCAAGACTCTCATGACACACACGGAAATGACACAGAACGCAAACACAAAGAGGCAAAAACACACAAAAACAGAAGTGTTTGCCACAAGCTAAGGACATAACACACACACACTTTCCCTCAATTACACATTGCCTGCTCCCCACTGTGGTCCAGCTCCAAAGCACATTGGACGTCAGTCAGAAGTGATGACGGCAGGTTTTTGGCTCTGAACCCACAGCTTGGTCTCTGATCTGTTTAAGACCCTCTCCAAAGCCCCTTCTCGGGCCAGATTAAGGAGGCTACGCTGGCGCTCGGCTCACACCAGGCACCCAGCAACTTGCTTGGGAAACAGCCTGTCTAGTAATTCCCTTTGACGGCTTGGGAAGAGCTCTGTTTACAAATACGACAGAGGAGTGAGCGCAAGAAAGAGAGATAGAGGGAGAAGAGAGAAAGAGAAGAAGAGAAATCTAATGAAACATAGATTAGCATCGCTGGGGCCCACGGGGCGTTTATGGCCTAGTTTTCCTATTCTTCTTTTCTTTTCTTTTTTTTTTTTTGTGGAGGAGTAAATGCTGTCCCTCCCTCTCTTTCCGTCTTTCATCTCTGTAGTCGGTGGGAGAGACTGTCTCCAAAACTGGAATGGGAGGGCGAGGGAGTGATGGGGGTGTTTATCACTTCATGTGTGTCACTGTTCAAGGACCTCACGGCTAAAAAGTGGAAGATATGGAAGGGAAAAAGAGGGAATGGCAGATTGATGGAGAGCGAGATGATGACGCGATGGAAGTGTTGACAGAGGATGCGAGGGAGTTGGTGGGTCAAATGGATGTGTGTGTGTGCGTGTGTGTGTGTGCGTATGCTTATTTGTGTGTTTGTTTATTTTTCAATATTATACTGGATGGAAAAGATTTCGGCAACTTAAGTAAAAAAAACAAGACAGTTTGTGCCTAAAGTTTGTCCCAGTCTGTCTGTCAAACCCTCACAAAAACACGTGAAGTCCCAAATCTCACTGATTCTGTGTGTGTGTGTATGTGTGCGCGAGTGTGTGTGACTTACGTGTACACTCCTCCAGAGGGGTGCTAGAGCTCATGTGGATGTTGTCTATCCAGATGTGTCCTCTGGTGCCGTGCACAAAGAAACCCTCCATCACAACCTACCCCAGCCAAAACAGATGAGGAGGAGGAGGAGGAGGTGGAGGGAAAAGTTGAAGAAGAAGGAGAGGAAGAGGGAAACGGAGACAGGATGAAGGCAACAGGGGAGGTGGGGTGGGTGGAGGAAAATTGAGAATGGGGACAAGCATGCAGAGGAAGAGGAGGAGAAAGAGGATAAAAACTTAATACAGTGCCTGTGATTTCAAAGTTGCAATCAACACACGCAATCATCTTCCCCTTCTCTGCAAGCTTCTTCAACTTACTTTTTTATGAGAACATTAACTGCTTGTGATGTCTCTGATAAATGATCCCCAAACAATCACACAGCCGATAGAGAAAATATGGCTTATTTTAGCTTCTTTTGAAGTCAAACCTGGCCTGGGTAACAGAGAGGTTAATGCTGATGCTTTCTTATGCTCTGAGATGAATGTATCTCTCAAACGAACCCCGATAAAGACACTAAACATATATTTCTCTTTCTGACATCGAGCAGCCATGCTTTGATATAGCTCACTGATTACTGGGCAGAAGAATCCTGATGTTTTTATAGCATTGCAGTTATGACTTTTCCAAATTCCAATAAATCTGAGTTCATCACTACCTGAAAGTCTTTAGGGGAACGAGGCAGGATGGTGCGTCCCTCCTTCCAGACAGGCCCCTGATCGTCTTTAAGTGTCCATAGGAGGGTCTCCTCGTTGTGGGCGTCCCGCAGCAGGACCCTCAGGTAGCCCTGGGCCTCCCCCCACATTTGGTAGGAGAAGAGGAGGCAGAGTGGCCCGGAGTCGGCCGCCAAAACGGGGCTCACGAGCCGGGCTCGCTGCTGCTCTGTCTTCGGGCTGGCGTCTATGTACAGATAGGTGTTGAGCTCTGGAGGGGAGAGAAATACATCAGGATGAGAGATGACTTTGTTTTACCCTACATAAGTGTGTGTAAAATCCCTAAAATGTAACTTAAATGTCCAGTGAAAATCCCTCATCACCACACAGGAACATTTCTAAATCCAGATGTGCTACAAATGTTGAAATTTGGTGATATTGTGCTGTAGCTTTATTCACTAGTTTAAAAAAATCCCCTCACATTGGATCAAAAATAAAAATAAAGAATTTCACCAAACAGCCACAATATTCAACCCAGGTGTTTCAGGATTTTAACACATTGCCAGAAATGAGCACAGCTGCGTTTTAACCTTGAGTTTGCTGGTTGCCACAATCAAATGAAAGTGAAAAAAGCCTGATTTAATGGGTTTCCATTTCAGCCCTCGAGGCAATAAAAACTAGGAAATTTGAAAAAGGCTGCGTAGACTTTTGATATGAACTGTAAATGGATGCTGCTGAAATGAATTTGCCGGGCACGAATGTGTGTGTGTGTGTGCGCTTATGAATACAGACACACAATTATCATCATTAATCATCACTGTTTTTGCGCATGCAGGCAGACGTAGACACATATACATCCATATGCACTCATGTACAGTATATGTTTTCACACAATTACGGATATCTTTAACACGACTCTCAACCGAAAAAAAAAAACTAATCACCATTTGCTAACAGGAACGGCATCACTGCGACACAATAGTCACACTAAACAATAGGGATGTGACAAATATAAACACACAGAAGAATAGGTCCACTGAGAGCGTCATTCATACACGGAGCGCTACCAGAGCTCCAGCCAAGACCCTCGGGGGCCATTTCTCTTCATTCCCTTCCAGGTAACTTAAACAACGGAAAAGTCCAACAAAATGCAAGCCACTCCATTTGTTTACACCAGAGGATGTTTAGTTTGCAAATTGGATGCCGACATGAATTCCATTGTGAGGGGAGAAAGATTCGTGAGCCTACTGTATGTAAAAGTGTACGTGTGTGAAGAGAGAGAATAATCTGTGTGTGTATGCCCATGTATGTGTGAGAGAATGACTCAATGAGGCATCTGGTGAAGAATTTCTTAAGTGGGCCCTGTGGGAAAATGTCCAGTATCAACAATCTGCAGATTAAATCACCTGCTTTATCATGAATAACTGTGTGTGTGTTTGTGTGTGTGTGTGTGTGTGTGACTAAGTGTGTGTCAGAGCAGCTACGTGCCCCTTTGCTTTTGTTTTACAGGCAAGGAAACGGAGCCCGGTGACAAATCAGGGTGCATACTGGTATTTTCCAGAATATTGTGCAGGTGTGTCTGTTTTAGTTTTTGTTTCCCAGTAACACCACAAGGTTTTTCTTTACAACACATCTGCTTTTTCTCCAAAGCATCTTACAGTAGCATGCAGTGAGAGTGTATGTTTTTAGCGAAGCCATGCTCAAGTTATTGAGTTGACTGGGCTGGTACCCTTTTGCTGTGTGTGTGTATGTGTGTTTGTGTATGTGCGGTCTTTCCAGCAGATCAGACAAGCAGTATCTGTAGGGACAAATCTTCCTCCGACTTGACAGCTCCCCTCTGCTCGCCATACGCCCAGACTCGCCTGTGTGTGACACTTCAGACAGTATGTGTGACAGTATGTCCCTTGGCCTTTCGCAGCCTTGGAATAAGTGTGTGTGTACTCTCCTTTGCTGCATATGACACTTTTTTTTTTTTGTTGTATATACTGCAAGTGTGTACGCGCCTAGAGAGGATGTGCAAGTGAAACATATTTGTGACTCCACGAGGCGTTTTATCACTCATTTTAATGTGCGCACCGAAAGCCTCTTCCATCCTCTCTGCCTCTGCCGTGCTGAAGCGGCGGCGTCTTGCAGCGAGCCCCCCCATTGTTGTGCCTCTTGTTCACCAGACAGCTCATAATCGAGACTGCCTCGCAATACGCAGCACAACAGAGCATTATTAATCCATTTCATAGCGGTCTCCTGCAGCGAGAAGCAAACAAGGATTTAATCCATGAAGCCTAGTTAGCACGTTTTTACTAGCGGGGGTATATTAAGCCAAATAATACAACAGTGTTGTGGCTAATTCAAGCTCTCTGCCTGTTTCTGAGGTCAAGAGGTGAGGGGATCATGGTTTCTAGGTCATGTGAGAAACCAGAACTCTATGGAGGATTTAACAGTGATTTGATAGTGGTGAAATAATGATCCTGTGTTGGCTGGGATTTCTGACCTTTGACACCTGCAGGAAAATCAAAGGCTGGCGTGGCGTGTCAAAAAACGGCTGGAAATGATATTTCATACATGAAAGCCACAACCTGACTAATCTAAGCAACCCTTCCCAATCTAGCCGTGATGAAAGAAGCTGCTTTGAAGCCCCCCTGTCAAAGATTGTTATGACCTAAATAGGTCACGCTTCCAAGAAAATTTCTTGCCTTCGCTGCGAGATCCGTTGCCCTGCTGAACATGACCCAGGTGACATCACAAATTTGACAAAAAAAAAACGGGGCATGCTGTACCTCTTGTTTAATTCTCTCCAGCTGGAGAAATGCTGAATCTTTCATGGAGACTTGCTCAAAAGCAATGAATTTTAAAACAACGTTGGGACAACAATCCCTTACCCTGCATATGAAAAATTATTAATAGTGCTTTAAAAAAACCCTCCTTGTGAACCAGAAGCAGAAAATGTCTTCTATAGCTTTTAATAACATGCGAGAAGCTGCACTTTTGATCCGTGGGTATGTATAAAAGGAGAATGAATAATTATTTCTTCAAGGAGTGTCTAAGTAGATGGAAGTCTACACAGCATCATCTGGGATATGCCTGAGGTAATGGAGGGGCAGTAACAGACGACTGGGAATAACAGCTCATCTTTGGAATCTCCTGCTCTGAACTTAATTGGAGCTACTGGGTCTTAACCCCTTCCTGCCAGAGACGTCACGCATTTGACACACAGACGCGAGAGCAGGCACAGAGCTGGTCTTTGTCACACGTGTCATGCGTGAGGCTGTATGCGTTTGACGCGGACGGCGGCGTTTCTTTCCCTCCGGTTCCCTCAATTCATTTTCATTCTCATTCGCTCAGAAAGAGCAGCGTGTCTGGCAGACAGTGTTACCGCTAAATTAGACTGGTTTCAATTTACGGAATTATTTTAATCAAATTGAAAAAGGACTCAATGAAGATGCACATGGAGAATGACTCCATTTAATTATAGAAAACAGTGTCTTGTCTAGACCCACTGAAGTTGATAAAATAAACTTAATGCGTTTGTGCTTGTGCAATTTTCTGCGACTGAATGAAATTCTCCTTGCGGCTGCATACATAAAAGCTCTGCAGCAAACAGTCTCATGTTGAAAGACGTGATACAGAAACCCATGTAGCACTAACAATTGTCCAAAGTCATCCTGAGCTGCTTAATGCATCATCTTGTAAAACTATCCAGACTTAAATGTTAGACCAATTTTAAGCAATTATACTTTTCACCATCACTGTGACACATAGATTAATGTTCAGTCACCTCCTGCAGGTTATTGTCCATCGAACTCTTGCTACGTAGGGGGGAAAAAAAACACAAGCTCCTTCAAGCAGACAGCTAACCAGACAGAGGCGGTGAGTCATGCAGAATCTTCACATGACTGATGAGGAGACTCACCGTGGCTGTGCAGGGACCAGAGGAGAGGGGCGTTGGGGTCATGCGTCCACCCACACAGGCCATGGTCAAAGTCACACACGTCTGATGGAAGAGCGGTGGCTACTGTAGAGGAATGTGAAATCACAGTCATTTCAGATAAAGAAGCATTCACAGCCGCTCTACATAATGTCACACAGCCGTTTCAAAACCTCTCATCGTGGTCATTACAGCCTCCTAATAACACTATTAATCCGGTATTTCTTCTCACCTGTAGTCGTAACAGGAACAGTAGTGGTTTCTATGCCAGCGGGTAGAGTTGGCGTGGCGGTTTCTGCTGGCGTGGTGGTTTCTACAGGAACAAACATAACACAACTCAGGTCAAAAGGTGGTTGGTTGAAACAATCCTAAGACATTAGATTACTATAGGGAGGACACATAAATCTCCCAGTGTTTGTTCAACAGATTATTTATGTGGAATTTCTACTTTGGTAGCATACATTAAGGAGGGCCAGGGAATACAGATGAGAGGAAATGATAAGCAAGAAAAACAGAAAGAACCATAAAATAGTGAGGTGTAGTGTCTTTATACACCTTAAGGAACTTTCCATTCTGCCTATATGCCATTGATTTAGTTGATAAAGTGACTACTTATTTAACTACTTAAAGGAAATACTACCAATAATTTAAAAGTTTGAGTTTGACACTTTTTTTTGCCAAGAGTTAGATGAGAAGATTGATGTGTTTCATGTCTCTTATGTCTATACACTAAATATAAAGCTACAGCCAGCAGCAGGTTAGCTTAGCTTAGCATAAAGACTGGAAACAGGGGGAAACAGCTATCCTGACTGTTGAAAGGTAAAAAACCTACCTACCACCATGTCTAAAGCCCAGTTAATTTACACGTTATTTCTTGTTTTTGGGGGGGTTACGTGCTGGACAATAAAAAAAAAAAAAGTTTTTCATTGCAACCTGCAGCACAGACAATTTTATACATACAATACAATTTTTCACATGCCTTCCCCTACAATTAATCTCTTTTGCAAAAACAGTTTGGGTTCACTTTAGTAGCAGCGAGAGGACGTTTTAAACAGGAAACTGATGAGTTATGCTGCTGTTTTGAGTAACTAGATTTTTTAAGCCTAATTCAGCACATAAACAGCTTGTCTCAGTGGCGGTGAATTAAAGTTGCTGTCATAATAAACAGTGTGAGGTCATTGTCCAAAACTAGCTCTATCTCCCGTCTGCTGTCTCCATTCGGCCATCCCACCCAGAATGTCAGAGACAGGCAGAGGCAGGCACAGATAGCCCCGGAGCACCCAAAGGGGGCCCTAATCATGTTGTGTCTGGGTGCTCAGGCGTCAGTGTCTGTCTCACACATTGACTCAAATATGCGGACACACAGATGCACACACATCCAAATACTAATACGCATGCAGATGCAGAGTCACACACACCCACATACATACAGAACGCCTGGCGCTAAGGCTGATGGATGGATGTGTCTAACAAACTCCCCTCGACCTTGGACGGGATGATCACACTCTGGGACCACTCATTGGTTGTCAGAGAGGATGCAGAACACACACACACACACACACACACTCCATCTCCCACCCTATTTTCTTGTGCATGTGTGAGCTATCGTGAGTTACAGAGTGTCTCCCTCACTCCATAACTCATACGCGCTTGGAGGAAGGGAGAACAAACACAAACTGAAATGTATGAATATCTCTTTGCCCTTAACATCTATTTAAGTTTACATATATCACAAAGAAAGGCAAACAACACACACGCACACAAAAACACATAAATAAGCCAACGATTTTCTCATTAAAACACATCATGGGCACACAAACAGACACATGTTGAGCAGGCCGCGGTTGGAATGTGAATTGGGAGAAAGCGCAGTCTTATTAGGAGCAGATGGGTCAACCCTGGAGAGTCATGAAAGTCTACACAGAGGTTTGGGTCACGTCTCAACCATAGATCCAAATTTATCATGTGAATAAACTACGTTAGCTGTTCTTCACTCACTTTCTGTCTCTAACAAAACATGTTTACACAGTGACTTCTTTCCATCACATTTCACTAAACTAGATTTCCACTATTTCCGGCAGATGTTACGAGATATACGACACTGGTGTCTTTTTCTTATTTAACTGACATTAATAACCACTAAAATAGGGAAGTGGATTCTCATGCATAATATGTTTATTTGTTTGCTTCCCCTGCCTTACCTCATTTAAGTCTAACCAAACAACTCTGAATGCTCTGACTAACTCATGCAAGAAAGAGCTCCTCAGCTGAAAAAGAAACACAACAAGCGTGCAAACATCTCAAAGGAAAAAGTCATGTGGATTCATCACCACGCTTTGCTCTGCTAAACGCCTGTTAGTAGCAATTCTAGAGCCTCCTACTGGTAATTTCCCTCTTTATGAATGACTACCAACATCATTTGAAGACTACGAAAGGTGCTAAGGGTAACAAACGCGGCGTGATACACAATTGATCCGCTTAAAGGAAGTTCCTGTGGAAATGAGCGCGCCCGCACCCCAGCTGGAGAAATGGCAGACATGAAAGGGCCGGCCACAGTTGGTGACGGCTTCTGACATTAGCCCAGCGTTAATGTCATGTCCTTTATGCCAGTCATTAGCTACCTAATGAGACTCTTATCGCTGCCGGCCCACCGGGAAGGTGTAGTACAAGGCAAGGAAAGTGAAGGCAACCAACCACTCAAACCTCCCTGCTTCCCGAATTTCATCATCTCTTGTTCCCCCCTCTCCTCTTTATTCTGTCTCTGGTACTCACATTTCTTGTTTGTTTTTGCTTTTGTGCTTGCCTTTTTATTCCAGTCTAACCTTTGAGTCCCCTAGTTAAGTCTTGGGACAAGGTGTTAAAATAAACCAAGAGCCTGCACATTACCTGGGCGCCAGCACACACGCACTCCCATGTGTTCAACAACTAAACACACATAAACACAAAACACACAGTCTAGTCCATTAAGATTCTACCCAGCTCCTGAGCACTCCATGCTTTCAAAGGTCAGGCCTTGTCACAGTGTAAATGTGTTGACCTTTCCAGGGTGTGACAGGAGTGTCAGGGGCAATGGGAATGGGACCGACTTGTGCTGTTTGTGGGTGCGGATGTTTATGTGAGACAGAGAGAGAATGTGTGTGAACGTATGTGACCTGCCTACCTTGCCCAAAGCTGTGTCCTTGATGTGTGTGAGGAGTAAGTCACGGAGCTGCATGAGGAGGCTCACTTCTGCACGGGCAGGCCTACTATAGATGCGCAGCAGAGGGCCTTGTAATGCAGGAAAAGTCTCTCTGCAGCGGAGTGTTGACTTACATAATGTGTCTACTGCTGCAGGTGATGATGCAAGTCATCATCATGCACGGGATGAAACACCAACACTTAGAACTGGACCCTTGGGAACTGCTGGTATAGATAATGGAGATGCACGCTCACATGCATAAATACAAATTCGGTGCACCTGCGCTTCGCATACACACATGCTCACAAAAATACACGTAGACATTAACACAGACACACGCGCCAAATACACACACATACACAGGGTGGTGAGGGCCAACCCTCTCTGCATAAAAGACATTGCTCACTCCCAAAGAATCTGACTCAGCAATATGTCAGAGACGAAGAAAAAAAAATATCTTCAATTATGTAGAAAGCCTTTCTGTAAATCTCTGCTTGGCAGTCCTGGGTGCAAACACACACACACACAAAGATGAATAGATGTGCATACACACACATACTGTACATCCCAAAAGAACTTGATGGAAAAAGACAAGGAGCCATTGTCCATAGTCATTTTATATTCTGGTGGGTGGGGATAAGTGCTCAAGATCAAGGTTCATCCACACACACACACACACACACACACACACACACACACACACACACAGAAGCCAAATTTCCTAAAGGGTGGGGAGTAAAGGACCAAACTGTGATGACATGTGTGAGTTACACAGTGCTCCTAAGACTAAAATTATCCTACCTGGAAAAAGGGAGAGATGATATTTTGCATTTTTTTCACAGATCAGTCTCTAAAATTTCCTTCCTGAGCTCATAAATATTTCATTTTTGGAGCATCTACGTTAGAAAAAAAAAACTGTGACTGCAGCAGCTCTGTGCTAGTGTGTGTGTGTGTGAGTGTATGTGTGTGAGTAAGACAACTGTGCATAAACAGGGGAAAACAGAAGGAGTCAGGACCAACAGCAGTGAGCGAGAAAAAGAGGTGAGAGTGATGACTAACAGAAGAGAGGTGGGGAGGAGTGGAAAGGAGAGGAGGCATGGTAACAAAAAAAAAAAAGAACAAAAACATTTACGGACCCACGCACTGGGCCTTAGGGAGGGAAAAGCAAGAACTGCAACCATGTGTGTGTGAATGGGGAGAGAGAGAGAGAGAGAGCCTATTCTGCTTCACTGTAGCAGCTGCTATGATTTGAGGCAAAAAAAAAAAAAAAAACAACAAAAAAAGGTTGATTTCATCAAGCTAAATCATATAAATGAGATGAGTGAAGACATTCAAAAGAGCGCTACACTGAGGACAGAACAGAGAATGAATAGTTGGAAGGGTAGAGTGGAAGGGGAAGTGAATGATTTACAGGATGTCAGTAGTTGTCCATTATTCCTGCTGAGTTTTGGAAGGCTTGTGAACAATGTGTGACCCTGAGCAGCAGTTTTTTTTTTTCTGTGCCACAGTTTCCCAAGATTTTCCACTCCATCTGATAAAAATCATCCCCTTAGTAAAAGTGGTAATCCCCGAGGTTCTTGTTTTTTTTTGAAATTTTCGGGGCTAGTCCTCATTATTGTTGTGTTTCTGCATGCACTGTACCTCCCACAGGTCAGTTGTCAATCAACAGTAAATGCGAAACACATTGTTTCCTGTGTGCCGCAGAGGTTTTAAAGGGGAATAAAATGACCACACCGGGTGTTAAGAGCAGCACGAGGAAATGAACTGCATGTAAATTAAATCATTGTTGAACAGAGATTATTGCTGCATCACTTACTTTTTATAGCCAAATTATAACTCAGGGATGGGTTGGCTCTGCATCTTTGACAGAGCACACACAGGCGCCTACTTTATACTCGCACTACTATTTATCACTCACTTTTATTAGGCAGTGCGAGTGGTGTTGTAGTGGCAGATGTACATTTGTGTCTGTGTGCCCTTGAATGTGTATTACACTGTCCTGATGAGTAGTGAAAGTGATAATGAGGACGTGTTATTCTTAATATTTCATCTCTCTTCACCAAGAGAGCAAGAACAAGGCCATTGCACTTCATCAGCACTTATCCAAACACACACACACACTTAAATCATCTCAATGAAAGAATAGCTTAACTTGCATTTATCGTGGGATGTTTACAACGGTGCGTGTGGGTGTGGGAATCTGAGGAGGATACATGTACGTGTCTCTCTTTCTGTGGTTTGTTGGGTGTGTGTCTATACGTATTTGTGTGTCCGTGCTCGTATGTGAATGCTGAGCGCTATACGGCTCAGTCATCCTGTTCAGGCACAGAGGGAGTGGTAAATAGTGAGAGTCCGCATGTGTGCTAGTGCCGCTGGATGTGTGTGTGTGTGTCTCCAGCTCTGCCTCACATCTGGATAGCAGACCACGCTGGAAAGTCTCTCCGGGGACGCATTCCTTTAAACCTAACCCTGTCCACTCCCTCCTGATGATAACACTTGTTGTAGAAGCTTACGGAGAGAGTCTAACTCGTATTTTCCAGGTGAAACATCTAAGAAACAAATCAAAATCGTAACGTTTGAGGGTCAAGCTTTTGCTGTGCTATCACTTTCCCTTTTCCCAGCTAACACTGGGTGTCTCTTTTCACCTCTGGCAGACTCTAATGACTCTCATGCATATGTAATTTGAGCCTCACTTTTATGGTGAGCCACCTTCCTCAAGGTCCATTCAGTTCTGGTTAGAGTTCATTACAGTACAGGGCAAATAATTCAGCCTGGAATAGTATAGGCAGCAAATTATCATATATGAAATGATTCTCTGTCATGTCGGCAGCAGCAGAATGTCCTACCTGGAAGGTCACAGCCAAGTATCTCCACTCTCATCCCGATCCCTGCTGGAGACCACCTCTCCGGATACAGTCTGATGTACTGAGCCACAATCTCCTCAAAATGACGGAGCTCCGGGGTGTCGTAATGTGTGTTCCCCTCAAATATCTGTGCAAAACACACAAATATAAAAGTGCAATGTCATCTCAGTGGCATGGGGGAGGTTACTGAACTGGTGTTGTATATAGTACAAACACACAAACATATAATTTCCCCCCATCAGTCCTCTTCTCACACCCACCTTGGGCAGGCTAGTCTTCATGTCCATGATGAAGTTCCACTCTTTTCCATTCAGGCTGTATGCCACTTTGTACTTCCTGACAAATGCTCGGTTATCTGTGCTCGCTCCACTTCCTGCGTCTCCTCCCCTCGCTCCTTGGGTGATTACCCCACGCACCGTCTTAGGCACTCCTAAGTCCACCTGTAGAGTTTAGATTAATTTAGAATGATTAAGGCACAAAAATACTTATATTTATTTGCAGCTGTGACATTTTTATTGTCATATGAGACCACGATCAAGACAGTTTCTAGCCTCTGTCTTGAATATTTAGTAACAAATTTGATCCTATGGTTAAGTTTACATCATTTATTTTTAGGTGTTTATGTATATATGTATGTATTTACTGTCTATACTAATGTAGGTGATTAATAATGTGTGAAAATTCATTTAACAATGGTTCACTTGTGTTAAAATATCACACATTGCAACAAGAAACAATACAGAAACATGGATCTGCAAGTTGAAGACAAACATTAACATCATATTTATTGTATTATATTCTATTGGTGATGCTTATATGGGGATGAATAATAAAAATATAAGATTAATACAGTAAAAATCCTCTTGTACCTGAAGCCACTCCTCTCCAGCCAGGGGCTGTGCAGGGGCGGGGAACCAGCCGGAGCGACTGGCCACCAGGCGTGCCGACCCCGGGTTCCACACCATGTCCCTGCTGGATGAGGCTGAGATCTGGGCATCAGGTAGCAGTCCGGACAGCAGGCCCTGCAGGTCTGAGCACGGAGCATCTGGAGTGGAAAGCCGAGAGGGCAGAGATTACTTTAACCTTCACCTCAGGAGGGTTGATGGAGAAGTTTCAGCCTTGACCTAACACACACTCACACTGTTACAAATATTCCCACCTGGGAGCTGTTAAGCTTTACCACAGGATTGCACTACTGGCCACTGAGCATTAAGAGTTTAGACTGGAACAAATGGGAGAGGGTGAGGTGAGAGACAGGGAGGTGGAGGAAAGGAAAAGAGATGTGTAGCAGCACTGCCTGTTCATGTTCGCTATGCAATTAGACTCCTATTAGTGAGATAAAAGCATATGTTAAGTCTGCTGCTGAATGGGCACGTTGCCCTGCTTTGCATCCATGCACCTCACATCTCACACAAATACTGAAGTGTCTTTTTGATACATTGTTCATTGTATTGTGTCAATAGCTTGTTTGTTCACCGTGCTGCACACATTCACTGACTGAAGCACAGTTCCAAGTACATGCAAAAGCACTTGGAAATGAAACTCAGATATGGATGGGCGGGTAGCATTGAGAGTAACTTGCTGAGGGAGTATGTGAGAGGGAGAAATGAGGATTAAGGGGATAAGAAAGGTATAACACAAGGAGTCGGGAGGCAGAGACGTAGAGAGCGGAAAGAGTGGGGGGAAAAAAAAAAGCAAGAGAAAGAGACTCGGAGCTGAAGATGACGGCTTGGGGAAAGTGGGAGAAGGAGAGCAAGATGTTGGGATGAGACTCCTACAGTGAGAAACAGTGGGAGAGGGAAGGATAGAGGGAGGCGGATGAGCGTGGAGGGTGGTAGTGAGAGAGAGAGCTGCAGGAAGAGACGCGGAGGAAGAGAGAAAGGGCAGGAGGAAGGGAGATGGGGAGATGTTAGTTGTGCTGACGGTTTAAGAGAACACAGATCAAAGTTTCATGCTGTTATGTCACTGCAAACGCAGGAGATGTAAATAATGAATAAAAGGCACAGGAAGTGTATGTGTGTGTATGTGTGTGTGTGTGTGCCGGTGGGTGGTGTCTGTGTACATTTCAAAGGGTGTGCCTGCTTTTTGAGGTCATCTGCTATATATAGAAACCGCCTGTTTGTGGATGTACCTGTACTGTAAGAGCTAATAGTTATTTCAATAGCAGCTGTTGAGGCTAGAGCGAATCACAGTTTCTGATGTAACAGTGAATGGGGAGCCATAAATGATTGATCGCTACTCATTTCTCGATATAGAAGAGCTCACAGAGCAAAGAGGACACATCAAAAAAGTATCTAAAAACATGAGAGGAAAAAGAGGCGGCATCGGGGGAGTTAGAGACAGAGAGCGAGCACAGAGAAGAAGTGGGGGAGTGCTGATGAGAGAGAGAGAGACAGACAGTCAGGGAAAAAAGCAGAGAGGGAAATGACACTGGTGCAGCCTCTGGAAGGAAGAATAGAGTAAAACTTTCCTTTAATTAGCCTGAGGCTTGCTATGTTTAAAAGATAGCAGGGGGAGTGCGGGAGAGAACATAAATACACATCTCTGTGTGTGCGAATGTGCATGTGTGTTCCTGGTTTTTATGACTTAGGGAGTTATTTTTTGCTGATGTTCAATGTCTTTAAAGTTCATCTTTTTTTAAGGGATTATACTCAGTGTTCCAAACATTTTTTTTTTCATGGTAAGACAATGGAGAAGGAAAACCACAACATCCCTAAATCACCAAAGTGGAAAAACAGTGACTGAATAACTTTCTCCTCTGCCTCATCGCCTCTGCTGAATTGTCCTTGAAGAAGAAACAGAGCCCGAAAAAACATTGTTGTTTTTGGGAGATCTGACTGTATGAGTGGGAAGCAGGAAGAGACTGGTAAAGTCAACTTTCTTTAGGGCAAAAAAAAAAAAATCTAACCCCATGATGCACACACACCCACACACACACACCTGTAATCTGGCATCCATAGAGCTCGAAGCGCAGGGCGATGCCGTTCTTCCATGTCTGTGGTCGGATGCGAACGAACCGGGCCAAAACTGGCTGTGGGACCCGGTTCAGAACCACTTCAGCTGGGTCTGTGTTGGCGTGGAAAACCTGGTCAAACAAAGACAAAGAGAAGACAAATTAGACGTACCGTACATGCCCGTATGAGTGCTTGCGTTGTCTTATCTCTCTCTTTCTCACACACACACACACACTACCTCTCGCTCTAACACCCACCCACAGTGCACAGTTTCGCTTGGCTACACACACAGTGGCAGGCCGGACAAAGCAGAGACAACCCAAACACGGATCCAATGTCACCAGCCCAGCTGTCGATGTGTTTTGGGGTCAAAGGTTCGGCGCTGGGAGGCTGGGAAAGCCTGACGATGGATGAGGGTTTCTCTCTCTCCTCCGTGTTCACGCACATACACACACCGCTCACTCATCCCGTCTCACACATCTCTATGCTGGTGGCCATAGGAAACCGTGGGAGACATGACCTGACACGACCAAACATGATTGGCCGTCAGGCGCAGGAAGTCCCCGCAGGTGGGCAGGATGTGAGTGAAATTCACTTCCTGAGGCATCCGCCTGAAAGCATCAACATTAACTTCTTCTTTATGAACACTCCCTTCCTTCCATTTGCTCTTAAGCGGCGGGGAGGGGCAGCGGGGGGTCAGAGGGCAAATGTAACCCGAGTGGTCAAGTTACGTCCTGTTTTGGGCAGAAAAAGTGTCTCGTGATGCTCGAGGGCGTTGGATGGGGACATTAAATGACAGACGTGATTCTTCTTTCCTCTCCTTTTGTGGTAAACAAGTTTTCCCAAAACCATAAACCCCCGCTTTGTAATTATGAATGACTTCCTTTTCCTACTGCACCTCCTCTCCACTCTCTCTCTCCGCTTTTTGTCGCCACATCCCTTCATCTCAACACTTCCATTTTCTCTTTCAAACTGTTCCTCAAAACCGTACAGTTGATATCTTTCACACACATCTCCTCTCTCACCCCCCGTGTGCCTTATTTCCTCTTGCTGGTGTCTACTAACTGAAACCATGCACAAAGACACAGGAAACCTCACACACACACACACACACACACACACACACACACACACACACACACACACATATCCTACACACTAAGATAAGCAGAGGAAGCGTCTTTTAACTGACTCTTAAGTGTCATTCACTCTATCTGGCTGTGGTCGAGTGTGCCGGATATCAGCAAAGCCACACCAATTAACATCACAGCCACACAACACAGTGGAAAGATGGAAAGACAACTGCTACAAGCAGCTGAATTAAAGATTAAAGGCATCATTTCTAAAAATAAAAAGATCTCAACATGATTTTTCTTTTACTCTAATCCAAGCTACGTATGATCAAACCCACTGCCGTAGCCTAAAAATGTGATACACTCTTGTTTTGATAATATTGTTTCACATAAATGATACAAAGTCTGGTTTCAGTTAGAGTTTGAAAATATTATTCTGCCATGTTAGTGCAAAGTGACCCATTTGTAAAATTCCCTGTCTGGTATACACCTCTCAAAATGACATGATATTCCAGAAATTCCATAACCAGTGGGAATATGATTGATAGGACTTCAAAATCCTACTCAAGGGGTTTTATTTGATTTTGGGCATGGCCTGATTTAATCAAGTGGAGCTGACACCGCTAATACAAAACAGTGTGAGTGTTTGAGTAGATAAGAGGGGCTATCTCTATCTCTATCTCTGCTGTATCTGCTGCTGGATTGAGGATAGACGGCCGTTATGTTTACCTAAGAGGCCAAACAGTGGATGTGGGCTCTTATGGGGGTTATGTAAACACCCACACATGCTCACACAAAGACGAGCGTATGATGGAGGGTCTACTTCACATACAACCGACCCATCTTCACCACTCCCAGATAATTCTTTCTGCGAAACAAAGAGCAGCAGGGAGGAAAGACGGAGCGGACAGGAAAAACAGAAAATGACTACGGGGAGGAAGAGTCCTCAGAAGAGTAGTTATAAACAGATGAAGAGTGGGGCGGAGGAGCATGTGTGAGAGAGGAGAGAAAAAGGAGAGGTTGAACGGAGGGCAGCAGATATCACTTAATAAGGAATATGAGCAGAGGAATGCGGGAGAGGAGGTGGGGAGTAGCGGCGAACAACGAACGGATTCAACGCTGAGACAGGAAATCCAAGTATTTATCTAATAATGTGGCCAAATAGCTAAATTTAATAGAATTTGCTCAATTTTACAGTAAATTGCTATCTGTATTTAAAGTTCACTGCAAAAACAGTTTGAACTTTTGCTTGATCTTCTCGTCAGTAAAAGAAATTCGGTGATAAATTGTGATAAAATAGAAATTGATGGAGACATGGCATGATCACGTCCGTAAATAGCCTCAAAAGTGGGAAGTTCGGAAGACATTTGTCTACTAAAACTTCCCAGAAATGTCTTGTTCCAGCGTACAAAATGCCAACCATGACTAAAAGGCCATTAGCTGGTGCATTACAATACTGCCTGCTGCCTTTCTTTTTCATCTTTGGGTAAAAGCAGGGAATATATGGTCGACATTACTGACACAAAAAGAACAATTTGTTCAATAAGAATCAGCTCTCGAGAGGCTCTTTCAATTTTTCTTTTGGATGTGAGAGGAGAGAGAGCAAACTCAGACAGTAGAAAGAGTAAGAGAAGAGAGACACAGACAATGAGATGTTGTCACTCCGCTCACAGCGTCCTCTGTCCCCTCCACTTCCTCCCATCTGTTGTCAGAGTACCTGAAGGGTGAGTCATTTAACCCCTGATCCATTACTTTCCAGGTTAAAGGTCACTGGCCTCAGGAAGCAGATGGCTGGTCATTGACCAACTTGTTGATAACATGATTTTGACTATGAAGCTGCTGTAATGGCTTTCCTCAAAATGTTCTTCTTGTACAAAGGCAAGTAGAAGTGTGTGTGGCATTTGCAAGGGCATGGCTGCCACCTCTGTAATCTGCCTGACGACTGGCGTGGTGTTTTTTTTTTGCTTGTGTATGTGTCTATGTGACACTACCCCTCACGTGACGTGCAGGCGAGGTGGGCTGAATAATTAACATTGTCATGTTGTGTCTCCTAGCGTAGAGAGTCATGAAAATATAACGAAGCCTCCCTCGTAGTCTGGAGCCCCACGTACACACACACATAGCAGTATGCGACGGTCAGACTCGTTTGTGCGGACATCGGCGGGACACAGGCACCATAGGTATTTAAGTATTGATGACCCCTCCGGAGAACGAGGTCACTGTGAAAGATGTGTGTGTTTTACAGTAAACACCTCCTCTATAGATGTAAAGGGACAAGCAAATAGACAGTAGAAAGAAGCGACTGTGAATCCTAAACAGAGTGAATTTCACTGGTTCTTGTTTGAGCAAAGAACATTTGTTCTCTGTAAAATGAGGCGTGGATAGATGTATGCATCATAGCTTGATTCATTTACCATCTCCCTCTTTCTCTCCCTATTCTGTGTTTTTGGCACATGTCTCCTTCCTCTGCCAGTGTTTTCCTTCAAGCTGATGGCACCGCGGGGATATGCGGTGAGCTCTGCGTAAGACATTATTCGTTTCCGGGACATTTTTTCATCCCTGTGTTGTTCCCTCGATCCCAGTCTCTTTCTCTGTCCATTACACTCCTCATCCTCCTTTTCTTGCTCTAGTTACTCCCTCTGTCTCTATCTGTCTTTCCAGCCATCACCCCCCCTCCTCCCATCTTTGCTCCAGACGTTCACTCCTCTTCTCTCCCTTCCTCGTTCTCGGTATGAAGATGTTGACAGTAGGAACTGGTTCCAGCTGGCCGCTCTCCACTACTGGCTCTAAGAGGGAGTAGCGGTGTGTGTGCAGGCTAAGGCTGAAGCAGTGATCCTTTGAAAAGGTCTTACACTACCTTATGTCGAAGTCTTTGTACCAATATAACCAGTTTAGTCGGACCGTGTTTGTGAGCATGCTAACTGTGTTTGCATATGCAGAATTTCTATCATTTATTAGCTTGAAGAATGACTGAGTGAACAAAAAAGCTTGTGTGTGTGAGTGTGTGTCTGTATGTGGGTGTGTGACATACTGTGATGGAGGAACAGGGTGAAATGCTGTGTGGGCTTTTTTTTCCTCCTCTCTCCCAGGTTACTTTGAGTGTGTGTGTGTGTGTGTGTGTGTGTGTGTGTGTGTGTGTGTGTGTGTGTGTGTGTTGGACAGATTTAGCACAAGCTCACAATGCTTTTCAGCAACACAATGCTTGGTTAGCACTGGGGCTGATGGGATTTTCCTCACAGACATATGGCAGTGTGTGTGTCTTTAATTTTAATTTATTTGGACATACATGTGTGTTTATTGCTATAAAAATTCATTGTGTATCTATGTGTGATTGTGTGTGTGTGTGTGTGTGTGTGTGTGTGAGAGAGAGAGAGAGATATGCAATTCTAAAGTATGCTAGCATCTCATCAAGTAATGAGGTGCATATGTGAGTAGCGTGATTTAGAATTAACAAGTCACATGGGTGTCAAACTGAAAATGTGTTGGCATGCACAAAATTAGTCAAAACCACACACACACACACTAAAACACACACACACACACACAAAGCCTGTTTGCTGGTATGACTGAGGTGATTGCAATCTGCAGTGCTGGTGTTTTTCCCTTCCTACAGCACCTTTCTTTACCAAAAAAAGCACTATTTCCCCAAATGCCTTCGCTTCTCCTGCCTCTCTCTTACTCTGTGTGTCTCCTTCTCTTTCTGTCAAATCATCTTTATTGGCATTAAATCGTTCGGTCTGTGTCAACACAGCAAATAAGGGCACAAATCTTGACAATAAATGGCGACATGCTCTCTCCCAATAACAAACACAGTGAGGTAAGAACTGCCAAGCCAATCCTTTTATTCATGGGTGATTCGAATGATGCGCAGATACACTCGTGGCTCATCCTTCCACAAACACACACGTATCGCGCACTAATAATACACACACACACTCTTCCAAAGCCACATTAGCTTCAAGCTCACTGTTAAATGACAATTAGAAGAACCAAATCCTAGTCATTACGGGACCCCCTGATGAGAATTGAGCTTCAACCACTTAAGGGCTCTTTGGTGGGCTTAGGATGGGCTAACTGGGAGTTTGTACGACATGACTGGTGGATTAGCAGTCACGGAAGATTCAACAGCAGCCCGCGGGGACCAGAGGAGAACCTTGCTGACGAGAAGAATGAAAAGTATAGTGAACTTGCATTATAACACCGGCGCCGGGCTGAAATCATAAGTGCAAATTGCCCGTCGGTGTATGATTCATCAAAAGAATCATTCCTGGATCCCATCCTTTCATTGCTGCCTGTGATCAGCAGAGGTACAAAGAGAAAGTTTCATCCAACCTAGTCTGAGATGCCATTTGTGAATGCACAATAAATCATTGTGGATTTTAAGCAGAGCTTGAGAGTCCTATCATGCATGGAGCAAATGTTTTAACTGTCATTTTTTCTTTATCATCATGAAAAACGGATGTTATACTTAATCTGTCTATGTAGATAATGTTATGTCCCATTAGTAAAAGTAGCATTTCGTGGTTTCAACTTGGTCTTGAGGAATATTCAGAAATTCTTCGGTTGGCTTAAGTTAATACTGAGTTGAGTGTAGACTTGGTTACGGTGTTAGATATCAAAAAATCTTGTATATTTTCCACTGCAACAGTCAATTCATCTGAAAATATAACCAATTAAAAAAATTCAAAGTAATATCTCTTCTATATGCATGTCTCGATGCATCTGTCTGAGTCCCGTGTCTGCGAGCGGTGAGCGTTTTTTTTTCTGCTCAGACAGATTAGTGGACTCAGATTACACAGTACAGACGGGCACCCATCATATACATATGCGCACACACGCACAGATCTCCAGACAGAGAGATCATCCAGAGGTTATTTAAAGGAGGGGTCAACTGATTTTGTGTGTGTGTGTATGTAGAAGGTGAGGGGGGGTTTCTGAGGGGTTCTAATAAATTGCACAGATGTTGACTTTTTAAGTCAAATCCACATTTCGCTCAATAATCTCCACATCAAATACCCCCCACCGACCCCACCCAAACCAATCACTGGCATACACAGAAGGGGGCCAACAGTCATTTTGGGTAAATGTGTATGTGGATTAACCCCCTCCTGAAAGCACACACACCCCCCCCCCCCCACCCTTGCCACTCTCTATTTTTCCGCTTGAAATCCACAGTGACCTTAACCCAGATATGAGGGGCAGAGTTCAAATCCCCTGGAGACAGGCTTACTGTGAGTCGTGCCGTGACAACAACAACAACCTGCACTGTATATCCATTCATACACAAGCCTGAGTATGAACCCCCCCCCCTCCCCACACACACGCACAAATAAACAAACAAGGATGGACACATGACGCTCAATCAAAGCACTGTGAATCTCTTAAACGCACACGCGCTCACTCTGCGCCTATGACTCAGAGGATTTCACAACCTCAGGTGTGCGTGTGTGTGTTTGTGTGTTTTGGTGTGAGAGAGATGATGAATAGCTAGCCCAGATAAGGGCACATAGAGGACTCTATTGTTCTTGTTTGTCAGCTTCCTCTCCTCTCTCTATCTCTATCGCTTCCTCCCTCCCATCACCTCTTTCTTTGGCTGAGGTTATGACTCAGGTTCATAAACAGTCCTGGAAGGGGAAAGACTCCTTCAGGAATGCTGCGTCTATTGATATGGCTCCTGAATGCACACAACAGCCTCTGTTATTGGAGATTGTATCGTGATTGCGGTATAAAGGTTAAAGAAAGGGGAATTTGGAGTTAGATGTTCAAATCCTGGTTGGGGAGAGTGTGTTTTTTAAAGCTTGTAAAGTCCACTTTTTTTAACTTTTGATTAGAGTGTGTTAATCTCATTGTAGGTTTGGGGTTTGACATATGCATATAGAGTAAAAGCCTACCTTGTGGTTCTTGCCGTGCCGGTAGACCATCCAGTCCTCCCCGTTGGTGCTGACCTCCAGTTTAAAGGTAGTGACGTAGTAAGACTTCTGTGTCTCTTTGGAGACGGCCCCCTGTGTAGCGATGCCTGTCAAAACCTTAAGGAAGTGAAGGTCAACCTGGAAAAAAGGAACAAAAAAAGAAATGATTTAAAATTCGATTGAAGATGTATTTTATTAATAACTGAATAGAATAGAGGAAGTGAACTACAGGACTGTGTAGACTCCAGGAGGGATTTATGGTGCTCGGCGCTGATGTAGATAACAGAGACAGACCAGCTGCTGTGTCTATCTGTCACACAGACAGCAGGGAATGGACACTGACTGTGGCCTACTGCTGAGGAAGCCCAGGTGGTGTGTTTGTGTGTGCATTGTCGTGTGTAAGGGGAGGAAAGCTGGAGGCAAAGATCAATGGCGTAGTGTTCGGATGCATTCCTGAAGAGCACCTTCATCAATCAAGGGCTTCTTGGTGCTTTTGTGTGTCTACGTATGCATGCATACGCGTATGTGTCTGAGGCAGGAAAAGATTGAGAGCACAGAAGCACTTCCTTATCATCATTTCACAGTTCCTCCGTTTCCTTTCCTCTTGTGTGTGTCTTCACTGTATATGAGACGCCGTTGACCAGTACATCTTCTCCTCCACGCTAGTATCACTGAGACGAATTCTCTACATTTATTGCGCTTAGAAAATGAAAGCAGATTTCTATGTGAGCTGTATTTGACCACTTTTACAATTGACATTATTTAGATTTTCACATCTGAAATGTGTGTGATTTTGCTGGTTTACACTTGAAAATAATGTCTCTCTACATAAATTTACACTGCAGTGATCTTGGTCTTTAAATTGCCTATTTACAATTGCTGTTTGTTAGGTCGTATGGTGATTAAACCTATTGTATTTAAAGATCATGAGAGCTTTTATAATGAATAAAAGCTCTGAGCACCTGGGGTTAAGAAAAAAAAAACTTCTTTGACAGGAAAAGCTGGCAGAAGCATGTTATCTCTGAGAAGTGCGGCACAAAAATACACTTGAGGATAAACACATCTGACCACTGACCTGTATGTACTCCTTGTTGCTGTCCTCTGAGGGCGTCCAGGCGTTGTCGTCGTTGTTGAGGCGAGCCTGCCGCGGCAACCAGCGGTTGTCGTAGAAGGTCGTGGAAGCGGTGATCTGATCGTCGCTGATCTTCCCCGACTCCATACCGAGTGCCATGCTGCAGTGGAACGCTGGAGGGAGAAACAGAGAGAAGAAAAAGAGGGGGATGAAGGAGGAAAAGTGGAAACTGTATATTCGTGGATGTAGCTTTACAGTGGAGATGGAACATAGGCTGTAAGAGAGGGAAGGATTTTACATACACTGGGAAAAGAGGATATAAGGAAGGAAAGTTGAATAGAATGGATGACAGAGGCAGGATTATTTTAAAGAGATTGAAAGACGATCTAAGTAGCATATTAAAGAGCTTGAAGACAGAGACGAAAAGGTAAATCCAGACAGAGAAAGGGCAGAGGGAGACAGAAAGCAGTCCAACAGGTGAGCAGAGGTAAATTGAGGTGAAGTTAATTTATATTCTAAAAGAAAATAGTCTGCTTCTGAGAAAATCATGGTCTCTTAGGAGAAAGCAAAATAGGCTGAAAAGAGCGAGAGAGAGAGAGAGAGCTCTGAGATTGAAATAGCATTAAAGTGGGCAAGCTGAAAAGATCGAGAGGGTAAGAGGAATGAAAGATGAAGAAAGAAAGACGAGTGTTAGCAGAGATGATGGAGAAGAAACTCTTGAAAGAGTAGAAAATGGAGATGGGGATAAAAACAGGTAAATAAATCTACTGTACAGAGAAGGCATTTTGCACGCACAAACACACGCTTGCTTAAAGTTATCTCGCACTCACAGTCGCTGACTTCTTTGTGCGTCATGTTGTACCGGGCGGAGAAGCCGTCTTTGGCCACGGCCATATCGGTGTGGAAGGATAGGGACAGCAGGCCGGAAGACGACTGGATCTCTGGAGGGATCTTTGTCCCGCAGTACCGGCCGATTAGAGGAGACACTGCAGACAAACACATAAATCAAACAGATGTAAATAAATGTTGTTTTTTTGTGGTCAATCTATAGTATTATCTATCTGGTTGCTGCTTTTACTATATGATACGATTTGTTACAAGGAAAAAAAATGTGAAATATTTTGTTTCCCAGTATATTTGGGAACAAACAACGTGTCATTTCCATTACAATAAAAAAGGAATCCAGCAGTGCAAAAGCAGATTTCCGGTAGCCACGCTGCTTCAGTAAGTATTGTCTAATGAGACGCAGCATGCTCCTCCCCCCCAACTCTCTTCCGCTCATCATTCCTCTCTCTCCCTTTTCTCTCCTGTCCATCCCTCCATCTGCCATGTGTGTCTCAGCCAGAGCCCAGCAGGGGGACTGGAATCCCTGCCTTAATGCAAGCTGCTCTGGGATCAGCTGCAGACACACACACACACACACACACACACAAACACACACAAGTGAGGATTACAATAGTCTCAAGAGTAGCTCCCTCGCCAGACACCAAATTCTTCACCCTTCCGTTTTGTCTCCCATCCCTCTTTCATGCCCGAGGACTCAGCTCACTGGAACTGGGTTACACTTTAATTTCCTCCTAATTCTCAACTTTGAATGGTATAAATTGTTTTCAGCTATCAAAGCTCCCAAATTCAAGGCTATAATTGGAATTTTAAATCCACTTGGATCCCTTTTTAGCAACTGAAAATGGAATAATTAGAGCAAATCCTCAGTTCTGTGCTTGATATTTTTTTTTTTTAAAAAAAAAGGGGGGAAGAAAGAGAGACGGAGCAAGCATAAGAGAAAGGGAGAGGTGGGAAATTCACCACTCACCACTACTAATGTGGTTTTCACCAGCAGAACAGCAACTAACATTACCCTATGGCGGTCACTATCAAAGCCCTTGATAACATCCTCAAATGTTTTTTCCTTTCCACTTCCTGATCCTGGCTGATAGGCCATTTTGCAACCTTCGGCACCTCCTATTGGATACAAACAGATACTCATCGTGGCCGTCACTCTCACTCGCCCAGGGGAGGAAGGAAGGTGATAAGGAGGGAGGACAGGGAGGATAGGAAGGGGGGTGATGAAGGGTGTTATTATGGAGAAGGAAGAGGGGCATGGGAAAGGGCTGCTCCTTTGGGGTGTTGAAGCACTTTCAGTTCCCAGTGTGAAATAATGTTTCCTCTATGTAATGTAAAGGAATGTAAGGCAAGGCTGCTTACATCAAAGGGAGCGGTGTCTGCTCAGGAAATTGAAGACTGGTATGCAAATTTCTGTGTGGGAATTGGGGGGATTGCATGAGTTCTGAATGTGGATATGAATACAGTGTGTGTGTGTGCATTTGTGTGTGTGTGTGTGCACAACCAAGAAACATCGATTTTCCAAGCATGCGTGTGTCATTTGCATGTGTGTTCTCCCTCACCTTGCGGCAGGCCGTCCCACACGTCCAGCCAGTCGTACTTGCAGTCACCTTCTCCCACCAGCAGGGGGTCGTTCTCGAGGTCAAAGGTCAGGAACGTGAGGGTGATGTCCATGTGAGGCGGGGCGATGATCATGTAGGAACACTCCAGATTGTGAGGGTATTTATCCGGGAAGCCCGGGGACTCGATCATGCCGGAGGAGCTGGTGAAATTGCGGAAGCAGAATTCCGACCCTGAGTGGATACAAGGATAAGAGGATATTTAGAAAGGAATGAGCAATCAGTCATAGAAGGAGAAGATACAGGCGTAAGCGATCGATCACATGGCGATATCTCATCTGACTTGCAGAGGGTGTTCCAGAAAGCCGTTCATCACTGACAGCACGCTGGAATATACAGTGGCTGTGGTGGTGAAACACACAAACACACAGTTTATGATTACCGATGGAGGAGAAAATACACAGTGAGCAAATGCTCAAGTAGGCGTGTTGATACGAACAGTATAATAACTCTTTTTGCCAGTCGGGTCCCCTCCGCCTCAGTGTACCCACCTATCTGTCAGCTCCGCCAGCATATTTGACACAAAACCTCAATATTTTCAACCACTTCTGTGCTCAAAACAAATATCAACAAAAATCAGGTATTCATTCAGAAGAGGACTAATATGTTTTATGGCTTTAACATGGCCTTAAAAGACCCCATCCTCATAGGTGTGACATTATGTAATATGACGTATACTGTTACACACGCTTATGCCAGGCTAAACAGAGGAGTAGACTGACCCCTCCTCTACTGCATACATTCAAAATAAATATTCTCAAACACTCTCTCTTGCCTCTTCTCTCTCTCTCTCTCTCTCACACACACACACACTCAAACACACCACAAACGTTGTGTAATGGTTCTAAGTGGGCCCTTTGCGGCGGCTCCTCATTAGCCATGCAGATTTATGCGCCCTGGGCGGCTCACCTTGAGTGGCGGCAGCTGTGTGGCTCAGATCATCTACCCATCAGCCACTGCTCCGCAGCCCACTGGGGAGCCTGAGTCACGGCCGAGTGTTTATGGACCGGCACATCAATGAGGGTGGGAGAGAGCACACATAAAATAGACAGGGGACCGAATGTCTATACACACACACACACACAGTCTCATTCACAAACCTTGGCTATTTTCTCAATCTGTTCATTCGCTCTCCCCTCTAACACTTCTATCTTTATATGTTGGCTATAAACAGTCTTGCTGTATCTGTATTTTTATGCTTTCCAGAATGGCAAATATGTGCATGTGATAGTGTTACAAAGACGCTGCAGGATTTTCATTAGGTCTTTGTTTAACTGCATGTCAGAAATGCCTGTGGTGGTGGCCTTAATAAACCAACCAGTGGCACTTAAATTACTGCTCTGTGGTTGTTTATGAGTGCACTTGCACTGGACACTGGTTTTTCTAACTTCTCTCCAGCTGAAATTACTTGTGGTTCATTTCATTACTTTTTTTCTTTACTTAGACACTTGCAGTTGTCAAGCATTTCTCCCAGCATAAAGAAAAGAGCCTGTTCTTGCAGTTTTTTCCCATCATTCAGTCTGTTGGAAAGCAGATAGGGAGGTCAGGTTGAAGAGGCTCAAGGGAACAGCCTCTGGTAGGTTTCAAACCTGGGAAAGTGGGGTTGCATCGTGTCAACAGCGCTGCACAGTCTCAGAGAACTGCCAGGTTGTGTTTGATACTAAGATACATATTCATAAAAGCAACGTTTGGAGCACAGACATGTTAACAGCACATTCCTTCTGCAGCATTCCTTCGAGGCACCAGTCCTTATTATCAGGCAGCCCTATAAAAGTGGAGGGGTCGGCGGGCTGCTCTGGCCCTCCCCTGTCTACACTTGGTTAATGGCAGAGAACTGACCCCAATCAGCACACAGAGACAGGGAAAAACTCGAGACTTGCACTGTCTGTATCTCTTTTTCTTTGTTTTTCCTTCTCTCTATCGGCTCCCTTTTATCTGCTTCTTCCTCCTCTCTATTTTTATGCCAATTATCTCACAGTTTTTTCTTTACCTCGCTCACTATACATATATATATGCATGTATGCATGTATTAATGTAGTTAAAGCTTGTATGTATGTATGTACCTGTCTGTCAATCTATCTGTTTTGCATACATGTACAAACGGTATACTCAAGATGTTGACACAAAGGTATCAATCTTCCTCCTCATGTTAAAAGCAACCCTCACACTCGTGTCGACTCCCACACACATGCTGCAACATCAAAACAGCCGTGGATCATCTGACTCCATGCTAAGAACCTGGCTGCCTACACACATGCACACACACACACACAGAACTAGACATGTTGAAATATGACGGTAATTTACAGCAAGCTACCAGTGATATCTCCCTATTCCCTCAACTACTGACCTCACCTCTCTGTGCTGAGTGTGTGTGCGCGTCTACAGCTGCTGTGTGTATGATTGGACGGCATAAAATGGAGTAAACATAAATGCTATGAATGCATTAAAGCAGTAACATGCATGCGATTGTAATGAAACAGTAAATTAACTATGTAGTATGTATGAGCCATATGACATGTTTTTGTGAATGCCTTTTATCAAGCTCCTCGCGTGTGTGTTTTTTTTGCTGCTGGCATGTTTGTCTCTCTGTATGTGCCTCTTGTGTGTGTCTGAAGGTGTCTCTGTGTATGTGTGTGTGTGTGTGACAGCTTCCCAGTATGTGTGAGACCCAGTAACACACTGGCCTTGTTTCTTACTGGGTCATGGTGCAGCAGTCTGGAATCCCACCGCCGAAAACTTCAATCTGAGCACAGCTTGACTCCATCGCCTCCAAACACACCACTCTGTGTGTGTTTTACAGTCGGTGTGCACCAAGTAGTCGCTTCACACACTCGGGGCTGCCACGTGCCAACGCTGTGTGCACGCATGTGGTCTCATATTTGAGAGTGCGTGTCTGTGTGTCGCGTATGCATGAGTACCTTCTCTTTTCGTTAGCGCTCATTAGTTCACAGTCTATGAACATGCCAAAAACAAGCCCCCCTTACCGCCTCCCTCCATCACCTCTCGGCCCATCTCTTACCCACACACAAACACATACGCATGCTTGTCTTACGCAGACCCCTGGTTCGTGCTTGCATCGCACCATGAGCTGCCATTTGGCAACAGCTATCCGCTGGCAAAGAGGGGGAGGTCATGGCGTGAGTGTGTGATGCAGGGGGCGAGAGGGTGAGTTGCTGGGTAGAAACCACTCGCCTCTTGCACATGAGTGCCTGATGTAGTAGCAGCTCCACATGTTGTGTCAGGGCAACCCCTTTCCCTCCTCCTCCTCCTCCTCCTCCTCCTTTCTCCTCTCATCCAATCCCTCGTTCCCTCTCTTCCTCAGCGGCGACGCGCAGAGTCTGTGTTCATTCACTCTTTTAACTCTCTGTCTCGTCTGTCTCGCTCCCCCTGTCCTCGGCACGCAACTCTTGCTGAGGGCTCACCTCTGCATTCGCGAGTGTCTGCCGCACATCAAAACCGCCTCACCTTCCGCTCACTGCCTGCCTGTCTGCGTCTGACATACATTTACTCCTCGTACACAGACACACGCAGGATCTCTCATGTAACCCCTGCTTGAGCTCGATTCAAGATTTCATTGAAGAAAATCTCTCCTGAGGCATCTGAGGAGGGGTGTGTGGATGCGTGTGTGAATATGGGGCGGAAGGGGCGTGCTACACAGGGGGGTTAGAGTAGAAAAACTCACAATAACAACAACAACATCATGAACAACATGAAGACCCAGGAAAAGAAAAACAACATTCTTGGCGTGCCACGGTTCGACACTTTTATAGACCCTGAGAGACATTCTGCGTCAGGCTGAAGATGCTTTATATAGAGAGGAATGCTCCTTCTAAGTCACGTGTCACCTCTGTTATGTTTTGGGGAATGGAATGCCATTATCAAGTTTTTGAGAACCAGTAAAGCAGACGCCATAAAGCCTCCTGCTGCTCATGATATCCTGAGTCCTATTCATACAGCTGCCATATCAATTCATTTTGGGACACATTTTCTTCATCACTGATCAGTCTTAAATAATTTTTGCGCTCATCCAGTTTATTTATTCATGACTTTAATTTACCTTTGCCGGTTAATTACTTGAGTGTAATTTAAGCGTAGGGATGAGTCTGGTGATTCAGGAATAAACAACGCATGGCAATCAGCCGTCGCTGAGGCAAGGGTCGCCATCCAATCAGCATGATAACATCAGGAATACACACAGGCTCAGTGTTATGACTGGCGCTTGGGCGGGGGTCCTGCTTCGGGCTGCGCTCCCGTTGCGACTCCACAGATGCCACTGCAGCGGTCACCAGCGGTCGCAGAGGGGACCCAACGCCCTGGGGTGCTCTTGGCCTCGTCTTAACTCGGGATTGGCTGCGACGTTATCTGCCCCCACTGCACTAGTGGTGGGCTTTGGGGAACTGGGAAAAAGGGGGCTTTCCTGGCAAGTCTTCCCCCTGTAGCCGTGGTAACAGCGTCAGTGGCACGTGACTGTGTGTTTGAGTAAGTATATGAGGGATGGATGGGTGCATGGCGGGGGGGGGGGGGTGGTAGTCGGGGCTGAATAAAGGGTTAAGCACGCATGAGTAGGAGCAAAGTAGGCCACAACAATAAGGGGGAGGAGGGGAGGCGTGCACTGTACAGCAGGATTAATACGTATGTGTGCGTGTGTGTGAATGTGGGGTGCGGGGGTGGGGGGGTTTGGATGGGTATGGTGGAAGGATGTTGTTTTGGGGCAAACGTCTCCCCTCAGGAGGTGTACTGGAGGGGTGTGGGGGGGGGGGGTATCAGGATGGATGTAGAGTCAAAGGTCGACTCCTGCTCCTCCTTGCTGGAAATAATTAGCTCTCGCTGCACTGTACCCCATTACACACACACACACTGACACAAACAGATTGCTTGTCCAATCCAAAACCCCCTAGAGTGGTTACAGTCACCGCTTATGTAATAAGGTTGAATGAACAAAACAAAAACAAGCCTCAGTATCATTAGTTACTAGTATGGAAAACAGGCCACGATATGACTCGCTCGCTTGCTCACTCGCTCTCTCTCTCTCTCTCTCTCACACACACACACACACACACACACCCTCATAGCCAGCCAAAACCAGACACACACTGTCTGATTCCTAGACACAGTTTGGCGGGTCACCCCAGGGTCAGCCTGTGCTGTAAGCTCTACTGTCTGTTTAAGATGGGAAGGGAGCTGAACAGACACACGCACACACACACACACACACACACTAACACACACACTAACACACACACACACACACACACACACATCTCCCAGCTGTGTGCTGAGATTTTTATCTCTACTAGGACGCACCCTTTAAAAACACATACTGTACATAAACACACACCCTCACATACGTAAACCCCTGCACTGTACACACACACACACCAGTGCAATTTAGGACTACTATCGCACTTCTTTGGTATAGATACTGACTTTAAATACAGTTTAATCAAGACATCTTTGAAGGAAAATAAATATTACCATCTTGCAATGCTGTTTAAAAATTACACACACACACAAATGCAACTAAAATCCATTAGTGAGAGTTTCACGATGCTGCCAACATTGACTAACAATGTCGATTTTGTTTTGCTTATGATAACATTTTTGGCCATGTTGTTTATATGAGGTTGTTGAATTGTACTTACATATCCATGTTGTATTTATATTGGTGACATGTCAGCACTTTATTCTTGTACACAATTCTATGATTGGGGAAGGTCAACCTGGGACCACTGTTGTTTTCCCCCAAGCCTGCAACTTTCACCCTCCCCTCCGTCTTGTATCTATGTCTTGCTGCAAAACCAATTGCCCTCCCACCCAGGACAAATATAGTTGAAAGTTGAAGTTGAAGTTAAAGTAAAAGTAATAGTAATTACTTCCACACTGGTAAATAAACATCTCAATCGGGATCTCTGCATTCCTGTCAGAAGTTGTAAGCTGTGTATAGTGGAAACCCATGGCCCAGGCCTGCCATGGTTAGACAAACAGCTATGATGAGAGAGCATGCAGGCGCTGGAAATGCTGTAATTAACACATGGCCTCAATCAAGCATCCTGAATACATTTTCACTCTCTGACTCACTCTTCCTTTGTCGTTCTTCTCCCATCACCCCAATAATTTCCCCACCGTGTCTGTCTCTGTTTGCCTCTCTCTATCTCACTCTCTTTCACACACACGCACACACACACACACACACGTGTACTATCAGTCCGCCTCCACATACACACAGACAGACAGAATCTCACTGAGTGGAACCACCCACACACGCAGCGAGCAGACACCTACATGTGCTCACACAGTGACACAATCTCTTATACCCCCTGAATTTATACCAGGATCTTGTTAAAGCCATGGCAACCGCATCCCCCATCCACCAGCCTTCCATCCATCCGTCCATATGCGAGCGTACGCGCGCGTGTGTGTTTGAGAGATTGATGCAATCTACACTATTGCATTATCGGGGTTCAAGCTGGTGGCCTTGGTAACGGAGCTGAACGTCAAATCTGGGTCACATTCATCTGACACAAAACCAGAGATGTTTTTCAAATGTAGGAGGTGATAACTCAATGCATTCTTTCTATAGGAGGAATTCTTATTTTCTGTGCTCCATAAACTCTGACTTTTACCTTTCTTCAATGGCTTTCGATCGACACACTTTGAATTTGAACTTGTTTTTCAATCAAGATACAATTTAAATAAATGTTGGCTGGCGGAGGAGCTACCTAAAATGTTGCAAAGACAATCAGCTGGTAACTCACTTGAGTATAAATCTCTCAGCTGCCTCAAGGCCACCTGACCATTTCACCTCTCCTTCTTCAACACACACAAACACCCCCCACCCACCACCACCACCAAAACAAATATACTTCCCAATACACCCTCACCTGCAAAGTGCACTTCACCTCGTGCACTTCAGCGACCTCGAGAAAATTCCATTTCGGCACACACTCATCCCCATCAATCTCCTCGCCTCCGCCTTTAGCCGTAAACCTTTAACCTAAAGTCCAACTCCAGGTTGCCTCGGAGCTCTCTCCATCATCCCAACACCACAACCACCACCTCCTCCGCTCCCCCTACACCCAGCCCTTCTCATCTCCCCAGAGGAAGTGGATCCTGTTCCAATTAAGCAAGCATTCCTCACATGCTTTCAGGCGGTTTGAAAGTACTTAAAAAAAAGAGCATTTTCCCCCTCTCTCGTTAACTTTTGTTTACATGCCCGGCTGCCTCTGCTGATGCAAATTGTTGTGAGAGTGCTAGCGAGTGTAGGGGTGAACGATCACAGGTTTTGGGCCATTGACATGGAGCAAAGAAATGGCACACACTTGACAAAATCATTAACTTAAGTATTAATGTACAGCAAAGCCTAATGTTTGGTTCACAGTGTGGAAAACTTGTCTGAAGCTCATGTTTCCCACAGAAGTCTTTAAATAATTAGATCAAGCAGTGGAACCTGGCCAACAGTAGTAATGGACATACCTATATATACACATACATACATTAAAACTAAGTACTATACTTGAATACAGTTCAGATATAAATAATTATATTGCGGGACTGATCACATGAATTATGTTGCACTACTGATCAAACTAAACAGCCAATCATCATTATGCAATTATCAATCAAGCACAACTTTCTTGCTCTCTTGATAATGCTTCCTCACCTGTTTTGAAGATCTCGTAGCGCAGAGAGAAGCCCGCCCCCTGATGGGCGTAGTCCGAAACAAATCTGATCTGGAGGGAGGGTCCAGACGAGATGATTGGCGCCGGGGCGATGTTGCTGCAGTGTCGACCCAGAACGTCAGCGGTTTCCGAATTCCCATCGCGGATCTCGATGAAGTCATACCTGATCCACAAAAAAAAAAAAGGAGACATGACAAAGACAGAGGTTATTTCTCGTTGCATTCAAATGTTTTGTCGCAAGCACCCATCAGAAAACGATCTTAAATTTCAGTTTACGTCGAGCTTAACGCAGCAGGAAGGGATTAAGAGAAGTAAAAAGATAAAAGGAGAGCGGCAAAGGGGGGTGGTAAACACGGAAAGATGGTTATGGGGTTATGCAATGAGCTAAGCTAATAAAAACCAGACAGGTGTGGACCTATTTACCATCATGACTCCTGCCTCAGGACAGAATACACAGTGTCCAAGCAAAGAATTTAGGAACATAAAACAATGCTAAGATACAAATAAATCTATCCACCAGAGAATTGGCTCGTAGTCAAACCATCTCCAACTTGTGCTGTTTCCTCTCTGCTGCATTCAATAAATCAAGCTCTTACAAATACGACCCAGTTTTCCTCAGAACAACAAACTCAGATCCCGTTGACATCAGCTTGGGGCGAGCAATCCCCCAAATCATTGAATCTTGGATCACAGGAAAGGAAAAAGGAGGGAGGACTGTATTTCAGAACATACTGGGCTGCAGTGGCTTTCAATCTGAGGGTTAAGATGCAGGCAAATATACAGCTGGATAGATTCATTAATACGGAGCGTAAAAATAGATCGAGAGGCTCATGAAAAAATAAAGAGGTGAGGGCTTGAGGAGAGGTGAGGATATTAAGAGGGCAGTGGGTGAGGTGGGGGTTTAGAGAGAGAAATTAGGGTAAATATATGTGAAGACACCTCATGTTTTAGCTTCCACATGCTTGAGCTCTCAGCTCATTATGACCTTTGACTAGCCGACTGACCCTGATGGATAAAAGCACATTCTTAACTGTCAGGTCAGTGTGTGTGTGTGTGTCTCTTTATGTTTCTGTGTGAAAGAGAAAGACAGAGAGAGAGAGAAAGCCCACCTGGCTGATCCAGAATTAGCTCATTGCCTTGTGTTTCATTCCGCTAACATTATTAGACACATATAAAAGCACAGTCGCAGACACACCTCGACTCTCTGCGGATGATGTTTGATTTTCTCTGCTTTAAATGTCACATGGGTGGAGTTTACAACATCCGGACAAATAAAACAGGGCAAAACCTGCTGTTAGAAAATTATTCTTGTGACTATGGGTGACTCCTCAAATTCAGAATGACGTTGTCGCGACGCCACGTCAAGTATGAGCCTACTCGTTCAATAAATGTTAAAGAACAGTAGAGAAATACAGAGGTAATGTGGGTATAAACGCCCCCAGCATGAGCCATGACGCTTACAGTAGGTTGTTTGCCTAATGAATCATGTTTTATTTTAAAGTTTAAGTACCCTTGCATCACTGTCAGTATGTTTAAATGGCTTTTACGCTCTTTGTTACACTGTAATTGTCCTATGAGGCGAAGCCATCTGCTACTCCAGATGCTGTTTCCAGGGAAAGTTACAATTTCTACATTTACTTGACAGTGTTGTTACGACTGGTGAGTACAACAAAAACTGTAATTTACTATAAAACACTGTCTTTCTGTACATAACCTCCAATGATTGATACTGTAGCTTTGTTGATATGATTAAGAAGGGACGGGCTTGTGCCTGGGAGCTGACAGTGAACCACTGGGTTTTAAGGTAATAATTTTGGGTTGTGACCATATTGGAAGGTGTGGAAATCTCTATAATTTTTGTTTGCTACTATCTCAAGTACTGTTTTAAGTAAGTTACACTAAATTTTACTTGATTGAAGTTCTTCCCAAAAAAGGCATTCATTCACTTTTTCCAAACATGCTGTTTATATGTGTGTGTGTGTGTGTGTGTATCTTCATTTCCCGCAAAAATACGCATGCTGTTGTGTTTCAAGTTGTACAACTGTGAATAATATCCTTGTAATTTCGGTCTCTGTATTATTCATCCCTGTTTCCCACTCTTTCACTTACTCATAAAGTGCCTCTTCTTCCTCCCATGTTGTGATTCCCTGCATAACTAACAGCATCACCGCAGGAGCCTTGAAGCTACGTGGAGGACACCCTCCCGACATACACGCACGCAAACGCACCCGTCTCAATTAGTTCATATGACGGAGCTGTCAAAAATCAACGGGGCCGCTTTTCTCTCGGTAATTACTGTTATGGTCTCTTTGATGCTGATGCTGGGTTTTGAGCCACTTTTAGACACAGCAACTTCATGTTCTAAACAGGAAACTGTTGTTGTTTTTTTCTCCACTACTTCCCAAAGTAAAGCTGAAAGGTACCAATCAGCACTAGCTTATGTTTCTATGTGGCATCTAAGCACTAATACTGCTTTTGTACTGCCAGCTTGGAATGAAACCTGGATTAAGTAGAGTCACTAAGCTTCTTTTTTGGCTATCTCATTCCTGCAGTGTATTGATTCCTATACAGAGCATTCAAGCTAAGACTGCTGATGGAGGGATAATCCCGACCACATTAATCTGGGTCAGAGCAGCACACGTACAGGTGAGGATCAAAGTGTGAAAATGCTGCACTGAGCCTGTAATGTCACCACAACATTGTCAGCACCACATAAGCATCCGACAGACAGCAGCAGTGCGTAGGAAGAGGTCGCTTCCACGAATTTAGAAAAGTACAAAATGAACAGCCAAGTATTGTTATTGTGAAAGTGTAATGAATCGGTTTTGGAAACTGCTCTGATTTGGCTTCGGAAAGATATTTAGGTCGTGTTTTTGAATTTATTGCTGATTTTAAAGGGTGGGTCCATCAATTTTACACAGCAGTGAGTAACCTACTACTCAGCCTGAGAAAATAGTGGTATAATGCCTTATGTGGAGCTGGAGGATTGGGCTTGGGGATAATAATTTTTAACAGGAACCTGTGTTAGAAATTGGGGTTGGATTATGGGAATTGCAGGATCCAACATTTTTGAAGCTTGACTTTTTCTTTGGACTACAAGTTAGGACAGTGCTGACTCTGCTGCATTGAGTTTGGCTGTTCTTTCTCTCTCTCTCTATATCTCTCTCTTGAGCCTCTCTAACCTAATGGAAGTGCAGGAGTGCTGAAAATGCAATAAATATATTAGTTTGTCTTGATACATTGGTAAGAAGACGTCCTTGCTTCCCGTACATCCTCGCGGTTAAAAGTTATGTGATGGCTGTGGCTGAAGCAAAATCTGCACAAAACTAGGCCTCAAGAGCACTCACGCCAAGGAGTAAAGAAGCCGTCGTCCAATTCTCTTATACATGTCTTGGTTGTAATCCTGCATTACAGAGGTGATCGTAAAGGCTTTAGTGGCGAGCTCCCACAGTGAGCCTGTAAGAGCCACGGCTATCCCTAAGTACGCCAGCTTAGGGCTGTAACTGACACATGCTTAGGGAAAACACACACTCAAAAATGTGCCAACAAACACACACACACACACACACACACAGATAGACAGACACACAAGCACACACTGATACAGACAAACACAGGAGTGCGCGTACATACTCAGTGCTGTATTGCCAACACCACGGATAAAAGGCCAGCGAAAGAGCTGGGAGCCTAATTAGGTTTTAATTGATTTTGGAGTGGGTCTCTATCCTTCTTTCTCTCTCTCTCTCTCTCCCTTACTTTCTCTCTCTCTCTCTTTCTCTCCTGTCGTGGATTAGCGTCAGTGAGTGAGTGTTCCTCAGATGTGATTATTGACCTGTTCGCTCAGCCTCTCCCCAGGCTCTGATGAATACATGCATGAGGGCCTGACGTGTGAGAGCCCACTGTCTGTCTCTCTCAAACATACACTTGAACGCATTCCAGGACATTGTACACACACACACACACACATAAATTGTAACACACACACAAACCCATGAAGACACACATTAGCATCGCATACCACTCACGCACGCAGCCCCTCATCCAGATCCAGATTCCATTAGGAGTTGTTTTGAGCCAAACCCCGCCTATGTCTGACACCATCCATTCCCAGCTTTCTGTCTGTCTGGCAGTCTGTCTGGGTCTGCATGACCGGCCCTGTGTTTAGGAAGCCATTATGGGGCACCCCCACCCCCATAGAGAATAGCTAGAGCAGAGGGAGAGGGGTTAAGGAAACTAAAAACCCTTCAGGGCCAGTAATTCTGCACCAGTCCAGACATGTCCTCTCTTCCTCTGCTCTCATATATCATTCTACCCCTCCGCCAAAAACGACTAATTGCCTTTCACACCTTTCGCTGTTTGTTGGGGGACCAGGGACATTTCCTGCAGGCATCACCACAGAGAAACCAAACTGCAGTATGTATACACTGTGTGTATGTATATTTACAGGTCTCACAACTCGAATTTTGTGGCTTTCAGTCAGTCTGGTCTGGTCATCCTCCTTGATCCCTTCTTCTTTAGCTACCTGATATTGTGTTTCCTTATAATTAATCTAAATATACACAAAGCATCCACTGGAAGCGTCAAAATAACACAAAAGATTAACACATAATTTGATGTGGATGCGTCATGGCCGTCTGATTTATTTTGTTTACGCTGATAAAAGAGCAACAGCTGTTCCTAAATATAAGCAAACCAAACTTGGCTGTACTCAGACACTTGAGGCCTGCAGTTGAAATGATTTTCATCTCTGCTCCGTTGTGTTTTTTTCCCCCCCTTGTTTCCTACTCTTGGAGCACAGAAACCCACAGGATCCCGATCCGGTAAACAATGAAGAAGCGTCTGTCGTCTTCTCTCTTCTCCTTCTCGCTGATGTGCAGAAGCAGAAATCCAGTAAGGAGGAGGGAGGGTGTACAGTCGACACACACCCAGATTCGCAGGCATCTACATACACACACACACACACACACACACACACACACACTACCACCCACTCCTCCCACCCTCGAAGGGGACTCTAATAAACCATAAGTGCCTCTGAAATATTAACTAGATGCTTGGAGCAAAATCCCTGCAGATCCACAAGGCCTGCCATCTTCAATCTAGACCAAAAAACAAATAGCACTCCTCTTCCTCATCTCCTCATGCCTCAGCTCCTTCTCCTGCTGTCCATCACAGATTCATACTTACAGACGACTGGGGCCAAACCGCTGACCGCAGGCAGTCTGGGCTCGGCCCCCGGACCTTCTAGTGCGGCATTGATCTGAAACATCAGACTATAACTGCTGTCTGAGCTGAAGCCGCGACCCTGCTGCCCCTGCTGGATGCATTTTAATGGACTTCTATCAACATATATTTGCGATGGGAGCTTTTCCATGCTGCGTTGCAATTCATCCAGACACCCACATATGTTTCAACTGAGAGTTTAGATCCTCAAGTACAGTGCTGCACGAGGCTAGGCTAATCTTACAGCTTGGATAAGTTGCTCAGAAAGCATTTGAAATGTTTGATAATGCTGGTTTTTTACATTTAATCATACCTGTTACTTATTATATCATCATTACAGCACTGACAACTGTTATAGTCATGACCGCTAGACGCTGATGACCATAAACTTGTCCTAAACGCCGGCCAAGTGCCAGATATTGACAAATCAGAATCTGAACAACTCCCTTTAGTCATGACCTCTGGCAACTCATCTGTCTCTCTTTTCATCCTGAACCATCAACCTCCTCCTCCTCTTCATCTCCTACCCTCTCTCACCCTCTGGCCATTGCTGATCATCTATTGATTTCCCATTACAAGTGGAATACAGACATTGATCCCACACTTCTCTGCTTCCCCACCCTGGGGTATTAGTAAGAGGGTGATATCATGCGTGCACACACACACACACACACAAAACACAGGAGAGTTGTTATGTGTTGGTGACACCTCTCACTGTGACCCGGCATGTCACAAGCTTAAAGTTATAAAGTTATAGCTTCAAATCTTTCCACCTCAGGCTACATCCAATAACAAATAACCTAATAAAATTGAGAAAATATAAACCACAGAAGGTGGAAGAAATGGATCTTCCTCAATGACTACAGTTTTATGTGTATGTGTGTGTGTGTATATATATGTCTGTATGTGATTCTGCTGGTTCCGATGTTTAATTCAGGTGTGTAAAAATAAAACACTTTCTCCTCAGGCTAGAGGAGAGGGAGAATGAAAGAACAAAAGGGAGGATGGGGGGGGGGAAGAGATAGATCAAGAGAGGGAGGGAGGGAGGAAGATGAAGCAAAAGAGAAAGTGAGAGAGTGAGAGAAGGAGGGAGGGAGAGCCGTCTCCACCTCACTCCTCTCTCTCTCTTTCTCTCTCCCTTCCTCAGCTCCTGGTATATCACTAGGTAGCATCCTGGGGCTTGGTGATGGCAGATTGCATTAGAGATATGGGCCTGATATTTCATCTAGCCTTTATTACATTTAGTTCGCATCAATCGGCTGGCAGCCTGGAGGTAAGAGCTATTTGGCACGCGGCCGGACTCCCCCCTGAAAAGAAATCCTGAATTAAAGTGCCACCTCAGACATGGAGCGCCTGCATAAGGCTGCGGATTTGATTGCTGCAGCACAGCCGCGGTTTGGCTACCTTACATCGTCCGAGTACTGACTGTTTGAACTCACTGAGGGAAAATCACCAGCTGGCCTAGGATATTACCCAGAGTTCAGACCCCTTGCCTAGGCTGACCAAGCCCTTTTCTTGGGTTTTATAAGAGCCTAAAGTGCCCAAGGGGGGATATGATGGTTTATGAGCACTCTTAAACCGACAGGTTGTAGGCTTAAGTGTGTACGTGCATGTGTTTTTAAGCATATCCACTGAAAACATATGTCCATTTACAATCTTTATGGCCATGTATTTCCACGATCAGCAGTCCAGACCACATAGCTCTGCGTCCTTCAGGTAACACGGCACTGGTTTTCTCTGTTGCCGTCTCTGTAATCCTAGCTGTCACGCAGATTTTCAGCCCTGACCGAGACGGTGAGCCCTCCACCTCTGCACCCCTCCGGCTCCCTTCGCCCCATGTGATTCCCCTCACCGTGAAAACATGCAAAAATCTACTCACTCACACCGCCGTGCCTAATCACACAGGCAAAAAAAGGAAGCTACCCGTAACAGCACTACAGGGCTCGGATCAATCCGGGTAAAAAGCATAACATAAGATGGAGAGAGCAGGAATATCGAGCCGTACTTTGGATTTTTCCACTTATTTCTGCTGTGATTTCTGCGCCCCAAAGGGAAATGCATCCTCCGTGAAACAGAGAAGGGCAAACACATTAGTGTTGGAGGTTATGCATAAATAAATGCAGGCGTGATCCCTTATTTCTCTAATGGGCCTTTAAGATGGGGGATAACTCGGAGGCTGGATGGATAGATGGATGGAGGGGAAGAGGGAAGAAGTGGAGCGGCTACTCTTACAAACTAGCACTTGCTTACATGCTGGCAGAGTTACTCACACGTAGACGCCTTTTGCCACCCACGCTTACTTACTCTGTGTCTCATACACACATGCGCACACACGTACATACAGGATAAAGGGAGATTGAGTGGGAGTGTGTGTTAGAGGGCAGGCCAAGGCCTCAGTCCCTCCAGGCGAGCGTAAAAAAAAAAACCATCCTAATAAAACTCTCTGTGGAAAGGAAAAAAGAGGAGGCATTTCAGTTTTCTCTTCTTCTTCTCCTCCCTCTGCCTCCTCCCGCTCTGCACGCCTTGGGCTGTGAGAAACTGCTTGACACACTGCTTATCAACAGCTGAGCCATTCCTCTCTGCACTACAGCGGGGAAGTCCAGTGTGCCACAATGTTGACGCAGTGACTCTGGTGTTAAAGCATTATTACCGAAGAACATATTGGGAGGGAGATAATTATGCAACATTTGTGCCTTTTTCAAAAGCGTCAGAAACCCGGAGACGTAAAAGCCGAGACATCAAAATAACATTTCCAGTTCACTGCAACATGACGCAACTGTGTGAATAGGACCGACAATCATTACAAAAACCCTTTCACCAAAGCAGCCATTGATGTACACATGAAAGTAACATTTGTCTCCTGGCCAGACAAAGTGCTTTGTCAGTAGACAATGCAAAAACACCCATCTAGGATTATTAATTCTTCAATTTACAGAGAGATGGGAGGGCTGGAACAAGGAAAGGAGAAATAAATGGGCGTAATTGCAGAGAGTACGCTGATAAGTCGAGGAGGAATCTTGTCTGTGTTCATTTTAAACAGACCAAATGGACAAAAAAAAAAAAAAGTCTCAGAATGGGTGCATTGTGCAACATTCTTCCTGAATTGGTTGTATAAAACTGGATTAAACAGACGAGACCATGACTTCTTCCTTCTTCCTCTGAGGTCAAAGACAATAGGATACCATATGATTTGGATTATTCGTGTCTCTGAGAAAGGAAACTGACCAACGTAGTCATATCCAGTCGAAAAACAGCTGGGCCTCATTCTCTTCTTTTTCTCCTCCTTCCCTTCTCTGTTTATCCTCTCTCTCTGACTTTTCCCCTACAAACTTCAAACTACATCACGCTTCTTTTCTTTTATCCATCTGGTCTGTCTTCCCTTCATGCTATCTGCCCTCCGTGCCCAAACTCAGACACACAGATTTTCAAAAGTTGCTTGGCATTTGATTATCAGATGGAGGAGGATTACAGCTGGATCGTCCTGATAATGTCAGATAAGTTGATACACACAGAAAAATTATTCTAAAAAAAATCTGTTTAAACTTTCTGATAGTGGTGTATGAATTGATGCGTTGTCCTTCAGCGAGTCAAGAACTTCTATCATCTAGTTTCCAGCGAATTAAAACAAAAAATATCTTTTCTTGACCCAGGTTTTTTTATCCTACAGCACTGACTTCACCAGTGGAAGGAAAACATCGACTAATTATTTGAATCATTCTTTCCATGCGATCTTTATTGTGACCCGCTTCGCTTGTCTGTTTTCACCATCGTGCGAATGAGACCAAAAAACCTGGGATGTGGAAACTGAAATGAGCAACATTTTCTACTCTCTGAACTATTGAGGTTATGCGCAGCTGACGTGCCCTTGAGCAAGGAATTAAACCCAGTAATTGCAGCAAAGAAGCCTTTAAAAGGCCAGTACTAAAAGTGTGCGGTTGCACTGGGCAGCGTCCAGGACATAATGTGTGTAATGATGTGAATGTGAAATGGGACGGGAGAGCTTATGTGCCCAATAAATAATAATTTCACTAACAGAAAAAAAACACACAGTCCATTTAATGGTCTGCATTTTCCAGAAAGCTTGTATCTACAATTAAATTTCCTTTGCGATTGACCTGGAATGGTCAAAATGTGGAAAATGTTTCAACAACTTAGGATCAAGCCAAAACCGCTGACAGTGAATTATAATAGTATGTAAAAATCTGTGTGCTTCTACAGGAAATTACTTAAAATGCTTTTGTAGCATACTAATGAAAATGTCACCACAAATCGCCATTCAGCTAGAATAATAATACGCTGTGAAGTCCTTATTTGGTCAAAGCAATTTTACTCTGATAGAAAAGAGTGGTTTACAGACTTCACTATTATGACACCCCTCTTTAAAAAGCCCTGCCCCCCCCCCCTCCCCGTCTTACTTGCAGTCCAGCCTCTCGATCTCAAAATGCGGGTTGAAGTTGAGGACGATGCGCTGCGAAGGCTCTGGCGCCGTGATGATCCAGTGACAGTTCTGATGAGGCGGGTACTCCAGAGGATAACCGGGGGAGGTGATGTAACCCGCCTCGCTGGCATCTAAGACACCCCCGCACTCCGGCACTGCCATTGAGAGATATAGAGAGATAGACAGAAGAGTGGGATACAGAGGGAGACAACAGTTATTGAATGTAAAATAATAATAATAATAAAAAAAATGCAGGAACAATTCTGTAAATTGTGTAAGTGCTTTATTTTAAACTTAGTCATGGTGCATTTCTACATCCGTCATTTGCATGAGAGGCCATTGTCAAACCATAAAAAAAATCCCCAGTAAATGGTGACTCAGAGGAGCGCTTTCATTTACCTTGTTTTTCTGTATGAAGATGTGATGAGCAACAAATGAACAGTAAAACAAAGAAAGCAATTTAGGCCGTCAGTTAGGAGGAAATTGGAAAAACTTCTCCATTGTGGATTCTCAATGCGAGCGGGACCACATGGGTAAGCTATTAAAACAATAAAAGATCATCACTGCCGCATTTGGTGAGCGCGCACACACACACATATACACACATATGCAGAGAGAGACACACAGAGCCTTTTTCACCCCCTTCCACACCCAAGCTCTTATCTCTCTACTTCCCCATTGGGAGCGTTCTCCAAGTGTAATTGTTGCTCCGGCAAGCCAATCTGCAAACATTAGGACACATTCTCTGATCCTATCACATTCTCCCAGGAACAATAGCCTGCCAATGGCATCGCTCAGCAGGCTTAGACAGGAAGTGACACACAGACGGCCTGTCTAGCGGGGTTCTGGGGGTCACCCCGACTCTGTAATGAGAAGCTAACGCCGCAACAAAAGCCCTATTCTCTGCTTGCGCCCGGACCGCTACGACAGCTCTCGCGCTTTGCGTTATCTCTCACAAACACGCTAAACACATAAACTCACATGCACATACAAAAGGAACATGTATACGGGTATTCTACACGCGCACACACACCCAACGAGGCATCACACACACACACACACACATGCACGCACACACCCAGCATCGTGTACAATGGTTCTTTTATTACTTTTGCATTGCAATAGATTTGCAGACATTATTATTCTTTACGGAGGCAAAGGCGAAACGTGTTCTCCATGACAACAGCCGGGGGGTGGTTTTGCTCTCTACCTTCCTATACGTGCGCATGTGTGCGCTCGGTTGCTGATGCACCAGTGGGCTCTCTACATGTAATGAACTTCGTGATATTGAACTCAAAGAGAGACAAATGTTTTTTTTTAATATTGTGGCAGGCGTATGTTGGCCAAATAAGGAAAACACCACAGAGGAAAGAAAGCAGAGCTATTTTAGGCAACAAACAGAATCTTATGGTATACTGCCATTAACAAAGCAGTACCAAATGGTGGGTTTAACCACTCAGCCGCTGAGCTGAATCTATTCTTGACATAAATGGGTTGATATTCTTGCCTGTTTCTTTCAAATTTCTGTGAAAGCATCAATAAAGGAAGCGGAAAGAAAGAAAAAAAAACAGCACCAAAGGCTTGAAATGTAATAGACCCTTCAAGTGTTGACATTTCCACCGCCTATTGTGCTTAAAAGGCACACTTAAGATTCTCTGACATTTGATAGAGCTGCGATGGCTTCCTTACTTTGTTACTGGAGAGGAGCAACGCCCACGCTCACACACCAGGCACACACAGCTGCCGGTGATTTCATGTGAGTGCACAACTCCAGCCGCCCACACGCACACACGCGGATACACATACAAGCTGTTACACAGATATACAAATGCACACAAGTTCAGCTACGTGCGCACACACACACACGCACACACACACACACACACACACAAAGGCACTCACAAGGATGCACACTTAAACACACACCCACACGTTCATGCGCGCGCACACACACACACACGGGTGCTGTTCCATGTTCAAACGGCCACCCACGCACGCACACATCCAAATACATACAGAGGGCCTGTCAATCACAAGGGTCGACAGAAGTAGAAAAAAAAATAGCTAACTGAAAAATTTCAAAAAAGATAGTGGGGATGGCAAAGAATGACAGAGACAGACAGAAAGCCACACACACACACAGACATCTCTTTATCTGCTGCGGCTGTTCAGACAGACAGTCATTGTTGGGAAGCCTATGGAGGGAAAGGGGTGCAGGAGGCTATCAGCACGCAGAGCCTCGGCAGATTAAGCCGTTTGGGGAGAATCCTGCAGCCTCGACACTTTTTCCCTGAGCTGCCAATTCAATGGCCTCCAAGGAGGATGAGGAGGAAGGGTGGAGGGGAGAGAAGGAGAGGAGAGAAGGAGGAAAAGGATTACAGCAGGGAGAAAAAAAAATGGAAGAGAAGGGAAGGAGAGGATGAAAGCGAAGAGGAGGGATAAAGGAGAGGAGAGAGGGAGAGGAGGATGAGTGGACCGAAAAAGGAGGAGAGACAGTGAGTGAGGCGATGGATAAAAGATGGATTGAAGAGGAAAGGGGGAAGATTGATCGAAAGGGGAGGAGGGAGAAGGCGGTGGGTGGGGTTGATGTACGATAGACGGGTGAGAGGACATAGGTGGGTAGAGCGAGGGAGAGGCAGGATGTGTGACAGGCGGAGGGAGGGAGGGAGGGATAGAGAGAGAGAGAGAGAGAGAGAGAGGGAGGCAACAAAAGGTGATGAGGAAGGAGAAACACGGAGGCTGAGGAAGGGAGAGAGATGCACCGAGCGAGAGGAGCGATGGAGCGACCGCGTGTGTGCATGTGTGCGTGTGTGTGTACTGCGCAGAGAGCCTGACGAGCCTCATTAAGACATGCCTGCTATCCAGCGGCTCCCTGTAGACACTGACCCCACTGGGAAACCTCTGTCAGTCAGCTCACACACACACACACACCGGCACTGGCATGTGTGTTTTTGAGTGTGTGTGTGTGTGTGTGTGTTTCTTTGCTGCTTGTAAGAAAAATAAAGAATGATGGAGATGTGTATTTTTTCCTAATTGCTTGGATATCCATGGCAATTAGTTGGTGTAAAATATGTATGAATGTGTGTGTGTGTGTGTGTGTGTGTGTGTGTGTGTGTGTGTGTGTGAGCTGACAAGCAGTATGTTTTGATGAGAACAGAACTTGTGGTGTTGGATGAGTAACACGGGGGAAGCACTCAGGAGCTGCCAGCGAGCTTCATGAATTACACTGTCTCTTCTACTAGAGGGGCTCATCTGTCTACACACACACACACACACACACACACAAGTGCCACATACAGTATGTTCCCACCATGCACCATGCACGGACCAAAACCCTATTACATGGGAACAACGTCACTACTATGTGTGTGTAAGAGTGTATTTGCAGAAGTGTGTTTTTCATTATTATTCTCAGAGCTGTGTGGATGAAACTGAAATGCAGCAGAAATACTGCAAATACAGGTGTGTATGTGACCTTGTTTTTTTTTTATTGTAAGCATATACTGTGTCAATGAAATGAATGTTAATTAAAGTGTGTGTGTGTGCAGATTTTGTTTAAGTCACTCCAGATACAGTCAAACCCAGAGACATCTTTGTACCCACTGTGAGTGCCTTTATCTTCATTATCTGAGAAAATGTGCATATGTCTGCATGTCTTAGCTCACGTTCAGTGGTGTGTGTGTGTGTGTGTGCGTGCACGCCCGCGCTCTCATTTCTATTAGCCGCCTTATCTGGGGGAAGTATGGCGTCACGCTCTGGGATAAGCTGCGAGTGTGCGGAGAGGCGCTGATAAATCCCTCCATCATTCCTAGTGTCTCTTGCCCCTCCCTCCCTCGCCACCACCACCACCACCCACCCCCCCCAACCCCCCCACCTTAATTAAAAAGTGCTATCGCCCAGAGTGAGGGAATGAGAGGGGAGAGTGGGCAGCACTCATCCATTCAGTCAAGAGCAGGGGTTGTCTCTCCGACTGCTTTTAATCTCACCCATTCCACACTAGACTGGACCCAAGGAGAGCTAGAGGATGAGGAGGAAGGGCGAAGAAAAGAGATTCACTTTTGTTGCACTGTGCTATAAGACCTTTATGATGAGGCAGAATGGCAGCCCTTTGGATAAAAAATAAAGCAGTGGTGGTATAAGCGGTATCAGTGGTAGTGGAGGTGTGTGTGTGTGTGAAGAGAGAACTTAAAATTGACATTTAATGAAAAATCCACACTTACTGATATGTGGTTAAATATCATCAATATGCCAGTTTCAAAGCTTTCTGGGAGTAATCTTGTTACTTTCCATACTTGTTGCATTCACCTGTGAGTGATAATAATATCACACAACGTCTAATTTGCATGTTGCATGAGTAGATGGAGAAGTTAGTGTCTTCTATGATGGCTTTTCCCCGACAGTCGCTTCAAAATGGCAAATTTTACTTGTATTGATGTTTATCTTCTAGACTAAAGAAACCAAAAGACACACCAACGTACAACGATCAGCTCAGAAAAAGCAACCTACACAGACAAAAGCTCTGTTAAACAGTGTTTAATGTGTTTAAGGGGGGATTTTTTTTTCATGTAAGAACTAACAAAAGCCACATCAAAGGCAGATAATATCCAAAAATCCTCTTTTCCTCTCCCTCTGCCTCCTTCTTTTTCTTCCTTTCTACTCCTCCCTCCCTAACAGGATAAGTGCCCCATGCTAATCAGCTAAATGCACAGTGCTGGCCATCGTGATCAATGGTTCAATGGATCAATCGAGTAAACAGATGGTTGCTGGTGCCTGCAGGGGGGTAATGGTGTGGGCCTAATCCTAAACACTACCTGACTACAGTATCATGTCTCCTTCTCCCTTGGTGCGCTCTTTTGTCTCTGTGCGACAGCTTCAAACCTGCAACGTCGAGGCTTTTCACAAAAGATTTCCCTGTCTAAAGAGTGGAGGTAGCAGAGCCTACATCAGCGAGGGAGAGCTGTGAAGAATTGCGCTTTGCTGTGAGAGTCTTGGTGATTTGCTGCCACTCCCCCCCACCCCCCGCCACCACCCGCCTCGCAGAATGTTACCTTTCAGCGGAACCGACTGCTTAAAAAAGGCTTTTTTTATGGTGAAATGCAGCTCTTACAAAAGTAGTTTTGTAGCTAAATTCACCCCCTTTACTCTTTCCACTTGTACCCTCTCCTCTTTAGCCCCACATGTGAATTACCGTAAATTCAAAATGCTTTGCCTCTTGACAATGCTAACCCCCTCCAGCTTCCATCTAAACCTGTCCCTGAGCGCCCGTTAAGACCCCCCTGTGCGGCTAATGCAGCAGAGTGAAAGACCCAGCTCTGTTTTATTTATGGGGGTCTTGTTTTTAATTTCACCCCAAGTGCAGCGTGCTGTTCCAGGGCTTTGCGTGAGCCTGTGACTCTCATACCTGACTGGTATTGAACGGACCGCTCAGTTTGTCTTTGGCTATGAATGCTAATAGGTGACCTTGTTTTTCACGGCTGATACCTCTGAGGCTGGGGCAGATTAAAACACAGAGAAATGCAAAGAATTGAAGGGCGGGTGGTAGAGGAGTGGAGGAAAGAAAAGGCGAAGGCGTAAGAGGAAAAAAACAAACAGATAAGGGCAAAAAAAAAGACCAACAAAGAAGATAAAAATGAGACAGCCCTTTCACCCGGGAGGTAACATTCAAAAAAACAAATGATTAAATGAGTAGAAATCGAACTCTGGAAGAAGATGATACCATAGGTGGAAAGGATGCACAGCCTCCCACTCAATAAACATGCAAATGAGCTGCTTAATGGCCTGAATATTAATGCCTGTGGTAACGAGTAATTAATGTACATGTCACTGAGTCAAACTATTGTGATTACAGTATAAGTGGAGTGGAAGTCTCTCCGCCTCGGATAGAAAGACCGCAGCAAAGAGGCCTTGAGACAAGAAAAGGGACTTTCATTCCACATGAGGGGGACACCAGCAGAGAACAGCAGGCCACAACTGAAAAATGTCCAAGCACCTTATATCTTTCTCAGCTCATTTACCCTCAGAGCAAGATTTTTCACGCTTATAGAGGTATCCGGCTGAGATGCTTCGGGCGTGCAACATTTTATTCCAAAAAAACCCCCCACTATATCTTAAGGGAAACTTTAACTACCTGAAAAGTATCAAGCTGCTAAAACCCCAAATCATCAAAAGCACAAATTCTCTATATTGCAAAAGTCTTTAGTGTGACTCTGATGTTTCATTGTAACAGTGTGCCTGTTTTTCAGATGGTAGATTCACTTCATTTCTTTTGCTTTCGACCTATAAAATCTCTCCCTGTAGAGCTCTGTAGATTTTACCCCACTTTAGCTGTGTCACCCCAGACGACAGTGTCGCTTCATAAACCCTTAATGCGATCTGTTCCCTGTCCGTCCAGTGCTGCTTTAACTGTGTGACCCCTGCACGCTTTGATGTTGCCCTTTCCTCTCACACTCCGTTTGATGAACAATCCAAACCCCCCCCCCCCCCCTCCCGGTCTCTCCTCTAAGTCTTCCTCTCTCTTGTTCCCTTCTGTTTTTTCGCATTATGGCTTGGTGGATGCCTTGGGTAGCTGTAATGAAGCTTTTGCATGTGCCTCCCATTCTCCTCTGTATTCACTGTTTTCTCTCTGCCCCCCCCCCCCCCCACATTTCTCTCTCTCTCTCTCTCTCTCTGCTGCACCCTCTTCCTCTCTCCTGTCTCTCTGAACCTCCCTGCTCTGTCTCCGCTCTGTTCTCTTTCAGTCTCTCTTTCCTCTGGCATCTGTGTGTAATGTGGCTCTTGAGGGGAGCATGGAGGCAGGGACATGCGGTGCAGTGTCTTGGCAGGGGAGAGAGAGAGAGAGAGAGAGAGAGAGAGAGAGAGAGAGAGAGAGAGAGAGAGAGAGAGAGAGGGGGAGGTAGGGGGATCCAGCTTCTTGCTTGCCTGATGACTGCCAAGAGGCCCACATCTGTCTCTGATCAACGGGTACACAGGCAGCCAATAAAACACACACAAACACACACACACACACACACACGCACGCATGCATTCGGAGGGATGGCTGGGATGACTGTCCTATTTAAAACAAGTAGCCTAAACAAGGGGAAGAGCCCATATGAAGCAAACGGAGCATGGTTTCATTTTGAGGGCAGGCCAGCGGGTGGTGTTGTAAAGGCTCAACAATTATCATGGGATCATGAACAACTGTCCACCCCACCTACTCCCAGTGAAAAAAATAACAACAATGCAACCAAATGTAGACTACTCTATAGAGTATAAGCATATATACAGTATAAAAACAATTCCCTAATGCTTTATAATAGGAAAAAGATGAATATGTCATAAATTAAGATGTGTAAATAAGTACGATTAATTGCCCTCCAACACAAAACACTACAGAAACATTATATATAGGCTGCTATTGTTATTTTTCCTTGTGCAAAATCTCCACCTGCATAAAATATTTAACTGTGACGCCCTGAGTCAAACCAGGAAAACCAACAAGAAATGTAGGAGTAAGTGCCTTACAAGGATGAGAGAGAGAGCGAGAGGCCATGTGTCATTCACTAGTGGCGTCACTTCTCTGTAATGGTAAGCCCCTGCATCCTTTCCCACCAACACTTCCAAACCTGTTTACATCCTGCGCATTTCTGGTGACACAATGAAGCAACAACTGATGAATTATGTTATTATTTGATCAAGCTTCCTGGTGTTGATTCTACGCTTCATTAGGCTTCTAAATTAATTTAGCGCGCTTTCATTAGTGAATGAAATGTGCGCTTTTTCTGTAAATGTAGCCTATTTCCGTACCTTACTGTAAGAATGAGCCCTTGTGAATGCTCTGAACCCCTACCAGTAGGGTGTAAAATGAACTTTTTTTGTCCACCGGCCAGATTGCTAGTGAATGTTCAAATTTCACCAGCCACTCAGCAGATTACCATTGTTTTTTTGGCTGGTGAGTGAAGCAAATCTACCAGCCACTCGCATATTTACCCAGCATTTGGCCGGTGGTTGGTGCTAATTTTGTGCCCTGCCTACCAGCTGCAGGGCTGCTATTCTGCGGCTCATCCCGCACTATAATCTCCCCGTTTATTGTTATTTGATTGCTGAGAGCGCACGAAGGTGACGGTGCGCCGCCGCCTGGAGCTGCCGGCGCTCCGCCACCAGCAACCCTACCTTCACCCTGCACACACACACACATACACACGCACACAACCCGAGGAGCACGAGGGAATAATGAAGGAGAGAGACTTGTGGTGTCTGATGAAGATAATGATTATAATGGTGACGATTACAGTCCTATTAGTCCAATCTTACAATGACAGTGTAGCTTTTACGCACGGCTTCTTGGACACCAGCGATATATATATATATATTTTAAAAAAATATGAGGTTATGGCCCAGCCTACGCCTAAAAGCTGTTTTCATCATGATGTGAAATAGCATTTTAATCAGGCGCGGGTTTGTTTATTTCCCTTGATGAATAATTAAATCAAAGAAAAACAACGGGCAACTCGGGGTAAACAATGTGTTTGAATTTTCAAAAGCTTCATGCATATAATCAGCTCATTCACAGTCCAGTGAGCCGATGGTTGGCTCTATCCTGGAACTCAGTCTAGCTGGGACAGATAACTGTTTGCAATCTCCTAAATATTTAATGAAAGCATCTAAGTTCTTTAGTTTTAAATGCGTATGTGTAACAACTGGCCTGGCACGGGCTTGAATTAGTCACTGATTAATGTGAAGTCATCATGAATCCACTAGGATCCATGTCTCTCTTTCTCTCATATATATATATATATGTATATATAGATCTAATTATCTCACAATGGTTTTATCGTGCCACTCTTATGTGTATTGAAATCATTTGAAACATATGAATAGGAGCTCTTGAAAAATGGTTAAATAATTGTAACGTATAGCCTCAGATTAAATTAAACGCATTGTTTAGACTGAATCCATGTCTCTCATATTTATATATATTTCTTTTCTATTTGACGTGTTTTGGTTGAGACAGACCATGCGTGCGTCAAAATCAAAAGAAGTAACCAAAACTCACCTTCTTCTCCTCTGACTCTCAATGCCAGATGACACATTGCCATTAAAAATCCAATCAACGATGACACAAAATCCATCTTGGATGATGCAGAAACTCGTTGGAGAGCTTTAAGTTTCTAATGTTTCCACCTCGTAGGATATAAATTCTGCTGTTCCTTCAAAAAAAAAAAAAAAAATCCACACCCCTTCAGGACCAAAAACCGCTGGCAGCAGTCAAAACTAAACCAGTTCAATAATCCCACGGCGTTTATCAAACCATTGGTGGAGAAAACTGTGCCAACTACATGTCATTGAATAAATTCAGATATTTTGATTTGCTCAGTCCTTTGCGTTATAAGTCTGCCCATTCAGCGGAGCGTTGCCACTAAACCTTATCCAAAAAAAAAATAGTGAACAAATAAACTCCCTGATAAATACTGCGTGTGCTCCGCAGCTGAGAGGCTTCGGGTGATATCTGCGCTCCGGAGAGTCTGGACAGCGGCTCCAGGGTGCTTCAAGTTCCGACTGAGAGGCTCCCACTGCCCGTATCTCCCTCTCTGCGTCCCCGCGTATTTTGCGCACACGAGGTTTGGCTCTCCTGTAAGGGCTTCAGTAGTAGCGAGCAAAAGTCCACAGTAACAGCTCTCAAAGCCCTGGAAACCTCAGCCAGAGAGTCAGAACCACCTTCTGAACGCGGCACAAAAGTCACAGAATGAGAAACGAAAAAAAAGTGATGCGCTCTTTCTTCCTAAAAGGACCGTTCATGTCATGCCACCTCCTGCGACACAGCCCCTCTCTCCTGTGTGTGTGTGTCTCTCTCTTTGGTAGCGGCTCCGTAACAGCCTGCGCTCGGCTCCGACACCGGCGTGTGTCTTGTGAACGCGTCTGGGAAGTGTGTGTAGAGAGTGTGTGTGAGTGTTCGCGCTTTTGAGCTGAGCAGCTATCGCGTTACAGTCACGGCGCCTCAGCTCCGCCCCCTCCCGTCGGTCGCTGATTATGGGGAGGTGGGAGGGGTGCGGAGGGTGGATGGGGGGGGGGGTCTCTTGCTCTCTCTTGCTTTCTCCCCCTCTCTCTCTTTCACACACATATATACACACACAAACACACAGACGCACCCCACCCCCTTAAGATGATACCACAGATATGAACTCTTCCACAGATAATACCTAGATAAGACATATTGTGATGGTAAACCAGGGAGCAGAACTTCTCCTAGGGCTGTTTTCAAAGGAACAGAGAGGAGAGATGAGGAGTAGAAAATCCCAGAAAGAGTGAGAAAGAGGGAGGAGTGTCTGACTGGGGAGGAGGAGGAGGAGGAGGAGGAGGAGGAGGAGGAGGAGGGGGGTGGTGGTTGCACAGCGAACGGCACACGGCCGCCTTTCACCACAAAACACATCAAACGAGCGAGCCAATGTCCAAGCCCTCAACTCAATAGAGGGAGAGCCCACCTCAGCCCTGCCCAATCTCAGCCCTACAATCAACAGGCCTAAATACAGAGCAGGAGGCCGTATAATGACACAGTAGTGAGCCCAAAATAATCTGCTGAGAAAGGCCTCTCTAGCGTCCAGCCCATGTGCCCTGCCTATGGCTTGTATTACTGTGTAATGTAATGGACTGGCTGAGGCCTGGCTGTATAATGAGGTACAGTATGTAGCCTCGCTGGCATCTTTATTTGGAACAGCTAGGTGCATTCCTAAAGGTCAGGACACATGGGAAACTTTTTGAGGCAATGTAACATACTGTACACCTTCTGGCATCCCATATGTACAGTATAGGCGCGTGAATTTGGAAGAGAACTCAACCTAACGTTGCAAGTGTTTGCGTCTTGTTTGTCCAACAACAAAACTGTGTCCTTAATTAGGAAGACAGAATAGAGCTGGAGATGGAGACAGAAGATGCTGATAAACACTAACAAAATGAATAATAATAAGTGTGCATTCTTTTCCTTGGTTCAAGACAGATGTAAATAATGTCAACTAAAGACCTCAATGTCCTTGACAGAAGGTTGTATGACAAGCGTGTGTGTCACTGTCTGTCTGTCACCTCAGTCAACTGTCATCCCCTGCTGCTCCGCACCCCCCAGGTTGACTAGATGCCATCAACTTGCAGCTTTCTTATAGCCTGTCAGTCATTTTTAAGCCCACCTCTAGCCCAAGGGTGCGGCGGCTGTCAGACGTCACTCTGATTGGCTAATCTGGTCCTCTAGGCGGAGGGTCCGCACTGGCATAAACCAGTTTGCCATGTGTTATATTGTGTTTATGCTTGTGAGATTGTTTTCTTTTTATCTTTGGCATTCGTGTGTGTTATTATACGTGTTTGTTGATGAGAAAGCGTTGATTAAATTCTTTGTGATGAGCAGCGGGTGATCTTCGCTTAACCCCACTTATGACCCGTCTGCAGAGATAGAGAGAGAGATACAGAGATAAAGAGAGTAAACACAGCTAGTATAAAAACCTTCAAGCAACACTGGGTCACTTTCTGTTCTGCTCTCGCCCCCCCTTCCCAGTCCCCAGGGGTCATTTGATACTCCTCTCTCCCATTTGTCAACATCTCTGCCCCCACCATCAGCTTCCAACCTCCAAAATATTGGGTCAATGCATGGCTAATGGAGGGCAACAGAAAAGCTGAGAGAAAGAGAGAGAGGGGGAAAGGAAATGCTGTGGATGGAATGTGTTTGCATTCATCCCACAAGGGGATACATATACTGCAGCTTTCATATACAATACTTGGCTGTACTGGCATTCTTGGTGTATTACATTTTTTTGGCAACACCTTAAATGCTGCACTGCACTTCTGGAGATCACCTGTCAGTCAAACTATGACGCCTTTTTTCTTGAATCTTCTGCTGATGAAATATGAGTTTCTGTAGGTGACATACATTCAGCCATATTGGCTATCACCACTCAAAGAAACTACGCGGTTCCTCTTCTATTTATACAAAATGGAAGAAGAGAGGAGTAAAACAGGCATTTATTGTAGAGTAATGAGGGATATATCCTGCCAATGACTAAATTGAAACTCATATCCTTGCAAGCACTTGGCATGCTATGAGCTCCAGCCTAAAAAAGCCACCAGGACATTGCATGTCTCAGTGTCAGATTGTGTTTAAGTGCCACAGCAGTGAAATCAAACACTTAACCTGCAGCTGCGGTATGTAAACTCCTTTTTCTAATGTATTTTCCTCCAGGTCTTACCATCTGTATCCCCTCTGTCATCTCTCTGCCCCAAAATACAGTCGACAAATGGCTGCCATACAGTCCAACTCCTCACCTCAGCACACCTGCGCTGTGTTCACTCATGGGTGGTAGAGAGGAACACAACAGGGTCTTTCTCCCCCCCCCTGTTATGTGTGTGTGAGAGAGAGACGGAGAGAGAGACAGAGAGGGAGAGAGATAGATACCAACCGCTGCCATGCAGCCGCTCTTATCACAACCTGCCCCGGAGACTGACAGCATGACTGATAACTCTCCCTCTCTTTCTCTTTCTCTTCCCCCGTCTCTGTCACACACACACACACACACAAACACACACACACACCTCTCTACCTCTTTCACTCTCTCAACACCTCTCCTCCCCCCTCTCTCCCATCAGTGTGTTTTGCCAGTCAGCCGGCTGTAGGTTCAAGGAGGAAACTGTGTGAAAGTCTAGTAGTCTTTTTGAGAGGCTGACTGATCCCCGGTCGAGGCCTTCAGCTTTCTTCTCTTCATCACCGACAGACACGACTTTAGATCTAACGGTGGGGAAGATAAGCTAGAGATAGCCTCGATTTGACCCTATCAGCATCTTGAGAGTGTGTGTGTGTGTTTGGGAGGGGCTAAGAGGCATTGTAAGCATATGAAGGATGAAGGGTCGAAGAGGAGTTTTGCGATCCTCTTTGGTATTCATTGGAGTGACACCTCAAATAGCAATATCAGAGCTTTCCAACCAGTTTTAGGGACGTTAAAAGGCATAATGAAATGGTGCAAACACACACATCTGTGCCAATGCACAGGTTGGAGGCTGCACTCTTTCAAAGCCTATAGCAGCTCTGTATTAAAATGATGTAGCCGCTCCATCTTTAATCTTCAAAATGTTCTGTTTGTTGTATTTTTATCTTCACACTGTTCTGTGCCGCTGCAGTGACCCAATTTCCCCTTGGGATCATTAAAGTTTCATCTGATCTTTATCATATAAGCACATCTGCACGCACACACACACACACACACCCTCCTCTGCCCTGTAATATTTCCAAATATTCCCATACCAATTCCTCCAGTGAGAAGGATCTCCCCTTTTCACCAGGAGGCACAAATCACAAATCTCTCACATCTTCTTGTATTTCTAAACTCACTGCCACTGTAAAATTCCTCCTGGGCCACCCAAGCTATGGGCATGCCCTGGCCGGGGTAATAATTACACACGCACACTAACATACTGTACCGCGTACACTAATCTTGCTTCTGCTGTGCTGGCTGGCTGGATTGTATGGAAACATCTGGTGTCTGTCTGCTGTCTTACCACTCTTCCTCCTCCTCCTCCTACTGCGGGTGTTTGTACTGTACGTGTGCTTCTGTATGTGCTACCTTCGACACCAAAAACAGCTCAATCATCAAAACTCTTTCAGCTGCAGTTAGAAACAGCAAGCGCAACAGAAAGAGAGGAAACCTCAAAGTAGGGCTGTGCAGAAATGCAGCGTTTTAATTTAAGGAGACACAAAAACAGCGGATTTTATGATCTTGCTCTGAAGGATTTTGTCCATCCGTTTTTGATATGAGCTCTAATATACTTCATCTGACGTTTTGTGGCTGCTAAGAGAGATGACAAAACACTAACTGTAGTCTGGAGTCATATCCAGTGACTCCTCTGAAGCTTGTTGCAGTACAAGGTGATTCATTTGTAGTACGCAACTGAGCCTAATGGGGGCAGGCAACTGCATCAAGCCAAGATGGTGAGAAATTCAGCTTTAGGCAATGTAGAGGAACATGATGTATAAACAAAGTTGATGTTAGATTATGCATACATTAAAACGATTAAGATATTAAGATCAACATTCAGGCAAACTGTACTTATGACAGCTATCTACACAGATCTCATTTGCCTAATCGTGGCATATCCAAAGCATCTTAGAGTGCGGCTTGTTAAAATAAGGCAGAATTTATTAATCATTCAGTAAATAAGTCACAGTGGATGATCAGCATTTGCCAAATGCCCTATTTTGATGAATGGTAATTTATTAACCTGCTTAATAAGTTGCTGTTTTTGATTCCGATATGAGCTTTGCTTGCTCCACATGCAAGATGGCCGTTCTGCTGTGGATCCAGCCCGTAGCTGTTGTCAGCTTGGTTCAAAAAATGTTGTTTGCCCACTTTAATTGCAAGATGCCTGCTCTATTCCCCGGCCGCCTCTTGTTTATGATACAGCATCATTATCTGCTGTATGTTGCAGAGGAGATGAGAGAATGCGTCTCCTCTTCCTCTGCTCTTCCACCAGGATCTATTTTACTTCTGCTCTGTCTCTTTCATCTCTTTCCACTGGCCTGCTGTGTGTCTTTATAGTCACATCAAAGTGACCTTCGCCACCCTGTTCCCTCCAAACCTCCCACCCCTCCCTTTAGTCTAGAGACCGGAGAGAAAGAGAGAGAGAGAGAGAGACAGAGAGAGAGGGGGGCTTACGACACATATTTTCCAGACAGCAATACAATACCTGACATGTTGAGTGGTTTTCAAATTACAATGGAAATGCAATTATATATAAAACTAAGCTGCAGATGTTACAGCTAATCTTTTTGGGTCTTATCGCTGCTGCTCGACATAAAAACTATTGTTGAGATCAGAAAACGTGCAGTTCAACGTGTATTTGTGCATGTAACTTTGTACATTTTAGTGTGTCTCTCTTTGCACACTCTATGTGTGCATGTATGGAGAGTGCATGGCAGTGCCCACCCACCTCCACCCCTCCACCCAATCACACGGTGTTTGTAGGTTCCAACCCTACTCCATCACGGCAAGAATGAGTGCAGCATTAGGAGGCAATAATAAAAAGACAAGAGGCCATTCTCCACGCCTTGTTTACTCTGCAGGGCCTTTATCACTCGGCCTCTGAAGGAAAGATCAGCGCGTGACAAACTGGGGAGAGAAAACACTGGAGGACAAGTGCATGCTAATGAGAGAGAGAGAGTGAGTTTTTTTTTGTTGGGGGGGAGATAAAAGTGTCGCACGGCTAGGAGCTAGAGTTTTGTCTGCTGCTACCACAATGCAAGGCAGAAGAAGAATGTGAATAATCATGCCTTTATCGTACGAAGTCAGGCACTTAAACATTATGTATGTGTGCTGTAACTGTGACTGAAGACAAACATTACATCACACATGGGCTTTTTTTTTTTACATAAATACATGTATTTATAGTGTGCATGCCCTAAATGACTGTTCTGAATGAAGGATTTCCTTATGAGAAGGCTTTTTTACAATAAGATAAATACAGATTTAAAAAGGTAACAATCATGTTACCTCTTTTATACTCATTACAAGCTGTTTTATGTATCCGTGCCTATGCTTAGTCAACAAAGAGACATGTTGAAACCATGCGGGATGGGGAAAGAGACGGATTTTGGGTTTCTGAAAAGGAGTCGTGCCAATAAAGTCACTCAATTAAAGACAGAAAGATGAAGTCAAAGACAGATGGGGAGAGAAAGGAAGAGATGTAAGGAGCAACAGAGGATATTTGCTGTGTATCTGCTGAGGGAGAAAAGAGAGAAAGAAAGAGGAAGTGAAGGACTACACAAAAGAAGAAAAGTGCCATTAACAGAAATAGGAAGAGGCAGAGCGAGCCACAGAGGAGGGCACTTAGGATAAGATGGCTGATGATCTTAAAAAAAAAAAAAAAAAAAAAGCAAGGATCTTTGAGAAAGGCGGCTCCCTTAATGTGGTTTAACCCTGGTGCATTCACATTACCATGGTAATCTTATCAATATCATGAGTGCATGTGTGTGTGTGTTTGTGTGTGTGTTAGAGACGCTTAAGCACTCGGCCCCATTAGCAAAACCTAATTGACTTACAGCCTTTTGACCACAAAGGTAACATCTGTGTCAGTCATGTAAGTGAATGCCCCATGTCACCTCTCACACACACACACACACACACACACACAAAGACGCACACACACACACACACACACATAAGCACACTTCTAAATGACATTTGCTTCATTGTGCATCCCTTTGCCACTGACTGACCTTGATATGCACCAGTGGATGCAATATGGACCGTATCTTTGTCTCCTTGAGATGAGATGGGGTGGGAAATAGGGACAAAAGAGGGACATATGTAGAACCACATGTGAACACTGGCTCATTTACATATACAGTTTCTGTTTTTTACCCTTAATTAGCTATAAGGTTGGAAAAAAACATCTTATCCCAAACTGTCTCACAGTATCACACACATATTGTATCATATACAGCTTGTTCCAGCTCAGTTTAGTTAGTGAAACACATTTTCTCCAAACTTCAACCTGACATATTTAGTATCTTTGGAATTTCGAAGGCACAAATATGTGCATGCACATCAAAATATTATGCAGGTGCACTGGAAAAAATGCAAAATGAATATACATGCACACTGAATTAATGCTCCCAAACAAAAGATTTATCTAGTGCAAGCACAATGTTTTGACACTGTTTTCAGATAATGCTCAGTAGGCATATATAGACTTCACTTGATTCAATCCAAGTGTGAATCCCAGGTCAAGCCTTTCTAACACTTAAAGTAACGCGTTTTTTTTTTTTTACAGTGCTTACAACAGAAAACATGCATGTTACAAATCAATCAATCAAATACTTCAGTCCCTGTTAAAACATATTATATCAAAAGTGGAGAACATGTTAACATTATAATGATAAAATGAAAAAATGACAACATCAGTACATGATGTAATAGATATTTTGATTAAATAGTCCTGATCAACAGGACAAAGTCATACAAGATAACAAAAGAGGTTTGTCATTTAACCTGAGGAGATCCAGTTTTCAGGGTCTATATGCATTAATAAGTCTTGGAGTCTTTTGTGTCACACTGCACTGCAATAGTTTGTAAAGACTGGTCCACTGGTGGGTCACTGAGGTTTTAGCCAGCAGACAGACAGACAGACAGACAGACAGACAGAAAGGAACAAAGACAGACACAACAGCAGTGAGGGATTGACACACATACAGAGTCGGAGACAGAAGGAACGGGCAGACAGGTGAACAAGACAAGCCCTAGGGATCCATCATTATTTAGCCATGGATATAGAATATCAAATGGAGGACGGGGGACGCCTCCATATCAGCCTTCTATTATTGAAAATGACTAATATATTCTGAAGAGAGAAAGACAGAGAGAGAAAGAGAGATGGATGAGATATGGAATCCAATGGAGACTGACACTCAATCTTTCTGAATAGTAATCCAATAACGTCTCCTGAGTTTCCTTATGGCTAATCAATTGTGCCGCAGCACAGAAACAAATCACCATATCGCCGAGTCAATAACCGTCAGTCATGGAAATACCTCGCCTCAACTGTCAGTGTTTATCAAGCTTGGCTGAATCGCAGCTCTTGGTGCAAACGGTGGAGAGAAGGGTGACACGGGTATGTTTGGTATGCGCTCCCTAAGGTGGCCCCGGTTGGTTGTAATTTAGATAGCGATAAGAAGGAGATAGCGAGGGGATATCAAACACGCCCTGACCTCAGGTGAAGCCAAGCTCAACCAAAGTAAAGATGGATGATGATCTATGGAGGGCAGGGCAAACACAACAAACAAGTTTATCAGGGAAGAGGAATAGATTGTCTCACACTTTCATAACACACACATGAGAAATATCCTCCAACATTGGACAACTGGTTTGAAGAAGCAGACTCAAAGTTAACCTTTAACATCGCTGATACTTTTTTCTTCCTTTTTCTCTGTCTGGTCTCAGGACAGAGTATGCTAATAGCATGCTTAATCAATGGGCCTCACTTCACTACACATCACAAAACACACAAACACTTTGGTCTAAACTGGGTGAGCCTGTCAGTACTGGTTCTGCAGCCTGATTTTCACTGGGAACTTCATTATCAGGATCTTTTGACTTAAGAAAGCTGCAGCTCAGAATCAAGCAAGAATTGATTCACTTGATAAAATAGCAGTAAGCTGTTCTCCTCACCTTAACGCAGACTGAGGCTGGTTGAGAGGTACAAGATCCTCTGATATGACATTGTAAAAAGTCAAAAACAACATCTTGACCTCGACAAAGGAAAATAAGAACACCAAAGCAGCACAAACACATGTCTCTAAACCTTTGGGGAGCCTGTCATTACCGGTTCAGCCAGGATCAGATCAGTTCAACCCAAACTCAAGAGAACAGATTATTTTAACAATATTTAAAAATTATTTTAGTAGATTTAATGTCCCTAGTGTTGCATTTGTGGAGCCTGATTAGTGATTCATGTTTAAAGTATTTTTAATGTCTAAATTCAACAATTTAGGTCATGAGCAGGGCAGTTAACAATAGTTGCTTTGTCACTGTAGCATGCAAAGCTAGCTATCAACAGCTAGGTGCTAGAAGATACTGTCAGTACAAGGCTGTATTTAAATCGCATTGTCTCTAATTAGCAAACAATGGGCTAAATGGTTAAGTTACAGTAACATTTAACAAAAATAAACCAGACAGATTCATTGAAAACTATCTTCTTACCTTCACAGCAGTGGTAGGAGACAGTATGTGGTCCATTCTGGTCACATCTTAAAAAATAAATGGGATACAATCTAAAAAGATCTGGATCCAAAGCCTCAAGACTTTGTTACAAAATCCGACCCAAATTCTTGTTTGTGCCGTCCTTGGCGTTGCAGTTACTTTTGCTTTCAAGGTCTGGGCCCAAGTGAGTCAGACTTTTGGGAAAAAAAAGTATTTATTGACAAGAAATGTCCTATCTAATTAGCTGCTTAATTAAATACAGTGTGTGCAACCCAAATGCACTGTTCATTGTCCTCTATGACCTAATGAATTAAGCCTGCGGGGCACAAATATGTTGATGTGTGTGCCTGTTTGTGTGCATGATTTTTGCAAAAACATTTAATCATTTAAGAGCAAGAAATCAGTAAAAGCTAATTTTTGATTTTGGCCTTCCTCTACATTTGAACATCCCCACATGTCCGCTGAGCTTCTCCGCTGAGTGACATTCAGACAGAATTTTAATCAACATGCAAACTGGTAAAACTTATTTCACCCTCTAGGAAAAAAAATAATCTTGCTTTCACAAGAGGGAAAATTATAGTACTTACAGTTACCATAGCACCAACTCTGTGACACGTATCAAGAAATATCATCATATCTTGTACACATGTTACATGACAGTCTGGATAGAAGAGTGGGAGATATCCAGCTAGACCTGGCACGGAGCTTCAGAGCGAATGAAGCGACCTCATGTGCTCACAGTGGCAACATGGGTAAGGTTTTATACCATATTAATTACAGTGAAGCGAAACTGTCAAGGGTTTACCCCTGTGATGATAAATGAAACATGTGACTGCTGTCACTGCCAAACCAGCCTTGACTCATGTTTTGGTTCTGACCTAGATAAACTGACTTTTGGTGTTGTGTGTTTTAAATTTCTGTCTGAAGCATCTGACATGAATATACAGCCCAGTACTAGAAGGCCATTTTTGTTTTTTTTGGGGTTTTTTTAGTATAAAATGTTAATTAAATGCTGTTGCCTTGGAAATTGGCAAATTAACCCAAAAGCCAGCAGCTCAATGACCTTACACTGAAACAGAAGAAATACCCCAATCAAAGGGTCAGTACAGAGTTTTGTGTCCTTATGATGTATATTTTAAAAAGTCCTATTTTTAATTCCAGATTCAATAGTATTATTCCTCTTTCATTCACTTGAATTGGTAGAAAAAGTCAAAAGAAAATGTCAAACTTGTATTTCTAAAGTGGGGCTTTGTTAAGCAATAAGAACAGCTTAATGTGTGAACTTCTTTTGTTACCAGATTAGCAGAATCCTTGTCTGTCTTAATACCATGTCTCCACAGCCTTTAATTATAAAATATAATTACGAGAGCTCAACATTCTGGCTTGTAGTTCTTCCATTAAATTATGTATAAATCACATCTAAAATAAGGATGATATAAGAATCATGTGAGATGTTTTTGCCTTTTTGTATCAAGGATATCTCACTCTGATGTCAGCGTATCAGTCTAATGATGGAAGTTCTTCCCTCCTAAAACAACCATTATCAATTCATTTGAGTGTTCAGACGTTTTTATGACTTGATCTTACATTCGAAGGTCTAATGGTATCTATTAGTCTAACTGTTTTAAAAGGTTTTCCTACTCTGGCAGTCACATGATTCACTAATAAATACTGAATGATTGTGTATTCAGAGGATCGGGCACAAAACAAGGTAAGCACAGTCTACAGATACTAGTATAGACTCTCACACAAAGGAGTGATATTTACACCGTTAGCAGGTCTGCTAAGTGTGGATGTACATTTGACCATAACAGACCTTGTGTTTGAATTTTCTACTTTGACATTTAAGGGTTTAATAAAGTTTGAGGTGAACTACATCTGATAAGAAAGACCCTAAAATAAAATTGACATAATGGGAATCTACCCTGGGGTCAAAAGTCTAATGAAATAATAGTATTTATTTTTTAATGAATTATCAATTAACTAGTAAATTATTAAGTCTCCTCAGGCACCTTTCACTTGATTGGCTGACCTAATATCCTTATATCCTCTATAACTTTAAAGTAGACTTATTTAAAGAAGATGAGATTTCTGGTGGGATACTATCAAAATGAGAAATGTTGAGTTTGATTTTCTGTTTGTCGAGGTTGAATGATTCATACACCTTTATTCCCATCGCTGCTATTTACTACTACTACTCCTAGTGAGGATTTTTAGCTCCTTTAAAAGGTGTTTTTTTTTAAACAGCTCATCACCTTATTCAGCATGATTCTCATTTTTTTAAACACTTTGACAGAACCTGATTCAATTTGATGAGAAACACCTCTCAGTCAGCTGCATCGCCTCTTCAGGCCGTCAGGCAGCTTAACCAAGACAATTCAAGACAGTCGATGCATTAAAAATGTTCAAAACGGGTGTTCAATTTGAACACTTATATAAAGAGCTGTAAATCATCAATTATTCCTGAACACTTCCTGCCTGAATGCTGTGATGCTCCAACATCACAGACAGACAGTCGCCTATTAACATACTCATTAGTGAAAAGCTGCTAAATATACACTGTAACTCCTGGGAGGAGAAGTCTGATATGCATCAGTGTTCACTTTGGATACTCGTGAGATTAATTCTGTATCAGCCTCGCGAGTTGGAAGCATCTCTGTTGGTTTGGCCGGGTTTCACTGGCTCGAGTGTGTGTGTGCGCACCATCTGTAAGTGTGTGGTTTTTACAGTTACAAGCCCAGTTGAGAGTCAGATGTGGTTCAGCAGTCGCTAACCCAACGGGCATCTTTGAAGAAGATAATGTCACTCAGTGAGTGAAGAAAGTTCTTTTTTTTTAAAAAGTTCATTCGATTTGGAAGCTATCACCCAATTAGCTGAATATTTTAACTGCTTTAACAAAATTGTAATTTTAAGAGTCAACACTGGACTAAAGGACTTCACTTTTATCTCTTGCAGTGTGTGTGTGTGTGTGAAAGAGACAGTGATAGCGTGAGGGTTATGTTAAAAAATAGAACATTATCTTCCTTTCCCTTTCTTTCTTTCTATTTCACCGCCTCTCACCTCTGTTTCTTTTGAAGGGAAACAACAATGGTGCCATTAAGTGTCTGAGGGGGGTCTTTGATGTGATTGGGCCCTAAATGGTCCTTTCAACAGGCAGTCAGGGGAGGGGGGGAGGGGACGCCGGGGAGATCAGGGGTGAGGAGAGGGGAGTCAAGTAGAGATAGTGAAGGGTAACCTTGCTTCTATGCGGTATCTCCGACTTGTTATTTGTAAAAGACAGCGTTGAGTCTTAATAGTTTGTAAGTACTTCTGAAATTATTTAGGCTACCAATCATTAATAAATATCAACACTGTCAATCATTTTATACTTGCAAAACAATCATATGACAATCATTTTGAGTGATACATGATTAAAAACCATAACTTCACACCCTCCACCCGTGTCTCCCCATTAACTATCCTCTCCCTCGTGCAGATCCATCTCCTGTATTTTGTCAAACCACGTCAAAATCGGGCCGAGTCACCCGCCAACAAGCAAAGAGCTCTCAATATAAACCGAGTAAGCTGTCAATCATCTGGCTGCACAGCCCATCAAACACAATTGGCAGAGAGAGATTCTGTATCCTCAAACACAGCCATGTCTACAGTATCATAACTGTGTTTTGGAGTAGACGAAAGAGTGGGATCTCATGAGTCATTATGCTCAGAGGCTGTGAGAAGGAAAGCCTGCTGTATGTTAGACAAATCTGAGTATTTTTTTTCTCTCCATCCTCTGTGCTTCACAAGATCAATCCACTGCATGTGGCAGGCTTGAAGGCACTGGGACCTCATGAGCCAGTGGACTGAGAGATATCTCAACTGCATGAGCTACATCCTGCAGAGAAGGAAAGCATGTGTTTTAAAAAAAATTGGGGTATATTTTTTTTCAGATGAATCGCTGGAGTTTGAATCAACATATCTCCAGCAAAACGAAAACACTTATTAAGCATTATAAACTCAATAAAGGTATGCTACTGGACTATTACTAGATTGCATTAGTTACTATGTGTACTCCTTGAAAGTTGACACTTCAGTTTATCTTAACAACACCACATAGAATCAACATTTCCCACGGTCCAGACATGCAGGTTAGGTTTACTGGAGACTGACTGCAAGTGTGAATGCACAAGGCTGAAACTCTATCTCCAGACACAAGTTTATACTAGATGATTCTGCAAAACCACAGGTTATATGATGTTTTTGGTTTATTTTTTTATATCCAATGGCAATGTTTTAAAAATGATCGCTTTCTACAAGCTGTGGTTATGTGGTTATTACTCTAAACACAAATGTTAATTGCATGTCTGTGATGGGAGGTGAAGTCCATGCTACACACCCATCCACCATCCACACCTTTGCCTTGCTATATAAAGGGGCACGCTACTTCCTGAATTGGCACATCATGAGGTGCATAATTGTCCAATTTGGCTGTAAATTTTAGGGATACTGGGCCGGTTATCCTTGTGATGCAATCAACCTGCACAGCATGATTGTAAGGATGGATAGCCTAATCATGGGAATGAATCAAGTCGAGATCAAAATGGAAAAGTAGAATTGGGACGTCAGGAATTAAATTGGAAACAGGCAAGACAGAAAAAGGATGTTTCACCTGCCAAATGTTTAGGCTTGAACTGGAGTCATCACCCTGCCACGCTGCAGCTCCTCTCAAGCAGGTACCATCATGCTGACCCAAGCCTTTTCACAGAAATGAATATATATTGTTTTCTGAGTTATGATGATGATTTGTGTCACCGGGTGTGAATGAGAGGGGTCTAGGAATAAGAGGAGAGGAAAGTGGATGATAGGAAATAAAGAGGAAGACAGAAAGAGAGCAGGAAGGAAGAGAGAGAGAGAGAGAGAGAGAAAGGAAAGAGAAGAAACAATCATAATGCGAGGAGGGCAGAAAGAAGGAGAGAGCAACTGTCATATCTCCACTGTAATGGGGGAAAGGGAAGCTTTGCTGATTGGAGTTGCCATGGCAATGGTTGGCACCTAGTATATGTGTGTGCCTCTCTGTGTGTATCTGTGCATGATTGTATTTGTGTGGGTTTTGTGGATGTGAATGTGCTTCTGAGCATCTGGAAATGTTTGTTAGTGTGTGTGTGTGTGTGTGTGTGTGTGTGTGTGTGTGTGTGTGTGTGTGTGGAGGTTGGGGTTTGAATGGGGGATCTTGTTGGGGGATTATCAGTGTTGTCAAAGGCAAATGAGGAAGGGGACCAGAGAGACACAACAAAGCGCTATTAGCCTGCACTGAGGATGGCAAACACACTGTAAACACACAACCAGGAGAGAGAGAGAGAGAGTGTCCGACAGAGAGGGCAAGATGTTGATCTTTTGCAATTCACTGGCAACATTGTCCTCAACTTTCACGTGGCTACGTCATGTCAAACCGATTCAATTTGTAACTGCCTGATGGAGAGAGACAGGCGAGGACAGAGAGCCAGAAAGAGAGAGGACTTGGATGTCTACAAGAGAGAATTAGTGTTTGTCCAAATCTTCAAAATGCAGCACAGTTGTCTTCGCTTTTTCAAGCCAGAGACTAGCTCGGAGAGAACTGCACATGCAGTAAATCGTGGAAATATAAACAACCCTGCCTCCTATTTGCACATACACACATGCATGTGATGGGTACGGTACAGGAAATGACTCTCTTGACATCAGAACACACACGTAAAGATAAACATAAAAATTCTTGTCCATATCAGTAATGCAACACACACAAAACACACCATACTGAGTGTATTTGTAATCCTATTGCTCTCTGACAGCACTACACACACACACAGCCTCACACGCCTCACCCCTACATGTGATGACTGCAGCCACACTCATTATTTCCAATCCCAGGTGCCAGGGTGGTTACCATCTAAAGGTCATGACAATAGCCTCTAATTGTTTTCAGGGGGTCACAAACCTGTTTGTCGAAAACGTCTAAGCCAGCACCTCACGTGTCATGCTCATTATTAATAATGGCCACAGTTGCTGCGGCGTCTCGCGCCCCGCTCGGGGTCAATATGCTTTCAATCCGAGAGAGTCAAACTTCAAAAAACTGGAGATGGGTTGGAAGCAGGCGGCGTGTCATGCTGCTAAAACCCACACAGCAGCAGAATGATGGATGTGTTGAGTCTATTGGCCAGACTATGTCTTGAATTATGTATTATCAGCGTATTTAAAAAGATTAGTCCTTGACATTCTGTTGTTCTTTTTTTTTTTTTACTTATGGATGTGTTTCTGCTATGCAATTCCCACAGATCACCTGTTATTCAAATAGTGTGAACAGCATTTTTTTCTTTGGATTTTCTTTTGACAAATTTTGAATTTTTGCAAGTGGTGCTCTCTTTTCTTTATCTTTTCAGCTTTAGTGGCCATCGCTGCTCATCCTAACAACCCAGCTCTTCTATTTAACATAAAACGCATCGCTTGTTATGTGCCAAAAGAACTTCAGAAGGTAATAGCCACCAGTCAGACACTGGGTAATAAGAAGGCTATAGGCTGAGCCTGTAATCTTTGATAGACAGGTGTATAATAAACATTTATTTATAGGCAAGGCAAAGCAAGTTTATCTATAAAGAACATGTTATACACAAAGGCAATTCAAGGTGCTTTTTTATAATACATACAAAACACGGATTAAGAAATACAGCACATTTAGAGATTAGACACACGAAACAAGTTTAAATAAGAAAAATAGAGAATTAAATCAAATCTATATTTGTCTTTTGGTTTTCTTCCAGTTCAGTGAGGCATAACAAAATGCTGGTTCTTCATGTTTAGTTTGGACTCTGGGAACGTTTAGCAGACTGCTATCACATCCCTAACAGCCCCTAAGAGGTCGACAGGGTTCATATGGTAAAGGACGGATATATTTTTACTCCTAAACCATTGAGAGATTTATAGACAAGAAGTAGTATTTAAACTAGTGAGGACCAGAGCAGGAATATTCTCAATGAACTGGAGCTCCCTGAGAGTTTTTTTTAAGAGACCTGAGAAAAGACCATTAGAGTAGTCCAGCTTGCTTAAAATAATAGTGTGGGCAAGTTTTTCTAAATCATGCCTGGACATCTTGGTACTCTTGGTTTTCATAGAAAGATAGTGGAGTTGAGAGCTGAGTCTCAGCCTTTTGTAGCTAGAGCGATTATCTTAGTTTTAACATCCAATTACTGATTATCTCAATGCACTTACAGAGACTAGCTTGGGGACAGAGCCAGGTACATTTGAGTGTCCTCTACACAATGATAGATAATTTTAATTGGCCAAATGGAAGCATGTAAAGGTCAAATTATAAAGGACCGAGAGCTCCGTGGAACTCCACACCATCATGTTGGTTTGTTTGCATACATCATCGCTGAATGAGACAGAATGGTTTTTGTCTTGGAGATTGGACTTGAAGCTCTTTACGAGTGAAGGTCAAACTCTGTTTTCTAGTCTGTCTATTGGTATTTTAATGTCAACAGCGTCAAAGAGAGCACGAAGTTCCAAGACGACTGGTTGGGAAATTTTGCTTACTTGCAACAACTTTCCAGTTATCCTTCTTAGAAAAGGGAAGGCTTCATATAGGTCTGCAGGTTGTACACAGATGTATCTTGACTATTAATATGTACTATTTTAATGAGCAAGATGTCAATTTATTTGCTCCGGTGTCACCAAGATAAATCCCTGCACACTTATCCTACTTAATAACATGATCCTGATTGTGATTGCAATGTTTTTAATATCCAAGCTATGGAAGAATAAATGATAAACATTCCGTCTTTACTTTGCACGGTCCGGTTTCAGTTTACATTAGAAATTCCTGCTGAGTAAATACAACAATCAGCTTGAGCCTGTTGTCATTTCACTTCCACTTCAGATCCTCAGCCGCTATGGGAAAGTGCTCGCATTCATAAATCATTCACTTGTTATTTTGCAACCCAGATATGGAAGACACGAATGCATCTCAGCCTACAGCCTCCTATCCCACATTATATCCGTATTTTCTGCTCTCTGCGACTGATAGAAAATCCCGGCACAAGTTTCCGACTTAGTAAATGTCAATCTCTCGGAGGTTTTTGAAGAGACTTGCTTCCACAATAGGCTTTTTATGACGACTTCAGTACCATGATAATTAGGCAGAGGTTGAAGAGGCAGGCTAAAACTCGGGTTGCCATTTGCAGCGTTTGCTTGTGTGTGTGTGTGAGAGTGCATGTGTGGTGGTGGTGAGGAGGATAACTAAGCTTATCCGCAGTGCACAATGGACTGGCAGCTGCTGTAAATGATAGCAAGGTCATCACTACTGCAGCCGCTTGATCAGGACTGAGTGCATGAGAATGTGTGTGCGTGTGATAGAGAGACAGAGAGAGAGAGATCATTGGCAAGTATGTGCGACAGTGCGGCTGTATTTCCATCAATTTGTAAAAAGGTTTTTAAGTGGACTTTTCTAACTTTCCTAACTTTGCTAATAAAATGCAAATGAAGTGCATTTTTCACAGCTTTATCTTACATAAAATGTATGGCAGGTGTCTCTAGCTGATGGTGGCAATGCACTATAACGTTTAGTGCTCGCTGCCTGACAAGAAGACAGCTGAGTGAGAAAGCAACACTACACAGAGAAAAATGGAATCAAGGAAGTGTATACAACTGGCAGAGTTGTTGAATTGCCTTCCGTGTTTCATATTTCTATATTGTATTTCATGTTGCCTGGAGAATGTTATCAGAATATCTGGGATCACAGACAGCCAGAACAGTTCATCAGTCATGTCACTTGTCCGCTCGCTGTCGATTTAAAGCATAAATCTTCACTGACAAAAGCGAAAAGAGGCTGAAACGAGTGTAAAAGCTTTTCTTTTCAAGTCAATTTTTTTTTTCTTCTTTTTTTCAGTGCAGTTTTTCTAATGTGACACTTCATGATGTGCAAGAAAAATACTTGGAAATCTGGCTAGCGTGTGAGAGTGGGGTGTGAAACAGAGAAAATAGAGAGACGTCTGCATAAACAGAGGAACAGACTGTACCTGCGAGCTGATCTTGGAGTGTTCTGCGAGTTCTGACAGATAGTGAAGTTGCTGTTTTTCAGGTGTTTTTCCTCTGTGACAGAGACTCTGACCCTCCCCAAGTCAACTCATAACTCAGTTGTGTTCTATTTGGTGAATAAGAAATGCAGGCAAACTGAGACACTTGGTACATAACGTTTGGTTTTCAAAGTAGATCAACTGCCAATGTAAAGGTCTTGCCAGGGCTGGCTCTAGCTATTTTGGTGCCCCCCCCCCAACCACATTCCACCCAAATTACCCCACCAGTGCTGCCTCGTCACCACCTACTCATTCTACAGTAAAAATATGGACAGCAAACATCAGACACCACAATGGTTGCAAGACAAAAATATATACTTTTATTTTTATAAATTTAAATGACTTCTCAATAAAATAAATCATGTATCAAAGAATGAATAAATTGTTAAATATTACCAACTACCTTGGTTATTGATAGATTACACTGGATAGATGACTCCTTCCATCATGTCATGTGCCTAAAATGTTCTGGACTGTTCTCATGGCTTTTGAGTATTTCATTGCAATTTTTTCAGTCATTGAGTGCATTACTGATCAGTTTGCAGCAGAAGCAATAAAGATTTTTTTTCTTGGAACCACCCAACCTCTCTTGATTTTCTCTCCATTCACTAATGTTCTCTAAACATGGTGGTGATGGGAACTTCAGTCTTATTTTACCTGATATGGCCTCTGCTCTGTCCTCATCATATCAGACAGGGCTGCCGGTCAGCAGGATCTATAGGTGCTTCCTTGATGGACTCACATACTTCAGGATCTGTTCCAGTTGTTGGTGTCTGTAGGCTGTAGAGTAGTAGCAGTGGATGTTGTGTCTGTTGTTCCTTCACCTACAGGCAAATCTAAACACACATGCAAATATAGTTATTAATCCTTTAACAAGGACACACAATGATTCAGTAATTACAACACATCAGGCAATAAACACATCTGAAGCATAAATTATAGATAACGGTTGACCAGTACTGTTCAATTACATGAGTGAAAAAAGGTTCAGAATCTAGGTTTATATTTTACTGCGCTAGCGTTACCGTGATAAGTATGTAAGAAACCATTTAACAATAGATAATAAAATGAAAAAAAAAAGATTGAAAATGAATGAAAATGAAAGAAATGAAATGTGTGTGTGTAAGCTGCAGTTCCCATGGCTTTCTGTCACTGTGAAGGGTTAAAAAATGGTTAAAGGTTTGGCCAAAGTACTGACATAATAAAAATACTCCCTAGCATCCATTTGTGGACAAATGGACAAAACATTCCAAACGTACAGGATGAGTTACGTATGTTCAGACCTGATTGTGAATATTTGATAGAATTATAGTAAAATGTGTCTGGATTTGTCTATATTGACATTACTTATATAATTGCAGCTGTAACACAATGAACAGAACTCACCTGCTGCAGGCTGTGTTTCACTGCAGGTAGCTGGAGTGCTTGATATGACGTTAGATGTTGTTGATCTGCAGCTGTGTGTACATATGAACATCCATACTATTACACCACTGCACTAAGTCCTTTGTGTCATTCTACTGCATATAAAGTAGCGCTGTACAAATAAACTATATTTAATTTGACTAAAACCTACATATAATTAGTAACAACGTGTAATTGTAACATTCAACAACAACAACAACAATAGTAATAATAATGACAACATAGCAGTGTAGCTGCAGAGTAGAGCAAACAACTGCTGCAGCCTGTTGCACCAGCTGCGTGTAGGTTCTAAGTTGTGATTTATGCATCACTAAAATAAAAGCTAAAAGATAAGTTACAACCTTACTCTGAGTAACAACTACATATACACACATGTCTGTAGGGTAGGTGTCAATCATAAAATGTCACAGAACTCACTGATGGTGCCACACAGCATCATTTTTTCATGAATTGCTGCCATTTTACAACACAATCCAGTAATCCAGTAGAGACCTGATTTATTGATATGATATTTCAATATCAATGTAGCTTACTACAATGTGCTACGATGCCAAGTGGCTGATGCCAGCTTACACATAGCTGGTGTAACCCAGTGCAGAAATCTATGTTTGTATGGATATAGCGTTAGCAATTATCACTGATATTGGCCAGCTAAATTTCAGCACAATGCCTTACGTTGTAGGAAGGAGCAGTTATCCAGTTAGCTATCTACTGGCTTGTCATTCAGTCTCATATCCTTCAATCTGTAATGTTATCTGAGTCCAGCAGCTATCGTAGCATCATTATCTAGCATTAGCTTTATTGCTACTGAGCTAGCTAGCTGCTACAAATGGAACGTCTAAAGTTACATACAAAACGGCCTTTTAATGTTAATATAAGACGACATACCTCTATATTAGGGAATTATGTGAGGTTACCAAATAAGAATGTACCAATAATAATGATCAAGATGTAAGTTGCCCTGTGCTAACAAGGCTAACAGTCAGTACACACCAGTGGAGGCTGGTCTGTTGAGGCAGAGGAGGTTGCTCCTCCTCTACTTTTTGAGAGGCAAGAGGAAGATCAAAATATAAAAAAAGAATATTTGGTTGAAATTAACCATTACCAAATCTCTGTATTAATTATAAAATATTTTTTTCTCTCTTCTTTGGAAAAAATCCATTATTGAAATTCTAGTTAAACATAGACTGTATAAAAGGTTAAAATGCTTTAAAAGCGACACCTGCAGGGCAGGAGGAGAAAGGGCAGTGTGTGTAAAGTGGTGGTGGGGGGCAGTGGGGGAGAGTGGGGGGAGTGGGGGGCAGAGGAGGACGGGTGCCTGCTGTCCTCCTCAGGGCGGGATCTCTTGCATCGGTTTAATGTACTTTATTTTTTCATACTAATCTATGATTGGCCAAGACACGTAAAATGACGCTCCAAAGGAGGACGTCCTCTCTAACCAATCAACAACCAGAATGCAATATTGACATCGCGTTTGTCCAATGATAGCTTACAGATTTCATCTTCAATTCTCTCCACTGTAAGGCAGAGTAGCAGCTGTAGATAACGAGCAGTAGATAGCTGCTTGTTAGCCAACGCAACAGTTAGCTTCTTGTAGCAGCCTGAAGGACTCTTTATACATCCATGGAAGGACTGTTAAGGACTGTTGTTAAGCTAACAGGAGAATATATTTGGACTGTGCGGCGCAGGAGTGACAGGACGCCACCGGGGAGGCTGGAGAGAGAAGCAACTGGAGAAACAACCAGGAGAGTTAGCTTGTTTGTCATTATTGCTAATGATATCAGACTGGTTAACCAGCAGCCACAAAGTTCTGCTAACTAACAAACAAGATGACCAACAGTCATAAATGGACGTTATGACATGAATACTTCATCTCCATGAAAGAAAGAAGAAGACGTCAGAATATGTGAGTCAGATACAGCTTTTCTCTCTCTCTGTCTCTTTGGTTGGTAATTTCATCTCTGATGGTTAAATGTCTCTCTGTGTGGCTGTTGTGTGAATTTATCTCCTTAACAAGAATGCAGCAGAGATAATATATTGTAAGTAGTTTGCTTGTTGAAGTTACAGTGAGCTGTCTGGACTCACTCATTCATTTGGAATTGATCCAGTTTTTAATTGAGTGGTTGTTTAGTCACCTGTTGATGTTGTGTGATTAGTGAATGAGTGTGCAGGAGGTCTGGCTGCTTGCTTGTGACAATTTCTTCAGTTTTTTTAAAGTTGAGTCGTATATTGAGTAATAAGCTTAAAGTAACTAGAATAACAAGTGTTAACATGTCAGCTTTGTAGACTATATTTTGTATGTGGTGCATATAGATAAGAGTGTGTAAGTCATGTATTTGATACATGCATTAATACTTTTTGTGAACCTGCACTTTTAGATCTGTAAATGTTTTCTTTCTAGTATTCAGCACTGATCTGTACCTGTATCAGATTATAAGCTTTGTGGTACTTTATATATTTCTGTATACTAGGAAATACATAGGAAACACATGTAAATGTGATATGTTGTCTGTTTTTCATGAGAACATAAATCTGTTATCACAACAGAGCAATACTATAAATTTGAATTTCACTTTGTTGGTAAAATGACACATCCTGAACCACTCCACGGCTAAAATGAGCACTTCTTCTTCTTATGTATATGCTAAATGTATTTAAAGAAGCAGCGTTTTCACCACTCAGGGGTTTTTGTTTTTGAAAGCAAATTGTCCCCCTCTAATTTCATGGGGTGGGGGACAATGATATAGTATGATGCGATTTGTTGTAAGATTCCATGTTGGTTTTCCTCCTGTCCTCCCCAATTTTTTGAGTCACCAGCCGCCACTGGTACACACTCACATACATAGTCCTGAGAAGAGTTCCACTCAGAGAAAATAAGCACCTGTGTGTGGGGGACCTTTAAAGCAGCTATAATCACTACTTTTATATTAACAATGGGGCACATGACTGTGTATATAAAGGTCGCTTGTAGTGATTAATCCACAGAATTATCAGCGGACTCTGCACTGGATTTGCAGCCCATTATTTTGGTTTTACAGCAACTTCGGCTCTCATAGACTCATTTTCAGCTGCAGCAGGCAACTGTTTTCAACAAAAAAAGTTCATATAAACCCACTGCTATGTGCTACCACTACCTGCCCAGCATCAAATGTCTGACAGATAAAGTTAGTGACTAGCTGCTGAGCATAGAGGAGCATTTAACAGCTAAAGAGTCAGATAGATATTAGACCAAAACAGAGCCCAAATTTGCCTCTTTAGCTATTAGATGCTCTACTATGTTCACCAGCTATAGTTGCTAACTTTGTCTGCAGTTGAGTGCTGGGCAGGTAGCACACAGTGGTACATAACCAAAACAATGAGCTAAAAGAGGCTAAAAAGCTCAGTAGAGCTGAGGGGAACAGCAGAGTTGGGTGATAAATCTCTGCGGGTTCATCAGTAATACATAGTCATTTAATCCATTGTTAATATACAAAATATTGATTACTACAGCTTTAAGGATTATGGAAGTTCTCCCTTGACATCCGTAGCAGCTCACTGACCCACAGTTGTATGCGGATGCCTGTTCTTCCTTGTTGACAAGACAGTGAAGTCATTGTTAGAGACTTCACTGTAACAATGACTTAGGGTTAAGGTTATTGTTAGGGTTAAGTGACAGGTGATAGGTTTGTCACCAGTGCATATTTTTTTTACACAGGTGACTAACAAAAATGAAGATTTACCTAAAGATACAAGATGAATAATTAAAGCTCTGCACTCTTAACGGTTTTTCTTTCCATTTATCTCACGTATTTACACGTCTTCAGGGCTGTTATTTTCAGTGACATTTTCTAATATAGTCCGCTTCATGAATAACAAACAGCACTGTTTAATTTTTTCATCATATTCTTTGAAATAAGTCTGGATTTAATGAACTCTGGAATGTAAGTAACAAATATAGGAGAGTGAGATGGGGAAAACGGCTGCATAGTGGGCCTGTCACACAATTTGGCGCTAAAGCAAAATGAAGAATGAGAAGAAAAGTCCAGCATTTTAACAGAGAAGCAGGGTATTGAAAATGTCACATTAGCTATATTTATTAAAATCTTCCTGGTATGCCTCACCGTCTAGATTTCCTTCTGGTGCAATAAGTTTTTTAATGAATTGGCCAGCATCCAGCAGAACAATATTATTACCCCAACAATAGCAGCCTTTGCACGGCAGTAAATATCTAGTGGGCTCTGCCGATTTCTCCGCTGATGTGAAGTGCTAAATATGGAGATGCCATTAGTGTGGGCCATGCAGTCCCCAGCCATTATCTTAGCAACGCCATCTTGACATAAACATTTTGGAGGCAATTAAAGATTATACGTGCATGTGCGTGCGTGTGTGTGTGTGTGTGCATAGCTGTCAAAGAGCAATTACGGTGACAATGTCCTCAACGTGGTTCCGGACGACTCATTTTCATATAAGAGGAGACTGTGATGTTTCGCAATTTGATTAATGTGTTTTGAGAAGGACGTGCGCAGCGTACGATGATGCATGTGCAAAAACCCACGCACGAAAACACATTTCAAAATCACACGCACACGTAGACGAGATGGATGCGAGGCAGTAAATGGCTCTTAATTGATGCACTACATCCTTTGTTTCATTATTTACAGGCTTGCCTCATTATTCTAACATCCCCAACTCTAAGTACTCCATAGAGCGGCTTCCATGATATAAACAAATAAAAACAGGAGCCCAGAATAGCAAATGGCCCAACTTCATCATTATAGGAGGATGGTGTGTGGTTGTATGTGTGTGGGAAGTGGGGGTTTGTATTATTTTTACAAGTGTGACCGTTGGATACAATGTCCAGGTTGACCGTAATTGAGAAAGTGTGTGCTTGTATGTGTGTGTGATCCTGTCTCGGCTGTTCGTGTCAGAGGTTGAAGGTTATCTGACAATATAAGCACGAATACAGATGGACGGCAACACCAGATGCATGAAACTCATCTTTCAGTCAGATTTTATAAAGCTGTTTAAAAAGTGCGATGACTGAAATCTAAAATGAGAGATCACAGAGGAGGCAGAAAGTCTTTACTACCACACAGCCCCTGAAAGAGAATCAGCAGGCTTATATCATTATTTCCCGGAAAGCCCCATTTTAATCATCAACACTAAAATGCAATAATAGCTTTTTCAGATTTACACACTCTGGAAAAAAAAAAAAAAAGCTCTGTATTTGGTTGCAAAAACCTTTGACGGAGGTGCTGAAACAGAGGAAAGAATGAGGTTTCACATGTAGCAGGTTTGGCATCAGGTGCCTCTATTCCGTAAACCAGCACTTCTTTTAAATGAAAGGTGTTAATACGTCTCATAATGCTAATAATGGCCTGTAATCTGCTTTTCTCTCCTGCCAGCTGTCATCTTATATGAGTAGGCGTAGATTTTTCCAAATGATATAAATGTCACTTTGGAAGGAAGTCTGAGGGGAAAGTGAAACCTGTAAAAAATACGATTACATATCAATCCATTTTTTTTAAAAAGTGCGTGTGTGCGATTTTTACTATATATGTATGTCTATGTCACATCTGGGTGTGAGGGAGATCACATTATTCTGGCGTGTGTGTGTGACATGTCAGGGTGGGCTTTAATTGAAGCAGGGTGCTGTGCCAGACTGGCCATTATGGGGCTGAATCTTGATCTAATCCGCAGAGTTAGTGGCCTTAAATAGATAATGCTCCTGTACTGGGGTCCAGTCACCGGGGAGGCTGAACATATGGTCCATGTGAGCGTTTGTGAGACTGTGTGTGTGTGTGTTTGACAGAGAAAGAAAAGAGTGTGTGTATGTGTGTGTGTGTACATGTACAGGAGTAGACAGCTGAAACCAAGCCAAAGGCAGAACGGCATGCCTGTAGCATGAGCAGCAAACTTTCCAGAGTAACTGAGACCCCCAGCTGGTCTCCACAGAGCGGTGTAACTTTAATGCCGCTACGCCCCACTAACATGAACTGACACACCGGATCCGAGAGGAGGAAGGCCCGGGTCGGACCTGAGGAAGATGAAAACAGAGATAGTGATAGAGAAAGAGAGTAGGAGAGACAGATTGACAGCCAAACAGACTGAGAAACACAGCGGCAGACAGATGAAAACAAAACAAGGGTGAGAAATGCTAGAAAAAAAAAAAAAATCAAATGTAGGCAAAAGAGTACCTGTCAGAAAAAAAACAGAGGAAGAAACCTCAGCGTGCTCTGTGCTCTAAATTGCAGAGGCGGGGCATTAGAGCAGCTTGTCAATCACGACCCCCCTCGACACGCACGGAGCAGGTGAGCCGAGGTTTAACTGATACACACACCGACGAGTCAATTACAGGCTGGCGAGGCAGAATGTCACGGCCGCCCGGACGCTAAACCGACGGCTTAACCTCCTCGCACCGCATCAATATGCCTCCACCAGAGAGGAGAGGAGAGGAGGAGGAGGAGGAGGAGAAGCGAGGCCTGCTGGAGACCGAGAGCACGTGCATGCCGGGCATTCTTACACACAAGTACTAATGTGATATATTTGTGCATTAATATTTAAATATGGTTGTTATCTTGTAGTTTTAAGATTCATCAGATAGACAACTATTTATTTTCAGCCCGGGCTTTATTTTCACAGCGTTTGCCAACATGGTCGTCTACCTTGTATAAAGTTTCATCACTTAAAAGTCACTGTGAAAGTTGAAATAGTAGCTGCAAGTGCACACAAACAGCGCCGGTGCCAAAAAGCAATTAAAACATGTCCTCTGAACAGGCACACCGCAATGAAACCTCACTGATACGTGTGTATACTGTGGCATTACTTATTTTAGTCTGACTAGCATTAGCTCACTGGCAAGTAGACCAATCAAGACTGATGGTGCATTTAATGAAGGAACAACCAACCAGGAAAAAACATGCACACATTCTACTGATGTTTATTCATATCATTAATATTCACACCGACACAATTAATGGTACTACAGTGAGACATATAATGTGGGTCTTTTTTTTTAGGAGGGGGGTGGGTAAAATATGTATAAAGAAAGGAAAAAGGAAAAGCTTTCAGCAATGAAAACAATTCCAATCTTTTCCTGGAATCTGAAACACCGTCATTAACACTGACATCGCAGTCATTGACAATGACATTTAACCTAATCTGGAGTTTTGCAGAATCGTCCAATATCAATGTTTTGTTTGGCTCGTGGCTCGTCTGAAATGCGAACGCAGCAGCGGCAAGCAAAAAGGAAGTGTGTAGACAGTTGTGAAGTATTACCAAAGTAACTCCCAACAGCTGCTTTAACTGCGGAGTGAGTGTTATGTTATTAAAACTATGTGTCTGTGTTTAATTGGGTTTTAGAGTCGGGCCCTATCTGTGTGCGTGTATTAGAGAGCAGAGTGGTGTGATGAAGCACAGATCATCATTTTGATACGGATGGGAAATTGCTCTCATATGTGAAGAAATGTTAAAGAATGTAAAAAAAAAAAAAATTACAAAAATATAGTCCTTTAAGTAACTTTTCGGCAGCAGATGAGATCTTACACGTTCAAAGAAAAAGCCGCTCGTCTACACACTGTCAATTCTGCTTATCTGACTCACACATCTCCTGTCATTCTGCTACAAATGAACACACACACCCAGGCACGCACACACATACGAACACTTGGTATCTGGAAGGGCTGTTGCTCACTTTGCTCTCCACTCAAGAGGAGGAATAGGATGTGACTTGCCCTCATGGACGCCCACTGGCCTTCACTCCTCCATGCCGTCTCTATATATGTGTGTGTGTGTGTGTGTGTGTGTGCATAAGCTACAGTAAGACACCCCCAGGCTTTCGTGCAGCCAGACCCTCACCTCTAATAGTATGGAGTCCGTGTGACTGCCCACACAACAATGATGCTACAATAGAAACTCTATATTGCTATAATGCATGAAAACGTGTTTATGTATATGTGTATATGTGTGTGTGCGTGTGTGTGTGCTGGGAATTAAGCAAAACACACAGGGAATCTCCGGCTCAGCCCTCCCCCTAGTCCTTCTCCCTCTGAAGTGGGGTGGGCTGAAGATAAGGCGTGTTACAAAAACACACTCTCTCAGAGGGTGGTCAGAGCGGGCAGGTCACATCTCTGATGTTTACAGGGGAAATCCACGGTGTGAGAGTGTACAAAGAGACAGTGTGTGTGTGTGTGTGTGTGTGTTTTACTCTCTGAACTCTGGCTGGATAGTCATCATTTTCATCTCCATTTGTTAGGGGAAAGATTGTGTATCACTCAAGGCGATAGTACACTGTGAGTGCAAGGCAGCGCCAGGGAATGTGTATTTAAATCAGGGAAGAGGTCACACAAGTGCAAATGCAATGGGGTAACAAGGATTCTGCCCCCTATAGGACAAAGGTGGGATTAGATGTTAGAGTAGCTTGCAAAAAAACAATGGAAATGCTTTAAATTAAACATAAAAATGCTCCTTTTCATTCTAGCAAATTTGAACAGCCTTATCCGCAGAGGAGCTTTCATCTATGGAACTCGTGGAACGTATTTGGCGAGGCCGCGTGTGTTTGTGTGTCGCTCTTATTTCCTCCCTATCATAGAGCTTATCTGTGGACTGCAAAGAATTGGGGGAGAGGAGTGACAGAATGGAAAGAGGAGACGGAGGAGTGTGGCGGGGGAGAAACAGAGAGGCAGAGAGGGATGGAAAGTCAAGCTGCAGAGTGAGAAGGGCAGGCAGTTGGTTACTTTGCGTGTTTGTGAGAAAGCAAGTGTACTTGTGGCAGTTTGACTGTTATGTCTAGAACGGAGGCATAATGAAGGGGAAGGCATGTTAAAATAAGTGAAACGTGACTCAGTGAAACATCCCATTATGCCTTTTTCTTTCTGTATTGCATGACAATACTCTGCAAAAGAAAGTCTAAACTGCCTCAGGAAACTGCAAAACACTTAAAATAAATAAAGTATTATACCAAAAAAAAAAAGTTGTGTCAGATGTCTTTGCTCATCTGCCAGAAACTCTTGCATCAAAACCTTAAAAAGCTGAAAAACTTCTCCCTGTATCTTGCTCCTTAAACTCCCTCGGGCTGCAGCTCTGTAGCGAACAATCGCCTCAAGAAAATGAGCAAGAGGTGGAATCCAAAAGTACAAACTGGCCAAAGCAAGAGAAGCACAAGGAAGCAAGTTTGCCTTCACTACAGAGAGCTTCTCAATTAGCCACTAATTGCCTTGCCTTAACGAGCAGAACATTTCTTAGCACTAATGAAGCTGGTGGCAGGCGGCAGAGAGTGTGTGTGTGTGTGTGTGTGTGTGTCACTCCCAGCTACGGCGTGAGGTGTGTGTATGTGCGTGTGTTTTTGAAAGATAGAAAGCAGAGAGACAGAGTGTAGATCTAATGGAGTCGGGTCCGCAGCTCATTTTCAGCGAGCTGTTCGGCATTCTCTGGAAGGAATGCGTGGATGGATTACACTGCTGGCTGCCACAGCGACTTTCCAATGAGGCTCCACTTTGTCTTCACCCTTATCTAATCCACGCTGGAATGACCATCTCTGCAAAATGAAAATGAGGCCGGAAATCAAATGACCTGCCTGTTTGTTACAGCCGCACGGACGGACATGTGATTTGAGAAATTAAACTCCACTCGGGTCTGTGCGAGACAGCGTGATTTGCATTTGCATACTGGTTTTTCCATAAAGTGGGTGCACAAATGGAAAAATATCTTCATAAAACACACAGTCAACATAAGAAGCCGTGCAATACGGAATAAATAGAAGCAAACATATTGTCTCCATGAATGAGGCAGGCACTTCAAATGCATAATCCTTTCAAATTTCATTGAGACAGCGATACAAAAAGAGCAGCGTTTCACTGAAATCTGCCTCATACACAGAAATACACCACTGATGTTAAATGTCAAAGTCAGTTTGCTAGTCATAGGGGGCCTGTGAAAACAGCTGTGTAATGTCTTCTGTGACTCTGGAGAAGCTTTGACAAGTCTGAGAAATGTAATGTAATATAAAGTGATGTCACCCGGGTATCTTGGCTTGAACAAAACCTTTAAGTGAAGCCTGTGTTGCAAACTGGGAGCATGAGTTTGAATATTGGGAATTTTTGACCATTGGCATTTCAGTCTCTCTGACAAGTCCCCCAAACTTTATGGAAGTGCAATACATGCAATGTCACTGTTGTAATTTCAACTGATGTTATTTTTGCTACATAGTTTCATGAGCATTTGATACTTTCTTCAATTCAAACTTTAAAGGAATACTTTGACATTTTTGGAAAAATGTGTTTATTTGCATTCTTGCTGAGTGTTAGATGAGAAGATTGATACCAGTCTTGTACAGCAAATATAAAGCTACCACCAGCAGTGGGTTAGCTTAGCTTAGTGCAAAGACTAGAAACCGAGGACAACAGCTAGTATGGCTCTGTCCAGAGGTAACAAAATCTACATACCATTAATGCTCAAGTGTAAAAAGCAATCCATCTCCTCATCTTACTCTCAGCAAGAGAGTTGACCAAACATTAGCCACCTCTCTGGCTAATGACACACAATATTCATGTAACATGCTCAAGGACTGAACAGTGTCAGGGTTAAACACGCCAAGAAATCTTGACCTTTGACCTTTTAATCCCATCAGGACAAACTGTGCTAGTTTTTCAACACCACAATATTGTGTGAAAGTGAAGCACACCAGCTCTCTTGCAGTTTCTGTTATGTTTGTGTGAGATAAGAAGAGCGTTTTCTGCCTCGAGTTTCTCCAGATTCCCTCCTGGTGTGTAGGAGAAAATACATTTTACACTATCAAAATGTATTATCGCTTAGAGTTTAATCAAAATTTGACATCAATATATCACATTTGACATCCACAATGGTGGCTCATATCTTCAAGTTTCAGTGGTGTTTGGGATATCACCCGAGACACCCACCGCTTATAGTGAAGACACTATATCACACACCATTTCTCAAGCTCATACAGAAACTAAGCAGTCCCTAATTCCTCTCAGGTCCGGCAGTTCTCTATCTTAGCCAAGCGGCCAGGCTAACAGGGACACACGACATATTACCCCATCTCTTCCCTGCCGCTCACAGCAACCCAACACTCCTGACACAAGCTCACCCCCAGCACCCCCGACTGCCAAGCAAAACACCTGGCATCTGTATGAGAAGGGCGCCAATTTCACAGTGACTGCCAGGCGGTCAGCTGAGCTGCCCGTCACACACATATTGGTGACATGTGTGTGTGAGGGCATACGGATGTGCTGTGTGTGTGTCTGTAAAGACAGCTTGTGTGTGTCTGAGTCCAGAGCAGGTGTGTGTATGTGAGAGACAGCAGCGCAGGCATATTAAAAGTATGTGTTAGAATAAGAACTTAATATACAAGGATATGAGTGTGTGCATGACAGACAGCTCAGTCTGGACACATAAAACCACAGTTTGGCTGCGTCAGTGCTTCTGGAAACATTTATAGCGATATACTCGCATGCACAACCGCACTTGGTGTGTGTGTTAACTTGCATGCAGATACTTTTCTTCTGTGTATGCATGTCAAGTGTTGGACAAAGTGCATACATATAATTTTATATGGTTCCAGTGTCTCTCTGACATTGATGCATTTCCCTGTTGCGTGCTCCCATTCCTTGGCTGAAGTTTTGTGTGTGTCAGAGGCCAAGGCTGGTGCTGAAAGCCTGATGGATGGGGTCCAGGGGTCACGGACTTCAGCTGTTGTTGGCCACTTCACAACCCAGTGAACCACACAGCTAGCCTTGAGTTAGCACCAGAGTGCACAGCGCTTTTGGGTGTTTTTTCATTGTTGGAGTGATAGGAAAGCTGAGAGGGTCGGGGGAGATATATAAAGAGAAGATTCTGGAGGGTTTGGATGCCAGGCCGGCAGGAGTTTAAGAGAGTGCAAAAGCACAGGTCTGACCAGTCCAACGGCTCTGAGCCTCTTCAGCCCAGGAGGCAAATAAACAATGCAGTCCCCTCATCCTGGAAGTAACACATCACTGCTCTATTCAGGTGGGGGCCCACAGGGAGCAGGCCTACAAACCATTCAGCAGTTTCACCTGGATGTTTGGATCCACTGATTTAAAAAAAGACTCACGTAATGGACCAATGTTTTGATTTTGGTGTTCAAATGAAAAAAAAAAAAAAGTAGAGGAATATATGCAGTGCGTAGCTTACTGAATTTGTATTTATGTTCCCACAAGAGCTCCCCTCGCTAAACTGATATCTACTTTAAATTCTGAATGTGATGCAGATGGTATTCCAGCTGCTTGCTCCCTATACATTTTGGTCCCACTGTTGTCACAAAGAATAAATGTTGTATTTGATTTTACTGTAGCAGTTCTCAAACTTTTTCACGTCAAGGGCCCCTAAACTGACACACATTAGACCACGGACCCCCATCTGATAAGATTTTAAATGTTTTATTACAGAAAGTGTATGAAACCCATGACCAAAACAGTCATACATTCTGTCATTGTGTTACTTATGGATGGAGTTAAAGTGAAAATAAATGATTCCCCTTTTTGCCGGGGACCCCCTGGAACCCCTTCAAGGACCCCTAGGGGTCCCCGGACCGCACTTTGAGAACCACTGTTTTACTGTATATGAGTTTCCAGGAGCTCAGTGACCCTGTCCAAAAAAGGGAAAAAAAAAATCCTTTTCACCATAATGGGATGCATGAACCTTTCATTGTTGCCACGACGATGTCATCAGCTTTGAAAGGGGCTGCTGTGCCAGGAGAGGCGGCCACGTTGCCATGGAGACAGTTGGTATAAGAGATGGTGGTTGGTGGCTTGGCTGTGGTGTGTGGGCAAAGGAGAGGCAGCCGGGAAGCCAACATTGCTTTTAGGGTAAATATGGTCTAAATTAACAGTGCTGCTGTATCGAATTGGCAAAAGAAAAAAAAAAAAAAAAAAAGACATTAAGTAAAAATGGATGTCTTAAACACTGCACAAGGTGAAACCAAGCAAGAATATTGCAGAGGATATGAAATTATTTCCAATATCAGCCCAACTGTGGAAATTCAATTTCACAGCTCATGAACAATATCAAACAAACACGCTGGCTGAAAGAGCACACTCCAACTTGAGTGATACTGTATCAAAAGGCTACACAGCAGACATAAAAGCGAATGAGGTGGGTGAAGGGCAGGCTAACTGGTAACGGTAATCCATAACTGGACCAATCTCCATATTCAGGCCGTTTAAACTGCACATTAGCCACCAGCTATTCCCATGGCCTGTCTCAGACCTGGGAGGGGAGGGGAAGGGAGGAGGGCAGGCTGGCTTTCTAATGAACTGTATAATTAAATGAGAAGCACAGCACGGCCCGCTCCGACTACTCTCGATTCTGAGACCATGATGCTTTGGCGAGGGCTGAATCGAAAATGAATGGCAGCAGGTGAAGGACAGAAGGACAGCGGGCTAATGCGGTGGAATGTGCCTTTAATGAAGAGGATGAAAGGGGGTGGGGGGGAAAGAGAGTAGGCCGAGGTCAATGTGGGCGCACACCCGCAACTTCATTCTGCAGTGCGAGAGGGTGTATAGTCCCCCCCCACCTCCCCCCCCACACACACTCTCTATCTACTGTATACACACCCCTCCATCTCTCTCCGCCTATCTCTCCGCAGCTCCGTCTTTTTTGGGAGCTGTGTGGGAGAGAGATAACTGTTTCAGCTCTCCACTTTGCCCTCCCCAGAGCACGGCTTTTGATTGACACATGCTAACAAGCTAAGGTGTTCGACAGGGGCGCCGGCAGAATAGGTAATGCTAAGAGAACATAACCAGGGAATTCTCCCTCAACCCGTGGTTCATGACAATCGACTGGGGAACAGCATGTGCTTCTGCATTTTTTTTTCTCCTTTCTTTTTCAGGAACTGCAACAAGACTGTAGGCTTATGAGGTGTCAAATTAATTCACGCCAAAAAAAAAAAAACCCTCCTCATAATACAAGAGGAAAATGTAAGTGAATTTTCAAAAAAAAAAAAAAAAAGCCAAAAGGAAATGAGCAGAATCGTCAAGGAACTTCAACAAAAGGAGGGTGGGTGTAGAGAATAGACAAATAGCTTTTAAGGGAGGGTACTTTAAATCAAAGGTCAGGCAGTGGGAAGAAAAAAAAAAAAGTTCTTCACATGGCAAGTGTGTGAGCTGATATGAGGCATGAAAACGATGTCTGTCTGAATATCAGCGGCCGTGACCGCATCCAGTCTGTGTGTGTGTGTGTGTGTGTGTCATGTGATAAATTCTTTCAGGATGACCATGAACAAAGGGGGAGACACTCATAAGACACGCACACACTGTAACTGATTACATAAACTGCGGCTGGAAGAGTAATTTCTGCTAAGACGTGTGTTACAGCAGACGACTCCTGACAGTGATTTCAAAGCTTTTATTTAATGGATGTTAAATGCAATTAATTCTTGGATGTTCACTCGCTGTTGTTTATTGTCTTTGGCAGCAAACTGACCACAAGCACTTGAAGGAGGCTGTTTACTACGTAGTTATTCTTTAATGTACAGTGAATGGCCGAGTGAAGCCAGATTAAGTGCTGTAAGTTGCTTTGCCCTCAGTGAGAATGAGACGACGTGGCTTTTACTGACCTCCACTTAAGACCGAATTTTGAAATTCAGGTTGAATTTGGATGATTTGAATTTTGATGCATCTAAATGATGACTGTATGGATTGGATAGGCTTTTGGGTGACACGAAACATGCAAAAACTGGTGTGTTTTACATTAAATATTCCATAAAAACTGTTGCTTACAATTTTTTTTTTACTTTTTTGCCTCCATCATGCAGCCCTTTGTCCTCTATAATAGCTTTTACCTTTAATTTTAAGGTTTTTATGTACTAGTGAGGAAGGTTTAAAGTATTTTCTCCCTGTTGGCACATCTCATATTCTCTCATTTTTTGTCTACATTGCAGATAAATGCAACGTTTCCTCCAGCTGACATTCAAATTTCAGATACAGGAGTGTCTTTGAATGACCCACTAAAGGGAGCTTTTTAAAATGTTCCACGCTTGCAACTGCATTACCATGGCATAATGGTATATTACCAAGTCATTATCATGGCACAGTAATGTTGTTGGTAATGGTAAAGCCACGGTACATGTGACTGCTAATGAACTAAAACATGCAAACCGCCTCTCTAGGGGTGTTTAAAAGTGTGACTGAAATACTTCCATCTTAAGAACAAAAAGGGGAAACAACCCCTTATCACATTTTTAAAATTGTAAGATTTTTATTCAACAGACTGCCTCTTTGCAGGTGCTAGATTAGTTCAAGGTATTAAAAAGAAATTCTGTGTTTTGTTATCACAGGATGGTCAACAGACAGCTGCTCAGCTTTTTCCCTTCATTGTTTATCTGCCTTTTATCTATTCTGGTTTGTGAAAAATGTGTTATAATAAGCATTTGTTTATTATTATTACTCTATCCGATAGCTTGTTTGTCTCCTGAAGTAGGTTAGAATCACTGACATGCGCGGCGACTATCAGGGAAAGAGTTCATTTGCTTAAAATCGGTTAGAATAAAACGATTGATCAACCGTTTATCTGCCTCCGCACTCGCCGGTTTAAAAGGTCTATTTGAGCACAGACAGGAGAGGGTCAGAGCAGTGCGGAGACTAGACAGATCAGCAGAGGCCTGGTCCCTGCTGGCCTTGATGCTAATTAAACACTAACTGATAGAAAAAGCCTTCTCCACACTCTAATTATTCCCCATTTCCAGACTAATTTCACCAATCAGTGCCATCTTTATTTCTGAGAGCAAATTGTGCAGTAATCATTTTCTAGTGGAGATTTCCCTGCGTCTAATTGTTGAGGATGATTTAGTCATTATCAGAACGCTGGCTACTCTTATCAGTCATCTCACAGGGCAAATGTATCTGGAGATTGTGTTCAGAGAAATTAAGCTTAATATTGTAATGAATTTTTTAAAGTGCTGAGTCATGGTGTTGGATGTTTAAAATATGCATAGCCTGGCTAATTGGTTCAATGAAACAGAAATAGGGTGAAATGACTCAGTGCAGCACAGAAGGAGAATTTCAAAAAATTTAATGAAAAATATCTGTATATAAAAAAAAAAAGCATGCATTTATTTGACAGCATGTTTAAATCAAACCACCATTAAAACATTAAGTGACTTTTCAGTGCAATGACTTTTATCAATGATATGTTATAGGATAAAATTATTTCTTTATTAGCTGCACAGCATCTTTCATAGTCTGTAGTTTTATGTGTAGATCACGACTTTTTAGAGTTTAATAGCAACACCACAAAAATAACAAATAATCTCATATGCGATGCATTTATACGGTTAACAAATGTACAGTAAAAGTTATCAAATCAGCCACATCCACAGCTAATTAATCAAAGGTAAAAATGCAAAAAAAAAAAAAATAAACGAAAATGTGATAGCAGGATGTGAAGGAAGTCCAAGCGACAAAAACATCAAGGACAAGAAGACACTTTGAAGGGGAGTTCCTTTTCCTGTTTGTCGGCATTGACTTCCTGTGTCTCTTACGTTATTGCAGTCCTGCTGGGTCAAGGTGGTCCCTCTTTATTTCCTTCAGTTTGATCAGCTTGTGCAAAATGCAAGTCAGCACTGCCCGGTTTGCTAGAATAGAGGTGATTCTATACAACATATGGCACTAAAGTTTCCTCTATATGTCTATATAATTAAGTTAATTGCCCTTAATTTAATTTCAATTCTACATAATCAAAATAATATCCTGTTATATACACCGACATGCTTGCAAATATACAGAAGCTGTTGCAAATATGATTATATAAACATGCACATGAGTGCTTGTTAAATCTGCCTTGGCTTGTGGAGACAGATGGTTCTGAAAATAAGCCCTAGTTTAGCCTCTCACCTCGTCACTTATTGCTTTCAGATAAATCAATATGGCAAAATCTCATTTATTCACATTGGCAGTCTAGGTGACAGCTGGTATTATGTGGAGCTATTTATATATTCTTTGTATGAATGACTCAAGTTCACTTCATTTTTGGGGTTTGGTCGCTCACGACTACCCTCTTAAACCGCACCTATCATGGGGTTCTTCCGCCTTCCACGTTCTGGCTGCCTTTCGTCTCCGTAGCCGTAGCGCTCTGGGCTGGCGTAGCGCTCCTTGGCGTCGGGGTACCTCACCGGGCTGGTGTAGCGGCCGGGGCTGGCCTGCCGGTAGCCGTCTCCTCTCCCTCCGACGGCTTCGTAGTAGTGCCGCCCCCTTTGGCCTGCGGTGGGGGAAGGTGGAACGTCCTGCCTTACCGCCGCACGGTGCCGCTGACCTTGGTGGGGAGATGTGTGGTAGTAGCGTGGGTTGCCGGATGCCGGCTGGGGGAGCGGCACACGGCCCGGGTGGCTGGAGACGGGTTGGTCATGGTAGTGGCCCGGGTAGGGGGCGGGCTCTCTTGGCGCAGTTCTGGAGTGAGAGGGGTAATCATACGGATCCCTCCTGAAAGAGAAAAATGATTGTCTGAGCAAAAAAATGAGAAAGTAGTGACTGTATGTTTACTAAGACAATATTTAATACTGGTTTAAACTGGTTTGGAGTAGAGGACGTGCCAGAGATTTGGCCCTCACTCACGGTAAGCCTCCTGCTGTTATTCAGTTTACGTGGTGAGGCTGTGGCCTTGGCAGGATCGAGTTGTGGGGGGGACGTGGATGGAGAGATGCCAAGAGATAACAGCAAATGCCTCGGTAAGCACATATGAGGATGTGTGTCTGTGTTTAGCTTGTGTGTGCAGGAATGTGTGTGTGTGTCCCAGGGGTCTGCAGTAACGAGGCAGCCAGCTGGAAGTCTCCGGTTCCCTCCCACTAGCTGTGGGTGATTAGGGGCTAAACCCCTGGGTAAGGCGACACGCGGGCCTCGGAGAGATGGAGAGACTGAGAAAGAGAGGGAACCGGAGAGAAAGTGAGAGAGAAAGAGGAGCAAAGAGAAGGGAGGGCTGCTCACCTTTCACGGGCCCAATTCAAATGTTTTCCATCTTATGTGCTGTTTCCAGTGCTGAGTGACACATAAGTCTAGCCAGAGCGAGTAAGCAAATCTAAAAGTCAGGTCTTCATCGGCCATGATGTAAGTGAAACTCTCCTATTTTTAAAAGTGGTGATCTGCAGGAGTCGTGTCAACATCATAAATGATCACTTTTGGCATTACGTTCGTTCACTCAAACAAACTACTGTATAGGCTACAAACCTTTTCTGTTTATTCCAAACAAACTTTCCTGACAGCTTTAACATGAACCACATCAAACCTGTTTTCCAGTGAAACATCTCAAGGGTCTGTGTTAGTGTAGATGTATTGCTACTGGTTAACTGGGAGAAGGAGGAAGTCTAGTTTGAAACCACAACACATTGGTTGAATCTTCTCTAAGTTAGGGTTTTACAACTTTGGAAAGTTATCATGGCAGCAGTTAATTTGTTTTAGGTAAATTAGCACAATGCTACAAGCTACATGCTACAAAGTACTCTGTTTATGTGCACATGCTGGTGTTTGACCAAAGTAGTGCATTGCTGGACGGAGCTGCAGCAAAGGTTGAGACGGGATCAACCGCAGGAAATCAGACAAGTTAACATGAACTGCAGTGACCTGGTTCTTGTAAAATCCAACCTAATTTTACTTATTTTATTAGTTTATTTGGTAGTTAGTTTAGGGGCAATGCTCATTGATGAGCAGAAAAAATGAAATCACCAGAGTTAGCCTGGAAAACTAATTTGATTCATCATTTTAAATTCTTTTATTCCAGCCTCTTAAATGAGAATATTTTCTGGTTTCTTTAGTCTTTTATGATAGTAAAATGAATGTCTTTGGGTTGAGGACTGGTCGGGACAAAACAAGATATTTTAGGATGCATCTTGGGCCTGACTGACATTTTATAGGACACATTTATTTATTGAGAAAATAACTGACAGACTAATTATTAATGAAAATAATCATTAGTTGCAGCCCTAATATATCCCACATAATAAAGATCATGCACAAGGTAGTGCAGTGCACGCCAGTACACACTGTATACATGCAGGTAATGTTTACATGCTGTTCAGTTGTATGGGGGATAGAAAATACCGCTCCCTGACTGATTTTGGTGGAACATTTTAATTAACAGCACAAGTGTCTGAATTTATGAAAATAGTCTGTTCAGTGGTAGAAACCAACTTATTTAAATTTCTAAAGACTCCTTATTGTCAGGTTCACTTTAAGTCAAACTTTCAATTTCATTATTTAGAATATAAATGATCTTTTCATTCATCTTGTCCTGCAGATGCATACATGTAAACAGTGGCTCAGAAAGCTTGTTATGTGTATATTTGGCACAAAGCTGGGCAACCCCCAACCCTGATTACAGAAACTGGGTTTCTTGTATACATAACACTGAAGTAACTGGAGTATTTTGCAAAGTCAACAGTAACCTGATTATTTCTTGATACAGAGCTTTTGTTGGTCCGAACAGCCTCAAACAGCAAAGCTTTCATTCACCGGCAGCAGTTCAAATTGCTATTATAGTAGACAATATAGATAGACACAGACCAATCAGAAACACAATTAGACATTTACTCCCCACTCTTCAACAATGGCTCCCACTGTAGTTATTATACAGAAGCTTTGAGCTTAGCCTCTCCCTTGTTCTGCAATCATATCCCTGCGTCTCCTCTATCCACTCCCTCGAGTCCAGCTCAGCACCTGTTGACTGGACAATTAGAATGACTCACTCACCACAGATTAGGTAGCACACAGCTTGCTTGTGTGTGTGTCTGCACTTGTGCATAAGCAGACTTCCCTTGAGGATATTCACGGACTGTGGTGAGGTGGATTTCTATATGTGTGTGTGTGTGTGTGTGTGTGTGTGTCACAGATATCAGTAGAGTGTGTTTTTTTTTTTCCTGAGGGCTGGGAGGCCTGACCACCCAAACAGAATGGTGGGACAGGATACACAGGTGGTCCCGAGAATGAACAGCACCGCCTTGTCAGTCAGCAGAGCAGGAAAGATGGAGTTGCACACACACACACACACACACACACACACACAGATACACACATGCACTGCCAAAGCTTTAGATAAGGAAGAAAAGCAGAAAAAAAGTGGAATCTGAGAGGTGGAAGGAGAACAGTGAGAAAGAGATTTCATCTGAAATTAAGATGCAGGGAGACAGAAGCAGATGTGGAGGGAGTCTGGGTAAAAATTCCTCCATGTAAAGCCCGGTGAGGAGGAGTGAAGCAGAAGTGCGGAGAGCCAGAGAGAAAGAGAGAAGAAGGTCAACTTCCTCATTAATCCAGATTAAACGGTGAAGGCCACCAGGGGAGGCAAAGAGAAGGGAAGAAAGAGGGATGGAGTGATATGTGGAGAGAGGAGGGAGAACACCTGGGCCACCCAAACCGACAGGAACCTCCTCCGGCTTCCCCTTTCTTCATCCCATCATTCTCCTCATTTTTTCCTCCCCTGTCAGTGCAATCTTTGATTTCCACTTGAATATTCATCTTCCTCTCTCTCTCCATCACCTGTGTCCTCTCCCCTTAATATCCTTTCAAACCTTCTTCTTCATCTCCTCTTTTCCTCCTTTCTCATTCTCTTCTCATCTACTCATGAAATTTGGCACACTTCCCAAATATCAATACTGTAAAGTAATGAGGGATGGTCTGGTTGTTTAGTTCACACCAGAATAATTGAACCAAACCAAACAGGATAGACATGAGCCAACTCCTAAATATTTTCTTTGTCCAATTTCTGGATGATACAGGGTTAAATGAAGTAGGATAAATTCCTTTTGTTCCACAGTAGATATGTCTGAATGACCTTTGACCCTGACATGATGTGAGGAGCAGCTCAGGACTGGTAGCTGTGTATGGGCTGTAAGGTCATATGGAGTATTTATGTTTCTTCAGGAAGAGGAGTGTCGGACGGAGTCTTAAGAACATTTATTAACCCTCATTTTAGCTCGAGAATCAATCATATCTAAACTTATTGTAAAAATGCTGCGTAAAAATCAATTTATGTTTGCCTGCAACCATATGTGAGCATTTATGTGTGTGTTTGTGTGTGTCCGGCCAAACAGCTGGGGGGATTAGGGGGTCCACGGGCCTCAGTGACCCACGGGGAGTTCCTCATCCCTGGGTCACACAGCTGGCTTCAGCCTGGCTGCGAGACGGAGGGGAGTGAATGCGTTTAGTCTGCCGTTGCTAACCTGAAATGTCCTCAAACCACGCGGAATGTCCGGAATATTTCAATTTGACGTAAATTATGATTTCATTTAGCAGATCCGCATAAAACACTTTGAGAGTATGTGTGCCTCTGTGAGTGCGAGCCAGAGAAGAGTGCATGGTTGTGTTTGTGTATTCGAAGTGTCAGAATGAGATCTCTGTTTATGTGTTAGCTTGCGTAACTTAAGCAGTGAGTATGTGTGCTATGTACCATATGAATCTGGGGAACAGAAAAGGAATGAACATACCAGAACATAAGATACACAAGGACTTAAACTAAATTAAGCTAAAATAGAAAACACAAAAGAAGGGAGGGACTGCTGTAATGCACTTCTCTCCAATCATTAATGCAGATGTAAAAGATCACAGTGTGTACTGGTTTACCCGTCTGCCGCTAAAAACACAACAATTGACTTACAGTTTGCTGAAGGAAGGGTGAAAATTTCCTCCAGAGCTCTTACTTTTGACAAACCCCCCCCCCCCCCAAAAAAAAAAACAAAAAACATGTCAAACATGGCAGACGCCTGCCGGATTAAAATGTTTGTTGCCATCGGTAATGACTATTAAAGGATCTCCGCCAGTAACGCTAATCTAGTTTGAAAGGAGCTTATGACAACACGACACATGCAGACAGTAGGAGTTTTTCCATTCAGCTGTCAAGCAAGTTTTACGCACACTTTTGAAATGTCAAAATAAAAAAAAAATGGAAAAAAACAAATGCAAATGAGATGTTTTCCGTGAGCTATGATGAAACAAATAAATAAGTAGGTTTGAATGAATGACAAAAAAGGAGGAAAAAAATGTAGGTTGTTATTCTCTGTTGTTATTTAATGATGTATGATACTGTAATACAGCTGTTACCAATAAAGCTACTATTTACTGCACAGACACACACATGGGAGTGACGGCAGGTATGACATGACTGGAGGGCTGTGCTGAAGAGATAATTTACAGAAAACATTTCCCAAAGCCGGTTCTGATTTTGGTAGTTTGACAAGAAGCTGAACTATTTTTTTCTACTTCCTCATTCACCAGCAAATGTGTTTCCATCCTTAGAGTCTTCATGATGTAATTTCTTTATAGAAATCTTCCAATTTGAGCGAGCGTGAAAACCATTTTGGGGGGAAATTTTATTGAATTTTCCTGTTTCTACTTGCTCGTCAAATTTGACGCATTCGCGAAAATCAAACCAGGAAATGGATTTTGTGTAAAGAAAGGGACAGGCAGACGGAAAGAAAAAAAAAGAAAGTGAGTTTCTGTGTTGAAGAAGACGAGCCATGTATAAGCAGGAGACAGGCAGAAAGACAGATGTAGACACCCGACTGTCCCTCTGAGGTCTATATAGAGCAGCAGAGCAGGGTGTGATGTGAACCACCGGGACCAACTAGAGTGGAAAGCTGTAATACATCTGACTCACACGTCGAGAACATCAGCACCATATACCACACTTCCAACCACCCTCTGAGTGTGTGTGTATGTGTGTGTGTGGTGAGAGTAAATGACGGGCCGAATATTACATCCATGATTACATGCATGTGAATGTGTTGGGAGTGTATATGATTACATGCTCTACAGTGAGAGAAAAATGTGTGTATGTCCATCTGGAGCTGTGAGAGTGTGTGTGTGTGTGTGTTTTGCCATTTAGGCATCGCTTCCGCGTTATGACAGCGAAGAATTTGTGTGTATGGTGGTAGCGTGAGGGGTGGGGATGGGGGTTATTCTGCACCTGCCCCTAGGAAACGGAAGGAGGAAATTAGTACCCCAACTCACCCTCCCCTCCCAATCCCAATTCCTTATTAGACCCCCACACTTCCCATCCTGGTCCCCCAAATACCACCGGTCCTCATAAGTGCTTTACACTTAACAGCTGGAAAACAACCATGTGTCTCTGTCACACACACACACACACACACAAATACACACATACACAAAAAACTAAATATGAAGAACATGTAAGGTATTATTCACAGAAACTGTATGTTAGATAATAAAATTATGTTGCTTGAATTACCTGTTTATGCTTTTCTGTGTTTTTGTGATGGAAGTAAAGGGAAATGAGTGCAAAATGATCAATCTAGAGCTTTGGAGGCAGCCAATGATACTCTATTCTATATATTATCATTAACCTACCTTGACTTCTGCTTGAAGTTTAAGTTTGTCTGCGTAAATAATGTCTTCATTTGTTCTCACACGTGTACATAAAAATGAGCACATATTACTCAACTAAATGACATTTGCATGTTTAATTCATTAATGTTCTCACTGAAGAGATGTAGAGAACATACAGATGCAATACAGATGCATATGTAAGCACATCTGCCAGTTATGTGCTCACCTGTTAGTCAAGAGACAAGGAACAGACATGCATTGCATGCAAAATACATTAATTGCTTGGCAAAAAGCAGCTGCTGCACCTCACTGCCAAACACTGTCACGCACACAGACACTCATATACATGGCCGTACTCACTTTTCCAGGTGAAGCTACAGAAAAAATTAATGGCAAAGCCTTAATTTACCTTATTCACCCTGTAGTTTAGTTTAAAGTAATGAAACTATTGTCCATATTAGTGGTTTCTAGATGATACACATGTTTAGTCAGAGCCAAAACATTTCCTCTGGTCTGAAGAGTGTTCATCAATTACTGTAAAATGTGTTTATTTAAAAGATGAAATACAGCATATTTAACAAGTTGACATATTAATTAGCGCATGATGCATTCTCCTGATTCTCCAAATTCATCCTTGTCCAAACTCTGCACACGCACACGAACACACACACACACACAAGTCAAAGAGTTAATGGTGCTGTGCTACCTGAGTGCTACAGACACACAGCAGGCCTGGCTGGCTCCACAGCAGAGGAAACCATTAGCCACTCTGGCCCTGGCCGCTGAGGCAGCTCTGCTAATCAAACCCGCCTATGTCAACAACAGCGGTGGAAATTGGCTCTCACCTAGACACACGTGCCTCATCTAAATGGACCCATGTTTACACTCTGTGCTACTATATAGCGAGCAATGACAGGGAATGTTGAACAGTAACGGCTGCAGGTAGCGGCGGGTCCCACTGCAGAGTGGGAGCTTTCGGGTAGAAATGAGAAGGTGAGGAGAGACAGGAGGCACCAGGGCAAACAGCCTGTATGTAAACTTATGTATAGGTGCTCCCCCCTAAAGCTCATAGGAACATTTAATGACTCATCCATCATTTTAGTGATGTCATGCTTCAGACGACTATCAATCTCCATTTATTCAACTGTTCTACAATATTCAACTTCATGTTATTCTACTGCTTCCCACCACATTTAAGACTAAGAGTGCAAAAAAAAAAAAAAAAAAAAAAGACTTTCCTGGACCACCACATGTACAAGCAGACATTAGTATGGAGGCCGAAGGTCAGATTTACTTCTTGGACAGTACTCCAAGAGGGAGAGTGATCGTGTAATAGAGACGTGCTGGGAAAAGCAGAAAAGTAACTGTTAATGACAGAAACAGATGGGATTTCTTTTTCACTAAATGCAGAAACTTTTACGCTATCCGCAACTCATATTCAATTTCTCAGAGCCCTGACAGTTCACACTAAGTTCACTGTATGCTTATTCTATTCTATTCTACTCTATTCTATTTTATTCTATCCTATCCTATCCTGGGCAAGGAGGAGAATATTTGAATTCACAGTGACTCCTGTATCTCTACCACAGAGCTGCCCGTCCATATGTATTTGTGTACTGAATGTCATGCAGACTTGTACATGACAGTCTTTGTATTTCTCTCCGAGCTCACGCAGAGCTCCAAGACCTCAAAGTATATATCTTTTATTTATAAAGCGATGATTTCCTCCCCCCCCCCCGTACACAGAGCTGAGAGACTGCGGGAGAGAGGGATAGAGAGAAAAGGGGGGAAGACAGAAAGCGAGACGAGATACAAAGAGACGAAAGAGAGATATAAACAGAAGAGACATAAAAAATGCAGACAAAAGGATTGATGGAATCAGAGGAAAAATGCAGAGAATAGAGAGAGCCAAGTTATTGTAAATAGGTAGAACCACTGGTGCCTCAGCTGTGCATGTGACAGAGCTGGCTAAAGCCCTTTCATTTCCTACTGCTGTGCTGATTCCATTACATTCTCCTGTGTCTGAGCACAAACACCGTTAGCTGGACAAACATTGCTGCCTCTGCACACCGACGGGGCCCATTCTTTCATAAAAGGCCCGCAAATAAGAAAAGGGTCACGGCACCTCTTGGGAAAATAATCCGCACATTGCTTCAGATGCTCTTGGGCTGCTTATTTAACAATAAAAGAGGGGGGGTCACATCACCTTTTAAACCAATCACGCAAGGTCCTGGAAAGACATCAGCAGCAGTTGTGGGGCAAATGCAGGACAACTATTATGAAAAAAAAAATACTTTGAGCTCTCCAGGACCGGAGAAATTAAATGAGTTATGGAGACAATAACTCTAACTGAGTTGGGTGAGTTTGAAGTGAGTCATTCGACAGCTGGACAGCAGCGGGTGGGGAAACAGTTGATCACTTATGAAGCTGTGAGAGGCAAGATTGGGTTTTAATAAAGATGGGAGCGAGTGCAGAGAAAATATGATTTCTCCGCTGACCTTGAAAAAGCCATCCGAATTCATCGTGAGCACCAAACTACAGGGTAACAATATTACTGTGCTAAAATGATAACATACCCTTGCAATAAATAAAGCCGCCCATCCATGCGAGGTAACAGTGAAATTCTGGGAGCTTATTTCCAGTTGACAAAAATAGACAGTGAAGCAGAACTGAATGAGAAAATATGAGCAATTTAGAGGGTTTTTATTCGTAATATTCTTCTCATATTTCCTTATTTATTCATCCTGTTCTAATCGACAGATTGCTTTCACTCAGAGGGGGGCTGAGTCATCTATTCTACTTTATTCTGTTTCGCTTGATGTGTCCAGTCTGGACGTGGCTCATTAGGGTCTGAGCGGACACAACCAGTGTGGAAAGGTTCACATCCTGAGACATGGTGGAGAAAACCAAATGGCTGTAAGTCTGGGAAGTGCATGCGTTAGTGCGTGTGCACTTTTCAGGAAGGTCAGAAGAGAGTCCTTAAGGGACACTTTCCCACACACCGGAGAATACTAAACATGCTGAGGACAATCAAAAAGTTGCCCTCTGTTTTTAAAGGAGGGGAAGAGAGCGCTTGATAGAGTGCTGAGTGTTCCGTCATACACATGGAAACAGATGTGCTCGCTAGAGGTCTTCCCGATCCACAATTTTGGACCTGATCCAAACGGACATGGGAAAAATGTACCCAAACCCTCCTTCTATAAATTAATTTTTAACCACACTAAGAGTCTCTGGCCACAGTAGAGCCTCTGTGAAGCTGTACACTGTGGCTTTGAAATGCAAGTGTCAGCAATGTCAACATGCTCACAGAGATGCTGATTTTTAGATAATGTTTAGAAAAGTGAAGGGATCACCGAAGTTATTACAATTCATCCTGTGGGGAACATGAATGTCTTAACCCAATGTCACGGCAGTCCATAGAATAGCTGAGATATTTCACTCAAAACTACAAATGTCAACCTTAGTTTGACACCTAAAGCCAGTGTGATTCATCCTCTGGGGACCATGAATTCATGGCAATCCATCCAAAAGTTGTTGAGATATTTTATTCTGGACCAAAGTGGTGGACCGACTGACTGACATTACCATCAATACAGCCAAGCTGCTATCATGGCTAAAAAAAACAAGAGGCATGATTCTAGAGGGGATAGGACCAGTCCAAAACAGACCCAAGGATAATAAGAACTGATCCAGAGACTCAATATAATTTGGCCCGACTCGAGTCAAGTGTTTGTTCTTGGTTACTAGGAACTCAACGGACCCTTGAAGACCTCAATCACTTGCACACATACACACATCTTGTGTTCTTGTCAGTGGATCAACTTCATTGTCCAGATGTGACAAGAGCTTCACGATGCCAGAAAGGTCCCCTGACCGGAGCCCTCTGCTCCTTGACTCACTGGCCATGGGCTGCACATTAATCAGCCAATTATCAGCCCCGGCCAGCAACGTTGTCGCGCCAACCTGGCCCCCTAATCCAATCACCTTGGGGGAGTGGGTCAGGGGGTGCTCTGATTGGATAACCCGGGGCTGGGTCGCCGCGCCCATGACCTGCTGCTTTGAATTGGTAATGATGTTAATAACCTCCATATGGCCATGTGTGTGTGCATGTGCGTCCCTGAGCTGGAGCCTATCCGGAGGCTGAGCTGAACCCCGGCGTTAATGGCCAATGGAGAGGGAGGTAAGAGCCAAAGTAGCACTATCACCCTCCCTGGGGCAAACCTCTCCACACTGCCACTTCCAGCCCTCTTTCCAAATCCTCTTTCCTTGACTTCAGCTCCTCTCGTTGGCTGCCGTGCAGTAGCCCACGGCGCTGAGTCTCAGGCTGAGGTCTACTTTCTTTCCATCAACACAGCTACTTTGGCATCCGCTCCTACAGGTCCAAAGATACTCTTGATTTGGGAAATGGGAATAGCCACAGAGATCTTGGTTTTCCAATACACTGAAAAAAGTAAGTAGGTAACATATAGTATTCCTTACGGCTACTAAGAGTCCAAATCACTTGAACCTATGGGGAAAAAAAGATGAAACTCCACCAACACTCATATACAACAAACACTTCATACTTGTGTGCTTTCGTTAGGAGAACTAAAATGTGCGTGGACGTATTTACACTTAGACAACACTGAAAGTGAAATATTCCAATGCCTGCCTTGATTCCGTCTCGATTTCATCCGCATCCTCCTGACTCTTACCTCTCCCTCTACGCTTTCTCCATATGCTCCCATCTGTGAGGTGCTTTTCTACATCTCCTGTTCAATCCATGCACACACTCACACTCGCACTCACCTCCTTCACTCCCACCCCTCCAGCTGCAGCCCCAGCCGGCTCCACACAAAGGCAGGCCAAATGTATGCTAATGAGAGCCAGGCCAATGGTGGAGCCACACTCATTTTGAGAGGAAATGGCTTTCAATAATGGCGGCCCCCGGGGGGATTTTGCACAAAGTTCAGCTCCACTTTGAAAAATGCATTCAATTCACTGCGGTGTCTGCTCTCTCTTTTTCTTGTTTTTTTCCCCCTCTATGAAAAAAAAAAAAAAATTCCCGGAATATATTTGTGTCCCCTCTTCCTCCTCTCGCCTCTGTATTTATGCTAGGGGGGAGTTGGAGGAGTTTTCAGGGACTGAGGAGTTGTGATTTATCTTCATAGAAACATCAGGAACAAGAACACCAACATGTGAGTTTGAATAGTGTTCAAACTCTATCGTCTCACTTTTCCTCTGCCTTAAGTTGCTCTGGCTTTTGCTTTTCTGCTGAGGCAAATATCCCCAAAAGCATGTTAACTGTACCATATGCATTTTAAATGATGATGATAACGAAGATGATATCCTGTGGGTCTTGGGCCTAAAAATACTTCAAAGAGCGGATGAACAACAGTTAAAAAACTAAAAATTTCTTGAGGTAATGAACATTATTTGAACCTGACTTGTTATCTTCACACCTAATCATATCAGCCAGACTTAAATCTATCCAACATTTAAGCCAAATCCGGTTGTGTAGTTTCCAGATACATTTTCTCATTGAAATCCTGTTTTATATCATCATTCAGCAGAACTAGGAAGAGGCTAGTTTGTAATATGTTGGAATACACAGTTTAAGCATGAAAACAACACTGAGCTGCAACTAATAATTATTTTCATTTTCAATTATTTTTTTTCCAATAATTGTTTTGTCTATAAAATGTTAGCAAACAGTGAAAAATTCCCATTAGTAGCTTTATAGACATCTTCAAATTGCTTATTTTGTCCGACACACGGTCCAAAACCCACAGAGATTCAATCCACAGGGATATTACTGTAGGCAGCAAATCCTCACAAATGTTTGGCATTTTCTTGCTTGAAAAGCGACTCAAACAATGAATCGATTATCAAAACGAATGCAGCTTGTTTCTGTGGAAGTGCTAATCGGATAATCGACTAATCGTTTCGGCAATAAAATGCAGAATGCTACTCTCAACTTTCTGTTCTGCCAATCTGAATAGCTGTGAGGATTTTCAATTTTACGGACTTACTTCGCTATTCTTACAGAGAAACTTGATAAGTAGATGGTGTGAACTCTGAATTTTTTTTGTGTGTTACTGTACATAAGTATAGTTTGGGCTGAGCTGTCAAAGGTCATCACAGTCTCCCTCAACCTGTCTGTCTCCATTAGAGTTTGTCTCCACAGTTATAGTTGGCATATCTCTCTGTCCCTCTGCTGCTTGGTCATGTCCCTCCTTCTCTCTTCTTCTCTCTCCCAGATTCTCAGTGTGCCTTGTTCTCCCCTGAGCCAGTGCTGATGTCTGTGCTCCCTGGTGCCTGTCATATCAGGAGGCGCAATAACCCGTGAAATGACTGTTCTCTTTTTCTCACTCTCCTCCTCTCCATCCCGGTGTCCCCTCTTTTCCCCTCATTCTCCTCCTCTCACTTTCCTCACACCACGCAACTCCACGCTCCACTTAGCTGTTGGGGCCGCAGACGTCGCGAAGATGACGTTTTCTCAGCATGTGCGTAAACACTCGTGTGCACAAGATATGTATGTGAGCTGTGGTACTGCTGGGAAACACTTATATGGTAAACAGGAGAGGTATGCGTGCGCGTGCATATGTGCCTACTTTGACAAGAGAACGGTTAAACAAACAGAAGGAACATGTGCAGTTCTATTAAACCCACACAAGAGGTTATACATCCTTCATAAGAGCAAACCATCCTCCGACTGTGTGTGCATGTGTATGTATGTATGTGTGTGTGTGTGTGTGTGTGTGTGAGATCCTCCTGCCTGTGCCCTGCTCTCTGGAGAGCTGATCAGTCCTATTCCTGGGATGAGTAGACACTCCCAAGGCAAACACTCCAGATTTAATTATAAGCTCCAAAGAGGATTAGTCTGTGCCGTGTGCGTGTGTGTGTGTGTGTGTGTGTGTGTGTGTGTGTGTGAGTGGGGGAGACACAAAGGGAGGGAGTGGCTAGAAGTTATCCCTTTATTTCCTGCACACACACACACACACACACACACACACACAGCGCGGTCTCACCTGGAGTGTGTGGGGTACTGTCGTTCCAACTCTTCATACTGGTGTGCGGGTCGAGATTCGGCTCCTCTGGGTGCCATCTGTGGGGAGACACATGATAAGTAATGTAAGAATGGAGACTGAAAAGGACCCAGGTTCAATCACTTTAGAGTCAAAATGCCTTTGAGCAAGGCATTGAACCCATACATCCCCCACTGGAAGTCGCTCACATGGAGAATGAATGAAAAAATGTACACAATGACGTGTTTGATCTATTCAACAACAGCTAAAACGTGGTAATATTTCATTTTAATGATAATTTAATGCTGTGAATGATCTAAAGCACATATGTGTTCGCGTGCAGCCTTGTGGTTTGACTGGAAACAAAAGACAAGGAAGGGAGGAATCATGGAATGCCCCACATGTGGTAACATAAACACAAGCAACCACATATAAGCACTGCTCCCCTCTGATGAACATATGTGTGTATGGTTCATACAAACACACCAGTCACATGAAAAAAAAAATTACATTTTGAGTAGGTTTTGGATAGAAGGTTTCTCACTTTCACCCACACACAAACACACCAGGAAGTGATTGATTAAAGCCGTGTCCATGCTCAGGCGGATAAATCTGGAAACCCTGTTTACATGTAAAAGCGACTTAGCATTTTCAGGCCATTTTCCATCCACGCTGAAACGGCAAAAGTAGTAGAAAACCAGCTAAATCTCTTTCCACTTCTTTCTGTTGGCAAACACGACGGTGGATTACAGGCATCATGTGCTAAGAAGTTGAACAGCCGGGGTTACTCAGTTTGGTCTCGACAGGATAAACCTCTGTTCTGTCGCCTCCTACTCTGCATGATTACTTACAGACGGGTGACAAATTAAAGGAAACATCTAACTAAATGAGTGGAGAAACATGACAATCGAGCACCTATGGGAGATTTGTGGCATAGTGGCATAGATAATGAGCGATCAAGACAAAATGTAACAGCTCCAGACTGTGTAGACATACATATACACTGTTTTTTGAAAAGCTGCATTTTGGCAAGTTTTGTTTTCAAAGTGTGGATATGGTCTAAGGTTCCAACAACACAAGGGGCTTAAACAAACCATCCCTGAGGGAACAGAAGATGAGGGAGGCGGGGGAGTAGAGAGAGAGACAGAGGGGGAGAGAGAGAGAGCATACAGTTTCAATTATCTGTAATCTAGGTTCTGAGCTCTGAGTTTTCACATACAAACACAGGCTGTTTACTCAAAGGACATTTCATCGGTCAAACACACCACATGCCATTGTAGCATAACATGCACACACCGGCACGTTGGTCAAATACACACCAGCGGCCATATGCACGTTCACTGACATGCACATGCACATATGTACATAAACAGGCACTCAGAGGTTTGACAGAAACACACATGGCAAGAGACAAACAGTCATACGTTTGATCCCAGCTATCAAAGCAATACTAACACCCACACACAGAGCATTTAATATCACAAACACACACTCTGAAGAGTCTAAATGACTCCATGCATGATCAGTCTGTTGCTCTGTTTTTTTTTTTTTTGTATGTACATATGAGTTCAAACTCATTTTGCATGTCAATGCAGTGGCGGCGCATTACCAGATATCATTAGCATGTCTCTGTAATGTAGGGAGCTCTAATGTCTCTGAATGGGAGCCAGGAAGTGAAAGCACATCAGAGCCATGGTCGGGGCAAGGCTGCTGCTGCTCCGCTCACTAAAATGGCTTTGTGCCTGTGTGTGTGTGTGTATATGTTAATATTATGGTAGTCGAGGAGGGCAGGTGTGTCTTTGTCTGCAGGTTTAATATGACGGTGGGAAGTGAACGCTCCATCACTGGATGGCAGTGTGTGTGTTAGGTAGGGGACATTATGCAACGAGATGCATAATGTGAGGTAAAGGGGGCATTAGTCTCAGCAAGGAGCTGGGACTCAGCTGGAAGACCTTCTGTGTGTGTGTGTGGTGATGTGTGTGTGTTGAGCAAGGCATAATACATCTTCTGAGTATGAAGGGGGAAGGAAAAAAAAAGAGGGAAGAGAATGATGGGGAGAGGAGGAAATGTGTGTTTAGATAAAATGGGTAAAATTCTTTGTCCATTGATTGTATTAACATAACAGCCTGGAGCCATAGGTCTAGATGATCCCTTTATTAACTCACACACACACACACACATACACATTATGGATGTCTGTCATATGGATGCTTTTCAGGCGGAAGCCCATTTCACCAAATTAGACGGCTAGCTTTCGTGCCAGATGATGTGCCTTGAAATACTGCTGTGGTGTACACACGCAAGCATACACACACACACACACAAGCAACTAAACAAACACACAAAACAAGTCTCAGTCTCACCATGGCAACTGGTAAAACAGCAATATGAAATTCATCCAGGTTGGAGGGAAAATGCAGCAGTCAGACTTCTGAGGAGGCGGTCATTGAGCAAAGAGCCTTGTCTTCACAGCTCCTGGAGGTGGAGTGTGATGACACACACGGGGCCGTAGCCAGGATTTTAGAAATACTGAGATCATGAGGGGAGTTCGGGGGCATGTCCTCCCCCAAAGAAAATTTGGAATACTATAGTATAAATCTATGCATTTGAATGCATTTTGAGAGTAACAATCATCAATTAGGAAATAATGTCAGTGCCAACACATAGATGAAAACTGGCTAGAATCCCACATTAATCTCTGGTGGGCATGCTTTCATATATTCAAAATTAAATCTGGAAAGATGATTATATGATTAACAAGCCTAAACAAGCTGTTCAGAATTATTGCCCTCGATGATGTCACAAGAGCATGAGGTTGACAGGCGGATCAGTGCAGCATCAGCAGTAATGTGGACGTTGTACCGGACCGTTGTGGTGAAGAAAGAGCTGAGCCAGAAGGCAAAGCTCTCAATTTACCAGTCAGTCTACGTCCCAGCCCTCACCTATGGTCACGAGCTTTGGGTAGCGACTGAAAGAATGAGATTGCGGATACAAGCGGCCGAAATGAGTTTCCTCCAGAGAGTGTCTGGGCTCAGGCTGAGAGATAGGGAGTTCGGACATCCGGGGGGAGCTCAGAGTAAAGCCGCTGCTCCTTCGCATTGAAAGGAGCCAGCTGAGGTGGTCTGGGCACCTGGTTAGGATGCCTCCCTCTGGAGGTGTTCCAGGCACGTCCAACTGATAGGAGACCCCGGGGCAGACCCAGAACATGCTGGAGGGACTACATATCTCCCCTTGCCTGGGAATGCCTTGGGATCCCGCAGGAGGAAATGGAGGGCATTGCCAGGGAGAAGCATGTCTGGGTTTCCTTACTGACTCTGATGCCACCACAACCTGGTCCCAGACATGCAGCCAAAAATGGATGGACCTAATGTACTGTAGCCTACAGCCCAGTGTGCAATTTTTTTTTTTTTTTTTTTTTTTTTTTACTCTTGGGTGTGGGGTAGCCAGGCAGGGACGGAAATAATTAATTCTAAATTTGGTGGTTGCTACACCCTCCAAAAATGGTGTGTTCAATGCAATGGAAGAAAAGTGCTGGAAAATTTTTCACTTGGAAAATTACAATTTGATTCAAACTTCTTTGCAAAAAAAATGACTAACATGTTCCACAGATTCAAGGTAGTTGTATCACATAGTCGAAAAGATACATAGACCTAGTATGTCTTTAAATTCAAAATATACCAATACATAATATGTCCATTAAAATAACAAAATACTGCAAATGTGATTCTTATTTGCAATAAAATAAAAACAAGAGGTATTTCTCATTATTGATCAATGAATTATAGTGATAAATGAGGTATCATCCAAAACATGAGGTAATAATCACTGGACACACAACGATCTATCGTAAGACTCTGATACATGAAAGCACAGCATTAGAGAGCAAAAGGAATTAAGACCCAGAAGAGAGCGACTTCTCTCTGTGAACATATTTATTTTGGACAATGACTATATGCCCTGATGTGATCCTTCATCAGCACAAATCTCACGCAAGGCCCAGCAAGGGCCACTTTTGGAATAGGTGATAACAGACAGCGTGACTGCAGCAAGGAAGGCTAATTGTTTATTGAAAGTTGCTGCTGTGCAGTGTAACTTTATTATAATGTATTAGCCTATTTCCCACTGTGAATATTATTGCCACTGAAAATGTCAGAGCAGAAACTCCTGATTTATTCTGTGTGCAAAAGTTTGGACATGTCACGTTTTGAAAGCATACAGGTCAATAGTTTGTGAGCCAAGATCATGAACACAGTTGCTGCTTCTGTTCCTGTGGTGTAACTCCTAGTCACTTGCTCTGCGTGTGTAGGTCAGGTGGAATACAGTCTGTGGAGGGCTATAGCCAGGCCTATCATTCTTAAATTATCCACATCACCTATACCATATTGGTAAGGCCAGTCATGTGTGCTCTGAAAGTATAACTTGTATTCAAACACAGTGTTGACTGATCTTGTAGTAGTGTTGCTACAGCTGAAATATCAGCTTGTCTATTTAGGTGAGTAAGGCAACTAAATACAAAAGACACAGTATTCTTTTGCAGTCCAGCCATGTTTAATAAGTCACTAAAGCATATTCATACTGCTTCCCCGAGCTCTGCAGCAAGAGGAGCATCTTGAACAGTTCACACGAACACTTTATACTTTCAGCCTCCACCCAACACAACTGTCAACACAAGCACCTCGTGCGCAGTCACACTTCTGTCTGCAGTCACTTGTTTCCTCTAACTAGACTGCCTGTCTTGCACAGCTTTCCGGTCTTGCGTTTACTTCCCCTTTTCCAACGATCACTTTTTTTAGAATCAGGGGAACCATGGATCATGAACTTCAGATAACCTTGTCTGTTTCTTCTTTCCCGACAGACGAGACACTTATTTAATCTACACAAACTAGGTGCGTGACATCTTACTTAAAACAGAACAATGTGGTTACAGCATATAAAAGGTCAATAGAACAGATCAATAGAGCATCATGTTCTTTTAAAGGCAAAATTGAGCAGTTGAACTTCTACACTGGATTGATGATGAAAGTATTAATACAACAATATAGTAATTTCTCCAACAGTACACTTCTAACATCATTTTTTCCTCCACAGTTCTGCTCTGCTGGCGAGATGATGCCAACCTTTGTTCACAACACACCATACAACTAAGTAGTTTTAGCAATTTGTCACTTTAACATTTTAAGAAAAATATTTTAAAAAAATAAGAAGACCCAGAAAAAAAACAGAGGACATGACTTTGGTGTTCATGCCCTCATCCTGAACCTGGGGGAATCATATGCAGTACTGTATGTATCTACAGTATGTCTACTCTGTGTATGTGTATAGTTATCAATGGATAATGTCTTGAACAGACAGAAACTGACAGAAAGCCAGATTCTCACTGGACTACACGCCAGACCGCAGTACATGCACACATAATAGGGAATTTCCTATTTCTCATGAGAGTCATGTGTTAAAACTGTAAAACTCAAAAGACTTTGTTAAAGTCTTGAGTTCACTGCGGTCGTGTGCGTGTGCATGCGTTTGTGTGTAATCTAAACCCAAATCTTACAATCAGCAGATCTTCAGACTGCTTTTAATACATTCTCATCAGGGAAAGCAAATGAGCTTAAACACATCAGAACAATCTCTTATAAAGTGTATAATTGTGTTGAGTCGTTGCGTACGCCGCAATTCACCAGCTGACAAGCGCTCTGACAGAATGCTTGGCGTGTGTGTCAGTGTGAATGAGCAGAAAGTCACTTTTCCATTTTTCCAAATTAGAAAGCTATGCCTTGACAGTGCCAGATGATACGCATTGGAACACTCACACATACACACACACACCAATCAACTAGAGCAGCACAGCTGTCGCATTCATCAGAAAGTATTGCCGGAGCTCAGGAAATGAATTTCTTGGAGCACTTTTGGCTTTGCTGTAAATTTGCGATGCTCATATTTACAATACGCCTCAAATGAGAGTCCAAGTGCTTTGACACAATGCCTAAGCAGCGTTCTTATCCTGTGACTGAGATGCACAGATTCGCCTTCTCCAAACCGCTTTCCTCCGCTGTCTTTTTCTAAACGGCATAATTAGCCTCCTGTATTACGATCTCTTTCTCCTTCCATCCATCCTTTTCTTCTTCCCTGTACCCATCTTGGATGCTAATTAAGCATGTGTCTCAGTGTGGAGCCTCTGCCTGGCACCCCATGCCCACCTCCTGTTGGCAACCTCACCCCCCGTGCCCCGCATCCCGACTGGCACGACGAATCTACCCGATATCTTTAGCGTAGACGGGGAAAACAGAGCTTTTATGAAACAATGACATCAGGCTGGTTTGTGGCAGTTCAGTTGAGAGGACTACTTCCTGTTGTCTCCCAACTCATTTAAATATGGCTGACCACTTGATATAGATGTTGTCCTGAAGTTGCATTAAGTATTTTTATTTTGTAAGACAACTTCACAATCACAAAATAGAGGAGATGGTCCCTCCAAGAAAAACAACACAATAGGTCATAATGTCAGTCGCTCAAAAACGACATGTAACTATGATCGTCCCCAACGGTAACCCTGTGGTTATTATTGTAGCCATGACGATGAGGGTCCCCTAAATTTAAGGATGTAATAACTTAACCCCACACCACGTTTCTCTATGCTTAACAAAGTGATCATTTTAATCCAAACCATGATCTTTCTCTAAACCTAACCAAGTGGATTTAGTGGCTTATCCTAAACAGACCTTAGCCACAGTGTTGTTCTTGGTAAAATTCCAAAATGTTCTCATGAAACGGCTCGTTGGCATAGTTACCAACTAATAGCCAACTAATACTCAAAAAGTTCAAGGCACCGCTTTCATGCTAGTCGGGGTCAGCCCTTTGGCACACAAGATTATGCCGTATTAGGAGGCTGTGTGTGTGTGTGTGTGTGTGTGTGTCTCAAACAGGAGGCTCTCTTGGCCCCCCCAGTGTACACTAAACACTCCCACACCTGGACCCTGCTCACTCTGAGCTCGTTAGCAGCAGATGGTACACACACACGCCCACCGACACACACACAGGGACCAAAGGTTACACACTCTCAGACTGGAATGCAGTCTATTTTGGTAATAGGCCAATCTGCGGGTAATTGTCTTCATTGTTAGTGTTTGTTTAGGCCTCAACTCTTGACCTTATAGAATGGCTTTTTTACATTTACATACAGTTGGGTTCAGACTTTGACTGGATGTGTGTGTGTGTTTGCGGTTTCATCTTTCCACGTGAGGATGTAACAGGTAGCGGGTAATGAAGCTCATTAGTAGCATTACATATATTAGAATTCACAAAGCTATCGCTGACTTCTATCATTTGGCTCCATGCAGACTACTTTATCTGTCCAAATAAGCTCGCTCTGCTTTAAATTTTCAAACCGTTTACACAAACTCTAAATGGATTGAAGGTGTTTACATTCATCAAAGCAAGAACACGCTCAAAAGAATGTTTGACACTGTGGAAAATGCACTGATGTCACTGGCTCCAAGTGGACAAACATTCACAGACAAAACTTGCTGATTTGTTTAGTTGACTATTAGCCACAAACATTCTGTAATTGGATGATTCATATCGCCCTTTTCAAGAAGACATAACATGTGAGGTGGATATGTAAAGCACTTGTATTATTGGGTCATCATTCTTTGTTAATAGAACATAAGGTTCCATGTTAATCCAACTACTGTCCGGGGGCCACAAAAGCCAATCAGTGACCTTTAAAACTTCTGGAAAACAGAAAATAGAAATAAATTTGATGTTAGAAAGGGAGCATGCACATGTTTGTATTTTGTTATCCATGAATCTGTAATCAACACGCATCCTACAGTAAACCTATTCCGTGTGTGTGTGTGTGGCCATGGCAGTGGCCATGAGGTGTTTATTTACCAGGGTTGTGTCCCTGTTCCTCTTCCCCCTCTGTGGGTTTGTTTGTCCCCCCCCCCCCACTGTTCACTGAAATAACATCCAAATACCCCTGTGAGTGTGTGTGTTTGCATGTGTGTGTGTATTCGGTTTCATTTTTCCTTCTCCAGGTTATGATGCCCCCGAAAAGTATGTCATGAAGTGTGAGAGGGAGTTTATTTTTTGATATGACGGTCGTCATAAAAAGTGTGTTTATGTGTGTGTGTGAACCTGGACACAGTCTTGATGTTTGAAACTGGGTCCTGCACACACACACACACAAGCTGCAAAAACATCAACACAACCTCCGACGGTCCCCTCCTCCGGTTCTGTCCAGTCATGTGTATTCTGAGACGGCATAAGCTCCGCAGCACAGGTTATTCAGTCTTCTGCCACAGCCACAGATTTGTAGATGTGGGGGTTGACACCACTACCAGTAGTGGCTTTGATGAGTGACTCAGGCTCCTCATGCCCTCAAATGGCCTGCTGCAAATGTCGTGAGGTTGATCCGTTTGACCTTCCGATACTTTGATGGAACTCTTGCCAACCGCAGAACGTCAGAGTGGCTTTAAAGGGTCTGTTCATCCGTTTTCTGACCTAATTCTTGGGGTATCAATCCATTCAGGTAAGTTTAAGTTAATTTGCTTAGGTTTTGAGATTTCTGACTGCACCACAATATAATGCAGGGGTACAGCTGCCTAGAAACCAACTTTAATTCTCTCTACCTATTGCAATTGAACTAAGAAAGATGTCTTTATCAATGCAGGATGCAGCACATGCAAATATTTGCATGCCTCTCAGCCCTCTGGCCCATGAGGTCCCTTTGCCTCCATCCAGCCATCTGCAGTGGTTTGTCTGTCAAAAGCATAGTAAATGGAGAAGTATCTAAATGTGTGTCATATAAGATTTCCTTCTCTTTACAATGAAGTTGCCTGTTTCATATCCCAGTTTCTCACTATTAAGGCTCATGAGGTTCCACTTCCTCAAAATCCTCTACTAGCTGACACAGCACTTTTTACAGGACACTTTCATGAGAAGAAATATCCAGATCCAAGAAACTTAGGATTTCCTTCTTTAGGTGAGAACACTTGAAATTGTGCAAAAGGCTCTCGGGAGGTTTTTCTCTGTTCACGTGGGAGTCAAAGTCTTCGATGGCTCGTGAGATTCCACTGACTGATAGTGATTCCTCATCTTTCAAAGAAGAAGAAGTACCTGGATATATCTACTGTCACTTTAAACCTTTCCGGTTTTCCACTGGTGTTTTAAGATGTTTTAAGATACAAAAAGTAAAGCAAGGAAAAACTGAAATTATTTAGGATTCCAGGGTTTTCCAGTGCAAAAATACTACATGATTTAGCGCATGAATTAATTTCCTTTACTTGGTATATTGGTAAGTTATGACCACAGTGGAGACACACACACACATAGCCAACCCTACTGAACCTGCTCTTCTTAAATCCAAACACAGACTGGGGCCACATGCATAAACGACGCGTAGACACCATGCATATGTCATTTCCTGCACATAAACTGGTATTTATAAAGACAGAATGTGTGGTGAAAATGTGCTCACCTCATGCTTTCTTTAGACCAGGCGTACACATGTTTTTCTAAGGTGATCTGAGGGTGATGTGATGAGGTGGAGATGAAATATAAGATGAGAGATGGAATCTTTTAGTAAAACACTGACTATGTACCATGCACACTGATATTCCACTGTTATTCCAAATATGACATTCCAAATTTGATACGGGTCATGTGAACAGCATATTCTGTCTGGATATTCCGAAGTAGGCCTTATTCCGAATGTAGCATTTTCCGATTAAGATATGTGGGATATGCTGATATTATTTCTAGTTCTGTGCATTGCAACAGTTTGCAAGGCTGGGATAGAGATGCACGACGGGCCGGTTGTGCAACGCACCCCCCTGCACAGGCAAAATGACATACGCTGGAGCGAGGAAGGCACACAGAGGAGAGGAATGAGAGGAGGGTGGAGAGATGTTCAGGGTGGGTGTGTCTGTAACTATAAATTTATACTATCAGTCGTATCAATATCACTTATAAATATCAGTATATCATATCTCACTAATGTTTTTCACCTCGCTGGTTTACTTCACTGCCTGTGGAGATCTTGTGATTCCTGTTCCCACTGGAGCAGAGGGAAACCCTCAAGACTCTCTGCATGTAAACGGGAATATTAGTGGAATATTCATTTTGATTAATTATGTAAACAGCTTAGTAGGAATATTGCCTTTTTCGGACTAAGGGCAAAAACGGGAATATGTAGTTCACTGTTTGTTTAGACTGATAACCAGCTGCACTGATTGTTTGATTCATTTTATCATTCTTTAAATTTACATAGAAGTCAACATTTTATTTTGCTGTTCATTTTCTTTTTTTTTTATCCTTTGTTGTGACACATCTTGTAAATTCGGTTTAGACACGAGAGCTACAAACTAACCACTGAATACATTTCTGAGATATCACTGTCGATGATGGTTTATAGGTCCATGTCATGAATTAATGACATGGATGCTATAAAGAGCCTCACAGCTGCGGGTAATGACAGCTGTTCCGGCTTTTGGGGAACCTCGCCAGTGCAACACAATCTGTGAAGCGGCACTTCTTCTTTCCCGTTTGTTTCATTAACAGGTGTAAAGGCTGCTGGAGCAGGCGGCAAATTGATATGAAAACGACTGGTTAAGGGCGTGTCTCAAACCATTTATGGCTCGATCTGGGAGTTGAAATGAAGCTGGTTTACGTGCGCCCGGTTTCATAATGACTGAGATTTATAAAACACAACCATGCGTATGCACAACTTTATAAATCTGACGGAAAAGAACGCGTATGCATATTTTGTAGCTTTGTGCGTACACACAGTTTTAGTCATGAATCTACAGAGTTTTATGCATGTGGCCCCTGGTGTGGCGCTTTGAAGTGAGATTGGGCACGAGGAGGAGAACAGGAGATTTCTATCAACTTGCAGACAGATCACACTCTGCAGTTTGCCCGTAGGCCAGAGACAAGCTGTGGGGATAAAGACAGACACCAAATAAGTCCCTGTAGGCCTTTGTCGGCCCAGATGGGGAGGAAGGAGAGGTGGTAGAAAAAAAAATAAAAATCCACGCCCAGTTGCTGTGCAGCATTGTAATGAAGTGACTTAAAACAAAACAGAGGAGAAAGGAGAGGAGTGTGTTGAGCCTCAGGGAAGAGCTGGAGAGACAAGGACAGAGAGGAGGTGTCCGTGGATGGAATCGCTCATTGTGACTTTGCAAAGACCAAAGGTGCTATAGTGTATATGTGTGTATGTGTATGTATGTGTGTGTGTGTGTGTGTGAGAAAACTCTTGATAGCAGTGGGTAGAAACATAATGCTGGAATGAGATGTTCACTCTTGTCTTCGTCTCCCAGGGGTGTGAGCAACAGTTCAGCTTGCGCCTGTGTCTCAGCTTGTGTTTTGGAAGACAGTGGAAGAGGAAGTGCTCCCGTGTGCGTTAATCAAACAATGAGATGAAAACCAAGAACAGATGATGTTAAACAACACTGGTGGTCAAAAAGTACAACATCATGTAGTAATTATGGAAATGAATGAATCTGAATTCACTGTCTATACAAACTCTTTAGTGATATCAAAGTTGGAAAACTGTATTATGACAGGACCTGTTGATCTTTAAATGTTATACTATAATATACACGTCCGGGAAGCATCCTGAGAGCAAAATACCAGGACTGAAATCAAGACCACTCAGCATTTTTGAGATGCTGTTCACAGTGAGAGTCATCTGTGATGTAACTTCACTCACTCAGTACAGTTAGAGAAGAGAGAATTTGCCACAACGTAGCATTATCTGTGCATATAAGTGCTTGTCTAACATGAGGATACTTGGTTGCTCCATGACAAAAACACACCACTGGAGAAAAAAAAAAAAAAAGCATTACCTGCATATGTAACTGACAGTGCACAATGTTGTGTCTTTATGGGGAAATGACAGCTGACTGACAGGTCCGGGAGGAGAGACCGGGTGTCTGAGACAAGACCGAGATCGAGACAAGTCGGAGATAACAGCGAAAACGTCAAGACCAGACACGAAATAGAGACTCTGCAACTTATGCAAATATCCACCTAAAATCTATGTTTGAGTATCACCCGTAGCAACTGAGCAGACTTGGTTGTGAAAAGATTGTTGCCTCCTCATTGATGGAGATCAGTGACTACGGCATTGATTGTTTGTTCACTTTAAAAAGACCAATGGTTACCTTTTCCTGACAAGCAAACTCTTGCGTTTATGAGGGTAATTACTTTCCTTTCTAAACCCAAGTGTGACTGTCATTCACATCCTGTTTTGGTCTTTAAAGCAATTTATTATCTAAATGACAATTGTTTGGAACAGAGGAGAAGTCGAGGCTTGTTTTAGAAGTTTCCATGAATGTTTTGATATTTCTATTCTGCTGTGAAAATGAGTCAACACTGCAGTCCTTTTACTCATTTCAAGCTGATAAAAGCTGCTGTTCTCTGTCAAAAAGGAAATTACTTATATTAACTTTATAAACACACATCACACAGACTATTGTCGGCCACTGTGTGCAATTTGTTTGGTATTATTTCTAGTGCATGCTGGGTAGGAATAAATGTTTTTGATCTACACAAATGGCGTAAGGTAATTTCACTTGTTTCAAACTCAAATCAATTTATTTACAGAATATTCATGAGGGATCATTTCCTGATAACGTGCCTTATTCTGGAACATTTCAAGGTGCGAGGAACAATTAAATTTGCATTGCAAAACATGGAATTATCTCAACTCGCTGGCAAATATCTTATCCTAAAATGAGAGTGAATATTGAACTAAATATAAGGAGGAACAATCTCTGCAGCACGGCTTTCATTTTATAATTATCACCTTAACCCTGACATTAACAGAGAACAGCCTGCTGTAAACTGCTCTGTCATTTTCCTCCCAGCCTGTTTTCCAGTAGCTGGTCACAGTAGCTTGTTCGGGGTTATTCTGGGTGTATGATCCAAACACTAACTTGTGGTGGGGCCTGTGTAATTAGACGGGCCAGAATAGCGCTGAGCCCGGTCCAGAGTCTCAGGAACAGCCTTTAATCAGAGCAGGCTTCCACTGTTGCACAGGGTTAGGTGGATAAGGGGTGTGTGTGTGTGTTGTGCGATGGCGATCTCAGAGGGGGTCAAAAGGAAACAAAGATCAGGGGACTGCATTTCTTGTAATTACTCAATTGTGTGTGTGTGTGTGTGCGTGTGTGTGTGTGTGTGAGAGCTGCCAGCCTGGATTTGGCTGAAGCCTCCTGCAGCGAAATGAACTCTGAAAACAGTTAGTTTGGCCAAAGCTGAGGTTTACAGCCCTTTGATGGTGAGTGAGTGAGTGTGTGTGTGCATGTTGCCTTTCCCTGGTTGTGTGTTTTTATGCGTTTATTACCTCTTAAAAGTCTGTTATAAAAATGTGTGTGAGCAGATGTTTGCACATATGAGTTTGTGTGTAGTTTATGCGTTGGTAATCATGTTCATTCATATGTACTACGTGTGCGCGTGTCTTGTGTGTTCATACGTTGAGTGCACGTGTATGTGTGTGAAGTCATTTTAAAGAGTGCATTATATTTCTAAACTTGTGAGCATGTTTGTGAAAAATGGAAAGAAGGGCTTAATCCAACTTGCTTGGTGATCCAAGCACTACAGATGCAGCTTTTCCCATGGGGCTTTTGTGTGTGTGTGTGTGTGTGTGTGTGTGTGAGTGTGTGTGAGAGAGTGTGTAAGAGGAAAAAAGTGAGACATACAGAGAGAGAGAGGGAGAGATATTGACAAATGGTGTATGCTAACCAGTTATATTCTCTCTTTCCTCATCAAAATGGTGCAAATCAACACACACACACACACACACACACCACGTACACACACACACACGCGCAGGGCATATGCTAACCTGATTAACACTAACATTAGACTAACATTAGTGCAGCCTCCTTCAGAGAAACACCCCCGGACCAGCTGCTCTCTCTCTCTCACCTTCTTCCATATGCAAACTAGCAGCTCGCCCTCCCACACTCACTCTCTCCAATTCATCTTCTTTCAGACATCCACATTTTTTAACTATTTATTTGAGAAACTTTCTAATTAATTGGACAGAACAGAATGGATAGAGAGAGAGAGAGAGAGACAGGTACACTGGATGGAAACAAAGAAACAAAGAATGACAAAATCAATAAGGAGTAACAAAACCTACTTTAGCTAAATTGTGCTAACAGGGCAGGTTTTGCAATCAAATAACATTAAGCTTACTGAAATATTGCGACAATAGCCTGACTCAGTGATGACCACCAGCATACTTATTAAAGGGCCCGAATTTAGCGATTGAGACCAAAATGACTTGCTGAAAAGCAACTATTGACTTCTAGACAGAAGATGATTCTTTTGAATGGGACTCAGTTGGAGACAGCATCTTGCGGCCGTGGTAGTCGCCGCTTGGTTAATCCGTAGATAGAGGGTGCAGTCATGAAACCTAAAATGTTAAAATATAAACGTCTTTTCTTCTGAGTAGTAATTTTTTTCCCCAAAGGAACACAGAACATACAATTTACAAAACAAATCTGTAAACTGTAGCAGAAATAAAAAAAAACCCCATGCAATTTAATGTCAGTTTTTATCCCTAATTGGAAATTTCCTTTCCCCTCCCTTAGTAGAGATCTAACATCATGCTCAAGGACGCTCCAGCAGGGCGGATTCTTGCCTCGGATGCAGACGGTCTCTCTAGCCGCTGAGCTACATTTTGCCACCTGAAACCATCAAGCGCACTTCTCTCTCTCTTCCTCCCCCGCATCATTCCTTCAGTCGTTTATGTCAATGCCTCCATGTGTCTGTCAGTTTCTCCATCCCATCTGTCTCCTCCTTGTGCCAATCCCGCTCCCCCTGTTAGATGTACTTTCTCTCATCCTTCCCATCTTCCCCCTTAGGCTCCTTATTTGCTTCGACTCTGCTCCGTTGCTTTGTCATGTTCGCAGTGTCTCTCTTTTTTTAACTCTTTCTCATAAACACATATGTTCTCTCTTCCTCATTTACTTTCTGTTCCTTTGACTGGCTGCCTTGCTGCCACTCCTCCTCCCTGTTTTTCAAATTCCCCTCATATTCTCTTACTTGCTCCCCTCATTCCTCTCTCCAATTTCTCCCCCCCTCAGGTCCCCCTCTTGTCTTTATAAGCAGCTTTTCTGCCGGGCTACACCACTTTCGTGGCAGCTTCCCCAACAGTAGGCGCACAGCTGGACTAGCTTGCCAGCACATCCATTACACCTGCGCTCTGTGTGAGTGTTTGTCTTCGGTGAGTGAGCCTGAATTGTTCACAGCAGAGGGTGTGTGTGTGGCACTTGTCAGGTGAAAGCAGTGATGGTCAGTCACAGGGGCACAGTGGGAGCAAATGAATCCCACCAGTAAACAAAACCAAATATCAATATCTAACCGCAAAAGGACCTGCGGACACGTTTTTAAGTTTACAACCACATTTAGAAAACGTGCTGTTGATAATAACTGACTTTATTTCTAACACCGCTGCTTTTAGATCAGTGCGAGTTGAGAGATGAGTAAGTGTGCATTCATTAGGACTGTGGGCGCAAAAAACCATCGGGGGCTTTTGCCTGTGGGCATGAAAGAACCCCGCACAGATCACCAGCGCCTGTATGTGTGCGCACGCGTCTGTGAGAGTGTGTACAGGCCATCTATCACCGTGACAGGCTGGTGCGTGTTTACTTAATGATGTGGGGTTTATTTATGAAGTGAAGGCTGACGTGTGGGAGGGAGAGAAAAAGTCAGAGAGGGGGAGAGATTGAGACAGCCTGAGGATGTGACATTAAAATATCATCAAGGTGATGGATGTCCGCACACACAACATTAGAGAGAAATACAAAAAAAAAAAAAACAGCAGTGCAACGGATGACAAGTCGTATCTGGACTTGTGTGAGTGTCTCTCTGTGTGTGTTTTATAATGACTCTGAGTGTACTGGAGTTGTGTGTGCGAGACTTATTCTCAGGCGTTGCATGTGTGGTTTTCTGTGACTTCTGTGTTCATTAAGGTGTCACATATGCTGCCACTGTTGTTTACGACTCACAGGGTAATGAGTTGAAGATAAGATGCATGTGTTGTGTGTGTGCGAGCGTGGGTGTTATTCCTCCTATACTGTGCGCCTGTGTGTATGTTCCAACACCGGGTAAACAAGATTCTGGTTCACTGTGGTGTCATTTCGCTGACCATGCTACACCAGCACATGAAGTATACCGACATTATAATAAACATGTCATAGACATGCAGTCAGGAATAGAGTAAACAAAGACGAACAGCGTGGTTGATGTCAAGATTCCTGGATATTCAGCTGTGTCAGTGGAGGTGAATAAGTGATCCTGGTCATTGCATCAGCTGTAAACACTGGTGTGTCCAGTGATAACCGCTAGGGGTCAAATAGGCCAATTGTGAACAAAAGAAAGAAAGAATGAATACATGAATATGTGAGTGGGAAGATTTTGTTATTAATGCAGTGATTCCCTTCAGGGCAAAACAAAATCATAAAAACTAAGACCTTAAGATAATGTGTCCAGAAACACAAAAACATCACAGAAAAATGAATTAACTTGAAACAATCCTTGTAGCAATTATATTAAATCTAAAGTATTTACATCATGTGGTGTAAGAAAGGGTCAACATCACTTGAAGAGGGATGGCAGGTAATTAAATTCATTCTGTTTGCCAGATGACGTAAACAATTTAAAATGAAAAGAATAAAAAATTACAAAAGGCACTCCAAACTCCAATTTTTCTAAATATGGTCGCCACGAACGGAACTAAACAGAGAGAACAGCAACACTGGCAGCAGCATGATGCCGCTAATTAACGAGCAGCCGCGGCTGAAAAGAGAGGCAATGCATGTCATTTTGCACCGTCTACCATCAAAGGACTAATTTTTATATTCTAATGAATATGTTGCACCGTGCGATCAGAGCTGATGGCCTGTACACTTGGCAATCCGACAGGATCCGGATAAGGCTGAGTATGATTTGGAGTCGGCTCAACGTGCATCCGGGGTCAATTCTTGGATACAGTTTAAAAGTCAGGATATACTATATTTTTTATTTGTCTAACTCACATGAAACAAGAGTACTCCAACTTTACAGAAGTGCAATCCTAAATTGCTAGAGTATCCCTTTAAAAAGGTGACAGACTAATTTAACAACGGCAGCAACGTACCAAACTATTGAGTAAAAAAAACTACAACAACTAATTATATCTGTACAACAACAATGTGGTGTCTTGTGTGAAAAGTGATTCCCGACTCATCTTATAGAACAAAGAAGTCTATAAAAAGAAACCGCTCATGTACTTTTGTGGCTTAATTGGCCATCAAGACATTACAGAGAGCCTATCATTAGCATATAGGGAAAATAGACAGAGAGAGTGGGACAGTGTGATTGTCATAATTACAAGTGTGACCTATCCACAGACAGGGAACATGGGGGGGAGATGGTCAAATTAGAGACAGATAGACAGACAGAGACACAGAGGGAGAGGGGTTAGAGGAGAGAGATGAGGAAGGGACACGGGAGTCCTTTTTGAAGACCAGTTTCAGCAGCACTAACACACAAAGTGTCACACACACACACCCGGATAAATGTGTCTTGCCTCACACCCACATCCACACACACAACTCCACCTCCAGATCATGTAGATAGACGACCGCTGAGAGAATAAACAGAGACATGAATAGATATTGTAACCAGAGTCTTTTATCCCTGCTTTTGTTTATGTCAGCTTCGGTTAGTGTGTTACCCAGGATACTCTAGCTCAGGAGAGCGAACGGAGACACACACACACTCATCTTCTATTTCAAACACACGTAAACCACTCAGAGAGTAAGAATGGTGCTCCTGGCCTTCTGTGGAGAGCTTAGAAAAACCTTTTTAACCATTCAAGGCTACAGGAATGGCTGAGAGTAAAAGAGCAGTGCGGTGTGGTGGCGGCGGCGGAGGCGGCTAAAAGGCTGATCGCACAAGGTCGAAGCGAGCGAGTGAGCACCGCGCTCAAGTGGTCTGCATTTACACTATTCTCATAGCGCACGGAGAGAGAAAATAGGCAAATGTGTGTAGAGTAATGTCCTGGTGAATGACATGAAGGTGAACAGACATCAAGATAAAAACACAAGTGATGACTGAATAAATGTGTTTCTGTCCATCTTATATATAGAGAGGTAAAGTATGCTTTGTGCTGTCTCACTTTTTGGTGTCATCTACAATATTGTTGGTGCTTTTTTAAACTTATTTTATGTTATTTACACCACGTTATTTGGCAGATCCAAAGATTTATTCCTTTTTTATCTAAAATACATTTGTTCTCAGTGGTTTGACATGAAATGATCTTTCCCAATCATCACGTTGTGTTTCAAAACAACATTCCATTATCATCTTTTCTCTATTTTCGTACCTGGGATGCTTTACTGTTTTACTGTTTCTACTCTTCATCTATGTATGTGTGCGGGTGGTGTGTGTGATTGTGAGTGGGGTGTTTCATTATCGGGCTCCTCAGGGGAGAAACCCACTGCTGTGTGTTTTTTTTTTTTTTATACTGTGGACACCACTGTTTCTTTTTTTGGGGTGAAAAATAACAATCAGATCGGAGGTTGCGCCTCACGCATGCTGCGCTTTAATTGCATCAGACTTTCTGTACCTTCTGAGTCACGACGACGAAACCGCGGCAGAAACACATGCTGCGGGGACGTGTAATGAGTGACGAAGCCCTTTGGGCCCCTTGAAGAAAGCAACCGTGGTGTGTGTGTGTGTGTGTCTGGGAGTGCCTAATGAAGACTGGTTGCAGGGCTTCATTGCTCAATAAACACGGACTACAATAAGCGAGGAAGTGAGCGCAGCAGGAGGCGGGTTGGTCAGGTGATTGGATATTGGCGATGCTGTCAGTAAATCCATCCTGCATTTCCCAGATACCTCCGCTTCTCTCTCTTTGCTCATTTGTGTTATTTAATGAAAAATAAATCTAGCTCGGAGGAAATGTCTCCGCAAATTGCTGCGGCCAGATCCAGTGATTCGGATTCGGATCAAAGTGTGATTTTCTGCATCCTTGGGCTCGCTATTAAAAAAAAATCCCATTTTAAAATGGCTGATAAATGGCTATTGATTTCCATGGCAAGTATGCTGAGTTCGGGAGTGTACGGAGGTAAATGAAATGATTCCTCAGGCTGGATCGATACAGGTTCAGAGACATTTAGCAGTGCAGCTTGGTTAGGAGAGGCAACTACAGTGAGGGATTTCAAGCCATTGTTGTTCTTGCCAAAACAAGAGAGAGAGAGAGAAGAACAAGGGACAAGCAGACAAGACTATAAGAGACGAAAAGGAAAAAAATGGAAAGTCAACAGGATGAGAGAGAAAAGAAAGGGAGATGGTTGTGGTAGAGCTAAAAGAAAGGTTGGATGGAAATGTCACCGGTCTAATAGATCTCTCCATAAACTAAATGAGGAGGAGAGCGGGCGCCGCCTTGGTGGCACACGGCACCTCAAAATGTTAACAAGAGAGCTGAAAATAGCCTGAGCAAGGCGCAGGGGGAAAACAGGCTGGGCTGACAGGAGCACTGGAGTTCTCTAGAGACGAGTACGCATACAGGAACAGGCGTATTTCTTTCATATAACATTATAATCTTTCTAAACTGCTATCCAGATCAGGTAGTGGGGTCTTGCTTATGTCATTTCATAGCTGCTTTAAAAAAACCCAGAACTGTAGATGTATTTCCTGCTACAAAAAATTGGTCATCAAGTCTATTTTGGATTCAAACACACTCATACACTCACCCGGTTCGGGTCGTGCTCCAGGGCTCTGCGTCGTGCGTTGTCTAGCTCCTCGTAGGCTGGAATGGCTCGGGCCTGCTGGTACTCCCTACGCAACCCCTGGAGACGCTGATCACTGCAGAAAGACAAGAGAGGGAGGTGTGAGTAATGCCTTATATATGGTGTTTCTAAACCAATTCCATGATATAAAAGATGTTTGTTCCCCAATAAATGCTTATTTTTGAAGAAGCAGGGAACGAAAAGCCAGGTAGAACATGCTACATTCAACTTAAGCTTTGGTTAAATCCGTCGGTATTCTTTGGCTTCACAGTGACAGCCCTTGACAGTGCATGAAGACTGACAGGCAGGCAGATAAAACCCACAAAGTACTGCCTCTGAGAAGACATCAATGCTTGAACTGAACTTTCTGCAGCTGACAGAGCGAACCAAGGTGGAAATAGTGGGGGGAAAAAAAATGGGAACAGAAACAGCATAAAAACATTTGATGGATGTGCTTTAGCACTTAAAAGACGCACAATGTGTGACGGATAGATCGACAAGTAAACACCAAACTAATCCTGCTGAACCTGACCTTTGCAGAGAGTGACCAAAAGGTGAAAAGGAAGAATACCTCAGCCAAGAAAAAAAAAATGGAGGGAAAATAGTGCCGGTAAGGAGATAAGAACTGAGGACAGAATGGGGACAAAACTTAAGAAACATCATCATGCTTACTGGACCTTAATGCTAGATAAGCTACACACACCTGAGTGTACAGACCTGGTCACACATAAACAAGGGTATGGATACACACAAAAGGCAGCAGACAGTGCTGTCATTTATCTGTGTTTACTGGCTGCATTGGAAACAGGTATCTAATATTGACACTGATATGCTGTTGGGTTGCTATTTGGTCCTCAGGAGATACAAACTGTATAAAAAAAATATTCAAACAGAGAAAGAAATGTAATACAAATAGAAAAAAGGCAAACTTTCCAACTTAGCTCTGCATCTGTAAAACTCAAATAACAACTACAAGGCAAGGCAGAGACTGTTTCACATCAGACACTTTAAGAAATTCCAGGTATCCCCTCAAATACTGAGGAACCTCTACTCCTGCACCATCAAGAGTGTCCTGACGGGGAACATCACTGCCTGGTACAGAAACCGCACCGAAACAGACCACAAGGCCCTGCAAGGTATGGTTTGTTTGGCCGAACATACAACAGACGATGTTTTAACCCTGCCTAAAGGATATTTATACCAGGCGCTGCAAGAATAAGGCTAGGAGAACCATTAAGGATCCCAAACACACAGATAACGGCCCCTGCTGAGGTCAGAAGAAGGTACTGAATACACCAGATCAGCACTGAGAGGCTTAGGAGGAGCTTCTACCCTCAGGACACTAGGATCCCCCCTCCCAGACATGCTCATATATTTACTACCATTCCTTCTATTTAAACTCATTTTAATGCACAAATTTAAAAAGGAAGTGGTGGGATTATATGATTACATGTGACAAATAAACTCGACTGATTGATTGACACAAGGAAAGGCCTTTGTCTGACACGTAAACACCCGCACGGCCTTCATCAAACAGGTGTTGTGCCATACATCCTAATGGTCTGACCTCCAGGCAGATATTGACCGAAACGGAGCGAAAAAGAGAGAGAGAGTGAGAGCGGGAGAGGGCGAGAGACAGAGAGCAGATAGCGAGGTTCATTAGTGAAGTACATAGCTTACATGTTTAAGTCTCTCTTGTGACTCTGCCTTTAATTAGGAAAATCTGGATGAGTTTCGGAGTGTGTGTTTGTGTGTGAAGACAACCTCAGGAATGCATAAAAGTGTGTATTTCTGTGTGCGTAGAGTTAATCCTTGTAATTTGGTATGTGGGACACAGTGTGACAGTGTGGTTGTGCCTGTGTATACGTTCCTTGATTTAATGCAGCTTGCATCTATTCAACTCGGTAGGGACAGAAAGCTGAGTCATACAGACTTCTGTGCCAGTATGTTGATATGCAAAGTGTCGCTATCGTTCTACACAAATGTGTGTGCGCGCCCCTCATTGCAGACTCCCTGCTGACGCTCAGGGCACAGAAATTTCAATCCGGACTTGCTGCCATGAGGAGAAAAAAAAAAACTTTTCCGAAAGTTTCTTTGGTGCTATGAAACGCCAGCGCAGATGCTTCTGTTTTGTAGAGACGGATATCTGAGACGGCATTTGGCCTAGCGCTGTGCTAATTGTTGCTTCTTGAAATTGGTTTAATGGCTGGTTTCAACACACAGCTAATCAATATTAATCTCTGTTCCTCCTCAAGTGCTGCGTCCTGCAGACAACCTTGCCGTTAAGATATTCGCACTCCCACTCGCACACTTATTACTTGCGTTTTGTTTTTTTATATTACTCTCGCTTTCCCTCTGTCACCCACCAGCCCTTCTCCACATCACAAAACAAACAAAACAGACCCTCAGAGGATGGACGCACGGAGCCAAGTTGAGATATTTTTGTTTCATGCTACCCCTCTTCTACAGAACCCATTAGCCAATCCCAGGGCCCGTAATTAGTGCTGTCATTTTGATTGAGCGCGCGTGTCGCTCTCCAAATGAAACAACACTGTAATTATCTCATTATGCCGCGGCCTCCATCACTGACAACGCCAAATATTATCATATTAATGGCTGAAGACAGAGGCTGATTCTGGATAAAACATTAGAGGCGTATAAAGGGGGGGGGCCTTGAGGTTTGTTGAGTAGCAGTTTGATGGGTTGACAATTCAGCGGCTGCTTTCCAAAGAGAGACAGAGGAGGTAGGGACCTATGCAGAAGTGTGTCTATATGCCTGCATGAACACACACAACCACATGCCCTATCCTATACATATATATATGTGTGTGTGTGTGTGTGTTTAGAGAGACAGGTAGGCTCCCCTGTTGTCATCATCAGCTAATAACTGCTGCTGTCTGCAGGCCTGTGGCCAGTTGCATAAACACAACTGATCCAAGCTTTAGTGGTCCTGCAATTTTCTCAATAGAGTAGTGTTATTTAAAACTGTCAGTCAAAGTGTGAGGCAAGAGAGTCAGCAGCCCTCCAAATGGACATGAGAAGCCATGTTTCTCTGATTACATGCTGTACATTTTTAACTTAACCTCCCACAGCCCACACCTTTCCAGTGCCGTTCATTCAAAGCATAGTGAACTCCCCTTATGGTAAATTGTGTAGGAAACCAGGGCATGGTGCTTTGAATTTCTTTACACTAATTTTTCTATGTGATGTATGGATGTCTTGTATCTCATAAGGGCACCAGGCAGAATGAGTGACATGTAAATAGACTAAAACTAATCAATAAATCAATAAAGCCTTATTTTGCTATATTAGCTCAACCACAGAAATGGATGCCACTCAACTGTTTTTCCTTGGAGTATCGTTTTTCATCCATATTTCAGAGTATCTGACTATGCAGGTTGATATCTGACAGTGCACAGAGAGAGAGAGAGAGGGAGAGAGAGAGAGAGGAAACTGGAGGAGGATAGAGACTGAGGGAAGAGAGGAAGGAGACGCCGAAGCAGGAAATGAAAGATGCGTCAGAAGACAGAATGAGAGCAAAAACCAAACAGCAACATAAATACAGAGATGGAAACTTGGAAAAGAGTGAAAGAAAGAGCAGGGGAACTGGAGTGAGAACAAAACTGTCTAGTATATGAAAGAGCGGGAGAGAGTGTGAGTGTGTGTGTGTGTGTGTGTGAATAAAGCAACTATCCCGTGGTGTTAGTCAGTGTGAGGGCAGACTAATTAGGAAGTGTGCACCGCCGCCGGCTGGTTTGGCGACTTCTTCTTGCTGCGGCCAGCTGATTTAAACACAACACACGGGGGGGAAAAAAGCTCGGGCCGGCAGTTTTTCTTTGCTGCCTGCATGCTGGAGGTAAGCACACATCAAAGTGCGTGGTCAATGTTTGGTTTCCTGGTGTAATACTGGGAATAGCTGGACAGAAACTCAGTAGAGCTCCAACCTGGAAGCAATGGGGAAAATAAAGTGACTTTCAGTGTCCCCTCCCCCCCCAAAAAAACCATAAAGAAATCTACCATTATTCATCATTTATGATATTTATTGATCAGTTGTGTGGGTCTTGCTGAAACCGATAACTACTTATCAGAGGAGGCCAATGTTCTGATAATTTAAAGGGGTATTTCAACAAATTATCCAGGTAATTCTTGGAAAAATCCCGTCTACGACACTCGATGCTACGCTGTTGATAATGCAACTCCACAGTACAATGCCCTCATCGCTCTCAAACATACTTTGACATACTCAGAAAGGTAATTCCTCAGACCTTAGAAAGTCCCTCCAGAGCCACCTGACCTTCATGTGTAAAATTGGTGTAATAGCCCTTTAACATTGTGACTATTACCACAGTAAATTTGTCACCATTGCACAACATGTTCTCAGAAATGTCATCAGTATGGGAAGAAAGCATTGCTTGTTTTCTGTATCTTTTTTGTTTACAAAAAGCTAAATTAAGTTTTAAGGCAGATAAAGAAGTTAGTCACAAACCAGTAAAAACAAAACAAACTATGTTTATCAGACTTCTGACAAGAAAAAACTAATAATTTTTGCTTTTTTCTTATGAGGTAGTGCATTCTTTCCCCTCTTCAGGGATCTAAGATTCTTCAAATGAAACAGTCTTAGCAGGAACAATCAGTCAGGAGACATTGCTCACAATTTAAAGGGTATCAAACCAAAATGGGTGAATAGCAGCATCTAATGTAACAGACACATTACTCATCATGTATCTGTTTTCTGTTGTTAGACAAGTGCACAGCCATAAAAATGAAACTAGATTAACTCACAATCTAACACTAGCTTCCAGTAACAGCGTGTTTGCTCGGCGTAACTGACCATGAACAAAGGGAAATCTGGAAGCCGCATGAATGTGAAAGAAAACATTTTAATTGCTCAGATAGAGCATAATAAAAGACACTTTAAAGGCAAAAATGTCTTAATGTGCAGTCTACACTAATGATGTGTTGTTTTCAAGGGAAGAATATATCCTTTTTCTTTGAGCTCTTCCTCAGGCAGATGCTGTCTGACAACTAAATCCACGGCAGAGAACGAGGATGTGTTTTTTTTTTTCTTCCTGTTTGCAAAATGCGAATTTCTGCATCTGCGCTTATGGAAAGTCTTCTTGTATAAAGTCTGCTTTGCACTTCTTTCATGCTGCTTGCTTCCTACTTTTTCTGTCTATAGGGGAATAAAACTGTATCCTCGGTGCAGCACTCAAATGGAGCTTAGAAAAAAAGGAAACAGGGAAGAAAACCAACATTATTCAAGACTTGTAAAAAAAAAAGACGTAACAAATCTATATCCGAAAGACCTTGTAGCTTCTTTCTAAAATGTTTCAACAATTAGTCAAGCCTGTCTAGAGTGATTTAGGAATTGGACTTCGTCACAGTGTCGGGTAAAGTCAGAGGCATGTATTCCTCGTGCCACTGCTGAACCATAGAAATCTGAGTGCACGCTTACTGATGTGTCATTTACTTGTCTTAGCTTACGAGCTCACCTTCATCTTTCTTTTCTTAGCACAACGGTGGATTTTTAAAAGCACAACTCTCACAAGTCTGTACATCTCTTCACTTGGGCCTCTTTTTTTTTTTTCCTCCCGTACTCCTCTTTCATCTCATCTCCCTGTTTCTTGCTCTGGCTACAAAGCATGCCTTCTGGCTAATAAAATTTGACAAGCATAGCTAACCTTTTTTCTCCACAGGTCAGCCTCTAGCATAGCTCTAATCAAATGTGATGCCCATCACGGCACACACCTGCCATTGAAGGCCTAATGAAAATGTCCAACAGTAAATTAGGGAGACAGCGCTGGGAGTCCACTGTTGAGGGCTTGACAGGAGGGGAGGGGAAGGGAAGGGGGGGCACTACCATGTTTAAGTTGGCAAGACTATGCATGGACGCAGAGGTATGCAACGCTTACCTTCACAAACATTCGGATAAAGCTGTCTTAGCATTAAGGACACACAAGGAGACACCGTCTCCCACATGTATAATGAGCAGATTTCTTTCTCATCATTAAAGCAGTGTAATGTAAAAAGATGAAAGCAAACAGATATGTTGTTCCCACGGAAACAACAAAAATCCTGCATTGCTACAGCTACAAAGGATTGCTTTAAATTAACATAAAGCATTCTGAAACTGGAAGTGAAAAGTAGGTTTGTTTGCTTATAGATATACACACACAGTAAGTGAGCTTACACCTGTGATTTTTGTGCATCAGTATAAAAAAACCTCACCGGACCACACACACACACACACACAGCATTGTTGCTAGGTTACACCAGGGTTCCTCGCAGATATATGACATGTGGGTGGCTGTGTGCGCGTGTCTGTTTTTGACCATGTGTGTATATCTGTGTGAATGAACGGCATGGGGGTTCCAACCTCATGGTTAACTGTGTGTGTTTTAACAGATGTACCTGTTTTGTGAATGAGCGCCCTCGTCCAAGGCGCAGGCGGTGGTAGGTGAATGGAAATAGCCGGCAATGAGGGAGCATGTGTGAATGTGCGTGCATGATGTGGTTGGGTGTGACTGCGGAATACATCTGAGGTCAGCCAACACAGCCAAGAGAACTGGGGTTGTATTTTTGTAGTTTTGGCCTTCATTTAAAATCAGTTTTGATAACATTGTACTCACCAAAGTATCTGCTGAGATCTGAGAATGCAGCAACAAACGCCAGCAGTCAGCATTCAAACAGGTTGTGAACAAGCCGAGACTTCAGCCGGATTATAAACCACTTTATTTGGAGGTCAAACTGAAGTGAGTTCACACGAAAGCTAAATAATCATCCCTCATTCAACAGGAAACCTTCTCCCACACAACTAGAGTAGTACTGTTAGTCAAATTTGAATCAAAAAAGTCAGTCAGTAAAATGTGATGGATGCTTATAACTGACAGTTTGAGTAATAATTTTATAGTTTGTCTTCATTTTCTCTTACAAATAATTTTGGTTAACCTGAGTGTTTCTTTAAAGCCTCAGATCTGCCGGCCAATCACAGCTCTTCAATCCATGTTCCCAATTAAAAACCCTAACCCAATTAAAAACCAGGGGTGACCTGGCATTTTCCATTATTGGCCCCAGACTGTGGAACAGTTTCCCTTCCAATGATATCCTTAAAACTCATCTTAAGACCCATTTCATTCATGTTCTTTTGATCCTCATAATTATGTCTGTGATTTTATTTGATAGTAACTGTCATCTCTCTTTAAAGCTTGAGTCCCTTGCCCCGTCGGACATTGTTATAGCGAGGTCATCGTGTTTCCAGATCTCAGCAGTTAACTTGATGAGTACAATGTGATTATTACTGATGGAAATGAGGGTCAAAATGATGAAAATAAGAACCAAGTTGTAATAAACCTTAAATAAATTTACAACTAACATGTTGAGACCAACTAGCTTACACACTGACATTAAGCAATTCAAACTAATATTTAAGGATAAGGATAAGGGCTGACCTTATAACATCTCTTCTCTACTATCTGTCAAATAAAGGCTAAAATGCCTTTATTTGTTATGGAATAAGTTAATGTTTGTCAGGCTTTGGCCACACTGTCAGCACTTGTTACTAGCATCAATTCATTATTCATAAAATACAAGATATCGCCGGACTTATCCTTTACGTACCTACTGCTAATATATTCTATATCACTTGAAAGCTCTGCATGCAAAGGTTAACAACAAAAATAAGAGGTGAACACATTTTTTTTTTTATTATTCGAGACAACACATGCAGAATGACCGACCTCTAACAACCTTATTATACATTTGTTTCAGTATTTCTTTGTCTCTGGAGACTCCCTCATACAGTATACAGAGTTAACAAGCCAGAGAAGGCTGCTCATCCATCATGCTAATGCTAAAGACTATCTAATATACATTATGAGCAAAACAGGGGAGGGAGAATGGACAAGTGACACAGTGAGAGTGTGAGAGAGGAACAGACACAGAGAGAAACGGAGGGAGAAAACAGGCTGGTAATGAAGTACCCACCACTAGTGGATGAGAGCTAAAGTGGTCTAACAGATCTGTCAGGCTGCTAGACTGTGGCTAATTATCCCCCTCCCTCCTTTGTCTGCATCCTCTCTTCTGTCACTTCCTCCCACTGGAATTTACTCTGCCTATCGAACACGTTTTCTCTCTCTCCCTATCTCCCCATTTTGGCTTCCCTCTTTCTCTACACTCTTCTCCTGCTTTCTCTTTTTCTCTCTGTCCCTCCGTCTGTCACCTCTTTCCATTCCCCATCTGTCTCCTTTCCATGTCCAACCTCTCTCTCTCTCTCTCTCTCTCTCGCTCTCTGTATCCTCTCTTTTTTCTGGATGAGATTGGGTGTCTGGGGCTTAGTTTTTTGATTTGCAAGTCAATAGTAATTTCTGTCAGAGAGTTTAGTTTAAGTTGAGGGAAGTTTTAATGTGGCCTGTATTATTTCATACGTGAAATGATAAATTTACATTAGAATCCTCTCTAGATTCCCCTCTTTTCTCTCTTACATAGAAAAAGTGGCTGCAAGTTAAACTCTAAGGTTTCAAAAGCCTCAGCAGTAATAATATATAATACAGTAGGAATAACAACACTGACAACCAGTGTACGTCTGCAAGCATTAACTGAAAACGAGTGGCTCCAACACTCCACTATTAGACTAAATAATAAGTTTTACTCAAGTTCAAGCACATTTTTGTCAATAAACTACCTTAAATTCAACTCCAACGTTCCATCTTTGCACACAGCTGTAGGACCAAATGCTTAACAAACTGTTCAGACCTGTATCTAGATCCATTTATAGCACATTGCCGTTCCTACCTGGCATCAGAATATCTCAAATGCATCTCAAGTACCCCCTTGGGTTTGGATTTCATCTGCCCACTAAATAATTTTATCTGGGAAATCTGTAAACTTCCCTGAAAGACATTTGCACTCCGTCACACAGCTACTGAAGTGGACACGAAAATATGTATGAAGGTTTAAGGGAGTTTACATTCATACTGGGTAGGACTGTTGTCCCCAAATTTTTGGACACTTTAGCACACAGACAAGGCGACCAAGGAGGTTTCTTCGGCCAAACAAGATGTTCTTCTCTGACCTCAGTCCAAATGAGCATGTGTGGAGACCTGGCAAAGCATCAGCAGAACAGATACCGAGTGTCTGCTGAGGTTTGCGGGTCGAAGACTTCAGGCTTTTATTAACAGCAAAGGATTTCCGCTAAATTATGAAAATGATGGCTTTATTCAAGTATATGTTAATTTGCCTGATTGCTTTTTGTCTCCTAAAATAGAGAGACGATGTTTAAAAAAAGGACTACAATCAAAACTAATAGTCAGCACTTTAATCTCACAGTAATTGTTTCATTTTAAATGTGCTGGAGACAACACAAACAAAGCAACTGTCCTACTGTAGCTCTTTCCAACTTCCAGCCATCCTCGTTTTGGGTTCATATCTGTATCAAGATCTGGCCACTGGTGATTACGTCTGCCCAGAACATTTTCAGCGCCAAGTGTGTGTGAACAGACAGGGATACAGCTGGTGGCCTGAGAAATGTGGTGGCATGAAATTCAAACATTAAAAAAAATTGTAGGGAGGGCTGAGCAGAGGCAACCTTCTGCTTTCAGGGATGTGTTCTGCTGCACCTGGGCCCTGTGTATGTTTATGAGAGAGAGTGTGTGTGTGTGTAAGAGAAAGAGACACGGTTACTTGTAGAGGAAAGTCTTGGATCACTAACTGAGCCCTTACTAAAAATTAAAAACTGAGGAAAGGAAAACATTCAAACCATTAATATTTTTCCATATTTTAAGCTCAGCAGCCAAACTGCCCCCAAACTAACTTTTGGGGTTTTTTTTTAGTTCTTGCAATGAACTTTTTCGGAGAAATGTAATTATCAAGTGAAAATAACTAATCATATTTTTTTTTTTTTAAGAGATTTTAAAAACTTGAGGGTCAAAATGATCACAAACATAACAGAAGAGTTATATGAATCATGCATGGCATTACTGTGAGACTGTGTGTGGGTGTGTGTTTGTGTGTCTATATGAGAGTTTTAGTACAGTGTAAGCATGTGCTCATGTTTTATGCATTTTCCCAGCTTGGTAGACCATGAATGTAGATATGTGCAAATATTCTCTCGCTCATGCCGGTCAAGCCATGGGGTCCGTGACCTTGTGTGTGCACGCCTACACAATTTTGTGCATCTACCCACTCCCACTAATCTGCACAGACACACAGATGCAAATTTGAAAAAACAAACACATATGGATTAAACTGCTTGTGAAGTAAACTAAACCAAGTATTTGGGTCCTCGCAAGTTTAGAAAAACATAAATAATCAATTTTTTTCCTCTTCCTCTGCTGTCTCACCTTTCTGCGGGCGGCGGTCTGGACTTGTTGACCTTGGCGTAGAGCCCGTCCAGCTCCTCGGCGGAGGACTGAGGCTGGTTAGTCCCCCCTTTCGGTGCCGCAGGGGAGGGCGTGCGACTGACGAATGACTGAGGCGAGGGCGGCTGGCGGAAGTTGTTGATGCGGGCGTAGTTGGGGTCGCTGTCGTCGTCTTCCACGTCGGGGAGGGAGGCCGGGTCCGGGGTGAAGTGGCCGGAGCGGATCTCGGCGTAACGCGGATCATAGCTGTCAGCCAGGAGGAGAGGAGGCAGTTACATATTAAAAGAGTAAATAATACACGCCGAAGAATAAGCCTCGCTTCAGTCTGCTGGTATGAGCTACACATTCAACTGAGCAGTTGTTTCGGAGGACCAGGCGGGTGCATGTTGCTGCGTCGGGATAATTCACAACTTGTCAGGTAAGGTGTCAATCACAGTTTTTTTTACTACACTGGTGATTGTGTGAACTTTCTGACTCTCTCAGCACTTCACTGTGTTGTAAACCTCTCTCTTTTGACACTTTAAACTGTGAAAAAAAACAACAACACAGAGACTTATTCCACACTCAGGTCTGATTCATACCTGTCTCTGTTGTCAGGGATCCTGTCCAGCTCCTCTTCACTCAGGGCCTCCAGTTTGTTTTTGGATATTTTAGCTGCATCTTTGCTCTTGTCTTCTTTCTTCTTCCCAAACCTGGAACAAGAAGCACAAAAAAGGGACACGGATGCAACATGGTGAGTTTTAAATGACCTAAAATATTCTCTGATACGGGGGGATGGCATGACATCAACTTCCTGTTCATCTTTAAGACCTTAAAACCTCAGGTAGACAGTACCGCAGCCTGCCAAACGCAATTTTATGTTGGAGTGTTTTAATCTTTCTGGAGATTTTTATGATGAAACTACAAACTTCACTCAAGCAACAGAGCTTGCAGGAGTTGATGAAAGAGACTCTCAAACTCACACAACTTGCAAACACACACAACCTCCACCTTGCATCACCTTTCCAAACACGCGCATACACACTCGTCCACTGTTAGACAAACTCATTCCTGTATGTCCTTTAGTGGCTTTGCTTGGAAAAAGACTGCTTAATGCTAGATAGTGTGTGTGTGTGTGTGTGTGTGTGTGTGTGTGTGTGTGTGTGTGTGTGTGTGGTGGGGGGGGGCCCATGAAAAACAGGTACAGTTGTCACACCATACGGAGCATGAATATTTTAAAATATTCAATAAAACAGTTGTTACACCACAGTGTGTTATAGTTTTCATATCAACTTCGCCATTACGACCATCATCACCATCATCATTCTGGATCATATCATTCCGCTTATTCTCTCATTTTACAGACAAAATACACTTGTCACCTCTGCTCCAGTTATAATGAAGCTCTATTTCACACTTGTAAGAAATTAAGTCTTTTCCTCTAAATATTTCATATTCTTCTATCTCTCCTTCACATCATCTTTCTCACCAGGCCCCACCGCCCTCTCTCATCTCCCCTCTGCGTCTCTCTCTCTCTCTGTGTGTCGCATCCTCTGTCTCACCCGCCAACCCATTTCTTTTTTGCTCTCGCCCTCTCCTTTCCTCTCAGCTCCTGCTGAGCCAATCTAATGTCTGTGTTTATCTCATTAACAGCAAAGCACTTCTCATTACTGCTACAGGCAGATACGTGGCCTGAATGGTAACCCGCTGGCCTGGCCAAAAGTGGCGCTCAGCATCAGAGCCGCAGTGAAACCTGGACAGGATTGTCATTTTGGCCTGGCACCATCCTGCAAACCAATTACTGTGGTTTTAAGGTAATCTACTCACTTTATTTTTTTACCTGTGTGTGTGTGTGTGTTAATGTTGCCAGCAGCAGGTCAGACATTTGCATAGCGTATGTTTTGCTGTGAAGACTGCAGAGAGGTGACTAATTAAACGATCTTCTTTTACAGTTAACGGTCACTTTATGTTTTTATGCCCTATACTTGTGAGTCTATGTGGCCCCATACAAACTTTCTACATACTAATGAATTTACTAGCTCATACACATTCATGCTCACACAGGTGTTTTGACTCACCATTGGCTAATTAGACCCCTTCTAGAACACCGTTATCATTCCTCGGGGCAACACACACCATGTTTGATGCTTGTCAAAACACCCACATAAGATGGTTTTTTTCAGGACACATCTCTGTCCTGCTCTCCAGAAAATTGCAGATTTTCTCCAGAAAAGCAGAATAACTATAAACTCCTGCGTGGGTGTGCAGGACATTTAAAATATACCCCAGCAATAAAGTTATGAACTATTGCAGAACCAATGTTTGGATCATTTAAAAGTCTACTTCCATAAAGTTAGTGGATATGTGAGAGACAGATAAAAAAAAAAAAAACTTGTCAAAACCAGAGCAGCAAAGGCGAGATATCCCCATTTTAAGTTCTTAGTATGGGTCAATCTTCAAAAATACTGGATCCTACACTTCCCATAATACAACTCATTAGACCCTCCCCTGCCTGGTGAGCCCCCACATCTCCTCACCCCCAGTTTCTAACACAGATTGTCTGTTAAAGTCCCGACACTTAATAGTAAACCCACACAGGTGGGTTTTTTTGGCAGATTTTTTTGCTTCTTCTCATGGTTGTATGGGTGCGTACAGTTTGATGCACCTGTTCAGGCCGGATGAATTACACCTAGAACAGTCTTATTAATACAAGGAGTCAGATGACCTCAATTGACTGCAGTACAGCTCTGCCTATCTTAAACCTGAGCAGAGGTCTAATCAACAAGAATAAGTGAAAACACCTGTGTGGGTGTGCAGAGACTTTAAGCTGAGATAACCTCGATGACTTGACAAAGCTCCTGTATGCCACAGAAGATGTTATACAACTGTTTTGAGAGGCGGTTGAGTAGCACTAACCATGACTGGTAAACTGATCTTGATGTGTAAAATCGGTAGAGTGCCCCTTTAAGCAAAACTGGCATGCAGTACAGCTTCACACTGATCTCGGGGGGCCTTTGAGGAAGTTTAAATGTGACATCTGTAACATCCTTGTTTTATCTTTATATTTTTTTTTTTACCTCAGGTGATGTCACTGCCCCCGTTGCTGTGATATTTTTCCACATCACTTCCTGGAGATCACTTGTCACAGAGACAGTGTGGGCAATGCCGCAGCAAGCATCTTTTTTCTGAAGTTTTTTTTTTTTTTTCTTTTTCTTGGAACTATTTTGATGTTCTGAGCAATCCCACATCATGCCAGTGCCAAAAGCAGACTACCAATTACCTCAGCGAGAACTGTACAGAATGTTGTATTGTTGCAAAAGGAATATCAACACTATTCATCTTAGTTTGCATCAATAGATATATAATTATATTACACATAAATATATGATTATCTAAAATCCCAGGTTTATCTGTCTGAGCTGCCTGCCCCCTTAACCGCCCACCCACCCACTCTCTCTCTCTCTCTCACACACACACACACATACACAGAGCACCTTAATCAATATTCCAAGGGGGCAGAAGTCCACAGCTGGACCCATCATTATATCTGCATTAATTAGGAAAGCCTCTTTTTCTCACTGCAATTGTCTGAGACATGGAAGGAAAAAGGAGGAGGGGGAGACGCAGGTTGTGGATGGGACTCCCAATTAGAGACATGTACCTGCCATGAGGGATGTGGATATCCCCCGCTCTCCCATTATCTCACCCCTTCTTCATTGCCAAAACTCCCATCTTTTCCCATCGCGGTGAGCCAACTGTTTAACGGTGTCTCATTGCTTTCCTCTTTTCTCTCTTTGTCTTTTTTTTCCTCTTCTCTACTTGCTGTCTGTTCTTTTTTCCCCCCGCATTTATTAATTCTGCCTCTTCTCAGGACACTTTCTGCTCTGTCACTCTTTCAGAAATCTGACAGTTAATTTCCTGTTGAGTGCTAGAGTGCCGCTGAATTTAAAAATTAAAAAAAACTTGACAGAGCCATAAGGTACACACGAGTGGAAGTAAGCAAATGCACAGAAGACGACTCTAGAAACCTCAGTAACTTAGATACACGCACAGTAATCAAGAAACCAATATATCGCTCACAAGCGCAGGTACGCAGCCACGCACGCACTCGAGTAGACAGCAATATACATCAACACGGGCGACGCACACGCGGTAACTCTGTAGGGAACTGCAAACAGTCTCATGGAATAGGACATCTCATTAACTTAGCATTATCTACCTACACAACCACTCCATCAAACTCTCATTAGGAGGAAGTAGGGGGTCCGGGTGAGTCAGACTGCTCTTGTGTCCCATTTAATACACTCCCCACTGTCACAAGAGCTACTGGGAACCATTATTAGTGTGTCACTGTCATCATTAGCCCGCCGCTGCCACCGACTCCTCGCCGTCACCTCGGTGGGCCCGGGATCCTGAGAAGTGATGCAACTGGACTGTTCGGTTTGCACTGAACTCTGGAAATGAGAGTTCTTGCTAGTATGTTTGTCGCTATATTTGAATATTGATGATATAATAGTATTTTTTGTCAGCGTCCAACTGGTTTAGAAGAATCTGGCATCTTTCTATTTGACTGAACTTCCTTGTGAAAACTACTTAACTTTACAAAATCAACACCGGGATTTGGACAATCGTAGCCAGCGAGTCGCACGGAAAACTCACCGCAAAGCAAGCTGCTGGTAAGAAACTGGACTGACTGTAATTACTACAGCTAATGTCATTCTCATTATTGGAGGGAGAGGGGGGAGGAGGAGACGACGGGCGTGTGCGTGCGCTCAGTTAGCCGTGCTCTAATGAGGCTCTATATGTAACATTGAGATCACAGCTAGCCGGTGTGGTGATGTCACCAAACTGACCTGTGCAATTAGCCCCCCAGGGAGGGGAGGAAGAGGCCAGAAGAGCTCTCTCTATTAGAAAAACTTAACTATTACATTTAAAAGACTTAAACTGCAGCTACAGACTTAACATCTCTCTCTCTCTCTCTCTCTGCAGAATGAACGGCCTTTTCTCCATCTATCTTTCAAGAAATCATCCGTTTGCTTCCATTCTCAGCATTAAGAGCGCTTTCTTTTCTGCAATTGAGACAATAACTGACGGTGTGCAGTGTGAGTTGATTGTGTGTAGTCTTAATAAGCTTTCTATCTGGTGCGGCAGGAAGTCAGTGGGTGGTTGGTTATCGCCAGGCATAACGAGGGATGTGAGAACACTGTCTGGCACTGTGGATGTGTGTGTGTGTGTGTGTGGATGTGTGTGTGTGCGTGTGTGTGCGGGGTGGACGTCATGTTTTCAGGCTGAGGACAAGCATTTAATTGACATGTGTGTATGTGTATGTTGCGTGTGAGCGCTCACATGCTCGCTGACTTGATGAAACTCGTGAACACCTTGCCATACAGTGTTTGAGGTGTAGCACGCACACACACGCACACAAGCTGAAGCTCTACACACACACACACACACACACAACAGCACAGCAGAGCATGAAGGGCTCATCTTTGCAGAGACACTGGTTTAGCATCTTGTCTGTGTTGGAGGAAAGAGATGAATAGAGGAGAAGAAAGGGAGGCATGGAAGAAAGAAAACTAAATGAGAAGAGAAGAAAGGAAAAAAAAACCTAATAGCACAGTATAACAATAATCTTCACTTGTAGAGCATTTTTCAAAACCCCTGTAACAAAGTGCTTCTGAAAAGAAAACAGATTAAAAACCGACAATAACAAACACAAATCGAAAACTTGCAGTATATATAATGAAAAACATAAACTGGATTAGATAGTAAAATCAAGTAAAAACACCCAGAAAAAAAACAAGCCAAATCAGGATGAGATATTTGCTTGTTTTAAGAAGAAATTTAAAAGATGATTCTGCAAACCCTGTTTTGTACAAGACTACAAAGACTTTGTCACCTCCAGTTTTATGCTAGGACTCTGGATGAGAATATCAGGCTACAGAGAAGCTCATATGGGACTAGAAGGTCAGAAATATACAGAGTCAGACCATGAAGTGCCTTAAAAGTAATCAGTAATATCTTAAAATCAATGTGAGCTAATGTCAACAACAGATTCTGATGCTTTTTCTGCAACATTAACATTATCGTCATCTCCTTCCGTGTTGCTATTATGCTGCAAAATCCAAGATATTCAGGTGTCGGACAGCGATGGTTTGGCCCTGATCTGCTGCCTTGTGGATATACTTCTCAATCCTCCAGGTACACATAAAGTATGTGAGCGACGACGCACAGTACATACAGACTATATGTGTTGGTGAAAAGCATCATGAGCCTTACAAGCCTGACATACTGAATTCTGTTCAGTCTGTAGCTGCCCGATTGATTTTTGGTCAAGACAAATGAAGAGGGAGTTACAACATTCGAGGCATGAGGAGATAAAAGCATGTAGAGTAAAATGGTTTTGATGCCTCTACAATTATAAATAGATATTTTTGAAATATTTCTAAGATGATAAAAACACGACTGGACAAGCCTTGTGGTATGATGCTCAAACAGAACACCAAGATTTCTTGCAACAGGGTTGCTATGTTCTAAGGAAGAAGAAGGTGGCCAATAGCTGAAAGCAAGCGAGAAAACTGGCCAAATATCCTATTTGCCTCGGAGAATGAGCGAGAGACTAAGATAGAGAGGTGAAAAGAAGCAGAGTGGGTGAAAGAAAAGACGAGAGAGAGAGAGAGAGAGAAAGGCAGAAAAAGAATGAGTGAGAAAGAAATTAAACGAGCAAGCCAGAAAAAAGTGAAAGCAGGCTAAATAGCCTATCCGCCTCGGAGAATACACGAGAGAAGCTAAGAAAAAGAAATAGCCAGACAAGAAAGAGAGAAAGAAAGAAAAAAAGTGAGGGAAAAAAAAAGGAGGAGAGATGGATGGGTGAGCCAAAGCTCCTGTGAAAGTGCAGCTCAGCTGGGGAGGAATAAGGAGCTTAGGAATATATAGAAGCAATGCTGCTGCGTTCAGAGGCACAGGGAGAACAGTTAATCAGCCAAGCAGAAATGTTATCGCAGTAATTAGATTGCTCTGTATGTATTTGGAGAGCAGCACACATATCTCAGTGGAGTTTGCAGTAAAGAGAGACAGATAAAGGGAGAGCGAAAGAGAAACAAACTGAGGGGCAGACTGAAAGAGAAATGAGAGACACACATAGAGAGAGAGAGAGAGAGAGAAAGAGATTAACACTATGGAGGGTTGTGATGTAACACAGTGCCTCCTTCTCCTGTTCTGGCACCGTGGTGTTGCTTTCACGGTGAGACTAGTCGGAAAATATTCCAGGCCTGAAATAGACAGAATTACATTCGCGGTAAAAAATAGACAACAAGCGCTCTTTAGAATTGGTGTGGTTTCCTGGTGGAAATGAGGATCAGGCTACAAGTAGGCTCTCGCTTGACAACAAGTTCACATCAGGCCACTGAAATCCCGCTTCTGATTGACGGGCACCGCTAGCCAATCCTGGCCTGTTTGCGGAAAATCCCACCTCCGCTCTATAATGAAAACAGCCAGCAGGTCCTGAGTTTTCCCCCTACGGGCATAATTAAATCTATTTATCCGACTTCCTCTCCATATGCCCTGCGCCGCATACCGGCAATTTGGCCCAAATCAGCTTCTATTAATGGCTGATATTAGCAGTGATAGCACTAAAAAGAGTCTGAGAGCTAAAACTGCAGTTAGGAGAGATCCATCTGATGCTCATCCCATCATAATTAAAACAGCTCCAGTTAGAGCCTATTAATAATGTAGAGGAGGGGGGAATGCGAGTGGAGGATTCATCCGTTAGTACTTATTTTGATATCTAATTCTTGAAACTATGTTAACTCAATTTCACAGCAAAGAGAGGAAGGAGGAGAATATTGTAAGGTCAAAATGTTTTATTACTAGCTAAACTACTTGCCTAATACCTTGCCTGTGTAATCTACAACCCTGCTGCAAATATATAACGGCCAATAGAGGCGTAATCATTTTATTTTCCTTTTTAAATGACTTGAATTTAAACACCTAGAGGAGAGAAGATGGAGGCAGACTGACAGGTATGAACGCACAGCAGGTTGTTCCCAGGGGAGCAGAAAGCAGATAAGGAAAGCTTGTCTTAATCAACGCCTGGTCAGTCCCCCGAGTACTGCATCAGTCAGACAAAAGATAGAGAGATTGAGGGAAGAGAGGAAAAAGGGGGGGGAGGAGGTGCCAGGAAAGGACACAGGGAAAGGGAGGGAAAAAAAGAGGAGGAGACAGAGAGGGAGAAGAGGGACAGGGAAAGGGAGAGATGAAGGGAGGTGGGAAAGGGAGAGAAAATGGTGAGAAGGAGGGAGAGAAAAAAATAGAAAGAAAGTTAAGGAGAGAGAAAAGGAACACAGGCGGAGAAGAAAGAGAAAGGAAGGAAGACAGAGATCAAGGGATGAAAGTCTCAAGAAGGAAGCATAAAGAGAGAGAAAGGGAAGAGAAAATGAAGCAAATGTAAACAAAATAGTTAAGACAAGAGTGGTGGAGGAGAAAAAGAATGAAGAAGGGAGAAGAGGGTTTTTTTTCCCCCCTGACAGTCGGAGAGTGAGAGTGGCTGGGCCATCCAGGGGCCTCCTGGTGAAATATGGGCCTCCCTTTAATTGTTTGCATCCTGATACGCGGCATATTTTAGCAATTCCACACAAAATCCGTCGCCCCCGGCAATTTGTCTTGTCTTTTCTCTTCCCTTCCCACTTCTGTCAGGGAAGCCATTAATATTTAACGAGACCGCTGAGCTACACGTCTCATTCTCAGACTCAGCCATTTTGGAAGGCGGTGTGTATGTTGTCTCTGTGTGTGTGTGTGTGTGTGTGTGACGCCTCCAACCACTGTCCTAAAGGGTATCTTAAAGGGTTAGTTCACTTAAATTACACTCTTGTGGCACCTTATGGCAATGGAGGTAAATAGTCTAGGGACTAATTCATCACAGTTTTTTTCAATGCTTTGAGCACAGACAAAATTTCATTCACCTTTATTTTCTCGGGTTGGAGGCAGAATCTCAAAGGCTGAGACCTCAAAACACGTAATAAATAAAACCAAAACTATGTGCATGGCTGAATACCACCAGGGTTAAGTGGTAAACTATCCCTGTTCAGAAAATGTACAGGCTTAATTATGATTTTGTGTATTTTTCCCTTAATTGCTCAGTGCATATTAATAAGTGAAGAATGAATGTGCATACATGCATTTTAATTTAAGGTGGATAGTTAAGGATCCTGCGGGATTAGAGGCTCTGATGTGAGTGAAAGAACGCGCCGTGTAAGTGTCGGTTTATTTACTGCTGAATAACTATCTGCGAGTTCTGTCCTGTTTTTTTTTTTGTTTTTTTTCAAAAATCCTTAACATTTTCCCAGCTGGCGGCTAGGGAAAAGGCTAGGTCACCATGGCTCCAGATGAGAGCCGTTGGCAGACTGGGAAAGGTTAGACTCTTGGCTCCTCCGCTCCCTTCCACACATCCTCAGACAAGAAACACTTAACCTTGTCCGTCTGGAAGGCAGAGGTCAACGCTCTGTGTGTGTGTGTGTTTTAGTGGGAGATGCGTGAGGGGGCAAGGAAAGGCGCAAGTAGAGAGAGGGAATGTGTGTGTCCTCTTGCATGTGTGTGTCATTAGCGGACCTTAAATGACAGAGGAACTCCATCCATCACTCATGGCATGAAGATGACTGAATAGGACATAACCGCTATTGGAGGTGTAATTGCTTCCTGGCGCCCCTATGCTTTGAGTGTATGTGTGTGTGCATGAGTAGGTAAGATCAAATGCTAATTGGTCGTGACTGTTTCCTGTGGCCACATGAATACCTTTAATTGGCCGGTGAGTGATGGGCAGTCGGCTGCTGAAATGCCGCTGAGCTGTCCGGCTGATATGAATGTGTCTGCACTTCAAACTGTCCGTCCCTCAGGGTCAATTCAAATGTCATAACTCGATAGGAACTGATGGATCATGAAAGTGATCAACACAAATGGAAGTCTCAGCTCACTGTCTTATTTGATAATTACCTTGTGGGCAATAATTCATTGTATGAATGTGGGTATCGTATTCCTCAGCTGGATGAGTAACCGATGTTACCAGAGGAAATAAAAATGAAAAAAAAAAAATCTAATTCCTAAATGAGATCTGTGCCATTTGAAAACTGTGACAGCTACTCTGGTGAAATGATTGCTGGCAAAACTCAAGAGAGCATTACCATGTGATTAGCTTTCTGAAGATTGCTTCTTACATAACGGTTAATCAGATGATGCAAGATGTAAATCAGCGTTGGGCATTAAGCAAAAGGAAAAAAAAACTGAAAGAAGCTAGACAAGATAGCTTATAATTAAAGAGTATAGACCTTCTGGCCCCAGATACTTGCTGGAAAACTCTGGAAGCGCGAGGTAAACAAGTTGTTTAGAAGCTTATGAATAAAGTAATTAATTCTTCAACTGCTCCGGTGGAGCTACTTCACGGTCAAACTGCAGAGGAGTGAGTAGGCATCCCTGCCTCACCCCCCCCTCCCCTCCCCTCCCTGCTGAACACCAGAGCTGTAAATAAGAGACAGCTCTGAGCCAAACGGTCCGGTTGAAGAAGGGAGGTGGGTGTAGCCGGAGCATGAAAGACAAGAAACATAAAAGCCTTTCGTGTGAGAAGAGAAGGGGGGGGGGGGGATTTCAAGGGGAAGGCATGAGAGATGTAGTGAGTGAGAGCGACAGAAACGGGAGGGAGGGAGGGAGGGAGGTGTTGGGAAGGAGAGGCGGAGGCTTGTTGTGACTGCCCCTTTATCAGCTGATATATATGTATGAGGATTTCCTCATCATCTCCGCTGTCAATTTCCCCCATTCCTCTGATATTTGACTGACAGCCTCACATCAACACCAATAAACCAGCACATCATTTCAGGAAAGCTGCCCATTGCGCTGAATGGAGGGTAGAAATAGAGGGAAAAAAGTTAATTTGTTTTTCCGGCGGCTGCTGACGGTGATAGCGCCCTGTGTCTGTTTGCCTCCATGGCAAAGTTGTAAATTAGAATTGTGCCTCAATAGCGAGTACAGGAAGCCGCTTCCGTCGTGCGAAAGCTCATTTTCAACGACGGCGAGCGTACTTGGCAGCTTTTTGTATTTAGGACGGTGGGAGTCTTGCGGTGAGCAAATTGTGCACAAATCTGAATTATGAAAAGAAAAAAAAGAAATAGCTGTCATTTTAAGACCACTTTTTTCCTCTGTGAAGAGTGATTCATTGCTTACTGTTAACAGTATTTCAATGTTACGGTACATTTTTAAAGGTTGAGGGTTTTGGGGCATTAGGAATTGTAATGGCAGAGATTCATAATGGCTTTAAATAACAGACTGACTTTAATAAAAATCGATCAGATGGACTCACGCAAAGCAAAACTGATGCAAACTGTGTATTTAAACGTACATCTTTACACACATGCACACATAAGTAATAGGTGAGAGGTGGTATTAACCCTCAGTGGGATTTGCATGATCGCCGTCTCCATTTCAATCATCCCAACCTTTAGCTAACATATAAAAAAAGCCAACAAATATACTCTGCAAGGCTTTACATTCCCTGGGAACATGTGTTTAAGGCAGCCCTGATTAGTAAGTCATGGCTGTCTGTTGCAAACGTGTCAAGTGTTGCAAAGAAAAGTGATTTGCGGTTTTGCATAAATAATTTATGGAAAGATAAAGAGATGAATAGCGATGAAGTGAGAGAGAGAGCGAGAACGGTTATCCGCCAGAGATAGGTTTGTCCTGTGTGCAAAATGTATGGCCTTATGCATATTTTACAAAAGAGAATACTAACATTAATAAATACTCTCTTCAAGTCTCCACTCCGTATCAGCGCTGCTAACAGCCCTTAAATGCCAGATGAGATGGTGGATCAAAGAAATCCACCTGAAGTGCATTAACCGACGACGGGGTTAGGTAATGCGTCTCCAATTTACCCCCATCACAGCTTAGAGTCACTGTGAAGACGCCCACATAAACATGTCAGAGGGATTTTTTTTTTTTTTTTGGTATGCCTACCAACACTGCTGACAACCGGCACCCGTTCAAATAGTCGTCTGCATTGATCCTTCGTTCCTTCCTTTCCTTTCTTTGTGTCACGCTGTCAAGCACTGTTCGAGTACTCCATATCGCTATCAAAACAGTGATTAATGCTACAGCCTTTTAAAATCAAATACATTAGCCACTCTAAACACACATCATCAAGGTCATTCTGGGAAATTCTCTAGTGCACGAGAAATAATAGGTTTCACTTGTTTGTTTGGAAAACGCAGAGGTATTACCGTATCATAAGAAGTGATGACCATTGTGGCTGAAAAGAGAAAGAAAAGAAATTTCTAATTCTAAGGAACATGATGTCATGCGCTTTCCCACATTGTTTAATTGGCAGGAGGTTTCTGGGATCTCACAGAGCTCATATTAGAACACTTAATTGTAGAAAATCATGAACTTGTGTGAATCCATGCGGGACGTGAGAGCTCATTTTGTCTAATGTAGCCTGGTTAAATCGATAGTTCGTTCAAGGACAGAGAGAGGCAAATTGGGGGAAAGAAACAGTCAAAAGTACAGTATAGAGCACTGAATGGAGACATTAGAAGACAAGCAGAACAAAGTTATGTAGGAGACGAAGCAAACGACGATGGAGGGAAGGAAGAAAGGAAATAAAGACATTTCGGCACAGACGGAGGAGAAAGGGCTCATCACCAGGCTAAAAAAAATAAGGGATGGCTCAAGGAAAGGGAACGAGGAGGCGGAGTGCACAATAACAGCAGTAATCCATCAGAAATCATCTTGCAGCGAGGCCCCTCCAGTTTGACAACAAGGCTTTGGTTCTGTAAAGTGCAGCCCACCAGTGACTACCTTTCAACCCTGCACATCCTGCTGCTCTGCGATAGGATAAGAGCGGAACGGACGGCGCTAATTGGCTTGCTTCCCTGTCGGATTTCTTCGGAGCTGCAAACAGTGAAGTGGGGGGGGGGGGGGGGAGGATATATCATGTTGTATGTGGATTTGTAAACAGCGGATCAAGACGCCGGCTTTCATGTCCCTTAAATTGGGTGGAAGGGTGTTGGTGAGCTGTCTCAGTGGGACGTGTGCTGATAGCGACAGCTAAACATTGATCCTGACTGACTGAGTGACTGACGGGACAGGGGAGACAGGCGGGATGTGTCAGTGCCCAGCAGGGTTGGCGGGGCAGTTGAGCAATGACACACCCAGGGGATTGGTGACAGATGAAGTCGCGTGCGTCTCTAAGCAGAACAGACAACGTAAAAAATACACACGGCGTCACCATGTCGGATGTCACTTGGGAGCCACACTCACTCGATGACACAATCAGAGGGATGTTAGTCACAAGCTATATCCTTCAAACCCTGACCTAATGATTAAGCCGTGTTGGATCAAACTATAATATTTCTAATCCTCGCACAAAAACAACACCGAGTATGAGCTCTAGCAGAAGCTGTATACACATGAATGGATGCCATGATCAACCTCTCAAGGCTGAGAAACTTGTAAAAACATCATTTTGTGGTATGAAGCAGAGGGAACTCTAGCCTTTACTTCTTGGATAAAATAATATTTTTGGCATAGGTTATATTAGAATCAAAAAGTTCAATATAAATATCCTTGTTTGATAAAGACATCTGAAACCCCTGACCAGGTTAACCTCTTTGTTCTACAAGAGTATGCGGATGTGGCAGCGGTGTTGAGAGAAAAAAACAGAGCAGCCCGAGTTCCAGTGTTAGTCTTTCTGCGGTCTGTCAGTGGCGCGGCCCCCGAGGCTACGTTCCAGGCAAAGACTTCCCTGCTGTCTGCTGAATACAAACAAGACAAGCAGTCAACCTCTAGTGAGGAAGGTCTGAAGGGCACTGCCATTTGTCTTGGCTTATTTAGCAATCAGGGAGACGAGATGCGAACGGGGTTTTGAGAGCCAGGTGATGAGCCTGCATGATATGATGTGCGATAACATTGTTCAATATTGCGATGACGATGATGTGACTTACGATAAATAAACAAATATGGAAGTGTGCATATTAGCTATACAGTTCCTATGTCTTTCTGCTTTAATAGGTACACTGCTAGCATAGACCTCAAACAAGCCCACTGAATAAAGGAATGAATTATTTCGAACATGCTTTTGTTGAACAAATTGTACATGAATACCCAACCAATTAAACAGAACATTAATTTAACATTATAACTAAGAAATTCAAGTTGAATTTCTCCTGCTCCCTTTAAAATATTTTCCTCTAAACTCACCAAAAACATCTCCTACCATACAGTGTTGTAATAAAAAATATCTGGGGGAAAACAACTTAAATAATTAAATACATATTAATTAAACATGGCAGTTTAAAATAACTCATTTTTCCCATTAAAATCATCAAAGCACTCAACTCTACCCAACAAGGTGCACAGATCTGTACTATGAGGGGGAAAACTGACACAGAGTAGGGCCATTAAATCAAGAGACAATTAGATCAAATCAGGAAAAACATCTACCCCTGAGGGCAAGTTCCATTTCACAAATGTCAATCAATTTTCTAAATGTTAGTTAATAACGTGATGTTTGCATCTGTGAGGGCAGTGTAGCACCCGGACAGTCTACAGTGCACAGACACTACAGTTCAACTGCAAAAAAAGGCAGCTGTTGCAAACATTTTTTGATTTAATGACTAAATAATTACCTTTGCCAGACAAACGTGAAGTAATCTGTGAACTTTCTACGCTATCACTCAGAGACTAACGTTAGCAGAGCGGAGCAGAGAACTCCAGCAGTAACAAACCGGTGATTTTTCTTATTCATCGTGTTTCAGGCAGTCTTGCGATGTGTTTATCCTGCCTGTTCATATCACCATGACGATACGATTTATCAGTCAGCACTACATCTGAGGCCATCTCTCTTTTCCAAATAAAATATCCACCAACAACTCTTAAAACATTGATAGACTGATAACTTAGAATAATTCTCATGACCCTTGCACAGAAAATAGCTAAGAATTCATGATGTATTCTTGAAATTCACTTTGTATAATTTGATGGTAGTCTTAATGTCCACACAGTACAAAACATCAAAAAATTGGCATCCCTCCAATTAAGGAAGCTAAAGCTTTCATTCACATCACACAAACTTCATCAGCACATGGAGTTGGCCCAGTTATCATGCTACTGGAGATGCTCAAATGTCCATTTTCACATCTGAATTATAGCATCTTGATTGTAGGCCAGTTAGAGTAATCTCTGAGGACAGTTTTACAAGGGTAATGTCAGAGTAAATACTACTGTATGGGTGTCAGGACATTTGGCTCTTTCCAGTATCATAAAAACCATGCTAGTGCTGCACAAGTCTGAGTTAATTCTTTGATTGAACACTTTCATTAACACTCTTTAAAACCAGACCACTTGTGCTATGAGCTATGAATTAATGCCCTTCATATAAAGAGGACCACTTATGGATTTAGCAAAAAACAAATGTTCCCACAACAAATATGTGATTGCCAGAGGTCACCTTATACCCAGCTGTTTGCAACGCGCTGCCGCCAAAAACAACTTGTTCTTCAAATACTGGCGCAGCTAAACTAAATATTTATGGCCGCTGAAAGGACAGGGCCCACTTCCAGCATTTGTTGTGCTAGCTGCTGTTGCGCACACTTTCATTGCAGAGGTAAATTGAGGTCACATGTTTATAATTTGCCCTTTTCCTAATGCTGCCATTGGAGTAAAATAACATTTGAGAGCGGCAATTAGATTGAACCATGCAATACTCCAGCAAATTAAGTCATATTTCAAGTTCAATAACGATCAAGTCGGCCAGATAAAGGCCAGAGAGAGAGAGAGAGAGAGAGAGAGAGAGAGAGGGGCTAGTCTGTGGTGCAACAATCTGGAAGCTTTTTACAATGCTCGGCTCTATTGTTGAGTCAGAAAAGCACTCTGCTTCAGTGTTTCGATGAACAGTGGGCTGGTTGTGAGTGTATCTGACTATTGTGGTCAATTCAATTCAAAGGCTGAATTTACAAATGAGAAAGAGAAGAAGGGGTGTGTGTGAGTGTGTGTGTGTGTAAGATGTTCCAGGATTCAAAACTTCTTTATCTTATTTAGTTAGAAGGTGCTTGTTTTTGTTTATATGGATATTTTTATTATTCATGACATTAGCCCACTAAAGTCCAGTGGCAACACACAAAGCTCCTATAATGGCCTACATATAATGACCTACCTGTAAGACTCACTTTACTGTCTTTACTGGCATCTAACATGATCATCAGTGAGAGTCAAGGGGTTATTTTTCCACAAGTTGACATTTTTAAACTTTGAAACCCACTATGCTGTTAACCTGTATGTATCTGTGTGCAACGATGCACAAAAAAAGTCAACTGACAACATGTATTTCTAATTGTCGAGTCCTTGACAGATGATTCTAAACATCACGTTTTAAAGGAAGCTCTAACAAAGACATTTCTTTGATCATTACACAAGTAAGTAACCCTTCCACAGTCAGAGTGGGCATGACTGAGAAACAGAGACTCATAGACGGGAACGTGGAAAGAGGTTGTAAAAAGAAAGAAGAGAGAAACAAAGATCAACAGAGCAATGAAAAATGAGAGATAAAAGGAAATGTTAATGCCTGTGAAGTAGAAAATGCTGCTATAAAAGCTTGACAAGATCTCAGCAGACAAAAAAAAAGCAACACTACAGTATGTGAGCATGATGTTAGGTAGGTTTTCTCTCACCTACAACCCTGCTCACATGTGTTACTCTGTGCAACTCCAGTTCTAGTGCGTGTCCTTCATCTTGCCCTTCTCTCCACCGCCGGCCTAACCGTGTGAACATCTCTTCCATTACTGCCCTTGACACTGTGGCCGATTGGATTCTTATCTGCCATCTGTAGGCCGACGTTCGGGCTGCGCTATCTCTCGCCACAGCCTAATTGAATCTCTAGTGTTGGAAGTGCGGTGATACACTGACCACACCGTGTCACTGCCAATAGATAAGCGTCGCTGTTGGGAGGATTGGACCGCCACAATCACGATGGGGACACGTTGATAAAGGGGTGACAATCTGGTTGGGTCGGAGATAATGGATACCCTCCATTACTGGGAAGGTTGTCTTCATATCTAATAACCCAATATCCCATAATCCTGCTGTGCTCAGTAGGTAATTTGTTGAAACTTAACCAAGTGAAAGTAGGACAGGGGAGCTGCTGTTTTCCCCTTCGATTTCTACATTAAACCTAAATTTTCTTGTTTACTGACAGGATGCATCTGATGTTTAGTTTCCCCTCACCGCTTCAAAAATCTTTACATGGTTCTGAGTGTGATCTAAAACCAGCTGATCAGACCTGAACCTGAAAATATGTGCTAGAACCAGATGGAAAAGTGAAATAACGAGTAGCAATTTTCCTCTGGGAAGCGAAAAGCAAAAGCAATCACTGTCTTGTTGTTGCACTGGAATAAAGCAGCAGTGATGAAACACAAGCCTCATTACCTGCTCTGTTTTAGCTCACATTTTTCTTGTTAATCAGGTGACCTTTTCAATTTAGAGAATCAATCACAAAGAGTCACCATATTCAGATCTCCGTACCTTAAGAGGGCAAATCCTTTCTTTTTGGTCTTCTTCTCCAGATCCTCTGCAGAATCATCTGTTTTCTTCTTTCCTTTGCTCTTCTTCTCTTTCTTCTTCCCTTTGGTTTTCTTCTTCTTCTTCCCGTCGTCGGCGTCCAGGCCCTGGCGTGAGGAGCCGCTGGCCGGCGTTTCGTGACCCGAGCTCTGCTCTGACAGGTCGTCGTCTGAGGAGCGTGAAACAGCAGATGCAGCTGGAATACTGTATATACTCAAACGCAGCTGTGTGCTTTACATTTATTATTGAATTTAGTATTTAATTTAATATGCATGTATGTGCTACTGTGCTGTTGAGACACCTGTTCAGTTGGACATTTATTATGCAGCCTCCCGGTGCAGGAGCCGCTCAAGAGTTTCTACAGCTGGATGTGTTCTACCAGCAGTCTTATCCACTTACCAACATCGAATTTTAGTAGTTAAAGTTATTCAAATTTTTGGTTTAATGTTTTATTTAAAGTATCAGATACCAAGTGAGCTGTTAAATGTCAAAAAAACTAATGTTGCCTCCAAACTGAATACTTTTAATTCCGCTCCAAATGCAGTGAAAGTATGACTTTTCTCATCTAATAGAGCGGTAGATGGTGTAATTTTTCACACTCAAACATCATTAGTCAAAATTCAATCATTTCAGCTAACATGGAGGATGTAATTTGCCTCGCACACTCAACATTACATGTCTGTGGGTCTACAAGGTAGAGCTTTAAAAAATATGCTGCTGTAAGATATAAAGTTGTTCTTCTTAAATTGCTGAGTGGATAAAATCATGTAGCATTTCATTAAGGTACTTAGGCTAAGCACTGTCCCTTGGCAGGCCTCGGGCTCTTCTTGAGTGCCAGTGTGTTGTAAAGCCTAAGGGGATGTGCATTGGCGATGTAGAGTCTAATTTAAAATGAATACATTGTCAAGGAAATATATTATAGCAACAGTGACAGACACACATTAAAAAGGAACTTTTTTAAACTGTTTTGTTTCTTTCTTGTTGGCGGTTCTATAGATCACAATTTGACATCTCGTGTAAAAGTGTAACGTCCCTGAACCTGATATAAAAATGCTAAAATGATTGGTCTTACCATCTTCTGAAGGTCCATCATAGGACTTGTCGATTGCGGTCCTGAAACTCTGATTGCATCCCCGCCCTCGTACCATGTGTGGCCGAGGGCGGTGGAAGGGCACCTGGGCTTGGATGTGGCTCTGCCTGGCCTCCGACACGGCCGTTTGGAGGCTCTCCAGGGAGCTGGACTTCCTGAGGCCCAGGGTCGGGCCCAGCGCTCCATCAGCTGAAGGCTCTGAGAGACAAAAGAGACAAGAGCGGGCGGGAGGAGGCCGATGAGCGAGGAGGTGGACGGATGTAAAAGAGTGTATGAGAGGGAGGGAGCCTGGTTGATGGAGGAGGAGGGAGTTTTACTGCTAAATGAGAATGCAGCCAATGATAAAATGAGACTGAATGATTTGAAATGTTAAAACGGCTCTTGGCATGGCGACCATAAGCTTTTAGTAATATTTAGCCTACTGCTTACAAAACATTTAACCTGTGCTCATTTACTATCATCTACTAATATTTCCTTATTTACAAGGCATTTGCATTTAACTTTTTAAAATCTTAATGCTCCCTGAAATCGAATTTAGGTTAAGATCAGATTAAATAAAGCTTACAGGAGAGGAAGGGAGAGCTGGGACAACAAATTTAGGATGAATTAGGAGAGGGTGCACTGGAATAATTACATACTTTGTCCATTTGTGCCAGATTGATTAACTAATAGTTAATTGAAGAGCATCAGGTGCACAATAACAGACTTCCTGAATATTTTCCAAGATGGTGCCTGTGTACACAGAGTAACTAGTCATACTTTGAGAAAGACTTTTAGAAGACTGATGGATGTTTTTGGATGGTTATCCCACTAAATGACCCTGACTTACAGTGGTATTGTTCCCCCTTTTTTTGCTGTTCTTCTTCCCCTATTTATGTTTACTGTGTGTCTTGTTTACAGCATTTTGTTTGGTCTTTAATTATAATGAATTTGATGTAATTCCTTTATCTTGCTGCCATTTTCTACACCTTGAAATCCATAAACAGATGGAGGGAAAAGAGCCCTAAATATTACAAATGAAAACTATAAAAGAAAAAACAAATATTTGAAGGTATTTGGTCAAATCATGTTTATTTAAGCAGGATTAAAGATTAAAGAGAATGTTCATTTAAAATGTGGATAAATCATATGGAGTTGAATGATAGACTTTTTCAGTGGTAATATGGAAATAAATAATACATTTCTAAATTAATTCAAAACTTACATGCTGTAATCTTAATATATATAATATATTAAAGGCTTGACATGTTTGAAGGCTTACATGTAGATTATGTCTGCATTTCAAACTTTGCATAGTCAGTACAGTATAAGACCTAAGATATAACCTGAGCAATCAGCATCAGCTCACACACTTTCCTCCTAATGGATATAGCTTTTTGGAATAGACCGAAAAAAAATTTAAAAACCAGAAATTTGATGCTATGCAGATGCAAAGTAGTGATGTAGAGGGAAGCAGAGGAGAGAGGGTAAAAAAAACAGGTTTGACAGAAATGAGGAGAAATTCAGAGTCCTATAGGAGGAACGTAAAGGAGGAGGAAAAGAAACGATGAACGAGGTGAAATGCTACAGGGATAGGTGAGGAGCGGCACTATGGGAAGTGACAGGCTCATGCATAAGCAAGGGAGAGAGGGGGGAATAAATGAACTGCCATCATACAGTGCTCAGGTATGGCCTCCAACTGGAGAGGGGAAGAAAGGGGGAGATGGAGGAGCGGGAGAGCGATGAAGGCCACAGCTGATTCAGCAGGGGGAGGAGGCACCGGGAAAAAGGGTGAAGGCTGGGAGGATTTGAAGATATATTGAGCTGCAAGAAAATAGAAAAAAAAAGTGAGACAAAAGAGAGTAAATGTCATGCAGTTGCTGAAAAAGTAGAGGCCATCCTACAGGCTGAGTGAGAAACTGAAGGACAAGTGACCAAGAGGGGTCAAGGAAACACCTTCTCAACCTGGAAACCCATCCTAGCTGTGTATCACAATGAAATAGTGACAACTACTCTTCAAAGAAGTTACAGACAGGATGCAAGTAGCGTTTTTTTTTTTCCCTTCTAAAAACTTTCCTGTAGGGATGACTTTCTCGCACCATGGCACTCACTGCTTAAGACATTTTTTTTTTTTTTTTGTCATTTCAGAGGCTTCAAAGCGCAGAAGTAGAGCGGGGAAAAGGGGAAGTGAAACTGAAGCGGGCGATAGAGTCGAAGGAGGGGGAAAAGTAAGCGGAGCGTTGCTGCCTTTTAAGTCCTAAATTGACTTTCTGAGAGGAAGTGGGATTTATGGGGAATAAGGGGTTATAAATAGAGAGGGGGGGAGCGCTCAGGAATAAAACGCTCAATTTGAGAGGCAGGATTTGTGTCACAAATGTAATTACGGCTGTCCAGCTCGCAGCCTGATAGAATTAAGCTCCTTGCCAGTGCACTGCTGTACTCTACAGAGAAGCTGTGTGTGTGTGTGTGTTGTGTGTGTGTGTGTGTGTGTGTGAGCATGGGCACGTGTGTGTGAATACTACAAAATGTGAGGATTTGGGTCCAAGTGAAAAAAAAAAAATTAAAAGTCATGATACTGCCTGTATGAGATAGTGGTGTGTGTCCTTGACCGCCTCAGATGAAATAGGAGAAGAAGTAAAGTATGAGCACAATTCACTTTTGCTACAGTGTGTGTTTCTGTGTGCGTGTGTGTGTGTGTGTGGCTGTGAGTTCACTCATTCCATGCATGTCAGGCGGTTGAGGCTGGAGGTAAATGAATAATGAGGGTTTAATAGGATGGATGAGCGGGGGAGAGGTGGCTATCATCGCCAGCTCGATCCAATGGAGGGTGAAATCAGCGTTTATCACATATCGCTGCCTGCTGTGCCAGCAGATGCTCTCACGGATCCGTTCGCATCATGTCTGCCTGATTGCCACTGATTCAAGCTGGTGCACATATTTGACAAACAGCCTAACAGCCAAACAGGCCAGGACGATGGGCAATGTCCTTCACAGCTGTAACACTACTCCATCCAAGATCAAGCAAAAATGTCACATCCTCGCTTCCTGTTTTGCTACTTTTTTTAATCTCACTGTAGCGAGCGGCGGAGCGGGAGGAGTTGTTTTAAGTGTCGAGCTTCTTTTAGGTAGTCGAGCGGAGTTTCGAATGTTTCATGAGGGGAACGATTGTGACATTTGCACCAAGTTGAACCTTCAACATCCACATGCTGGGGCAACTTTGGAGCCTTTGAGTTGCGGTGGGTGATGCCAGCATGTTTTTCGAGGTTCAGTTCACAATAAATGGCGTCCTATTGCGTCTCCAGTGTTGGAGTCTATATGTGTGAATGAGACATCACGAGTCTCATGGGTATTTAGAGCAATTTGCCACACAAAACAAAGGGGGGAAAAAATAAGACTTCTAGAGCCTCTTTCACACATAGTTCCTGGTAAATTACTGGGATAATCTTTCAGGCACCGCTAGTGATTTTCACTATTCACACATGCAGAATAGATAGGGCAAGGGATAGTCCAGCAGATGCCAACCGCCGTGAAACTCAACAGAAGAAGAAGGACAAGGCTGATGTAGGTATCAGATGTACTCAGCCTGATAAAGCTATAGTTTGCCCTGTCTTGACAGAAGAAAACCATTTTGTGTCTCTAGCATTCAAATCTCAAAACAACTGTCTCAGTATCATAATTAAGAGTCTCTCCTAGAACCATGTATTCAGCCCAAACTGTCACAGTACATGTGAAAGTGTCTTTTATTAGAGGGAGGTAACCCTGCTTCCATTAACACAGCAGAAATGTCACTAGGTCTTGAAGTGGGCAGTACAGATTTCCCTGAATATCGATCCCTGCACACATTCACACATGACCCCATGCAGGAAATGCTGAAAAAATTTGATTTAAACTGATGACTATAATGTAAATCTAATATATAGTGTGTTTAAAGGATCTGGGAGACTCCAGTGTTTCTGTTTTGGAACATTGAGGATATTGTTAAAAGAAAACTTTCAAAAGTGTTAATTTACAGAGAGGAAAAATACTTTCTATAAAACAATACTTATTCAGCTTGTGATTGACAAGTAACTTTGGGGAAATTCAGTGCAGGAACAAACTTAATGCTAAAGAATGTTGCTGAAAACAAAGAACCTGCCAATTACCACTCAAAAATGGTGCTTGCATTCCACACTAAACACACAAACACTTTAAAGTATCTACCAACATCCACTCAAAAAGCACACACCTGTTTGCATATTGCAGACGCCCAGCAACAACACGCGCATGCTAGTATCCATCTACTTACAGTAAATACCTAACACACATACACACACTCACCTGTCTCTATGTGATATGTATATTGTGACTTCTGTAGAGGCTGACTGCTGTCATGTCTGTATTGAGCAGACAGCAGTGAAGTCTTTGCCTGGAACGTAGCCTCTGGGTTCTGCTGTGCTGACAGGCCCTGCATGGACTAACACTGCTCCGTGATTTGTATTTTAAAAAGTGGCAGTGACACACCTGCCACCTGTGACTGAGGCAAACTGATGCAGCTTTGGTTAAGTACACGTTTACCATATGTCACGGGGGTCAAACTCCATCTGAGTGATATTTTGCGTGAATAATTTAAAGGATCAGTGTGTAGGATTAAGTGACACCTAGTGGTGAGGTTGCAACTGAATATCTCTCCCCTCAACCGCTCCCTTTCAAGCGTGTAGGAGAGCCTACGGCGGCTGCGAAACTCGCGAAAAACGTGAAAGGCCCTCTCTAGAGCCAGTGTTTGGTTTGTCTGTTCTGGGCTACTGTAGAAACATGGCGGTGCAACATGGCGGGCTCCTGCACCCTATGTAGATATAAAGGGCTCATTCTAAGGTAACAAAAACACAACAATTCTTATTTTCAGGTGCTTATACACTAATGAAAACATACTTATGGATATTATATTCCATTCCTGCCAATAGAGGCCCCTAAATCTTACACACTGGTCCTTTAAAAATGATAATTGCAGTCTAATGCTAAAAGTTTGCAAACACTATCAATTCTGAATAAAAGTTGTCTGCACACAACTCTCTACTTATTTCACCCAGTGAACACATAAATGAATTAAAAAGGTCCACATTACAGGCTTTGCCAGACTGTGTGCGTGGTGCAAATTTAATACACTATTCAGACTTATGCACTGATGCACATGTATCGTCTTTTTAAAAATTTGACATTGTTGTTTTGGTCACCATCTACAAACAAGCAGACTCTCTCTCTCTCTCTCTCTCACACACACACACACACCAACATAAACCCAGGCACATTGCTGAACCCTCCCACAGTGTCTCAGCAGGGTCTTAACACTTACCTATCAACTGGACTACAATGTGCTCCACAGCAAGCAGCTTTGCAGCACACTGGCTGAAAGGTTGCCACGGTTACAAGAAAGTGCCCCCTCCATCAAAACTGCTGGGGGTGGTGGCACGGAGAAGGTGTGTGTGTGTGTGTGTGTGTGAGAGAGGGGTGACAGTGAGTTACCAAGGATACACTTTAGACCAGGGACGTCATGCAAGCCAAAATTCTGGGGGGCCACAATTAGAGCGGGGGACGAGGGGGAAATAATGAGAAAATAATGACGCAATTTTCTGCAACTTAACATATATTCAAAGACTTTGGGGGGATTATTTTAAAACTTCACTGAATCTGTTTTCATAGCTCAGTAATCTCCCTCTTTATATTAGAGTAAATACTGTGTATGTATTTAGAGATTTTCATGTCAATTATTTGTGTTGTTATTGAAAATGACACTCACTTATTCACTCACTTATACACCAGCATCTACACTGCTGCCACTTTTCTTGAAAAAAAAAAAAATCTTGTCTGCATCACCCAAAAATTATAAGGGGCATTAATTCACATAAGAAAGCCTATATCCACAATGCAAATCAATTTAGAGAACATAGATAATAAAGCCATAGATGAAAGGAACCTGCCGACATGGTAATAGCTGTATTTTTAACACAATGTACAGGAAGCAGCATGAGTGCAGATGAGACTGTGCTGACATCACAGCAGTGTCTGCTCCATTGCCAATAAAAGCTCAGACTGAGCAGTAGTAACCTATTTTTCCTCGACACTTTTGATAAGTGTCGCTTGACAGAAATTATGTATTTTCAACAGAAAAAAAAGTGCTGCTTGACACTTTCCCTTCATGTACGCACCTGGAGAATTTTGTTATGTCGTGGACACAGTCGTATTTTGTCACGCAGTGTGATTGGGTAGTGTTACTAACATCAGCAACATCGTTTTCACTGAACTTCTTTATTGACATTTTGGTCTTTAACTTTAGATCATTTGTCCTTGTTTAATTAGTCCTAGTTGGAATGATGTAATGGTACCACGGTAAACAAGCTGTGTAACAAGCTGGCTTGGAGATAGCTTCTGGTTACCATGGAGATGACTGAAACCTTTTGTGACTCTTGAATTTCTGTTGAGCGACACTTATCAAAAAGTGTTGAGCAAACAGATTGAGGGATGGCTACTAATTTCAGCTGGTACTAGCCAACTATCTTGCAAAGCAAACTATGCCTATATTTCTCAAGTGCAATTAAGCATGTATAACTAATTGCATTTAATTTTCACATGTTTGAAAAAGGGATTGATGCTCTACTAACTACTCCAAACCGATTTCATCCTGTAATTTTTGGAAGAAACCAATACCACAGGGAAAGGGGGTGTGTGACTTTTTGAGGTATGATCTATGACAATTAGAAGAATCGATTGACTCATAATATAAAATAAAAAAGTAATAAAGTTTTTGCTTTGACCAACAGTGAAAAGGGGCTTGTTGCTCCTGGATGTAGCTCTTTAAATGGGGTACAGAGACCACATACACACATGCCTCCATGATCACAAAGATGCATACACACACACAACAATGCACAAATCTATACTTATAGAGACACACATGTAAGAAACAGATGCACACACACACACTTTCCATCTAGGATCCAATCTCAGAGCCGGCTAATAAAACCCACAGCCGTTGTTCTCGGCACCAGTAAAACAGGCCCTGACCTCCACACCACTATAAAAACCCATGACACACACACACACACAGACACACTACACACCTGTAAAAGACAGCCTGCTCTCAGTGCTGCTCAATAAAGGTTATTGAATTAAATTCTGTAGAAGCCTTAGATCATACTTGTGAGCAACAGAAAGGCCCCTTCCTATTTACAGTGTTTCCATAAAAGTTATCTAATTTGGAGCCTTGAAAGTTATTGAATTACAACAGATAGTAACAATTTCATCTCAATAAATGTTTATGAATGGATTTGAATGGTTTAAACTACACAAAGAAATGAACAGAGCAAAAAAAATGTCCGTGCTTCACCTTAGATGAAATGTCTTGAATACAGGCTTTTAAACATTTATTAGAGCAAACCTATGATGCCATGTGAGAAGTTTAAAGAGTGCCTGTTAGTTCCAACAGATCACATAAATGTGTTAAAAAAAAGATACAGGTCAATTTTTAAAAAGGCTGAGTCATGTCATAAAACTGGGCATTGTTGTTTTTAGCAAACACTACTCAAACAGGAGTAAATAGTGTATTATAGTGTGTGGGATTCTCTCAAAATAAAATACAATGCCCATGTTCATGGTATGAAAAGGAACATGTTTAGATCCTTTTGGACAATAATGCAGCAGTATGTCGACAGAGGGATAAGATGCATCAGGCTTTTGCTAAACAGGCGGTTGTCATTAATGCTCTGTCTTCATATTCTAAGTATTTTCTAATCATAAGACAAACCCAGCCTCATACCATATCGCTCCAGGCAACTGTCCAGCCACTCAAGGCAAATCCAATTCATGTTATGGCCAATCAAAACTCCACTCCAATTAAAAACCTGTCCAATCATTACCCACCCCTTCATCACTCTTTGAATGCACTCAGCTATATCAGAGGATGGAGGATGGAGCTGGATGGAGGCGCTGCTCTGGCAGTAATTGTGTTTAGCTGTTTAGATGTATGAGAGAATGGGGACATATGGGCTGTGTGTATTCAGCCTCCAACTAGATGAATGGCTTTAATAACCAGAGGGGACTTAAAAGGCCATTTCATAATTACTGCTTACCTCTACTGGATTACAGCAGCATGGCGGGGGTGGCAGAGTATGGATGAGAGTTGGAGCGAACTGCGTGGAGTGGGACATGTGCCATTTGTAAATGCATGGCAGATAAAAGGGCTTGTGCAATGAGGGAGAACTGTAGTGTATAAATTGAGACACACACCTTTGTAATGCTACACTAGCGAAGACCTTCACTGACTATTAAACCATCCGCCTAACTTTAACACCAGGGTTCTACGACATGACGTTTTTGGCTTTCCAGATGGTCATATGGTCCTGCCATGACTTAGCTTAGAGAAATATCCATCTACACAATGAACCCTGATAACATCATAGCAATCATAGACCTGCAAGATGTCCAAATGGCCATTTAACACACCATAGATATTGTAAAACTTAGCAAAAGTAGGAAAAACAAACAAACAAAGTAGTCTTTCTGTTGTTGTCTTGTGAAATGTGTTATATTAAAGATCTTATCAGGCAGAAAATATTGGACTTGGTCTGAAACTGAGCCATGGAAAACCTACACAAACCAGATATGCATAAATAAATTTAAAAAAAAAATAAAAGTCCAGATCCTAAATGGTCACAAGGACATCCAGAGACACAGTGTCTTACACCAAAAATTAGCAGCAGCATGACGCTTCACTAATTAATCAGCAGCCATGGTCAAAAAGAGATGTAACACATGTAATTTTTCCGGCACTTCACAGTTTTCACTTTGTCTCACTTCAGAAAACAGATTGTTGGGGACGTCCTGGTGGCTTAAGTCAAAGACGTCGACCTTATAATTGTAACCTCCCCACTACGAGCCTGGCTGGTAATCTTTGTTGTGTGTCATCTTCTCCCTCTCTCCTCTCGTTTCCTGTCTTGTTTAGAAGCACCATGCGATCAGAGCTCATATTAACACACAGACCAAAGACCCGCTGCAATGCAATAGGACCCTAATCAACCCAATTACACTGACCTGACTATGCTAGATGCAGAACTGGCCGTCTTCCACCATAAAACACATGGGATAAAAGGACTAACTCTTGTGCCCAATGTCCCACATCTGTTGTTCCATTTTCACGCAGATATCTTACAGTCTGATCGTGGATTAACGTGATTCTAATTCTAAATTTACTGATGAAAAGTGAAGTTTTCATTCATCACTTTATTCATACAAACACAGTTGGTCCTTACAAGAATAGAAATACGAGACACACGCACACACACAGACAGACAGATGGGCCTTGCAGACACAGAATGATCCATCAATCCAAATCATCGCAACATGGTGACTTTCCACTTAAATCAACAATGACAAGCCGGATGCAAAGAACTGAGAGAGGCAGAGAGGAAGAGAGAGGGAGAGAGAGGGGGAGAGAGAGAGAGAGAGAGAGAGAGAGAGAGAGAGGTAAGGAGGGAATGACAGTGAGAGGCAGAGTTATGCAGCGCCCAAACAAAGAGTGTGAATATAAAGCTTCGGCGCTGGCAGGATGCCGGCTGGTTTTAAAGTCTCATTGTGCAGAGAGGAGATGACGGGGACTAATGGGCCCACAGAGTGATGGCACCGGTGGCTGTGCTGAAGGGTTAGCTGTTAGCAAAACATCTAAACATCCAGGCAATCAGAAAACACAACACATGGAAAGAAACACACTGAAAGACTGAAAAAAAAAAACAACAAACAAACAAAAATGTATAACTAACAAGTACTGGAGATGTGTGTGAGGTTAAGTATTGCAGTATAACCCTCTACACAGCCCTGTATAGTGTGTGTGCGTGCAAGTGTGTGTGTGCTGGATGAGCTCCCAGGTGTGTTGTAAGAGGGCAGTCAGCTGCCAGGGGAGATGTTAGACTCTAAGGGAGAGAAATGGAGGGATGAATGAAGGGATATCTGTCCATTACTCTTCAGGCTGTCTGTGGGGTGTGTACAAACACTTATGCACACACACACACACACACACACACACACACACACACAGACACACACACACACAGACAGAGGCACTAAAAGATGCTGGGCTGGGGCTGACTCGGTAGAGGAAACTCCACGGCTGGAGCATGTTCACCATAATCACATAAGGCTGGAACAGATACAGCTGCAGAGGATGGAGAGAGAGAGAGAGAGAGGAAGAGAAAAGGAGTGAGAGAGAGGGCTGAAGATAACAGAGAGTGAATAAAAAAGGATCAGCCTGTTGAGAGAAAGAGAATCCAAGTGATCATAAAGAGAAAATTGGATGTAAGAGAGGAAGAGAGAGAAAGGGAAGGAAGAGAGAGACGAAGGTTTGGGATTGAGAGGATACTAAAAATGGGGATGAGCCTGGCGACAGAGAGCAGGAGACGGAGAATAATCAGGAGAGAAGCGATTGGGGGGGGGAAGCGGGAAAGAACGAGAGTGGTGGTGAAGATGAAAGTGGGAAAAAAAAGAGAAAAAAAAAAACCCAACTAAAAGCTCTATTGAAGATGGAGACTCCTAAGACTGGAGAATCAAGAGAGAAGAAAGAGAGAGGGAGAGTGGGACACATCTTGAGTAAGTGACAGAGGGAAAGATGGAGCGAGAGGAAAGAGAGAGAGAGAGGAGTGAAGCGCTCTAGCCAGAGAGAAAAAGGGTTTTAGCCAGATTAAAGAAGCCAGGCAGGCCTCTTAAGACCATCCGCCTAATGAAATATGTCAAAGCCCATAAAGAAACACTGAGGCCATTTAAGAAAGGGGGGGGGGCGGAGGGAGGGGATAGCGCAGGAACCTAGGCAAATACACTGCATCAGCAAAAATGAAAAACACGCAAAAGCCCTGTCAATACGCATTAGCTGAGACGTCAACAGGAGAGGGGATGAAAAACAAGACGAGAGGAATGCTGCGGCGGAGAAATGGATCGCTTTATTTATCATGGGCCATAAGGGTTACTGGTGCTGATCAGAAATGCCAGGAAAATCATAGTGGGATAGGAGGGGAGGGGGTTGTGGTGGTGGTGGTGGTGGAAGGGGGGGGTATCAGGAAGAAGAGGAGGAGGGCGGAGGTGAAGCCACTTGTGGGAATGCTGAGTGTGGGGGATTTGAGGTCAGCAACGGTGCTCGGGACATTTGTATTCCGCCGGCAACGGGCTTAGCTGGCTGTTGCAGGTGGGTTTAAGAGATCGGTGTATGTGTGTGTGCGTGCGTGGGTGCGTGTGTTTTAATAAAGACACAGTAAAAAAAAAAAAAAAAAAAAAAAAAAAAAAGGGCGCTGGGGCTGTCTCCCAGCATCAGAACTAAAATGCTGGTCATGGTTCGTACAGTGTGTTTTAAATGAGATGCAATGTGTCTACATCGCTGAACCCCGCAATTAAAATAATGACTTCTCCAACCCAGCTACAGTAGAGCTGGTCAACTGAGCATGCACACTCTCTGTCAGCAACACTCTGATTTATATTCATACTGGAGCAGGCCAGAACAACCTCCAGTGTTGGCCGCTGAGAAGCAATGCTGGAGCAGTTATATCTGACTCAGTGGAAATTTACTGCTCCCATATCTAAACCTATCACAGCACAAACTGTTCCACATACACAAGTCAACTTAGGGACTGGTGCATACGAGCTACAATAACTTTGCAAGCAATCTTTTCTGTCGTTATCTGTCATCTATCTTGTCGATTTCACACACTCTTTTTTATAGCCATTTATTTTCTATTATTTAATGGCATACTCAAAACATAATGCCAATCATGACATCATGCTTCAAATCTTTGTTGTCAAGCTTTCATTGCTGCTATGCTTCTTTTCCACTGTGATGTCTTTCGATTTTCTGTTTTTAAGTCTGAATTTAGGAAGCCCATTTCACACATGGAATACATAACATTGCTAGGTTCATCTGTGCTATGTTACTCACTGTGCATGTGTGAGGGGCGCGAATGCTATGTAAGAGAAAAACGGATGCTGCTGTTGTTATTGGCGTTGAGTACAAGTTTCAGTAGTCTTCATATATACAGTTGTCGTTGTAATTATTGAACCAACATTGGTAGCAGAGGATGGCAGCTGGCAATTACAAAGTTCAGCCAGCGTTTAACAAAATGAAGTCTTATGAAAGTTGGAAAAATTAGGTTGAAATTTGGGGACTGGTTAGCAACCTGGAGAAGAAGAAGCAGGCCTTGGCGGTTGCCTTATTGCTAATGGGAAGAGCAAGGGACCATGCACTGGAAAAATCGCTGCAGAGGATTTGAACAACGATGAGGGAATGACTACACTTCTGAACATGAAGCCAGCCTTTAAGAGAATCTTTGGCAATATTTCGGCACAGAAAGGTGCTGGTGAACTGCAAGTGAGTGGAGATGCTGTGGACTCTGCCCACTACACACGATTTACCGGCAAGTGAGAAAGTAGGTCAAGTTTGCAAATTCAGATGGCTGTTCAGGGCACGAATCAACACGACAAATATGGGAGAAGAACAAGATGTACAGTCTGCCAAAGCAGATAGCACTGGGCAAAGTATTGTCCACACAAAAATAAACATGCAAAATTGACAGAAGAAGAGAGATTGACCATTGTTGTTGAAGAATGGAACATTACTTTGTTGTCAAAAGAATGATTGTCTGACAGAGATCTTCATGGTGGAGTTTTTAGGATCAGCTGTGATTAACAAAGCTTGCACTAGAACGGTATACGGAGAAAAAAGGCTTGATCGTTACATAAGTGGACTAACAGAGGGAGTTATTGAAAATGAAGGACATAAAGAGTGCAAGACCATTGAAGTTTGGCAATGGGAGAGTTGTTCATTCTACAAAGAAGGAGAAAATTCCAGCCATGATATGACAGACTAGATGTCAAATTGAAACAGAACTTATCCCAGCAGATATCCCATTGCTTTTAAGCAAAACTTCACTGGAAAGGCATAATTAAACTCACTGAAATCCTGATGAAAATGAAGAGAGACAACAGATGTGACTGGAAAACAGGCCTAGACTAGGCCCTGATGGCAAAGAACTATATGCACAATACCTATGGCTACAATCCCTACCACCTAGTGCTCGGACAGAACCCAAATCTGCCTTCAGTTCTCACTGATAAGCAGAGACGATCCAAAGAGCCCTTCGTAAACAGCTGCAGCCCATTGATGACTGATACGAAACAGGGGACAAAGTCTACTACAAGCAGGTGGATTTGTACAGAGGTCCAGGTGTGGTCATCGGCCAGATGGTGCGGTGATATTTATTAGGCATGGGGGCACCTACGTTCCGGTACATGAATTCAGGCTTCGAAAGGTAAATGGCCCACAAGCAATTCTGGGAAAAAGGGACAATCATACCATGTTACCAAAGGCTGGACTTAATGAGAATAACTATAACACATCTACAAATGATGAATCCCTTGGTGTTGAGGATAACAGTGAGCCCCCTCACACATCAGTAAAGCCTAGAGGGGGGTAATCATGGTCAATCTGACGCAACACAGACACACTCATTCACTGCTTGTGAAGACCTTAGGCTGAAAACTGGACAAGTAGTTACATACACAGATAGTAGAAGTGGCCAAGCACACACTGTAAAAATCCTCTGCCGGGCAGGAAAGGCCACTGAAACACACAAAAACTGGTACAATTTGCAGTACACTGAGCCTGTTGTTCTGACACATCAGGGTCAGTTGACCTAGGACAAGTAGACAGTCTTCAAGTGGTTCTGTCTGTGCATGCCGAGTTATGCGCTGACTGCCATGAAGATGACATACTGTGAATGATGATGCCTTTTCGCCTGCCAAACACAGTGAACTCAGCAAATGGAAAAAGAACAATGTGTTGAAAGAGGTGAAAGATGAAGGCCAGAAATGCATCTCTATGAGGTGGGTATGCACACTCAAGGAGACACCTGATGGTGGTGTACCTAAAGCTAGATTAGTTGAAATTAACGCTAAGGAGCTCCCAAAAGACTCATCGACATGTGCCTCAGAGTCTCAAAAAATGATCATGGCTGTTGTATATCAAAAGAAATGGCAGCTGAAGTCCATGGACATTAAAGCAGCTTTTTAACAAGGTAAAGAGTTAAACCGAAATGTCTACATCCAGCCTCCCTAAGAAGCTCAAAACAAAGGAAGCCTATGGAAGTTGAAGTAGTGTGTTTGTGTCCTTGCAGATGCTTTTTTGTATTGGTATAACATAGTGAAAGACACTATACAGCAGTTGGGAGCGACTGTGTCAAAAGTTGATCCAGTAGTGTTCTACTGGCTGGATGACTCTTGCAATGTGATGGGAGTCCTTGCTTGCCATGTGGATGAATTCATCTGAGGTGGTTCAGAAACGTTCTCCACAACAGTCATCCCTCACTTGAAAGCTGCTTTTGAAGTTGGACGTGAAGAATACAGCAGTGTCAGCTACGTTGGCATGGAGGTCGACTCTTTGGAGGATGAGATACAGGTGTAACAAAGTATACACACAGATCAGCCAAATATTGTGGGTGGCAAGACAGAGTAGACCCAACATAATGTGTGACATATCCATCCTAGCATCCAGCACAAAGCATGCTAGTATTCAGACCCTGCACTGTGCAAACAAATTTATCAGAAAATTAAAATCAGAATAGGTGACCTTGAGGTTTCAGTGCTTGGGAAAAGACAGCTCCCTGAAACTGGTGGTGTTCAGTGATTCCTCTATGGGAAACCTTCCAGACCGAGGCACTCGAGACGGACACCTGATCATGCTGATTGGAGAGAAAAGAGTCAAAGAGGATCAGGAGAGTTGTCCGAAGCACTTTAGCAGGAGCGACTTTGGCACTCAGAGATGGCATTGACAGTGCAGTTTTCTTAGCTGCACTCTACTCAGAGCTTACCACAGGTGATTGCACACATAACAATTTGCCCAATGTGTGTGTAACAGACAATCACTCTTTTCTTGATGCTGTCAAGTCCACCAAATCAGTGACGGGGAAGAGACTCCGCCTCAAAATCAGCAGTGTCAAGAAGATCATCCACTCTGGGACCATGCAACAGATCATGTGATGAGCCACCAAGGAGCAGCTTGCCGACTGCTTGACAAAGAAAGGGTCATCTGTACATGTTCTGCTGAGGGCTCTCAGCTCTCAGTGAAGGGTGTGACGACTTCAAGGCTAAATGGACTAGACAACAAATACCTTTCTACCATCAAACTCTAGTCATTAAAGCTGCAGCTTTAAACATGTTTATCTGTTAAAGGTTTGAAAAAAAGACATGTTTGCTTCTTTTTCCTGTTCTTTACTTGAAATATAAACTTCTCAAATACATCCCTACATGTTCAAGCCTGAATCCAACCCAAAATATGAGTGGACATCACAAACAACCTGTGGAACAACCTTAGCAACTACCTTAGCAACCAAGGTTACAGAACGGACAGCCATTTGTGGGCATACACAAACAATTCTGACATCATCACAGGGAGAAAATAGAAGTAACTTTCCAAACAGAGTGTTCAGAGCAGGCTGAAGCCCTGGCTTTTGACTTGATGGGAGCATTTTTACATACGTTCACCTCAGGTTTTGGAACGTTGACTATGTTCTACATAGACATCCGACACTATAACTGTAATCACAAAAAGCATGTTATATTACCTATTTCTCATTCAGACATTCATTAGGTAAAATATACCTTGCGGGACAGGACACAGCGCTTGCGTGATATTTGGCACCATGTGCAGTAGAGGGAGCAGTGATGTGAAAGTGACAATATCGAGGAAGAAGAAGAAGAGTGTTCTCTGTCCTTTCACAGGCTGTGTCAGTGATGGATTTTTAAACCGCCATTTTGACGCTGAAGCCTTAATTAATGACCATCTTGAGCCTGAGGGATGCTGTCACAGTGAATCCGCTAATATATTTTCTCATCATTTTCATCAGTCAACATTGTTAGAGAGCAAATTCTGCTGCCTGTTTTATAATGTCTGACAGTGCACGAGCAGATAATGACAGGACGTTAAGCTGGATCCCTGTTTGCTCACATGTATGTAAAGCATTTCGCTGGATAGTTATTCATCCATCCATGGGATTGGCGTGAATGAAAATTGAAAATATATCTCATGGAAGTGTTATGGAAATGTTACCAGGGACTGTAAAAGTGACTTAGGTGCTCATTCAGACATGACACTGATATGTTAAACTGCCAACACATTTGCATAACAAGGTAAAAGTCTTAAGAACCTCCTAGTTTTGGTTAATTCCAAATGAACAGTTGTTCCTGCAATCAGAAATGTAAAATGTCACAATTCTTGAGAATGAAGTGGATATAAAGCAGTTTGAAATACAACAGTATAATGTTACTCAGTAAAACAAAACAGTAAAACTGACTTTATATTTTCCCTTTAACCAGACTTCTCTCAAATAAAACAAGGCAGAACTGAGCACAGAGAAATAACTGAGGCGGAAGCCATTGTAATGCAATACGGCTGCTGTCAGCTGGGTGAGGATTGAACACTGTGGGCCTGCTGACCTGGACGGCTATAAAGCAGCCAGAGCTTAGACACTAAGTGCTTCACAACTCAGCTTTGTCAGCCAGGGAGTGGAAGGAGAGGGCAGGCAAAAAAAAAGAGAATGTTTGAGAATAGATAGCAAAGAAAGAGAGAAAATGAGAATCTTCACACACAAGGTTAATTTGTTTTCGTGTGTAGAGAGGCTTAACTGTTGCAACTGCGCTTGGCAACGAGGGAGAGAAACAGAGAAATTGGCGGGTCAGAAACAAAATAAGAAGAGCGTTTTCTCTGAGTGTATGCATGTGTGTTTAAGATTATATCAAACACTCACCGTCTCTCTGCCCGACCAATGATCCCACGTTGCTCTCATCCGCCACTAAAACACAAAAACCACACAGTAAATACCACATGTTATTACGAGCCACACATACTGAGATACAGAGCGGCGTATAAATCACTTCAGTGCTGCTTTGTGGATGATTATACTAGTATCTACTAGCGCTGGTACCTAAATGACTCCCTGCAGAAGTATCAAAAGGAGGAGGGTTAGTGAGAGACGAAATGACACAGACAGAGGGAGGAAATGAAAAAGGAGCAGAGAAAGAGAGATATTGTGATTGTGAGAGAAAATGAGAACAGATAGAGGTGAGACAATGAGAGAAATAATAAAGTGAAGAAAAGGAAAACAAGAAGAAAACCCGCACGTCGTCGCCACCCCACCCACCGCCGCCTAATCTAACTAAACAGGACTGCGGTCGGCCAGCGGCAGCCGCCACAGGCAGTGCACGCCATGGGATACAATAATAGGTTTTCATTACGCTGCTATTTCTCTTAAATAATCCTTTTCATTTTTTATGAGGTCAATTTTCCCGGCGGACAGATGGGTTGAGGGGAGAGAGAAAATGAGAGGAAAGGAGAATATTGGAGAAAGAGAGGAGGCCGATAAACTGATAAACAGTGGGGAGAGGGAGCAAGAAGTGACAGATGCAGGGTGATAGGGTCTGTCACAAAAACAAAAGGTTACAAATAAAAACACAATCAGCGAAAGCAAACCTGAAATGAAAAGAGGCTGTTTCATAAAATCCTGCACAGGCACATCTGTAGCAACAAAGACAAATAAATAGAAATACCATTTTTGGTGCACATGTGCCAGATAAAATAAAAATGAAATACTTTCAAAGTTTGGGGGGGGGGGGGAACTATTGCCAGATACTGAAAAGCTTCCTTTTCTGTGGAGGAAAGATAAAAGTCTGCATGGCCAGCAGCCAAGTTTGTCTCCTTGTGCCATAGTAGAAGGCTAAAAATGTAAAAAAAAAACAACCCTGTTTTAACCTCCAGTCAGCTACCTTATAGTGTTTTACATATATACGTGTGTGTGTGTGCACTCTCCCTTAACTTAACTAAATGCATACAGTACGGCTTCTCACATAAAGTAGCTGAGAGAAAGAGAGGAACTTAAAAGGAGGGAGAGAACTGAGCATAAGAGGCAAAAGAAAAGAGGAAAAAGGTAGAGAGGACAAGGACTATAAGAGACATTGGGCCTTATTCACAAATGGGGTGTACACACACACAAATCCAGGATTCATCAATATGTTCTTACCTGAATTTGTTCTTAAACAAATTTAGAACTGCCTTAGACGGTGCATATTCATAAATCATGAATGTCTTAAAAAACATCCATAAAGAGTCCATATTTATTCAGTGTAAATTTAGATCATTATTGTTTAGATCAATTCTACAGATCTACACATTTACTGACTTTTTATTTTATTATGGGCGTACTGCTTGGTAGTAGTGCAACAGGTATGCAGGCTTCACAATCAGGCTCCAAATAGTTGTGCCGATGACATGTTTACTAGCTACATCTGCCTTTTCTCGCGTCTACTTCTGAAGCTATTGTTAGCATTTCACTAACAGTAACGCTTTTCTACAGTTTTACCATCACAGCCCTCTTTGCAGTGAGTGACAGCTCTCTCCACTGCTGCACCGCTCCAACAGAGCTTTCCTTATATAGAGAAATGGGGGCGTGGTAGTATGCTAATTACAGATAGCAGGCACGTGCCTGACAATTTAGAATGATTCTGATTCATTAAGAACACAATTTGAGGTGCGCACGTGTCATGAATCCAATAGTAATTTTGCATACACACTTATTTTGTGCGCAAAGTAAGAACATTTCGATGCACATATTAGTGAATAAGGCCCATCGTGAGAGTGAGGGAGAGAGAGAAAATCGGAGAGACCTGGATCAAGAGACACAGAGACGTAGTGAGGCAGACAGAGCGAGGCAGAGAGATATAATGACAGAGAGTCAGTTCAGCTGTGCATGTGGTGGAACTGTTGGACCTGTTTTCATGGGCTTTGCTTCACATCCAGATTTGACCTCCTGACCTCCCAAAGAAGCTACGCAAGTCTGTGTGCTTTGGAGGGTGTCAGGCCTTGTCTCCCATTTACTCTTTTATGGATTTGTACTGTACATCTACTGCACATGATATACACTTAATACTGTGTGGATTGTTTCACAATAATGCTGCATAATGCTGCTACTCCATGTCAGCTCTTTCAAACTAGACAAAGATAGACCTTGTTTGAATTATTTTGTTTCTTCATAAAACACTTCATATTTCAGATACTACTGAAAGTTACTACTGGTTCTGCTCAAGGTTTCTTCCTGTTAAAGCAGAGTTTACCTTGCTGGGAATGTTGGATCTCTGTAAATGAAAGAGAACAGTCTGGACCTGCTCTATGAGAAAAATGCTCTGAGATAACTTCTGCTGTGATTTGGCGCTATATAAATAAAATTGACTTGACATTATTGCTCACCCAGTGAAAAAACATCCACTTGCAAAGACTTGCAGTCAGACTTGCTTGAGGATGTTATCTATAATATTGTCTTATTTTCTTGTTTTACTATAGTCTACGTTTTTATAGTTTCAAGACAGTAGCCAGAGCCTGTATCTCAACATAACGTGGCCTACGTATTTTCTGTCATAGTATACTATTTTTGCTGTTAGTATATAAGAAATCAATGCATGCTAATAACAGGAAATGATACAATATGTTCACCAATGGATGTCATTCAAAGAGTACATTTGGAAAGCTGCTACTAATTAAAATTCAAAGAGGCAGCGAAATATTAATGTTCCAGGTTTTTTTTTTTTTAAGTTGTTTTGGAGCCGTTTCACCACCATCCACAATTTGCCCAACTGTAAGCAGTTCAAATGCACAGTACAATCAAAAAATCAAGCATACAGTACTTATACATGCAAGACTCAGAGCTTAAAGAGTATATGTGTTGCAATGCATTTGGGTTCTTGTAGGAAAAACTTGTCATTCAGGGAACCTACAGTACAAAATATGAAGGTAAAAAATCTTACTTGGTGAGACCCAGTAAAGCTATAGCGTCAGTGATTCCACTATTCATCTTGACATGAGCAGACGGTGTGTGGATTTCTTTGCGTGTGTGTGTGTGTGTGGAGGCTCTGAGTCAACAGAATATTTGCTGAGGCATCCAGGGTCAATAAAAGAAGCTCATCTCTTTCTGTCAAGTGGCGTTTAATGAAAGCTAACCTGCTCTGCTGTGCTGATAAAGCTCAGATACATGTGACTATAAAGACTGGAATGTAAGAAACTCTCCTGAGGCAAAAAAAAAAAGACAGAATTTGTCTCTTTAAATACAAATCTAGACAGGGTCAGCATCTGAGGTCTTGTATGTGTTCAGAGCTCCTGCCTTTTTTTTTTTTTTTACACATGTACACTCACACACTCACATGGACACACACACACACAGCTCTGCTAACTACCTTGTTTCAGCCTGGAGCACTTTTGAGAGGGAAGGGATGAATAGAACTTGAGAGATAACACAAAAAAAAGAGAGAGAGAGAAAAAAAAAAGCAGATTGAAATGGAGGATGGCCAGAGATGGAGATAGAAGCCAGAGAAGGGAGAGAGATAGCAGTGGGTATTGGAGTGGGTCCTCAGTGGGATGGAGCATAGAGAGTGTGTGTGTTTGTGTGTGTGCGCGCGTCCGCGTGTGTGGGCCACCCTTGTCCATAATGAAAGCCAATCAGCTTGGGTGGCAGAGGCGTGTACTGCAGGAAGAAAGCCAATCCACTGAACCTAATGAACTGGGATTGGAAATCAGAGAGAGAGAGAGAGGCAGAGAAGGAAGAGAGATAGATAGAAGAGAGCAAGAGCAATGAACTCATCGGTTGAGAGAGAAAGCGCTGCAAGGAAAAAAGAGAGATAAACAAAGATGGAGAGAATGCTGAGAAATAGAAATACATAGATAGATGAGGGAAGGAAGAAAGAAAAAAAAAAAAAAAAAGAGCGCTGACCTTGTCTGAATAGCCAGTGAAAACAAGAAAATTGAGGAAAAGTATCAAAAAGAAAATAAGAGATGAAGAAGGAAGATGAAAAGATTGGAGAGACAGACAGAAAGAGAGGAAGGAGAGGAGGGAAGGGAGGGAGGGGTCAGCTCGGGTTAATACGAGGAAATAAGCCCCTTGGTTCTCGCCTTCCACACACACACACACACACACACACACACACACACACACACAACAAGCCATGAGATTGGAAAACCCACGCCTTTCATTCACACACAAACAGAAAGCACGCACTCAGACACGTACACACACACACCACACAACGTGTCGATCCAGTCCGTTGGAAAGCCCCTGGGTTTATGAGTTCAGGAGGTCAAATCCCCTCAGGCCGGGGATAATAGAAGAGGTCTACGTATCACAACAAAGAAATGTACTGATAAGAGGCATGTGATCGCTGTTGTGGTTGAGAGTGTGTGTGTGTGTGTGTGTGTGTGTAGTCTGGGTCCATGATTAGACTCATATGTTTGGCTGGTTTGTGATGTTTGGGACAACAATATGGTTTGTGTGCCTCAGAAAATAAAGCCCAACCGTAGAATGGTGAGAATAAAACAAGAGCTTCTTTCACTGATGAAGGGTTTTATATATATGTGTGTGTGTGTGTGTAAGCTCACCCAAGTCCATGCTCTTGGACGCTCTGTTGCGTGGTGTGTTGTCTGCGTGATTGATCAGCGGGCTCTCTGCGTAGGTAGCTGCAGCCATGTAGGGCTGCTTCTGAAACTCACTGCAAAAAACAAGACACAGTTGTTTATTATCAATCAGCCGACCGATCTTAACTAGTTTAGTGACTTGTGGGTTACATCACCCAAACACGTAAGAGTAAATGCAATTTAAAAATTCACCAACACTCACAGACAACAGATCATTCAATTTCCTCTCCTCTGAATGGCACGATTCAGTAAAACAATAGCATGTACTGTCTCCAATAAACTTACAGGGGGAAGAAGAATATTGATGCCAGATTCTGACCACATGAGATACTGTACACACACACACACAAGCACACACGCACGCACGGCAGACTTTCTAACATACTCATTTAGGATACTGTTGACAGACTGTCAAATAGCCGAATCTTGCAAAACACATTCTTACATTTAGTTTTACCAACAAATAATTCAGTGTTTTCTTCACTGGATCTTTTATTATGGGGTTTGACAGATCAGACTAGCTGTATTTGAGTGAGATGTCTTTTAGCATGTGATGCTTTAACACTAACAACATCTGTTTAGTCAAAACATGCAGGATTTGTAAGATGAAAACAGCAACAGTGCCCAGACTAACCTCATCAAGATTTTTTTTTTTTTTTATTTGCTCAAAAATTGCAAATACGATTTGACAAGACACTGACAGAAGATTTTATTCATAGACGAAGGTGAGTCCTAGTGATAAATCTGAGTTTTATATTAAAAAGTACACTCCAACAGTTTAGTATTGCACTTGGGGTGGGGATACATGTCAAATCAAAGCAGAAGAGGCCGGGATATCCTGACTTTAAGTCTAGTTCACACTAGATCCTACAGTTCCCATAGTGCAACTCAATAGCATCTTGTAGTTAAACATATGGTGAACACTTGTCTTTCAAACTCAGCCCGGGTTTGTAACAACAGCTCCCTGTTAGAAACTGGTAGCCTCCGAGCCAAAGCTGAAGTGATGAGAGTTATTGTCTAAGACTTGACAAAGCTCCTCCAGAACCACAGAAGACATTACACAACTGTTTTCACAGGCTATTGTATCCCGTCTTTAGGAAATTGACTTTGACATGTAAAAACAATGATGCAATACTTTCATGCTCATTCATTCATTTTAGAAAACTTTAAAAAAAAAAAAAATAAATAAATCAAGGAAATTGAGCTCAATGACCATGTCTGATTAGAGCACGCATATGAAAATCCTTGAAAAATATTTCTAATGAGCCTCATATGGAATTTGTTTGTTTGCTGTGTGAATGCAGTATTGTTGCTGTTGTCAGTGTGACAGCAGGCTGTATAGCAGGACTTTAATAGACTTACAGAAGTATCATGGCTTTCTAAGCCTTCAAACTCCTACAGTTTTTCCCCCCTATAATGATATCACCATAATTACTTATGCATAATGCAAATAGGCTTTTGCAATTAGACCTCATAGTCTAAATAATGTATATGTGCGTTGGAATATTTAGTGTAATGACTCTTCTTTATCTCATAACACAGCAGCCCATATTAAGAGTGCCATTAGAATATAATAACTCTGGCCCTGTGCACAGTTTAATAGAGTGATGATGCTGCAGTGTTTTGTACATTATGGGTGTGCATTATAAAGGGGGGGGGGGGGGGTACCTGGGGTGTAGAGTTAGTGCTAAGTGTCTGTTCATTTCCTCCACAGCGCCGGGGGAAGGCGGCGGGGGGAAACCTTCCTCTAAGTCTTCGTCGTCGTTGCCGTAGTGACCGTGGCTGCCGTTGGCGGTCGCAGCGGGATACGCGGCTGAGGAGAAACACAACAATCGAATGTTTATCAGAATGGAATCAAAGCTCTTGTTTGTGACAAAGGAAAACTTGGAATATAGAAAAAGGTGTTTTGTTATTTGTTCATTTTCACACTTTTGCAGTAGCCTTTTAGTTATTTGCTTTTTCTTTTTACCTTGATATCGCTGGTTACAATATCAAAAAGTAAAGCTGCCTGAGTTTGCTCTTATTCCAGTGCTGAACAATAAAAGCTAAACAAAAACTCAAAGCGTGCGTGCAGCTTGATATCTAGTCTTTAAATGTTTTATATTTCTAAATATTGTCCCTCACTTATATTAATCAGTTGTGACAAGACACTGCACGCAGAGTCATATGTAAATGCAGACATCAGACACAATTAAAACCAGTTTGTCCTTCATTTGAAGATCAATACTGTCAATACTGAGCTTAGCAAGGTCAGACATTTGGAAAGAATAAGCTTAACATCAAAGACAAACAAAAACACACCCCATGCTCGATTCACATTCATATAAAACTAAAAAAAACACAAATAAAATAATTATTTCCATACAAAAGCCTTATTCTAACTTCCTTGGAACTCTTCCTCGAACATTTCCATAAACTGTGAACTCTCAGACAGGAAAAAGCACATTTCGCCACTGTAAAGCCTTTGTGTTTTAACCCCCCCACCTCCCCTCCAATTGACTGTAACTGTACTGCCGCTCAAGTCTGATGGAGAGCTGACAGAGTCTAAGAGAGAAAAGCATCTCCAGCTCCCTGCATCCCAGGGGGTGAGGGGAGGGAGGGAGGGGGGTGACGAGGAGCGGAGATAAAGAATGAATTCAAAACAGTTTGTTAGTCTTTTTTTTTTTTTTTCTTCTTCTTAACACAACGACACGCATGCTGCACAATACCCTGTATGCAAATCTGGCCCACTTAGAAGCCATTTCATCAACGTAATGATTCCAAGGTCAGATCTTTTGCACATGAAAAGCAAGCGTCGCGTTCTGAAAAACATAGTTAATGACTTCCCTTTCTCTCGCTATAAATATGCAGGAGCGAGAATGAAAAGAGATATAAAGACAGAGCTCGGAAAAGATGTGACAATTTTGTAATGCAGCGCTATAAGATGCTTAGTGTGACCTAAAAATTAAAAAAAAAAAAAAACCCTCCACAATGTCGAAGCCTTGGCGGGGTGTCATGCTGTTCGGCAATCACATACACACACATGTATATGAGCACACACACGTAAGCTGACAAACACAGCGTGTGTACACACTCGGTCGCAGATAACGGGGGTACACAAACACTCCAAACCCTAATATTGACTATCTGACAGTTCAAATGGACAAATATTGTGCACATTGTGATTTGTCAAGTGTGTCTGCGGCTACGCGCTCACCACTTCCAGGGTACCCGTAGTTGTTGGCCGGCATCGGAGGTTGACTGGCACCGTTGATGGTGGGCTCTGTGTTTGGGGGTCTGTGAGGTCCTGGAGGCCCCTGGTAAGCATCATGGCCCCAAGGCTCCTGTCAACAAAAAGAGAAGATCAAAAGAGATGAACAGAAGTGGTTTATTAAGGGTTTATATGCAAAAATATGTAGCAAATCTGAGCCCAATGTGATTCATGAAAAATTAATGATGTTGACTCATACATCAAGATTAAAGTTACTTCTTTTATTACCCAGTAGGATTGGACTAATGTGGGGTTTTTTTGTTTGTTTGTTTGTTTATTGCATATCAGCCATTGACTTTATAGATACAGAAAGAATACTTTTGAAAATCCCTGTTAACCAAGTCCTGCTTTCCAACGTCTGATTTCAAATTCAGATACATCTAATGGTCACTTTCACATCAGACTCAGTTGATTCACAGCAAAAAAACAAAATGAGACGTATTAGTTCTGGTCATTTTGGTGTGACTGACTTATTACAGGCAAACCGAGAGGCGTATACAAGCCGGACAAATGACTCATTCATTGGATAGTTTTTGGTGGTGTCATCCTGCATCATCAGCATGACACAGACTTGCTTTGGCCAAATCAATTTCTGGTGACTGACGGCAAATCGTGGCACAGCATGTTGTTAATTTATCTTCTCTGGTGTCACGAAGAAATAAGTGATGATGAGTATCAGTAGACAAGACTACAAATTGATCTAATCTGACAGACAGTGACCAACACTTAGAAAAAGGTTAAAAAGATTGTACTCTATTCTAATCCTTACAAACCTCCTCTAATCTAAAGTACTGCAGTAGCACTATTGATGATTATAAAAGAAAGGTCATTTTTCTCATGGATGTATTCTGCATTAATATTATTACACCATTCATGCCAACTCCTAATGAAACTCTTGAGGATGTAGCGAGCACAGTCTAGTCAAACATACATGTACAGTACTGTACTACACTAATTTTACACACATTTTCTAGTAGTACAGTCACTCTTTGCAACCAATCAATTACTGTATGATTCCACTCAGATGGTGACACAAGAGCAGAGCTTTGGGGAAATATGAGCAAATTTAGAACAATGCTCTGAGGATTTAGAGGAGACGTGCAGGCGTGGGTGATATGACAAAGCAGTCAAGTTGATGATAATTGAGAAAGAAATTTGGCAAGTCCGTTCGCACGAAAAGTTCCCTTTGCTTCATGGCAGCTAGTCGTTTAGATTAGGAGGATGTTGTTGGGAAGTAGGAAGAGGGTGACGAGTGTATTATACATGTATGTAAAGTACAAGTGGATAAACAAGAGGAAGGGCGCTGTGTCTGACTGAGATGTTAGAGACTGATTCCAAAACATAATTTAACACATGGAAGCTGTTTTAAATGTGATATACTGAAGATATCAAATCTAAATCTTTAGTCGGAAAGGACAAAAACATATTATTGTGGAATGTGGATTACAAAAATGACTGAATGGTTAAAAATATGTACTATACATCCAGATCAGACTATATATACATACATATTTACATACGCCTTTGACGATTCTTTTGAAAACTGGTTTCAATACTGTGTAACTGCTAAAAAAACAAAAAAAAGGGGCAATTCTCCTCATGTGCACAATTGAAAACACACTAATTAAGATAATCCTGAAAGCACTGACAGGCATGTTATCGAACAGCCATCCAGCACTACAAAGGACCCCCGCCGCAGATGGAGATAGGGACTGGCGGAGCTGGTGGGAATGGGCGCTGGTGGAGGATGAAAGAAAGCTTTTTCCGGTCAAAGAGATGGGAGCTACAGCTGTCACACACACACACACACACATACATACACAGACACACGTTTATTTAAGCGTGACAAAAAAAGAAAAATAATCCCACAGTGTGTACAATAATGAAAGGTGTTCCAGTATCTTAGAGGTATCAAAGCATTGGGTGGGGTGTATTCACAAAGTCATGGAGTCCCTGGGGTATCATTAGCACCTACTATACATCTTAATATATCACTACAACATAGCTGTCAATCACTCTCAGTTCATACACTATATGTGTTGTATGTATTATAAAATAGAAAGTTCTGACAGCTCCTCTGCATGTGCCAGTGACACATAAGTCACATCATAAAGCCGCCATTCATCCATTCATCCATCCATCTATCCCTCCCTCTCAGTCTCCACAAACTGACGGCTTGCCTGAGGCTTTTGAAGCAGCCAGGCAGACATGCAGTCAGATATCTTAATCCCACAACAATAAGTAAACGGGGGGGGGGTATCCATCTATCCACTCGGCCCCCCCAACCTACAGCTGCATACAATAGGCTTAGCCCTGCCTCACCCTACTGTGTCACCCACTCCGCCCACTTATCACTCGACTCGGGATGAAGATCAAGAGAGGAAAGTCGATTTTTTTTCCTCTTTATTTTCAATCCTAATACCCATTTATCATATTATGTTTATCTTTCTACTGTATTATTAGTCTCACTAGTTGCCAGTTATCTGTTAAGTTCTTTGAACTACACTAACCTGAATGAAAAGTGCTAATCAAATAATGTTTGATTGATTGGGTGTTAAAGATGTATTAATTGATACAGGAGCAGTCTACAATTATGTTGTATTAGGGATGTTAACACAGTGGTCAAAAATCTTTCAGTGCGAGAGTGAAAAAAGGAAGGACAAAAAAACCCAAGCTGTTTTCATCTAATTTTCCAACAAAGTCTGAGAAAATGTTTGAAACATTTGCCAAAAATAGAATCTGACTCTCCATCACAGGCGTGGAGGCAAAGACATGAGAAAATCAGCTAAAAAAAAAAAGGTAATAATTCTTTCAAGAATTGGTTAACATGGGGCAAGTTTTGTTTTTAAAAAAAATGTGTTTATAGTGCAATACAAGTGATCAACATGGAGACACATGACACAGTACAAGGCAGGACAAGAGGGAGAACTAGACTCAAACAAACAAAAGGAAAAAAGCAAAACAGCAGCAATAACAACAACAACAACAATATAAGAAGCAAATAAAAAGAAAAAAAAAGCATGTTTAGCTTAGATTTTCTTATTGTAGTAAGCATGTGTGATGCCTGTAGGTGTGTGTGAGCTTGTCTGGGTGGGTTGTCTATGTGAAAGATAGAGAGGTGAGAGTGCAAAAAAGGGGGGTGGGGGACAGTATTAACTGAAGGAAGAAAGAAAGAACTAACATAGCTAAAATGCTCTAGGAGGGCATCTCTGGTTGGGCTCCGAGGATAAAGAGGCACCGGGGTGGATCTGAAGCGAGTCGGGTCAGGACAGCTGGGTCAGAGCAGAATTTTGTTTTTATTTTTGTTTATTTGCTTATTTTTCCCCTTCTCCTCTTCCTTACTTTCTTCGCTCTTGCCTGCTTTAGGCCGCCACCAGGCCTGTAGGAGGTGGTTGACCTGTTGGAGGTCAGATCCCCTTTAAGAAGAGCCCCCACACCCCTACAGGAGGGCTCTGTTCAGCTGGGCCTGAAGAGCAGCTTTCTCTGATATGGGGCAAGATGTTCACAGTCTTTAGTGTTTGCTAATGATGGCCAAGACATTAAAACTAAAGGTTACACCTAGCAACATTCAAACACACAAACTACTAATTATGCCGCAAAACAAGCATGAGAGCAACAATTAAACCATTTTGATTAAACTTTTCTATATTGGGTATATATCAAATATATATTATATATTAAAACCATATTTGGATGAAAAGAATAATAATAGAAACCAACCTAATTAACTCATATTCCACATATTTACACTACTAGTAGCTACTAGCAAAGCAGAAGTGTAACCCACCAATCAGCTAACAGTAACCTGGTCAGACTGTAATTATTATAAATCTCAGAAGCTGGCTGACACAACACAGGGACTATAAATATTATTCAATATATTTAAAAAGGTTAAAAAGGTCATTACATCAATCAAGGGAAGTGTAGGATCTTATGGTGATTAGGGGTTTATGTCATATTGTCCAGCTTTATTGGAAAACCAGCTCTAGAGCAGAAGACCGTTGAGTGGCTCAGACTGTATTGCTTTAGGGAGCGTTTGTTTTATCACACCGCCCCACGCTGTCACCAGACGGGCTTGTTTGGTGATGAGAGGAGGACTATGCAGATAGATACTGAACTTTGAACCAGGTTTTGATAGCATTTATCTGCAGGCTTTAGATGACTCAGACACACACACACATACTGATGGGGAGAAGGGCTTAGACATGCTACAATAGGCAGGTCAATGGCACTAACCCTCCTGTTGTCACTCCCTCTCTCACACATACACACACGTTATCAATAACCATCTGCTTTAAATGCTGTGAAACGTCTTTTTTTAAGCTTCTGAAATAATCAGTCATGGTTCAACATGGAGCTGAATGGAAACACTCAACCTAGAAACAACAATTTTTCGCCGTCTGTCATGCTCGATATCTTCATCAGTACATCCATCCAGGAATTTGCGCTGCTTTTCAAGCATTAGCAAAAACACAACTCCTTGTGTGACTTAGTGATTGATTCTAATATTGCTCGTTGCACATTTACCACCAGGGATTAAAGAAACTGTGAGCACAAAGTGAGGAATTTTTTTTTTTTTTTTGGGACACATTAAGGCGTTCGTGGGAATATTTTTTTTTTTTTTTTTTTTTTTACAAAAGCACTTCAACACAAAAGAGAGAAAGGTAAAAATAGGCAAAGGTTAACACTCTCCGCACAGTCTGATTTTTAACACATTTATCACATCTGACAGAGTGTTTTCACAGCTACATGGAGCATTCATGAATACTGATTCTACTCTTGTGTCAGTTTTCATTAGTTATTCCTGAAATATGTTCATTATTCCCTATATGGCTGTGAATGTGTGACTCCTGGTGTGACTTCATTTAACGTTTTTGTTGCATTTAAGTTGAAAGAATAAAGCATGTGATATAAATGTTTTTTCTAGGGGGAATTTTTTAGTTGTTTCACTTTTATAATCTTTCTGCTCGGAGTGAGTAACGAGGGATACGGAAAAAAGGCAGAAAAGAAAAGAGACGCTGAGGCCAAAACAGAAGGAACGGGGACCCGAATATCATTTAATAAACAGGGAGAGGAGCAAAGGAGGCTGAAAACCCAAAAGAGAAACAAATATAGACAGGCATGCAGGAGGCTTCAGATTAGCTTTATTTAACAGAGGAGAAACAGGCAGGTGAGACAGGAAAGCAGAGTACATTGTGCCTTAAAAAAAAAAAAAAAAATTAAAAAGAAGTTAATACAAAACTTTACACAAATAGACAAAACAGGAAAGAACAGATTCAGCCTTTACGGTCTGAGAGAAAAAAACCCCAGTCGGTGTGAGACAATGATCTAAAGAGAAAAAAATAATAATAATAATAAGAGCAACAGCTAATTTTAGTGAGTTAAACCAATGTGACAGAAAGCAGAGTTGCACACAGTGGAGAATTTAGTATTGCACTTGCTATTGAGTTTATGGGTAATATTTTAGAAAGAGAATTAATTAACAGTGTGTGTTGGCAAAAGGAAAGCTTTCAGCCAGATTAATATGCTTCCATACCATCGATCACTACAAACTTACTGTATTTACATATGAGGGGATTTGGTGTAAAAGAGGCAAAAGTGACGTTTTCTTCATGATTTCAATGAAAATATGACATCATATGAACCATATAGAGATTAAAATTTATAAAAATGTATTCATTATTAGCTACTAATTGCAGAAATGACCTTTTTGCATTCTTTTTAATAGACTTTTATCCTTATTTTTTTAAATGTATGATTCCAAATCTCTCTCAAGCTCTTTTGACACCTGCAAGCTAAAACGTCAATTGCACCTCTTTTGCGATGTTTACTGCAAATACACACACACACGCACACATATGCGCACACACACAATGTCAGAGTCCACCAGAGAGCCGGAGGTCGTGGTGTCTGGTGAGAGCCCGGTTGTGTGCGTAGTTATGCGAGTGTGCGTCGACGTATCCGTGTGTGTTTCTGTTTGTGTGACTGCGGGTGGGTAACCTGCTCTGTGTGGGCGGGTCTCCGTACATCTGCCCCGCCATCGCTCTGATGTTTTCGGTGTAAGCGTTACTCTGAGAGTTGTGGATGTGCGCACGCGTGGGCTTGCGGATGTGCGTGTTGCCCTGAGCGTCGACTACTGTGTGACTGCGTGTGTTATCGAGCGGCACGCGACCCTGCGTGTCCGCGGGTGTTCGGCCGCGTGCGTGTCCGTGTGTGTACCCGTAGTCGTACCTTCTCCTGTTTAAGTTTCCCTCTGCGGGTCTGTTTAAGCTGCTTAGCGTCTGGCTGTGAGAGACGGCCCCAAACTCATACCTTGTGCGTGGCCTGTACACATCTCTTTGCGTGTATCCCTCTTCATCATGACTGTACTCAACATCAGCGTCCCTTTGCGTGAAGCCGAATGTGTAACCGCTACATCTCTCCCTTTGGTTAAAACCGTAAGTGTATCTGGTGTGCGTCTCCCCTGGCCTCTGCGTGTAACGCTGCCTATGGCTGTGAGGCAACGGCTCGGACGCTCGCCTCCTCAGCGTGGGGAGGAGGGAGGAGGAGCGTTGAGGCGGAGGCGGCTGCTCCTGCTGGTGGCAGGCATCACCTGCTCGTACCTGATTGTTGGAGCCAGTTTGGGGGTTGGGATGATGGGTGGCTGTTACATTTGTGGCGTAGCTTGTTGCAGGGTTGGCACTACTCATCTGTAGGAAAAAAAAAAAGAAATAAAACAGAGTACGTATAATTTCAAAAGCTGTATTGTATATGAATAAGTGGATGGAGTGACTAGCTCAGCTGTTTTCATCGCTGTATCTATTACAGCCACATGTCTCAGAGGGGCTCCTGAGAAATTGAGCTCTTACCTGCTTCTCCTTAAACTTCATGTTTAATGTGTTAAATCTACTCATCCACTTTAGTTTTTTTTTCTGGGAAAACTGGCACAGAATATAGATTTTGCAAAAAGCTATCAACTTAACATCCAAACAAATCATACAGACTGACAGTCACTATCACAAAGGGAGCTTTTACGCTGATATTTTCATTAATTTTATCCAGCTGTGTTTACATTGTGGGAGGCAGAAACTGCATTACAAGTCTTCACTACAATAGTGAGCGCTGGGGGCTCTTTGAACACTGCTTATCACACTAAAATTGGTTAAATTATGTTTGTAAAGATACTATGAAGTGCTTAAACCTCATTTTGCCAACCCACATATAGGAAAACTGCTTTCAATATATAGAGTAGAATGTCTTTTCTGTATTGTAATGTGGTTGAGATGTGTCATTTTGCTTTCAAGACTGTGGTAGCTACTTATGAATAATCTTTGAACGTATAAGGATGTGCAGATGATTCCATAATGCATAAACATTCCTAAATGTTTCATGTAACCAAATTCGTCTAACCAAACTCTGGGAGTCTAGAAATTCTAACACGTTGCCCCACATTCACCAAACTTCAAAAGCAAAAAGCTGCAGTGAATAACAGGGAAAGCATAAAGTTTTTGTTCACATTCAATGTAAAAAAAAAAAAAGAAAAAAAAAATCCACAGTGGTGATTTCAATGCAAACAGATGCAGACTTTCCAATCTTTTCCGAGACTTTCCCTCAATTAAGCCCGAGCACTTCCGTGACCTCAAACTGTCACTCACGTCTGTTAATGTTGTTTTCTTAAATAGCAGTCTGGTTTCCCACTCCAGATGGGTTGTAATCATCCGACAAAATGCAAAACATGATGCAAAACACGCCCATCAAAACGTTCCCTGCCTGGAATACACATCTCAAAATTCCAATGATATTCCCAAAAAAAACGTTTACGTTAATGATACCTGCTGTACCTGTCTGGGGGCTCGGAGCACGACCAGCTGGATGGTGCCCCTGGCGTTGCCCTCGGACGACATGGAGCGTCTCAGCGTCTCCATGGCTGCGTGGTTGGAGCGTCCGACCAGCGATTCGCCGTTTACCGCTATCAGCTGGTCGTTCACGCTCAAACGACCGTCCTGTTGAGAGAAGATGACTTTACAGTTATTATCAGTATTTCGAGGGACAATTCACCTAAATAAGCTTAACTGACACTGATTAGTAAGTATCAAACCCAGCAGATTTTAATGTAGTAAGCACAAGAAACGCGGCAGTAACTGGTGTTAGAGGCATTTTGAAGACGTTCTCATTTGTTGGTGTCACTTATGCTAATGTATGAAAAGTAATTACATTAAAATGCTAGGGTGGAGAAAAAAAAAAGGGGGGGGAGTACAAAGCCCAAAACTGACATTACATAAAAGAAGACACACAAAATTGGTGACCAATAAAGTTTTAAGAGAAGAGAAGAGAAATTAGGAGAGGTGTGAAATATGTGTGTGTGTGTGAGAGAGACAGAGAGAGAGAGATGACAAAGAGAGAGAGAGAAAGCGGAGTAGAAAATGAAAAAGGGGGGAAGGCAAGAAAATTGTAGAGTTAGCAATCTACTGAGAGTGGGAGAGCCATGATAAATACATAGAGCGGCTAATGGAATAGCCTCCGTGGGCACTAAATCACTTCTAAGTGTTTTAAATAGCAGCCTCTTGTATAGAGGCAACACAGAATAGTGCCCTGGAGGGAGAGAGGGAGAGAGAGAGAGAGAGGGAGTGGACATGTGAGACGGAGAGAAAAAGAGAGGGGATCAAATAAAGAAAGCATTGGAAAGGGCAAAATGAGAAAAAAAAGAACAATAAAAAGATGAAGACACTTTGAGACACACTCTTGTGTGTGTGGAGTCATGAATGGTCCATTATGGCCGGCGCTGCCCTTTGACCTCATCTCATTAACAAGGCACCGTCTGGACTGACCTCAACTGCAGACTGGGATAGCACCACACGCACGCACACACATGCACACACACACAAAGATTTTCTCGGCTGCATCAAATCCAAGGATGTCATAAAAAATTGATGTTTATGCCCAAATCAGCGGGTGTCTGTGATATTCCCTATTAATTTCTTCATTCTCTATGTAAGCAGCAGCCGCACACTACATGTAATTTTAATTTGTTTTCTTTAGCGTGATCTTTGAAGGGATCGTGTGACAGGATCAGTGATAAAGTCAAAGAATTTTTTTTTCTTTATATATATAATTGAGGCCCCAGGCCCTGACAGGAGCCAAAAAAACTCTTTAATGGAAATAGGTTAGATCTCTCCATGACTCTTCCACATCGCCTCCCTTTTTTTTGCCTGCTGTGTGATTGTATGTGTTCATGTGTGTGTGTGTTTGTGTGTCAGTCAGACTCAGGGTACGCCCGGGTCCCCTCCTCGGCACCGGCCTGGCACTGCAAAGTCTCATCAGGCCCCTCGGCTGCTTTTCATTAGCATGCATCAACATTGAGGAGAAGACGCGCACACACACACACACACATACGCAGACATGCATACCCTGATGTATTGTGTTCCTGCTGAGTGTCTCCACTTTTCAATTTTCTTTTTCTCCCCTTATTCCGCATCTTTCCATCTTTTTATTGTTCGATACCGCTCATTTCTCCCCTCTTATATTCCCTCCCCTCTCTCGCTCGTTCGCCCCGCTGTCTTCTTTCAATGGGCTTCCTCCCGCCCTCGCTACTGTCTGTCTCTCTTCCTTTATGTCTTTCTTCCTCTTATGTGGTATCTTGTCCCAGAAACCTGTTTCCCAGCCAGCCGCGGATCTTACTGGGCCATTCTGTCGGAGCTCTATCCGCATCTGCAGCTGTTGTGGGGAGAAAAAAAAAAAAAAAAAAACTACTTCTGAAGCCACTTTGGGGAGCTGCTGTCTGGCCGTCCTGATCCCAGACCAGCAGTTTATCTACAACACCACACTTGTCTCTGCGCCTCCTCGCCGCGTAGTTGCAGATCTGGGAGCGGCGACAAAGGGCGCGAGGAGTTCTGACATGTGAGAGGGGCCAGAAATTGAGGCCAAGTGGAGGAATCTCCAAAGTGCTGAGACGGGATGTTTTTTTTTTTCTTTTTTTTTCCTGATGCGCTCACAACTTGAAGTGAGTACTGAGTGATATAGATAAGACAGCTGGGGCGCTGATGTGTCAGGGCCACTCCGAGTCGACGGGAGTCAAAGGTCGAGCGGAGGGTAGGGGCTGCGGCCTCGGAGAAAGACAGGAAATGAGACAAAAGGGTGCAAAGGAAGAGGGCATGGGAGGAAACAAGAGAGAAAGACATCAGAAAGAAGAGTCTGGGAGTAAAAGAGAGGAAGAGTGTGGACGAACAAAGAAAGAGTGAACAAAAACAGAACAAACAGAACCCACAGAAATAAAAAAGCATTCTCGGTTCAAGCGGTGGTTCTGGATAAAACTATAATTCAACTGATCAGTTCAAGCCGTCTGAATAAAGAAAGCAACGTGGCTCTCAAAACGTTCCTTCTTATTTCTAATGTTTGATGTATTTTTAAAGCTCTCTTTAAACTAAAAGGGCCTTGTGATGGTAAAAGCCTAATGAAGCATTTTGGGACTACATAGAAACATTTACATTAAAATGCAGGAACGACAGGTTTCACACACCATGTTCACGTTTTCAAAGCATCTATCTGCAAGAGTCGGTTTACTTTTTGTCTCCATCTCTGCATTGCTGCTCTGTTTTATTACAATTTAGTCCTTATTTTTGTCATTTTGGCCATCATATCTAGCAGTAATGATAAGATTGTACTCAGGCAACAAACACCAGCAGTCAGGCCTTCCAACAGGTTGTAAATAAACCAAAATCTAAGAGTCCAGGCCTGAATGAATTGCAAGAAACCAACTTCAGTGAAGTATTGGAACCTGTACTGAGGAATCATCTATATACACACACACACACACACACATCTAATTATGTACACGCCCACTTTCTTGACTGCACCTGTGTCAATTATCCAGTGCTGCTCTGCCTGGCAGCTGACACCAGCCTCGGTATATCTGTGAGCTGTCACTTGTTTTTACATGCCCTGAAGAAGACTGAGTTGAAATGCGTAGGCGCTAATCCCATTTATTAAAGGCTTTTTAATTTTTGCACAGCAGCGTGCCTTGCTATTTTTTGGTTACGAAATCTAACCTCTCTCTCTTTTCTTGGTCACATGATATGTCCTTGGATCCAAAGAGCACCTGTTTTTTTGAAACCTACATTCGTGAGGTAGCACTCCTCAGCCAATCTCATATAAACCAAAAGCTAAACCAGATTATATAAACCACTTTATTTAGAGGTAAAACTGAAAGTGAGAGCACCTAAAATAAAATAATAAAAACGTTTGTTTACAACTTGTCTGATAGCTCGTGTTTCTTGCCTTGTTGTACTTCTTTTTAGTGATGTCACCATGTTCCCAGACCTCAGAATTAACTAATGAGTGTTGATGAATGTTATTATTATTGTCTTTAGGAAGGATTGTTGAAACTGTGAAAATAAGACCCAGGTTATGATACTAAAACTGGAAGTTATCTGGAATTTAAATTAAACTGGAATTATCCTTTAATGCAGATCTTTACTATGATGGATTACACAACTCAAGCAAGAGTCTGTTTATAGATTTTCATATTATATATAAGAATGTCAACCAATGAATGTATGGATGATTTGTAGTTAATCACTGGATGGACCTTTAAACAGGGTGTAACAGGATACAAAAGACCCCCAAATATGGCTTCTGAAGGCTCCCGAGGCACCCGTTGCAGTCAGCAGATGTGGATTCTTTACCTTGTAAGCAGCCCCTCCATGGATGATGGACTTGATGAAGATGCCCAGGTCCTCTCCGGTCTCTCTTGACTTGTTGCCCTTCAGGCTGACCCCTAGGCCGGCTGAACCTGATTCATTGAGGGGGACCTCGTACATCAGCTGCTCCCTGCCGTCCTCCAACACCATGCTGCCAGCTTCATCGCCTTTCTGAAAGAGGGGAGGGGGGGAAAAAAAAAATAAGGAAGGAGACGGAATTTAAACAAATATTTAAGACATTCACCCAAGTTCAGACTTTTTCTTGACAGGTCATGTAAAAAGCTGCTATTCTAGACAGGACATACACCTAATACCTACTTTACATAATAACTGCTGTGTATGATCGCAGACGATTGAGGTAGGAGCACCATATCTAATGCACTGACTGATATTGCATGCTCCTACACCACACTGATTATACTCAATACCAAGCGCTGGGATAAAAAAAAAAAAAAAAAAAAAAAAAGGAGCAAGAAGGAAGAGAGAGAGACGGATTAAAGAGTCAGAGGGAAGAAGGCTGCAGGGAAGAAAAAAAGAAAGACAGAAAGAGAGAGGGAGAGAGAGAGAAAGAGGAGCAGGTGTTGTGTACTGGAAAGAGAGATGAAGGTGTAGTGAGGAAAAAGAAGAAAGCTACTGTAGAGAGGTTATTCCATTTGGAGATGAAAGGCGCAGACGGAGTGTGAGCCATTTCTAAAGGAAACATAATAACCTTTTCATACCTCCTCCTGGAGCACCGTGGGGGAGGAAGGGGGAGAAAGGAAGAGGAAGAGGAGAGAGGGGGGTGGGGAGGGGCAGGGGAGAGAGAGGATGGAGGCGCAGAGGAGCATTTAAAAGTAATAACCCATCCCTGAGGTATACCCGCTACTCTCATTCACACCCCCCCCCACACCTCCTCCTCCTCACTCTTTACATTTCATCCTCTCCCTCCTAATCTCTCAATGTTACTGTACATCTCTCCCTCCTCCGCGCCTCTCCCTCTCCCTCAATTTCTCTTTCTCCCCTGACTCTCGTTCCCATCTATACTTTCCACAGGTCTCTCTCTCTGAATCTTTCACCCACCCCTTCCACTCACCCACTTCTATTTAATGTGAAGAAAATGACCGTGGCGGCGGAAACAGCGGCATTGCTCCAAAAATGAGATGGATGGGGAGGAGGAGGGGGGGGGGGGGGGGGGGGAGAAAGGTAACAAAAGAGAAAAGGAAAATGTCTGTCATTAGAGGATGGCAAAATGGAAAGCAGGGGAAAAAAGTGCCAGGTTCAGTCATCCAGGGAAAAAGAGGGCCTACGGAGGGGAGGTGCGCCCAAACACCACTTCACCCCCGAGCCTTATTTTTCTTTAAAGAAGGAGATGGGAGGTTAAGAGGGTGTGTGTGTGTGTGTATATGCATGTCTTCACACATCTTTTTATTGTCTCCTCTAGTTGAGACTGTAAGTAGCTCCGAGGTTCATCCAGGGCATAGATGATGAGAAAATATGATGAAGGTAAAGACAGACAACTGTCACTCTGACTCATAAAGTCAAAAAAAAAAAAAAAAAAAATGTCAAAGTGAATTCTGAAGGAATATGCATATACATTATACCAGCCGCAACAGTTGTCACAGCTTTAAAGATCTGAGTGCTCCTACCGGGATTGCGAGAGCCTTACATCAGACACCTCGCCCTCGCTACTGAATCAGGAATCCATGTTCACGTTTCCTCTCTCATCGTGGCACAAGGACGAAGGATGTGGGAGTCAAACGTGTCCCCCGGTATCGTTTTTGAAAAAAAATCCTCGACCACCTCGTCGTAAAAGTGCTGGATCCAGCCCCCCCCCCCCCCCCTCTCCCCAAATCCTCTGTCAGCACTACTCTGCGCTTCCTCTACAAGGTGCTTAATTAAAACAACAGCCTGTTAAAGCCTTCAGGCCGGGAGAGACACTCAGCTCAAAAGTGTGAGTCAGAGCTCTCAACCCCAAAAGTGAAGCAAAAACCTGGAAAGTCAAAGATATTCCTGAAGTCACACGCTGATCAGACACCCTGTATTTAGTCAGTTCAGATTTTAAATAGGTGACAGCTGAGTGCCTGATAATTGGAGCCTGACAGGTACAAGAACCGGGGTGACAGTACCTTACATAACACTTGCTACTTTCACAAAAATGATTCAAATGGCTGTTTTCTGATCTTCCACAGCTATATATGAGGTTTAGTCAAGTTTATAGTCAAAAGTACTTTAGACGTCATGTCATCAAATATCAAGATCAAGGTTAAAGGAAACCATCATTGACTGTTGGTAGGAAACAGGAAACAAACAAACTGTCAAAACACTTTTAAACATCATACTCAAGCATTTTAAATGCTACTTGTTATTGTTTTTTTCCAAATCTGTAAGCATTATTCTGTATATGTCAATTTTAGGTTTGTTATCAATTTCTGTGTTTTTTACAAGGCTTGTACAGTACCAGTCAAAAGTTTGACACAACTTCCTATTCACTTGAATGAGAAAGTGTGTCCAAACTTTTGACTGGTACTGTACATATGTTTTCTTGTGCACACGTCTTTCTTGAAGAGATCTTTATCTCAATGAGTCTACCTGTTTAAATAAAGGATTAAATGAAATTTTAAAAAACTGTTTGAATTGTAGACATCATTGAAATTTGAATTATTTTATTCATAAACTATAAATAAACACATAAAACACCTATAAGTCAATTACACATAAAAATGCTGCCAAAAAAAACATATTGCTGCAGCTTCCTTAAGCGTTTCTGCCAACATACCACTATTGGCAGCCAATGTGGTTTACAGGCTTTCTCCAGTACACTTCATCAACACACTGACTGTTTGATGTGTTTAAATTGTCTTGTTTGTTTTAATATATGTACTCAGGATGTTCAGGTGGTGCACACACTTCTGTGTTCTGTGATATGATGACAACAAGATAAATCAAGCACAACGTCTCCTCCAAAACTCATGGAATCTATTTTCTACTTCAGTATAATAAGAGACTTTCAGTCGGGGCTTATTTTTATCAACAAGGCATTTCGGAGTGCTGTTACTCAATACCAGAGGAATTACAAAGACAATCCGCTACTTCCTGCTTGAAAGACACTTGAGAAGACTCAGGTGGCAACCTGGGAGGTTCTAAATACCTCTGTGATCTTACTGAAGTAACACACAAGGTGAAGGTGGCCACATCAGAGCACAGCAGGCTCTGAGAAGAAATCAAGTTAGTGGAAAGTTATCAAAAATGTGGAGTCACAAAAATGTTTATTTATTGTAGTTGTCTGCTGATTTAAATCTATTTACACGAGCGACTGAATCTCAGTGGTGGTCCAAACGCTGGCACACGCACACCCTCCAATATCCCCTCTAATGCCCTTTCCTCAGGGGCAGATTGCGTCCCCAGGGTGGCTGAGACCCCTTGGCTCCGCTCTACGACCCCCCCCCCCTTCCCGCAACTGTTAGCCCTCAGCGATGGCTCTTTAACAAGCTTTTAGCCAGGAGAGAGACCACCCTCTTCAACACCCAAATGAGAAGACAAAAATGAGCTTTTTCTTTCCCCTGGGTGGGTGGTTGAGGAGGAGGAGGAAGGAGGGGGGTGATACACAGCGATTACACACAGAGCCTTTTGTTGCTGAGGATTTCTAAATGGGGGGTTTCAAAGCGGCGGGATTAGCGGTGAGAGCGACATTCAATTAAGATGAGATCTCGCCACGCTCGACGGCGACGACGGAGCTGCCAATTAATCGCCTTAATGTCTGTCTCTTTGCCATTTTTACACCTTTACCTCACAGTGAGGAGAGAGGAAAGTAAAATAACTGATTGAGGGATGATTTTGGTGGGAGAGGGAGGGAGGGAGGATACTGAAAGAGAAAGAAGTGAAAGAGCAGCTCTGGCTGGAGGACAGAAGACAGAAAGACAGGGATAGATGTAAAGTATCTGCGGACAAATACAAAGCAGACGGACAAGAGGCGACAACACAGCAAAGTCACTTTCTGCCTGACGACCCCTTTTCCTGTGAACTGAACTAGGCTCGCTGGCAACTGAGGGTCAACCATGTGCAGAGTGACCCCTCCATCCTGTCCTTGGCAAACTCATAATTCTACTACAGACACACACCCTGACTCACTCACACACACACGCAAAAAAAAAATACACATATCACGCTCCCGCCACAAAAAAGAAACTCTCCACATCACAAAGCATCTCTCTAATCTCCGCCCTGAAACAAAACAAGGCCCCCATGAAATAATGAGAGCGCCGAGTGGTAAAGCTGAAATGCTGACAGGAATGAAACTGTGATTAGAAGTTATCAGTTTTTAATTACTTAGAGTGTGTGTGAGAGTACAGGAGATGGGGTAGGAAAAATCGCTGTCCTTTTGTATCCTAATAATGAGGCTAATTCACAGGCTTTTTTTGTTATTCTCTCCACTGAAAGACTATGCCTCCCAGCTCTGCCGAGTGCTTTCACAGAACCGCGCGCTGCTCATGAAACATCAATACCCACTATTGAAACTAATCAATCAGCAGTTCAGCTAGTCCCTCTTAAAAAAAAAAAAGTCTACTCTACTTGTACGAGGGAGATAAAAAATTATATCAACGCTGGAGCGGAGAATATAAATCTTACGGGTTGGCAGCTGTGTGGTGCGGTGAGTAGAGAAACGAGCCTTTTAACCAGATGACCTGGACTCAAACTGCTGTGTCAGCCTGCTGTTATTTAGCTGATCAGACCTCTGACCTCCCTGTGTCACTCAGTCAAGTATTAGCATTACTTTACACTATCGAGTCTACTTCTGATACCAGTACAGCGCATGGTAATGTCGGTCTGTCAACCACTCTGCTGTTCAATATCATCAAATCCTCAATTCATTAAATGACCAACTGCATAATTATAGCGTGCCGATACATCTATGTATATATTTTTTCCAATTAGTGAATGGTGTACCACCCAGTGTGTAAATCCAACATAAAAAGAAGAGAAAAAAGAAGTCATAATCCAGGCTGAGTGCCATGAAATTAGGTACAAATATGTTCCTGAGAGGATGAATGTTAATGACTTTCATGAGGTTTAGCCTAACAAACCTGACATGTTTTTGGTTTTGTGTGAAATGTCCTGACAGTTATTAGATAAACTGCTCTAAAATTTTTAGTACAGACATTCAAGTTGACCACAAGATTTGTTAAAACTTCTGACTCATGTCAAAATTTAAATTTGTTCTCTACTTTGCTTTATGACTTAATACCTGAAAAACACAGTCTAATTAGCAAATATTAGTACGCTAACAAAGAGGGAACAAACAGCGTACATGGATGGTGTTACCTGCTAATCATCAGCATGTTAACAGTCATAACGAGCGTGCTGCCATACTAACGTTACCACTGTCTCCAAGTATTGCATTAATATCACAAAATGAACCAAACTTTCACTTTGTATTTCCTAATGAAAAACTTTTACACATTTGTCTGCTCAATGGTAAACAGGTGGTGTGTTGTAAGGATTAACTGCAGTGGACATATAAAGCTAGCTGATTATAATGACAATGATTACCTTACTCTTACATGATGCATTGCAGAAGCATACAGCTCTTAATTAACAGCCGTTATAGCCTTTGACGGAGAAGAAGGCTAAAAACCTGTTGAGCGCTTCACACTTACAAACTTTACATGCACACGAGACACCGGGTTAGTGAGAGAAATGCTTTAAGACAGGAAATTGATCAGTGTAAAAACCTCCTGCTTACATACAACTGGTCAGTAATGAGATTTCTCCCCTTCCCACTATCATATTTTTAAACCAAGGTTGCTGCCAGACTTTGAATGTAATAGTGGTGGAAGACACTGCAGCCTGCAGGGTTTCTTTCTTTTTTTTTTATTTATTTGACTGTCAGAGTAAGAGCACTGTGAGAGAACAGGCTCAGTAGTGAGAGCACACAGTTTTTTTTTCCCTTACGGTGCAATTGTGTCTGAATTTTACAAATAGTCTACTGTTGAGCTGTCGACTCAACTCACTTGGAATTATTTATTTCGGTGTCACTTTCGGTTTTAGTTAGAATTTGGATTTAATTATTTTGGATACAAGGTCACCGCTGGGAGTAATGATCTTCCCTTTCATCAGACTGTGCTGCCGTAAAAAGCGATAATTCTGAGTCTGAAGACTTTGTCATGCACGCATGTAAAAATCCTGACCAAGAAATGAGGTTTATCCAGCCAAAACAGGAGATGCGTCACCCAGTTTTCCAGTAATCCCTGAATCTGTTTCTGTTTTTTCAGGTTGCAGACTAATCAGGTTAGTTAAGCGCATGTAAACATACTTTTTTGTAGGTGGTCCACAGGTCAAAAAAACATGGACAGGTGAAAAGCAGAGAGAGGCTTTTTCAGGATTTAACCACAAAGCAAAGGGAAGGGAAGGGGGGGTCTTTACTACTGCACCACCTGCAGGCACAGTCGGGGATATGGAGCATTTCAACAGGTAAATAAATGCTTCATTAATGGTCCTAAAAGAAAAGTATTTACCTTATCTGATTTAGTTTGCTTTATGAAATCAACCAAACATCTGAAAGCCTTCAGCTGGACCAAAATGCTCCTGCAGAAAAACCAAATAAGACTCTGATACATGTAATAAGCTCATATTGTAGATTCATTATCTGCTGCAGCAACTGTGAGGTTAGTCAAGGAAAACTTGAATTGTAATTGAGCCAATTAATCTCAGCAGCTACTGAATGTAAAACTGTGATAATGAACTGCTGATTTGCATCTGATAGTTATTTTTTTTAAACAAATATCACCATAGTTCTGTGGATACATGAGGTATTACAGCCTATAAAACACTAATAAATATTCACGGGCACCCACACTAAGTCAGACATCTACACACAAACATTTTAGGACGACAGGAGAAGCAGATGGCCCGTCTCCATCATCATTACTTCTTTTGTGGGACCGGAATCGTTGCGAGCCGCTCCTCGCTAGTGCTTCACATAAATTTCAGCTAAAATTTACTACTTGAGAGCGGCTGAGAGTGTCGACCAATTAAAGAGAAAGGAAAAGAAAAGGGAGAGAAATATTCTGCCTTTGTATGTATTTTGATGGATTGTGGAAAGTTATTGATGGTGTTTGTGTTTACTGTAGACTGGGAAGCAGTTACAGTATCTCGCAGCACTTTATGCTAAGGACAGTGTGTGCTTGTTTGTGTGTGTGTGTGTGCGCGCGCATGTGCCCATTTGGCTACTTTTAATGATGAACTTTTTCCCTTTAGTGGTTATTGCCTCTGTGTATTTATGTAATCTTTGGCTGTTTAAGGGCCTGAGGATCTGAAATCAATGACACAGAACCTCTTGAGTGCATGTGTGTGGTGTTATATGTGTGTCTAAGTAAACAAGTGTGTGTGTGTGTGTGCGTGCTTAAAGGACATCAAACCATCTTTGAGGTGGAGGACTGTGCTGGAGATAAGAGCAAGATCTCACGGGGCACCAACAACTTCAACAGCCTTGATAGAAACAGGAGTGAAGGCTCTCTCTCATTCTGCCTTTCTTCACCCCTCCCCACCCCCCCCCCCCCCCCCCCCACACACCCCCTCCCCTCCATCTCTTTAAGTCTCTCTCTAATGCACAAATACAAGCAACTGTTAGATGAAGACTGTAGAGGCTCTTCAAAGTGCACTTGTTATGCCAAGACTGCTGGGCCATTAATGAGGGCAAACTATTTTCGGAAGCAGTAACTTGGCTGTTTAAAAGATCGTGTGATGTTTTCGTATGTGTGTGTGTGTGTGTGCAAGAGCACTTGTGTTCAAGTTTTTATCAAGGACTGGGGTGTTTAAGAGTTTGTGTACGTGTGTGCGTGTGTGTGAAGCCACTCTAGGTGTGAATATGCATCAGTCACTACAAAGCCCTGCGCGTCTTTTCTCGCAGCTCTTTGAAGTAACGGAGAGGGAATAATCAGAATAACCACAGAGGACAGAGGGGAGAGAATAGAAGCGCGTGGACGAAAACATTATTTACAGAGAGCGGGTGACTTTCAAGGGGCCACCTGGCTGTGTGCGTGTATGTTTAAAAGTGTGTGTTTATTGATAAAAATGTCCCCTGTGAGGCGCAGTCAAAACTGTGGGAGCTCTACAGCCCCCGATGGCGACCTATGACCCCATCAGCCGCTGCAGGTAAACGGTCGCTTTACACCCGCGGCGTGTCGATATGCGCTGACATGCTCACACGTTTCCTGCGGGGCCGCTGTGGCTCGTGTGTGTGACTTCCTCTGGCATCGCTGTGTCAACAAACCAGAGCGGGACAGGAAGGCCGGAGCGTGCTCTGGGTGTGTTTGTGTGTGGTGTTTATAGGCAAAAGGGCGCCGACATAAAAAAAGGGTTTGCTCCTTCAAGAGAGAAAAAAAAAGAAAAAGCGACACAATGTGCAGGAAATGTTAAAAAAAATGAAAAAGTGAAAGAGAAAAAAGGTATGAAGAGGAAAAAAAAGAGCAAAAGTGAAGACCACCAGGGGTGACAGATGATCAACAGAAGCAGAAAAAAAAAAGACTGACAGACCAAAGAAGAAGAAAGAAGGGACACTGTGTGAGGACATGGATACTGTGTTTTTGTCTATTCACACATTCTTACCAGTTCCCGAGGCAGGAAGATGTCCTCCTGCCGCGCCACCACCACACACACACTCTCTCCCTGCTTGGTGCTGCGCAGCATGGCCACGAGTTCCTCCTGGCTACGGCCTGTCATGTCTACTCCGTTCACCTACACACACACACCAAAAAAGAAGAAAAAAAAAAAAAAAAAAACACACAGGAGTAGATTAAAGAGAAGTGTATTATCCACTGGCAATGCTCCACTAACACGTATCGAACTACACGAGTAGAGGATCAGATGTAGACTCTTAGGGGTCGATTCACCCAAATTACACAAAGACATTTTCTCGCTTACCTGTAGTGACAGTTTTGGTTTGACTCGTCTGTGTTTTGAGATTCATCTCTGAGATTTCTACCTACCACCGAAATCTTGATAGGGACTGTTTCTTTGGTAGAAAATAGTTTAGCTGGAAACTGTTCCGGTCCAGCTGAGGACCGCTGTTGCACGTCATCCCACAAAATTCATTCACTGCCATTGTATTGGAGTAGAGGCAGAAATCTCTGATATCATATCTTGGTAAAACAAAAACTATCTGGACGGTTACATACTACGATAGGTAAGAGACTATAAATAAATCTTTTTTGTAATTCAGGTGAACAAGCTCTTTAATAGGGATCAAAACCATAGTGATTTTTTTACATGATCTCTCTAGAATCAAAGGAATTGTTTCAATTATGGCAGTGATCTTTGTTTCAACCTTTAATATTGTTTCTAATGCTGCTGAATTCTAGACAAAGTCATCCTAAAATATGTCTGTATGTGGACATTTCCCCAGTTTAACCAGCAGGAGTGCCATAGAGCTCAATTTCCAACCACTAATGATGATGTTCCCGTTACTGCTGCTGTTGTGACTGTTGGTTTTTCTACTCTGTGGGAGATTCGCAGGCCCGAGATCCGATCTTACCTCCAGGATGCGGTCTCCGGGTTGCAGTCGGCCGTCTTTGACGGCTGCACCGCGCTGCAGGATGTTCTTCACCAGGATTGGCCCTGGCCCGTGGACCGAGGAGTCCCGGGTTACCACGGTGAAGCCCAGACCTTCTGTGCCTGCGGGAAAGAAAGCAGCCTGCGTCACGGTGTGCATTAGGGACATCAATCCCCCTGCAGACGAGACTTAATTATGAATTTTATGACTTTTTAATTTCCTTTTAATTGAATTTTCCCTCTCGTCTCCCTATTCTGTCACTTTTCTCCTTTCTTTCTCCTTCTTCACTCGCCGCAGACTTTTCCCTCTCTACTCCTCTCCAGTCCTGCTGAACCCTGTTGCCAGGTTTAGCATCTTCCTCCACATTAACTACTGTTTAAGTGCCTGTTTTCCTCTGGGGGGTTTTGTTGCTTGGCTCAGCCTCTGAGCCGCCGGGAGAAGGCTTCTCTCCTAGCCGGATTAGACAGACTCTGCCTTTAATTTCACGTGTGAGCAGGCCGAACGGTGGCTGATGAAGGGAGGTAGAGGGAGAAGATGGGAGGAAGGAAGGTGGGGGGGGGGTGGAGGGAAGAGAGAGAGAGGAACCTGAGAGATATAATTCCCCTTCTCTAGCTTCCCTCCCTGGGGATGCAACGTGATTTCCACAAAGATTTTCCTTGTGCGTGTGAGCCTGCGTTTATCTGTGTGTATACATTTACAAGCGTGTGTGTGTGTGTGTGTGTGTATCCGAGGCCACACACACGCACGAGCCATCAACCCCCAGAGCCTCCACCCTCTCCCTTTTTCACGGCCTCACAAGCCCCAAGCCATGAGTGAAATGTGCCACGCTCTGTGTGTGTGAGTGTGTGTGTACGTGTGTGTGTGTGTGTGTGTGTGTGTGTGTGTGTGTGCAGGGAGAGCAAAGCCGGCGTGGCATACTAAAGGCGGTGAGCGATGCTATCTGGTCTCTAAGCTAAGCCTCTGCCTGCCCTACATTAGCGCCTAAACCTCACCGCCTGTCAATCACAGGGAGAAAGAGCTTGTTGCCAAGGGAGAAGGTGTTAGAAACCCCATAATATCCTCTGCTCTGATCTTGCATCAGGTGAAAGGGATAGAGGGAGGCAAGGGGGGTAAAAAAAAAAATAAAAAAAAAAATCAAACAAAAGAAGGATGGAGGGAAAAGTAGAAGAAAATGGAAAGGATGAAAAGGTGCTGGGAAAAGAAAGCAACTAACAATAAAACAGCTGTGAATAGAGCTTTGAGCTGGAGCTCAAGAGTGTGGAGCCCAATTTCTTCTATCCTTTCATCTGGATATTTTTTGCCTTTCTCTGGGTACCTGTAGTGTGTGTGTGTGTGTGTGTGTGTGTGTACGTGTAGCCCAATTACAGCTATCCTTTCAATACTCCATAACACTACAGGTTGCTAGAACACAGCCTATTCACAGTCCTAAGAACCAATCCCCGTGCTATCAACACATCAGCGCTCCAGCAGTGATGTGTTTTAGAGAGAGAAGAGATAAAGCCGCTTTGGCAGCCAGACTGATTCAGTCTGGGTTCAAATCTAAAAGCAAAACAACCCGACTGTATGTAAGGTTATGTAAGATAAAATCTTCACAGTGGAAAGTTACTTTCAGTGTAAACAATCATCATCTTTCAGGGGTCTAGAGTGGGAAATGTCTGACTTTAAAAAAAAAAAAAAATCAATCAATTTATCAAGTTCATGTGCTGGTGGGGAATACAACATCCAGTACCTCCAAGTTAGCTGCTCAACCGCTTCGAGTTCACCTGCTATTACATCAGAAAAACTAAACTAGGCAGGCTGAACATTTACCTTTCTTCAGATCAATTTTTATCCTCTTGCCGCCCTTCTTGCTGGTAAGGTTGGCCAGGCCGGGGACGACAGGGCCCTTACTGGCCAGAGGGCTCTGGCTGCGGGTCCTGGGTGTCGGGGAGGAGCTTGCTGCCCTGGCAGGAGTTGTGGGAGAGACTCTATCCAAGGTGCCATACCCGGACTGGAGCTCCGCTGGTGGTGGGTTTACCTGAGCTGGCTCTGGGGTCTTGGCGCACGTGTCCGGTCGCCTCACTTCTAGTCTGGTGTTCGATTTGGAATCTTGTTTGGGTTGTTCCGGCTGGTTGGACTGGTCGGTTTTAGCACGGACCACCATCGGACTCTTTACTTTTGAAGTGGACTCTTTACCGTTGCCAGTGAAAAGCTGACCAATCAGGCTCTTCTCGTAGCGCGGCTTGTTGGCAACGGGTACAACCTCCAGATGCACAGAAGGAGAGGACATGGCCTGGCGGAACACTTCCTGTGACCTAGAGGAACAGGAGAAATGGGGTTTAGTGGCATGAGGGAGTAGATGATAAGGCCTGCTAAATAGAAAGTCAAAGAAATTAGCAATATATACATTTTGGGCTTTAAATGTGTGTTTAGAAGTAACTGTAAACTCAAAATTCATTTAATTGAAGCCATGACCACTCCAACCAGTTTTTGGAAAGGTAAGAAATTGTAAAACAGCATAAGAGACCACAAAAGTCAAGAGGAACACAGAGGGTAAACAGACAAATGGGGAAAAAAAAGAGAATGAGGAGGGTGAATGAGGCTTGTGCCTCTTTAATGGGGCTGTATTTCAATTTGGATCAAGCACGAAGTGACTCTTCCAGCTGGTTTGGGACACTCTGGTCCCTATCAGATGGGGGGAGACCTTACAGCAGGCTCCTATTACTGATTTAATAGACTATTATCAGCACAACATTCACATAACACAACGCAGCGGGACGCGGTTAAATGGACCCATTCAGCTCCACCACAGAGAGGACGCAGAAAACAGGCAAAGAACAGGGACATGAGGTTGTAGGTGTGTGTCTGCTGGAGAGAGGAAAGAATTAGGGAAGAAAGAGAGAGAGAGAGAGACTCTTTTGTGAGAGTAGATGTGGTGAGATAACACAGGCAGGGAATGAGGGGGATTTGTCTTTGGCTGATAGAGGATGCAAAGTAAGTGACAGGTGAGGTATCTTGCTACAGTGGTGGTGAGTGAGTGGGAGTACACACACACAAAAACAAAGAAGACTATTTTTCAGCTTTTTGGGGCTTTTGTTTTAGTTTCTAATCACATCCCCGACAGACACATAAAGAAATACAGATAAATCTTTTATCTTTCCTCACTTTCTTATTGTTTGCATGTATTAGCAAAGACCAGAGCGGCTGGTGCTGACCATTTTTGACCACTTTTATCAGTTGAAATGATAAACATCGTTAGTGGCAGATTATATCGTTAATTTGCAATTAAATAACTTGCTGAAATGCCAGAATGAAACTTTGCCGTTGTTTGGTTACTGTGCTCTCTGCGAGGCTGGTGTCTGTGCTCGGCCAAAGCTTGTTTGTTAGAGAACGATGAACCACTCTACGACCATGAGTGGATTAGTGTTTTTGTGGTTTTGTAAGACAAAACAGTGAGTCTTTTTCTGATGGATATTTCAGGAAAATCTCCCAATGAAATATTAATGCATACAGTAAAATATCAATATTTTATCTACTTAATAGTCCTGAGAATAATCCAGCATTTGGAGGAGGCAGGTCGTGACAAACACTTATACTAGTTCCACTGAATACCTTTTCCCAGAGCTTTCAATCACACAGCAGATATATGGATGCTAAATTAAGTCAGTCAAGAGACAGACCAACAGACAACAAAGGTCAAAGGTCATCGACCTGGAGTTTGCTCTGAAACTGTATTTGATTTATATATTATATGTTTAGAACTCCTTTTCACACATTGAAATGAATATTTTCTCTCAACAATATCAACGACCAATGTGAGCTCGATGTTTTGAAAACCTAAAGTCTTTTCTCTATTCTATGTAAAAGCTGTAGTTTTATGTCTCGCCTGATCCGTCGCCTTGGTAACATTTTGGCCTGAGTGGGCTTCTGGTTAATACTACTGTATCGTAAATGAATCCAGTTAATTTTTGAAATTGCGCAAAAATTCCCTTCAGTTCTCCGGACGTGATACTCTGAGCACGCCGTCAGTTTTCAGCATGTTGAAGCACGACCAAAAGCTCGATTCACAGGTTTTTATAAATGTATGAATGTATGTATGAATCTGCACTCGATTGCTCTTCCTCAACGACCGGACATGTGTCTCAGCAGGGTTCCACCCTAACTTTGTTCCCAAGGAGTACATGTGCTCCTAAATGAAAAAAAAATAGGAACACACAAAGAAATGTAGGAGTTCATTAAGTTTATTAACTCAGAATCGGGCCTGTCTTATGTCTTACTGTCTTTAGCCTGTTGCCAGCCACCACCTGCTGCTGCTGTTTCTGCAGTGTGTGGGTGTGCTCAGGTTTTTTGTCAAACAGACTAAAATTATAATACACTGAAGGCAGAATGATGCAAGATCTGTATTCTGAGAGAACACCGTTTCTCCAAGGGGAGCATCAATGAGAGGACAGGAACTGAACTATTATTCACCTTTTTATGTTGGACAGTCGAGACAGTCAAGAAGTCAAGAAGTGAATTCATTAAACAGGAACAGCCCTCATTGTGTGTTTTAAACTACAGCTGCAATTATTAGTCGATTAATTAATTAGACGATAAACATAAAATTCAGTGGGTTAGTTATTAGGTGTGGGACAAAAAAATAGATATTGCAACAGGTAGTTTTGATAAAATGCCATCAAACCACAGCCATACTTGGGGTTTTATTCATCTGTTTTTTGTGTTTTGCTATTATATCCATGCAACTTATTTGCACACGTACACACACACACACACCCTCCCCGTTCATCCACCCCTCAGAGTACTTACTGTGCGAATGTCTTGTCCTGGAGTGGCGTGTCGTTGATTTGGACGATACACTCGTCCTGCTGGAAGAGATTCTCTCTCTTGGAGCGGCTGTTTTCCTCGATGTCTTTAACGAGGAGGCCCAGCATCCTTCCGACACATACACACACACGGTGGAGAGTTAATATGAATTCATGGATGTAAAACATATATATGATTACATGCCAACGCTTTGCATTTCTATGAGTCAACATTGCCATCTGCCTTTCCTTAAGAATGTCTGATTGATTACAAGTGGTTTTGGCAGGAAGAGTGTGTATCTATGTGTGTATCAGTGTGTGTGTGCTTACCGTCCACTAAGAGAGGAGCAGTAGGGGACGACATGGATACCCAGAGGCCCCTTGTCGCCTTGAAAATCCACTGTCCTTGTGTGGGTGCTGTCAACAAAACACACATTTACAGTCAAATACACACACACACAGACATCTGAAAAGATATTATAAATAAGGGGCTACACAATGTTGTGTAGAAAATCATAAAAACACAGATACTGTAATACACAGCTTTACACACACACACACACACACACACACATCTCCAACCTTTCTATGTGCAAGCGCTTCAAAATCCATTTGCATTTTTCCTCCGGGCTACACAGATAGGGATACAAATTAGTTTACAGGTAGTCCTGCCAAACATCAGAAAAATGTGTGTGTGTGTATCTGTGTGTGTGTGAGAGAGAGAGAGAGAGAGAGAGACTGGGACACAGGTGGCTACTTCAGCCTTTATCTACCTGCTTCTCAAAACCACCCAATCTAGCCGGTGGACAAAAGAAGAGAGCATGAGATAAAAGAGAAAGACAGATAGAGGGGCAGGTAGAGATGAAACAGAACGAGCTTCTCTAATAATCTCTGCGCAGGCCTGAACTCTGGCTTTTAACAGCACATAAACAAGGACAACACTGCTAGAAGATAAAGAGGAAAAGGGGGCTGCTTTTGATATTGGACGGGGGGGGGGGGGGGGGGGGGGACCTGCATGATGGAGGCGTGGTAGAGGAAGATCACAGGAGACCACCATCACTGTCTGTATGTTTTAATACTACATATACGGATCGTTTCTGTCATCATTAAAGCAATATTAGACTGGTGTGTGTCGGCTAAGTTTTAAAGCTTCAGGGATTCAGATCACTGTAAATTGAGAAATGAGTGTAAAAATCATTTTTCTTGAGTCATGAGTTACCCCAAATTGCTCCTGATGTGTGTAGGGAAATATTCTCAGTCCCTTTGGACAAAAGTGTCTGCCAAATTGATGTAACGTACAGTAATGTCCATGTTATGAGCAATAAAAATATGGGAATAAGCTGCCGATGAAAACTTTGACTTCAGATAGTTAAAGTGAAAACAGCTACCAGGAGAAAGAAAATGTCTCCAAAAAGAATCCACTACGTTTAAAAGTCATGTTTTGATTGTGCAGTAGAAGAGACAGTCTCATTTTGCCTTAATTAAAAAAATACTGACTCATTACTACAAAAAAAGAAGTGTAACTTTCTAAGAAATGTTCATCTAAATGTTAAGACTGAATAATACATCACATTAATTTAGCTTGTGCTTTTGCCCAGAGCGACTAACAATAAGTACATTCAACTTCCATGAGAACAAGAGCTAAAAATCATCAAAAACTTGTCAGTGTTTAGTCAGTAAGTGAGAATATGTCTAAGTCCGGGAATGGAGAAGTGGTGCATGTAAATGTAAGGAGGTTGAACTCCAGATGGACAGCAGCACTCTGGACTCAGGAGCTGAGTTGCAGTAAACAAGGTGACACCGAGTCCATGACTGATGAACATGTGTCACTGTGAATGCTTTGCTTCTAGTTCAACAGACTTGATCTACATGTGAACCAGCCACTTCAGTTTTAAAAAAAAAAAAGTATCCTCAAAAGAACGCCTCTCATTTCTTGCATTTTCAGATCCCATCCAAGACATTCTGTCAGCCTCTGCACTGAATGAGAGGAAGTAATAAAGAACAGTCCAAAAAAGCAATCTCAGATGGAGGCCAAAAATATGAGGGGTGTTTTTTTTTTTCCTCCAGGGTTTGCCAGCATAGCTTTTAGAAAGCTACAATGCAGGGAGAAAAAGAAGTGATGAGATGTCTTGCTGGGGTTCAAGAAAAAAAAGGAAGCAAGTCTGAGAACAAAAGCAGTGAAGTTCAGGGTTTATGTGCTATGTAAAGCGTACACAAGCCCAAGGACTAGCTGGGATCATTATAATACACTCCTCTGTCACTGTCACCCGGCTCTCGTTAACCTCTGCCAGGGTCACACATGTACTGTACACTCACACACACACACAGCCAATTTACATTCTTATTGCTACGTCTACCGCATCCTCACAAACACCATCAGTCACATTCCTCCAAATTGAATTCACAAATACACACATGCATCAAATCTACATCTATTAGAGAACACAGTTACATCTAAATTACACGTGTGCACAAGCCATGGATTGCACAAAACACACACGTATGACTCTTTGAATTCACTTTTTTAAAACAATCAGGCCGGGACAGGATACACACATTCATGCACACAGGTACAAATCCGGCTCTGAATGATGTGTGTTCGCACAGTGTAGGTGGTATGAACACACATACACACACACAGCTTCGGCCCATTTACATTCATCTAAAAAACAAACGGCGGCACAAACAAGCTCATCAGAGGCAGCCGCAGCTTGTTAGAGCCGCACGCTAATATGCAGAATAGCTCCGCTCACCCATTTTAGCATCCCACTGACACAAACACAAACAAACACAGTCACTCCACTGGGGGGGGGGGGGGGGAGAGAGAGAGAGAGAGGGAGGGAGAGGGAGAGAGAGACGAGGGACAGTGGGACGGATGAAAAGAGCAACGAGGAGTGAGACAGATGGAGCTCCCACTCTTGGTTGACTTCCTCTACATCAACGGAGGCCGAGTGCCTAACAAACTCGCGGCCGGGACTCGCTGAAAATGTGCCCTCGCTCGCTCACCGTGGCTTCCTCAACTGCCAACCATCTGTTACCATGGCAAACTATCTGTGAGAGCCGTGCCTCCATTGTATCATAGTGCTGTCAAGACACCACTGTACTGTAAAATGCTGAAAAATCACCATCTGTCACTCGAGCCAAGTCTTTCTCCTGAGCTCCCGGAGTTATTTTTGAAAGAACTATTTTTTTTTTTTTTTTTTTTTTTTTTTTTTTTTTAAATCGGAAAAATCGGTCGGCCGCAGAGGACGTCGCGAAAATTGTCTGCGCTCTTGTCGCAGGCTTGCTGGACTAAGACAGGTGAAGAGCTGTGACGGCAGGGGGTTAATTGTTGCCATGGTTACCGCCTGACTGACAGCCTGGGGAAAATGAAGATAAAACTCCTATCATGCCAGAGGGTCTGCGAGTGACATGCCCAGAAACAAAAAAGGTGGAGGTTGCCATGGTGAGGTGTCTGCGCACGCCCACGTACAGTATGCTCATTCACCTGTACGCACATGCGCTCGCACACGCACACTCTTGACAAGTGAGTCATGCTTCGACGGGTCCGCTTTCAGACATATACAGGCACACGTACACTACTCTTTACTAGTGCTGAAGTGATTAAGTGATGAATTGAGTAGTTGACTGACAGAAATTTAATTAAAAAGTCCTTATCAAAGTCAGTTATCAAGCAAAAACTTTCTGATTTCAGCTTCTCCAATGTAAGAATTTGCTATTTTTTTCTGTTGTAAATTGAATATCTTTGAGTTTCTGACTATTCGGACAAATAAGACATTTGAAGAAGTCACCTTGTGCTCTGGGAAATTGTGACAGTAAACGAGGAGGGACCCAGAAATTCCTGGAATAGTTTATAAAAAAAAAAAAAACTGTCTTTATAAGTCTCTCAGTAGTACTTTTCAAAGTACTCTCACTGAGATGCAATACACTTGTCCCAGTGCTTCCCCCATTCCTGCAAACATTTCCCGTAGTCATCTTTATCACTGTGTCCAGAGCCTTCTGCGTTTCTTCCACGGTGGCGAATCTTCTCCCTTTCAGTCCCAATTTTAGTTTCACCGAGCTGCAGGCTTACACTACCTACCAGCAAATCCCATAACTACTCTTGTGCTATCGATGGCTTCTGGGTATTTTTGGGTCCCCCCCCCGGTAGATGATATGAGCCCCACTTCCAAAACTATGTTTTTGTACTTCTTCTATTTATCTGCCTCTGAAAGTTTCTTATTGGTATCAAATATAGATACAACTATACTGAATGTTGTCATTGTCAGGATAAGCAGGGCTACTGTATCAGATAATAAAGAAACATCTGATGTGAAAAGTTGCTGAAAGACATTTTTCTCTTGGTTTTTTCTTTTAGTCTCTCTTTGAGGTTCTTGTTCATGTCACTGATTATCTTTTAGTCTCTATATCTTATGGAAAGTACTTTAAACCTGTATAAAATCTGCCATACAAAACAAGTTAGCTTATGGTCAAACAGTACAAGACAAACCTTGCAATAGTGAGCGTAAACACTGCTCCTCATGTCTAATCTAAGGAGTGAAAGAGATGGAGGAATTTCCCTCCAACTCCTGGTTAAAACCCATCTCTGTTCCAGCTCACATCAATAAGAGAGACTCTCCCACCCACCACATAATGGGACGGTTTAATCCAGTCAGTATGTCAGTCTGTCAAACAAAGACTAGAGTGTTAATCCTAGTCTCCATCACTGCACCATACTATGAAGCTCTAATATGTCTGCTGCCACAAAGACATTAAGTAACGCGCGCGCACACACACACACACACCTGCACACACACACTCTTACCTGAAGTTAACCTGGCTCATGCTGGCAGGTTTGTCGTCTGTGTGCAGTCGGTCCAGAGCTCCTTTCAGTACATGGTTGATTTCCTGTAAAAAAAAAGAAAAAAAGAAATTCAACACGGTGGATATAGCTGCAGTGACAAATAAACAGTTTCACATAGATACAAAAACAAACAGTCAGCCAACAAATTCGAGGAGGCCTGTCGTCAATTAGTTAAACAATTCAACGCCACCATCAATCACCTTTGCGAGACAGCGAAGAGAGAGAAAGACCGCCGGACGCTGAGCTCCCTACCACGCGCCGCTGTCCTTCCTTCACTCTGTCTATGTATATTTCTATCTATCTACCTCTCCCTCCCCCCTCCCTCCATCCCTGCCCTGTGTCAGGCAAAGGCTCTATATTTAAGTCGGCAAAATCAACAACCCCGGGGCAAACGTATAAAAACGAAGGAGGGAGAGACAAATGTGGAAAGAAAGAAAAAGCGTCAAACTGTTGCAAGACGCTCAAACACACTCGAGGGGTGGGAGAGAGAAATAGCCCCAAATCGCTAAAGACAAGAAGGGTGCAATTAGGTCCTTCTGGCTTGTCACTTTCATTGTGTCACCAGTACTAATGGTTAAAAAGCTCCCGCCCACCAGCCCGCTACTTAGCAACAACTCCCCCCTCCTCAACCACACCCATCTCCCCAGTGGACCCCCCTGTCACACACAGAGTAAATATATGCATTATAACACGCACACACCCTCATACATACACTTCCTGCAAATATTACCTCCACATATCGACTCTGTGGAGCTGCGAATATAAAAATATGGTATTTATGAACACACACACACACACATATGCTGCTTGCACAAATAGTGACCCACTTATCTGGGCAGTGTGAGATTACCCCACAATGGAGCGTATGTGTGTGCGGGGGCAGAAAGACGAGCTGGAGGCTCCATTGTTGCTGTGCATCTTCCCGCAACGCCATTAGCTAACACACACACACACAAGCAAGACAGGCTTCTCCCACTACAGTACATACATACAGCTGCAGAGTCAGGTACTGACACATAGCCTTTGGGAACACAAGGCTGCCAAGGAGTAGAAGTGAACACATGTATACACACACACTTCAAAAACACACTTGTACTTGTTGTACATTGAGTTTTACAAGAAATGTACCGTGAAAGTGAATTACTGCCCATGTATTTTTGCTTCACTACAAGTATAGTACATGTATTACGTAAGATATGGCATATGTGGGGACGTACACACACACACACACAAACAAACCTGCCTTTTTTTTTTAAAATGCTTTAAAATTAAGGGATCACGCCATAATGCCCAGTGTGAATCTAATCCCTGATTGAGAGCACTCCTGTTTATCGAGACATAAAAACAGCAGCTTTCCTCTTTGGGAGCCATGCTGTGCTCAGCCAATCAGCTCGCCAGGCTCGCCGCTTGTATCTCAACACACAAAGAAGAAACGTTTACTGCCGTCCCCGTCTCTCCAAGAATGTCAGATTGCCGCTTTGTCTGTGAAACGATGAAATCTTTACCTTAGATGCATCATATATAGAAGATCACGTTTGCAGGGTTGTTTGTATTACTGCGCTCAATTCAAAACACTCAAACACTCAATTTTATGTCTTTAAGATTATTATTATAACAGATGCTTTTATACACTCCAACGTCCACATGCACTTACCTGGGAAGTTTATATGAATTTCAAAATGTTTAGCTTCTTTTGGTGATGGATGCCTCAGTTCAGTTACTGCCACTACCTGTGTGACTACATAACTACTAGTGTTACTAACAGTAGTGTAGTACTACTTTTGATATTACAAGCGCAAGTAGTACAACCAGCGTCTATAGGGCTGCGTATCAAACTTCGATATTTGTTTGGTGCTGACTGAAATGTGTAACTTCAAGAATTAAAGACTGTCAAGTGCCAAAAGCTACAGTAGCACTGAATATCTGGTCAGATTTCTGCATTCTTTGATCAGATAGTTCCTGATTTGAATCAAATAAAATTGAATCAAATTTTAGACAAGGCAAAATTCTTGAGCATCTGCTTGTACTTGAGCTTGACGTTAACTTCTTTGCTATATGGAAATAAATGGATTTGTAGAGAAATGTGTTTGTATTCCTCAAGGTAAGGTATAGACAAAAATACAACAATATTCATCCCTACCAGACTACTACTACTGGTTCAACTGACACTTTACTCCAACTTGTGCTTACACATCGATTGACACTTCAGCTCCTGTCAGTACTTACACTTGAACTTGCACTTGAACTGACAATATCTTCTGTCAGCACTTATTAATCTGCTGACACTCACGACTCCCGTTATCAGCGTCACTTTTTATTTGAAAATTCCAACTTTCGTTCAAACACGGAGAAAAAAATTAAATATTCAAACTGTAATGACCTGTTTGATCTCAGAATGTACAGTCTATAAGCACGACAGACCGTTTGAAGTGGTTTACCTTGTGATCTAGCAGAGGATGTTCTTAAACTTCACTATCAGCTCGACCTATCGCAGCTCAGTAAACTAAGCTACTAAATAAAAATGGAGAAGTAGCGAGCAAAGCCAGCTAATCAGATAATCACAACACCAAAAAGACGACATATCTGAGGACTCACCGGCTAGTTTACCACGGATGTGAGGCCTCAAATAAGTAGAGCAACATTCATTACACTTTAACACTTTCAGCTGCCACTTTAACTTCTTTTAGTGCTTCAATTTAAACTGTGACTCCCATATGAGTACATCACAAAAGCTCCTAAGAATCAAAATTTGGAGATATGTAAGCTGTTTCAAATGTTTCGACTGCAGTTTTCCAGTGAAATTGAGCGCATTTTAATTTGAAACACAATTTGAAGTTGTTTTGTTTTACAATCTATTTCCTCGCGCTGTGATTTGAATGCGGCATGCTTTGTGGTCAAACGCTCAAATCGTTTGTGAAACCTGTTTGAAAACCTGTTTAAGCACAACTAACATGTTCTCTGCTCTGTTATTGCGTTGCACACTTCCATCCGTGTGTTTTTGGGTGCTGTGTGCAGTCTGAGGTATGTGTGAGTGACGGGGCGGTGTGCAGATATATGAGAGATGAGGTGTTTTGAGTGTGTGTGGTTGTTGTCAGACGGATGAGTAATGAGGTGTGCGTCTCTTTTGTGTATTTCCTCGGAGTGCTGTAGTCATCTGTTACACGTCAGGCGGCTGAAAAATAGTGTGCGTGTGTATGTGTGTGTATGTATATTCACTGCAGGATCACAGCTTCGGTGCACTAGCCAGTGCTCTTTGACCCTTCGTCATATCCATCACGTCAGCTGACTGCTGTGCTCACACACTTTCACCTACGTACTTGTAGAAAACACAAACTTAGATACACACAAATGCGGTGCAACCCTCGAGGAACGGACACACACATACATTGAACTACTAACAACAAACACACTGCACACACACAGAAAAACAGCACAATTTAATTCAGTTAGTTAAGGTGTCAGCTTTTTACATCGCAACTGAAGGATACATTAACACGGGACAGAGTGTAACATATTAAAGTCCGACTTTCTGCTGTGTTAACATGTATTGCATCACTGCACCTCGAGGTGTTGAAAATCAGCCAAAAAATGTGGGAGGCAGAGCGAGGGAGCGGGAGAGAAAAGAGAGGAAACGTAACGAGGAAAAAAAAGGAGAGTGATGGGATTAAGAGGAACGAGAGAAAAAGAATTCAGCAGCTACTGCAGTTAGCGGGTAGCATTAAATGTCTCATTTATTAGCTTCAAAAATGGCTGGGAGTCCAAATCAATTAAAGGGCCGACTGCATGTTTAGCACTGCTCAGCCTTTTGCAACTTTCATTAGCTCTTCTGATAAAGAGAGAAAGAAAGACTAAAAGAGGTATGTGCATAGAATAAATGTGAATCAAAAGCAGAGAAGAAGTGGGCCAACCTTGGCCTTCACCAAAGCAGGCGGTAAAATCAATTAAAGGGGCAGGGCGCATATTTATCACTGTATCAGCCTTAATTACACTTTATCTAGCTTTCAATACCTCCTCCAAGACAAAAAAGGACACGTGTGTGTGTGTGTGTTACTTTTAAGTGTGCGTGTGCGAGTGAATGAATGTATGGAGATAAGGGGGGTTTGCAGAGGAGCAGTACAGTGAGGATGAGTGAGAACGAAGTGATAAGTGTATTGATCTATGGAAGTCCATCAGGCCCAGGACTCAATATGCCCCGAGAGCTGTGACTTCCTAGTCTTACACACACATACACACAGACAGAGGCACGGACACACACACACACACTACAAGGCTACAAAGATTCTTTGTTCTCATATGTGTCATACAGTATGTGGGTTATACAGTCCAAACAGTCTTGATCAGATTTCTCAGATTAGATTACTTGTAAACAAACAATTGTCACCTATGAAGTCAATATTGCTGCCTGCACCTTTTCAAATCAGTTGGATGGCTATTTTATATTATCCAGTTGATCAGTAGGATGGAGAGTTTTCCCAACAAGTAAAGGCACATGTATTCCTTCAACTAAAGGGCTGTCATTAAAAAAATGACATCCGAGGTGCAATTGCATGAACTACTAACCATTTTCTTTACTAATGAATTAACAAGATTAAGAGTTTAAAGCCAAATTACCGGCTCTGTGAGGTTGTACTTGAGCTAAATGCTAACGTAAGCATTCTAACATGCTCACAATGATAATGCTAACATGCTTATGTTTAGTAAGTATAATGTTAACTATGTTCACCATCTTAATTAGTCTATTAGTATGCTAGCATCAGCTAATCAGCATTGAACACACATAGAGATGAGGCTGATGTAATGTTTCGCAGGTATTCGATCAAAAACCAAAGAAATGGACAAATCAAAAATCTGACCTGATGGTGATGCTAAATTAAATATCAGGAGATCGCCAAAGTGATTATAGTGAAAATAAATGGCTGCACCAAATTTAACACCAATCCATCCAGTAGTTGTTGACAGTTCACTCAAAACCACAAATTTCAACCTCATGCTAACACTACTGGGAAAAGTCACAGGATCACCAAAATCATTGAGATTTATCCTGTAGGGACGGTGAAAGTCTGTATAAAATTTCATAGTAATCCATCCAATAGTTGCTGAGATATTTGAGTCTGGACCAACCAACTGACTGACTGACTGTGCCATTCACAGAGACACGTCGCTAACGAGGCTAAAACTGGTACAGCAGCATAAAGAAAGTTCATTTCATTGTGAAAAAAAGATGATAAACACTGTGGTTTAGGTTTATTCACCATCTAATTAAGCAGAAATTACTGTAAAACACTGTAAAAAGACAAAAACAATGAGGTACTGTAGCAACATTTACCAGTGAACTACAGAGCAAAACTGGGTTTAAATGAGGCTGATGAGGTCTGAGGTCCGGGCCTCATCTGTCAGGCAGCTGAGAGATGTGGGTTATTGTAAGTGGATCTTTTAAATCATCTATAATGAGCCTATTCACTCTGGCCGGGTCGTGCGGTTTGAAGGGGATGAGGTCTGACGTTTTTTGGACAAGAAATATGAGCTTCGTCATCGTGTTTACTCGCCGCCCGCTGATGCCTGAGTTCTGCTTAGTCACCGCTGTGCCGAACACAGCAGGGGTAAACAACAGGAGTCCCTCTCCGTACCTGAGTTTCCCCTCACACAAATACACAGAGTAGTGTGACCTCACACAGCCTCCATCCACCACACACACACACACACACACACACGCGCGCACGCACACATACACAGTCACCCATAGAGGGATGAGAAAATGCAGCAAACAAAGTCCTCCTTAATGGCGGCCTGTTTCGAAAAGACGGAGAGCACTTGAAAAGCCGACCCTTTGAAAGTAAAGCCTGGGGCGTGGAGCTGGACCACAAGAGGAATGGTTTTCTCTCTTTGTCTTCAAAGGGAATGGCACACACCAGGAGTATAATGGGAAATGTAATTTGTTCATCTCTCCATTAGTTATTTATTTACTTTCTTTTACATTTTTCAACTCTTTTTTCTCTTTTATTGCTTCAGTTAAGACATTTTGCTTCTCCTGAGCAACTTTTTGAATGGGACAAGTTCACTCACTGGAAAATTTGAGCGTTTAAGTCAGATTTTTGCTAGAAAAATAAGCCTCTTTATGTCTAAAAGCAATGAAACTGGGGAGGAAATCAATTTTTCAAACAACAAATTGGCGTAGAAAATGTCTGATGTACATTACTGGCATCCTTATCTGATAAAAATCCAATATTTATGAAACACTTACAATGCTCACCGGTTCAGGAGACCCGTTGCCATGGTCATCGGGTGGGGGCGTGGCTGTAACCTCGAAGGGCGGGGCCAAAGCTGAGTCACTGCTGCTTCTCACTAACAGAGGTGTGTCTGGGAAGAGAGAGTTGGAGACGGAGAGAAAAGGGGTGAGAGAGGTGATGTCAGCCAGTTGTTCACTTGCATAATTTGCTGGTATGACAGTGTAATTTCTTTTATTTGTTACACTTCGCAAAGAAATCATATTGTATTTGATTTCTTAAACTCCAAACACACTAAAGATCACGGGAGAAGGTGGAGAGAAAAGAGGGAAGACTGTTTTCTTTTTTCTTTTGGCAACTTCCACATCAAGCAGCTGGACTGCCTTTTATTGAAATGAGCATCAGGGAGGTTCAAAGGGTTCAACGAATCCCTGGTAGCTCAAAAAAAAAAAAAAATGCTGATTCATCACTGCATGACGAGGGAAATGTATATTTAAGACATTGTAATCCTGAACCTGAGAGGCTTACATTGGTTTTAGAATGACTCTCAGATCCTGAGAGTTGATCAACCACCTCCCCATCCTTCCAGCAAAAACGCCCAAACCCCACACCCACCCACAGTGTACATTTTCATACGACCAGCTGTTGCCTACACACACCCCCAAACACACACACACACACTTACCACAACCCTTCCCCGCAGCCCAAAGGAGCTGGGAGAGGGAGAGGTAACATGGGCAGGTCTGAATCCACAATAAAACAATTCAAAAGAATCTAATTTGGACCTTTGTGCTGCCTCTTGCTTTTAATATCCACCCCAGAGGGAGCAGACAGGGTATTTGTGGATGTAAAACCCGTACCGGGGTGTTTTCAAATTTGACTCGACAGAGGAGAAAATAAAGACAGGGGAGAGAAAAAAAGGAGAAAGTGTGAGATAAACAAAAAGAGAAGGAGAGAGCCGAAAGATATTGACACAGGAGGAGGGAGGGGAGCGCCAAGCAAGAAAACTGAGAGACGCAGAAAGGGGAGGCAAACAAAATTCTCTCCTTTCCTGTAATCAATCTCTCTTTGGAGGGTCAGTGACAGGGTCCTGGTCTAACGTGGTCGGAATAGAGAGAGCAAAGGAGGAGAACAAGTAGGAAAGAAGGAATTGGCAAGGGTCACGGTGTGTGTTTGCGGTTTGTGATTGTAGACAGATGAAAAATGATCATTCCAGCCATCCCCACAAATATCCTTTCTGCCTCAAACAATCTCCACATGTTCGCTCATCCAATGTTGTGTTCATGTTTGTCTAATAATTTGCATTAATTACAATAAATTATTGTCACCAGTCCCAGTCTCACCCTCCATCTGTCTTTGTTTCACACTTTTTTTTTTCTCCCCCTACCTTCCCAGCACAATGCTGACTCACTATCACTGATGTGAGGGGATTTCAAAGGTGTTGAAAAGCATAAAATGTTTCAAAATGTTTGCTTCTTTTAAATTTCTCTTGTATTCAGTTACTGATTTTTCTCTTTGCTTTATTGGAGGAAATCAACAGAAAAGTGGCCTGATGTGATTTAGAGAAGCAGAATTCATGTAGAAATGTTAAGCAGAAACCACACAGAAAAACAATATGATTTGCGGTAATGAAATGTGCTTTGATTTAACGCAAACATCCAGAAAAAAAATAGCAGACATCAGAAAAATACATCAGGCAGCTCTCCAAAGTATCAATGGCTTCTGTTTTCTGCATTCGATTAACCGTTAATCTTATGTGCATCTAAAATAGGTCAAATACTATCTGCAGATATATTCAATGTTATAAAATGGGTCCCTGTGTTAAGTGAATTGCAGAGGCAGCACGAATACATAAAAAGACGCAAATTTGCCCAAGGCAGCGCCGACTGAAGCGAAGACATGTCCGCAGCAGTTGAAAATGTTTCAATTGGAGCGCATAAATCTTCGAAGTCTTTACCACTCAAATTCAAACCACAAACATACAGAGTTAAGAGAAAAAAATAGATTTGGAGGAAAATAAAGAAATGGAGTTGCAAATGAGTAGCAAAATGTTAAGGTAGCACACAACATAAAAGTTGAAAAGAATGTGGATTATGTTGCTACTTAAAGGTGCAGTGTGTAGAATTTAGTGGCATCTAGCTGAACAGACTTGGCAGAAACATAATATCCATAAGTATGTTTCAATGAGTGTATAATCACCTGAAAATAAGAATTGTTGTGTTTTCGTCACATTAGAACGAGCCCTTTACATCTACATTGGGAGCGGGTCCTCTTCCACGAAGGCGGCCATGTTGCACCACCATGTTTCTACAGTAGCCCAGAAGGGACAAACCAAACACTGGCTCTAGAGAGGGCCTTTCACAGTTCTCAGCCACCGTAGGGTCCTTCTTCATGCTTGGAGGGGGAGGCTGAGGGGAGGGGTATTCATTGGGTTGCAATTTGCAACCTCACTGCTGGATGCCACTAAATCCTACATACTGCACCTTTAAATGTTTCAGCTTGCATCACCACTTAAGATACTGTGAGGTTTATAAGGTTACTTTAAGATAAAGTGTTTTAAGCTAAACATTGTATTTGTACACTATTGCTTTCATTCAAATTGTGCAACTTCAGAGAGCGCTATTTTTACTTCTTCACATTGTCCAAGAGCAGCACATGGTAAAATTTACAAGTTTAGAAAGGCCATGTTAAGAAAGCAATAAAACTTAATGGATGGTTTTTACCCTCCCGTACCCACCTGTCTGGTACATTCAAGGAAAGTGAGCGCAGATAAAAATACACACCAACATGTACACTGAAGAGAGAGCATGTTTCAGGTTTTAAAAAGGTAACGGCTAACACTCAAACAAAATGTGTTTTGTAGCAGGCCTGCTGAACAAAATACTAAAGAAGTGAATAGAAAGTGAGAGATCCAGCAAGTGGGGAAAAAAGTTGGCACCTCCTCTTACAGAGTGATAAACTGCAAAACATTAAATCAAACTGCGAGGACAGCTGGACTAAATAACAGCACTTTAAAAGAATGGATCCTCTAGATTTTACAGCTTCTGAATGATGAACTGTAAGAAACGACTTATTTCCAAAGTGGCTGTAATGGATTTTCTAAATGAGCTCTACAAATAGGCTGCATCACTACGAAACCTCACACATGACACCACACACACACACTTATACTTCACCACAATGTCAATTATGCGACTTTGTGAAGTGACCAAGGCCGCTCCATGGTCACAGTCAGGGTCCATTACCCAGCGCTCAGCCCCATAAATCCTCCTCCATTTATCCATCGCAGTCAAATCTGCCTCCATCAATCCTCCCACCACTTAGAGCATCGGCCGCCTGTTCCAGCCATGTGAAGGAACCTGAGGGTCACTAGCATTGACCTCTGACCTGTAGTGACTTCCAGCGGGTCAATCCGTGTCACCGGGGTCGCAGATATTGATGAGAGTGACAGTTTTAACTCTCTTAGGTCAACCGCCGTTTGGACGGTCATAAACAAGATTGCCTCAGAGGAATTACTAATCAAAGGTGACTGGTTTGTTAGAAATGGACTTAAGCTGCTCGGTTGTTTACATGCCTAAACAATAGCAGCATATATCAGTATACAACCTCATCAAACTGACTTGGTGACATCTAGATTTAGAGACCTGATGAATAATCCTCCGCTACTCTGCCAAGGCAATAAAAAGACGCCCAACTAAATCATAAATAAAGCGAGCGACTGCTAATGTGTCAGCACCTCTCTTCCACACTGATCTAAGTCAGGCTTCACCCATGAGTTTCTTCATATATCTGGTAAAGTTACACTTTTATAAGAACCGGTGATGGAATAGACCAGATTGCATGCAATAAAACCTACCTTACATTTTCAGATCCTTAAAAATTAATTATTACATAACTAGAGAAGAAATCATTTACTTTAAATAATTGGCTTTTTGCAAAAACTAAACTGTTTCTGATCTAAAAAGAGGTCTCTCATTTGATTAAATGATAAAAATACTGACTCAGTGTAAAAGTCAGTCTTAAAGCAGCGTGGCATCTGTAGCCCTCAGGAACTAAAATTCATTCATGCACTCTACTCGCAATTTTTTTTTATATATATTTTAAGATCACAGACATTTTCTGACTTGAACATGCACTCTCCTGCCAAAAGGGGTGGAAGCACTAAAGCTCTGGATGTATTTTAGGTTTGCTAATTTGACAGAACCGTGCGCCCCAAAGCCACAAGGTACTCTGCAACTTTAAAATAGACCCCACCCACCAAACTCATCTCTGTGACCACTTAACAGGCCAAAAAAACAAATGCTAACACTTTGAAACACACCCAAGTTATGTTCATCCCTTATCTTTCCGCTGAGATTTGTGTAATTGGAGAGACCTGAAGAGGCCTTGTGAACTTTGCCAGTTCTGTGTTTATCTGCCTCCGACTCTCCATCTGCGGCTCTCTGCCTAACGAGGTTGCTTATGCAATTCTGGGAACACAGAGGTTTATTTTGAGAATTTCCTCTTGTTTTCAGTTCTGAGAAAGTCCTGTAAAGCTGCAGTGCTAGTTCACTGCCAGGGCAGGATGAAAACAAGGATGCATCATGTTTCTGTCTGACTGTCTTTGACTGTGTGTATGTGTGTGTGTGTCTAAGTACACACATTAATCAGTGTGTGAGCATTTGTTTGCCTTTGAGTTTGCACGTGCAAGCATGCGTGTGTACGTTTATTATGAACACTGACACCGCTTCTGTGTATATTTATATTTGTGTGTGTGTGTGTGTGTGTGTGTGTAGCCACCAGGGTGGTCTTGTTTCTCTGGCAATCGATACAGCAGCCAGGCTCAGGCTGCTCATGGGATGATGTGATAAGGACTCTCTTCCTAGAAGTGTGTGTGTGTGTGTGTGTATATGTGTATGTCCATGTAGCAGCGGATCAATGCAGGTCTAATCATCCCACTGGGGCAGTGTGAAGTCCAATCACCCTGTTCAAACAACTGGCCCAACCTGACACACAAACACTTTGATGCCTGACTGATTGCTGAATTACTTCTTGTCCTGTCCACCACCACTCAGCGCGATTACATGCACAGTATAACCAGATTATTAGGAAAAATCAGGTTATGGTCATAGTGTGATTTAAGCATTCACGTCGTTTGCAGTAACCAAATTTTCCCAGTAACCTCAGTTAACATTATTTGTTGACAGATGTCAGGAAGGATGCGTTGTAGCCTATGTGACACATCTTATCCCCTCCAGCCTCACCGCCTCCAGGGAACTCACTTTTGTTTGTTGGCACATTAGCAGAAGTTTTACACATGACACATTAATAAAGTTATGTTTACTCTGATTTTGACCTTAATTTCACTTTGATAACCAAGTTAAAGTGTTTATATACAGTCTATGACAGCTGTGGTACAATAATCTGCCAGCCAGTATTGCCTTTATCTAGTGTTGTTTTGCATTCATTGCTTTTCTATATACAATAATCCTGCACACTGGCAAAGTCTTGACGAGCTTCATCACAGGTTGACACCTGTCAAGAAACATCCTTTCCATATCTCCCAGAGGCGACATGCATCAACTCTTCAGAAAATCATCACATTTACTTCCTGGATGGGGAAACCTTGGCTACTGAACCTTGACTATTCTAGATACTACTCCTACTGTCGTAATGACACATTTAGTATGTGCTTCACGTGCCAAGTCAGTTTTATCGGTATAGTTTAAAATCACAAATGTGCCTCGATTGATGACAATGGAAAAAGCTGCTGTTGCTGAGACAAGTAAGTTGCGCTGATTCAAATATTATATGTAGGACTGGTTAGACTGAGAAGAAGAAGGGTTCAATCTAGAGCTGCAACAGTAATTGACAATTTTCTGACATTTTATAGACCAAACAACTAATTAGTTAGATTAGAGAATAATGAATGGTTGCAACCCTAGTTCAATGATGTTGTTAAGATAAAAATAGTTCCATGATTGCATGTAAATGTACTGAATGAAAGCTAATAAATAAAGGCTAATTGCGAGAAGTCTGGAAAAATAAACCTACACAGCTGCCAAAATCTTCAAATTTTGACACTACAAAATCTTAAAATCTGGTGCATTGCACATCTCTCTACCAGGTCTGACTGTCTCCTTCCCATCACTTTGTCACAGACTCGAGAAGTGATGTTACCCCGAATAATCCGCATACTAGATGTGATGTAACACCCGGTTAAACAACCAGTCTTTTTACAGCAAAAAGGCAGAGAAAACACACGCAGACACACACTCCCCCCCGAGACCTTCCCGCAGTGGATGGATGACTAGTTTTGGGTGTGTTGAGTTGTTTAACTTGCGTGCTGGGGTTCTTTTGTCATCACATGTGTGTATGTGCGTGCGTGTGTGTGTGCGTGCGTGTCCCGATGACAAAAGCAGCCTTATTGCATCAGTCTGGCTCTATATGAGGGGCGTCACAGGGTCACATCATAACTAAGTTAGTCAGGGTTCAACAGGGCTGGAGAGCAGGATGAGGGGGGGGGGGGGGCTAGAGAGTGGGGGTAGGAAGAGGTCCCACTGGGTTAAAAACGGGGTGGAGCGGGTGTATTAAGGGGGGGGGCTGGAATTAGTCCATTCATGCTCGGCTGGACCCTGAGCATGCTAACAGGCTACAGTGCTAATCTAGTTAGAGGCGGAAGCCATGCAGAGTCTGGGAGAGTAGGGAAGGATGGGAAGGGGTGGGGGGTAAATAGGAGGTATCAAGTCGGGGCGGGGGGTGATGGGTCAGGGTCTAGGGTGCCGGGTGGTGAGCTGGATGGCAGGTGGTTGAAGCTGAATAGTAGAGTAGGCAAGATATGACTGAGTGGAGAGGAGAGGGGGCAGATAATGGGGCATGGGGTGAAAACAGGCAGAGGGATGGCAAAGGGCAGGTGTATGTGTGTGTGTGTGTGTGAGGGTCACACTGTTCCTCAACAGATGGAGAGAGCGAAATGAAAGGGTGACATAGCCGCCCAGTGATTAGTCAGACCCTTGTTGAATCACATGCAGGCTCATTTAATCTTTTCTTTCTTTGTCTTTAACTTTGTTGCTTGTCATTCAAAAAATATTTCATTACAAGGCAGTGAAAGAGAAACAGATGACATGTACAGACATAAATCGTGCTCTAGATTATTTACAGTGAGATATATTTATAGGCAGACAGAAGGTAGCCTAGACAGAGCAGATAGGCTCCCTCGGGCTTCTGACTGCCGAGTCTTGTGATGATGTTTCCCCACTAGAAATACATCATGACCCAGTAACTGTTTACTGACTGCTAGGAAAATACATCAAGTGCAACTGCATATGCCCTGTTTGATCACTATCACTGAACTCCTAACAACCCCTGAAATGTTTTTTGAAGTTGACCCTGACTCCTGACTCTGCGAGTAAAAACAAATCGCTCAAGTATTATATATATATATATATATATATATATATATATATATATATATATATATATATATATATATATATATATATATATATATATATATATATATATATATATATATATATATATATATATATATATATATATATATATATATATATATATATATATATATGGAACAAGAGCAGGACAGATCAGAGGAAAAACAAGATGAAAATACTCACATGAAAACACATATATCTTACTGCGGCACTTTTATATCACACATGATCATTGTAAAGACAAAGGATTAGTTGTTGCAGCTACACGCGCTCTCTGCAACTGACTCATCACCGTAGGAATTGAAGCTTTTCTACTACTGCGTTCAGTTGAATGGCTCTGGATAAAAGCAACAGCTAAATGCCAAACAAATACATGCAAATGCAAGGCAAACAGAACAGGAGGAGGCGGACTTTTTTTATTTTGAGTTTTTTTTTTTTTAAAGGAGAGGGAGAAAGAGGAGGATAGAAATGGGATATTGGCAACAAATTAAATAAAAAGAGTTGTGGTAGTGAGATGGGAGAGAGAGGAGAGGATGAAGGCTTTGCATCATAAAAAAATAAAATAAAAAACAGCTTGTCAGGAGTGTTTCTAGAACATCTGCATAATGTAAAACTACACATTCTCACACTGACATTTCACTCTTTCTCTACCTTTCAGTGAGAGAAATGACATCATCCTAATGATATTTTGAACTTTTTTTTTTTTTAATTATTTCATCATCATCATTCGCCTGTCTGTCCACTTGCTGACAGTCATGCTGACAGCACAGTCAGATCCTAAAAGACAACGTTACTTAAAGTGTGCAACAGGAGGCACAGAATGTGTTTAACTGGGATAATGAGAGTCACACTCATTACATGCATGTCAGCCTGAGACGTTGGTCAGGCTATAAAATGACAAAAAACATAATTAAGTAAACATGAATTTATCAAGATATTTACTATCTCAGGAGCATTCATCATGTCGTTCAGCCAAAGCTTCGACTATTTCCTTTGTTTTTGTAATTAAATAATTAACGTAAAGCACAATTTTGTTAATTTAGTAACCGATTTGTGTGGATTAATGTAGCGGTAGGCGGTCGTCTCGTCAATCCGTTATATAAATAAGTACCCAGATGTGCTGTTGGTGGCTCTCGGTGTGAGTTACGTATGAAAACAAGAGCGAACTGAAGTGAGGAAACGTTGGGTGAGGACGACAGGAGACGAAGCTGCGTCAACGCTTGCATCTGTTTTCACACGCCATCGAGTTACAGGCCAAAAAATCTCTCTTTACGCACTAAATTCAGCTCACAGCTGTTCTACAAATGTATTTTCAGACTGTCTCTTGCTCTCACATGCAGACACATATACACCTCCTGCTGTCTCATTTGTCACACGCGCAAAAAAAAAAAAAAAAAAGTGAAAGTGTTGATTGAGCATTACTTTAGTTTCTCGGGTGGTTTTTTTTTTTTGAGATTTTCTTGCATTTAAAGCTGCAATATCTGTGTTGTCCTACACAACAAAATATCTCATATTACCCAGAAGAGGAATATTGAATTCTAATAAGTTAATATCAGCTCTAATGGAGTGATAAATGCTTTGTCATGAGATGAAGATGACATACTGCCTTTGAGGATGGCCTCGTTGACTTCAATCTCCCCTCTCATTGGCTCCTGGGGATGCAGGTGGGAATAGTAGTGGAGGGGCTCCGGGCTGGGGGCGGCACTGGAGTAGCCGTTGGACATGTTGTCTCTGGGACTGTCTGGCTGTCTCGTGCGCTGGACATCGTCGAACACCGCCACCAGCTGGAAGAGACACACACACACACACACAGTCACACTGTGTTCCTAAATATTATGAATATTAAACATCATGCGAACACAATCTGAAAGGAACAAGCTTTCCTCAAGAAGCGTGACAGTCTAAACAATGTGATTTCTGGCATACAAACGAGCTGCAAACACACACACACACACACGAGCAGGCAGCTAGGTTATATAGTGTCTCCACTGTGCCATGATCACAGCGAGGCTTTTATGTGATTTATCTTGCCAACAGTGGGGATGCAACCTGCTTCATTCTGCCAAGTGTGCAGATGTGTGTGTGTGTGTGTGTGTGTGTGTGCAAGGAGAGCAAACAGAGCTGGATTCACAGCTCATTCGCCCTCAAACCTCTTACAGCGTATATAACACACGCCGGCAGATGCCACTTCAGCAACACAAAGACTTTTTTTTTTTTTTTTTTCCTTTTTGAACAAAGGAGGAAAACCTGACCAACAATTCGGCAGAGGCCGCTTCAGAAGAGTTAACGCACGCGTCGAGGCGAGACGAGGTGAGGTGCGTATGTATGAAATTAGCACTCAAATGAGATCTGACACGAGAATGAGAAGCTGTCAAACACAATGACACGGCTGCCACAATGAGACAGGGTGGCCAAATGAACAGGGGATGGAGGGCCGGAGGACGACAAACAATCCTAATTGAGACAGGGACATGATGGCAGATAGAGCGAAGGGGAAGAGGTGTGTGTGTGTGTGTGTGTGTGTGTGTGTGATGACTGCAGGATCGTTCCATTGCGGGTACATGGTTTGATAAATGGGCGCGTGGCGGCGTGACGCTCTCATTAGAAGCTGCTGGCGAAGGAAACGACCACTTAATGAAAAGCAATAACTGCAATGGAACGAGGGAAGGAAATAAAAACAACAGACGAGTGGAGGACGTCAATTAACAACAAAGAAGCGCGGAGGATGTTTGTGTGTGTGTGTGTGTGTGTGCGTGCGCCTGTGTGCTTACGTGTCTGTGAACAATAAGCACGGAGGAGGAGGAGAAGGCGAAATATGCATCATCCATCACACCGTGACGCCGCCTCTCACCTCAACCTCCCGTGATTCAATATCCTCATGACACCTGGCCAACGCCAATGCAAAGAGATTCATCTAATGCATTCATGTGTGTGTGTGTGTGTGTGTGTGTGTGTGTGCACGTGTGTGAGCATTTAAGAGAGGGAGTGAAAGGAAAGATGAGGAACTGAGTGTCTGGCAGATGCAGAGAAGAGAGAAAAAGAAAGACCGAACGCCAGGAAAACAATCTGATTGCGCCGCTTGATGGATGCTTCTCAAGCTCTTTCTCTCTTCTTTATCTGCTTTCCTCTTTCCCTCCTTATCTCCTTCCCTCCCGAGCCTCCGTCTCTTTTCTCCAAACTCGCTGACAGCATCAATCAAAAGAAGACGTCTCGGAGCAGTAATGTGATGTGCGCACGCACGCACGCAGCGTCGAGCACGTACGAAGACACAGTTTCCCCTCAGAAAGATTTATCCGTTCTGAACAACAACAACAACAACAACAGCAACTTCTTTTAATGTGCGGAAGGGTGGTGATGATTTGCTTTTTCGGGGAGTTTGTTTTTGTGGCTGACACAGCCGGGGAGTGATGCTGATGAAGGCCGCCCTGCTGCTTCCACTCATCACTCAATCAAACACACAGTATCAACAAAATGAATCATATATTTCTCAGTTTAGAACAAGTTGAAGCATTGAAAACTGGAGTCACTGTAATTCAGTATTGATGGGGACTTTCTATAATGTACTCTGTAACCCGTAACCCTTCAATTTAAGGGGACATCCAATCAAAGGCCTGGTATCCTCATTGAAAATTCAATCCAGAGCATCAAAAATCTGACAAATAAAAACACGATTGATAATTTAAATGAAAAATTAAACGTTACATGAAGCCTTAATTACAAAAATATATATATATAAAAATGAAATAGATTTCTCCCTTCCCCCCCTTTGGTATCTAGTAGTTTTAGTTGTATTTTCTCAGGGTTTTATGAATATATCTGTCTTTCAAATGTCTCCCTGCCACCCCATACGATGAAGATGAACAGAATTTTATGATGATGTTCATAGCACTTAAGCTCAACAGTAAAATCTCTTTCCAGAAAACAAGCTACTCCAGATAATCTGCAGAAGAGGGACTATTTCTTCAGTAGAAAGTAGTTCCAATGAAAACTTATCCAAAGTAAACATTGCGGTGGCAGAAATCTCAGATACAAACAAAAACCAAAACATACCTGCTTGCCTGAGAGGTAAATGAGGAAATGTGTTGTTATTATTTGAGTGATCTGACCCTTTAATATTGTAAGATTTTCCTCCTCATGGTTATGAAATAGCTCGGCTTCATGTGCTGGCACAGAGGCATTAAAGATTATGTTAAAGCCATCAGCCGGGCCTTTCCCTGCAGACACAACAATCATTAATGTTGTGAAATACAAGGAAACTTGGGGGGGAAAAGAAAGCTTATTTTTCAAAAAAAAGGCGCACACGGTGTTTTTGAAATTCAATCCGTCAAATATATCACCGACGTGCTCTTTTGGAGGACCCTGTGCCCCAAGATAAAGAACAGCACCTTGAATGTTTCGCGGTGTGTTTGTTTAAAAACACACAGGTCTCTCTCTGTCCCTCCTGACTGTGATTAGTATTCTAGGAAACAAATCACCTTATTTTTCCTGCTGCGTCCGTAGGGGGATATTGATATGGACCTGGGGAGCCTGCATGTCAACCGCTGCTGAATAATGTGACCCCTTTGTCTCATTTCCATAACACACACACACACACACACACGCACACACACACACTGATATACCCGTGCCAAATACAAATGACTGAGCCCTTTATATTGTCATGTTATGATCGTCTGTAAATCACGACACGGCGTGTGAAACCAACGTGACCAGACTGGCTGAGAAGAGTGTGTGTGTGTGTGTTGCAGAGCCAAAGCGATTATCATGACATACATGAAAGCCATATACAATACCATGCATGAAGCAGAGATAGAGATAAACTGTGTCTGTGGGTATTTTCGCTCATACTCACCGCCTGAGGCTCAGAGTTATAAAATGTTGCAATATACAGGATGTGGCCTACGGCAGACAAATCATACTTATTTTACCCAATTTTATAGAAAGGCATGCATACACCCACCCAAACATATCCTAGAATTCTTTTACATAATTTCAGATCATATAATATTCTTCGAATTATTCTATAATGAAGAAAGATGATTTTCTTTTTTGTTTTAACCACTTCCCATCAACTGACTTTTTACTTTGCCGGAGGGGATTTCAATCACTCTTCTAAACTACATTTCCAAGAATGCATTTCAACCTTTGGGGGGAATAATAATGACAGTTATGATAGTAAAATCAAGAATAAAAAAACAAGGAGAGTTGTGATCCAAATACAAAAATGCTGACAGTCTTATGGCTGCTTCATATTCTGGTTTATTGAAATCAGTATCTCTGCCTCTTATATGATGGATTCTTCTAAAGAAGAAGAAGAAGAAAAAGTGACATTTATTTTTGATGTACAAGACGGCTGACGGACTTTAGCTCAACTGTTTTGAGGGTTTGATTTGTCAGAGCAGATCGAGCACAGGTGTGATCAATAACATTAACGATGGCTGCGTTCCTTTTAAGTGTCCCAGTAGTGAGCTGGCTGACTATAAAAACACCTATGAAATATTAAAGGAATATTTAGACATTTTGAGAAATATGCTTACTCGCGTTCTTTCTGAGACTTAGAGGAGAAGATCAATAGCGCTCTCATGTCATGTCTGTAAACTAAGTGAGGAGTTGGAGCCAGCAGGGTATTAGCTTCTTTATGATCATAGTCAACATGCAGCATAAATACACTAACAACAATACAGTAGGCCTTTTTCAGAGAGTACATTTGGACATGTCACAGTAGGAAACGCACAAGTGTAAATAATACAATTAATGATGGTACATGTACATAACAGAGCCATCGTTAAGCTTATAAGCAACACCTGTGCCTTTCCTACTATGACAAGTCAAAACGCCTGCTGTGAGAGAAGCCTTTTGTTTACATACTGTAACGGTAGCAAGCATCTCCACGTCTGTGCTGCCACATTAAATCAATTCTTTTTATTATTAAAACAGCTTTTTATGGGCATCTTCAAGGCTGCTGTGCAGTAACCGAGCCTGACCTTTGACCTCCTGATCACAAGGGGGGGGGGGGGTTTCTTTACTGTGATCAATAAACTTACACATTTTTATGATTGCTAATACTTTCTCACGGGCTGCAAGAGCACGACAGCCGATCAGCTACAGAGGTCGCATGGAATCGTGGTTTATTAACAGCCAGGATATGAAATAATCCCAGCTGTAGATGCTGTTTACATGTTGCAACTCACAGATGGAACAGTTGAGTGTTTTTAAATAATTGATGTACTTGCTAAGAATTAATTAGTTAAACACAGCTCTTCCTGTATAGAACACACAGGGGAGGAGATAGGTTCAGCATAGACACACACACACACACACACATATATATATATATATGCCATCAGGGATGTTCACATGCTGTATGAAACCATTTTTAAATACACACACACACACCACAAAAACACAACTATTTAGACATTATATGGATACAATCTCAAACACACACACACACACACACACACTTCACAGTTCGAGGATAAACAGTGCCACCTTGCTTTAGTCAAACACTACTGCATGCTGGTACCACTCAAGCCTCCAGCCTTTACATAAGCATCAGCTACACACACACACAACCTCACAAACAAACATACACACTTCCCCTATTTCATCCGCTCGTACTAATCAACCCATTTTTCTTCTCCACTCTCATCGCTGTCTAGCATTGCTCTGTGTGTGTGTGTGTGTGTGTGTGTGTGTGGTACTAGTCTATTGAGATGCTCTGCTTTTGTGCTGTTGTCATTTATCTTACGACTACCCCCCCCACCCTTTCTCTCCGTTTTCTCTCGCTCACACTATTCTTCATTCTTTCTTTGAACGAGAGATGCATAATTCAGAAGGAGCGCACAGCATCCTGACAGTAGTATAGTAACCCAATCATCTTTCTCTCTCTGTCTCTCTCTCTCTCACACACACATATACAGTACACCATATGGAGACACACAGTGGAAAAACACAGCTTCTGGCTCACACACACTTTCTTCACTTAAGTACAGGTTTAGAAAGACTGTTTTAGACATATGCTTTTTTTTTTCAAGCGCTAAAATCTTAAGCACAGAATAAACCTCCCACTCTCAGTGTCTTGACTCGACTGCAGCGAATGAAAGCCTGACGCCACCTGACGATCTGACTTAGCGTATGTATACGTTTCTGATCGCGCCGTGGCTGAAAGGATTCCAACTGCAGTTTACAGTCAACTGATGGAACTGTGCGGGAAAAACAAACACTACCTCCATATGGCTCCTAACTGCGCGGTTGTGCATCTGCTGTTGTTTTTTCCCCCCCCATTCTCTGAATTTCAAGCAGCTGAGGTGTGACAATTCTGGTGAGTCAAGAGTTCACAACAGCAGAAGTTTGCCCCCCCCTCTCCCACCCTCCGTGTTTTGAATCAGATGCTGTTCGACAAAGAGCGGTCGCGATGTGTAGAGAATGGGTTCCGCCGCGGTTGTAAAGCGGGATGAATATTGACAGGGCCCTGAGACGGAGGGGTGAAGAGTCTCGACCTGACTGGGAGGAAATCTGGCTCTTGATATCTGTGGCATCATATGAGAAATGAAAATCAATTTAAAACAAGGCGAAGCCGCTTATTTGCCTTTTTAGAAGCGCTAGCAGGTCATTTTAATTAGTCATACTCTAAATTATGAAAGATACCAATCAGATATTGCCATATCAAGAGACATTTTATGATAGAGTCTTGTCATAAAACTTTTTTTTTATGCCTGCGCTTGCCTATCATTTATATTTTATTATAGTTAATGATTTACATCATTTCCTTAAAACGCCTCTGGATAGTACCGAGAGAAGTCACCTGCAGCTGTCAGATTTAGCTTTAGAGGAAGAGCATAAATGAAGGGCTGCAACTAACAATTGTTTTCAATATCATTTAAAGATCCCTTCCACTCAAAAATGTGTTCTTCTCATCGTTTCTTCACTTGGACGCTTGAGCTTCACCGTGCAGACTGATGTGAGTGCAGAGTTCGACACTAGGAGTCTGTTTTCATTCATCTGCTGAAGCGGGAAAGTTTCTCTGTGCTCACTGAAAGTCTGAGTTAAACCCGTGTACATACGAGCATGATTTGTGACATCACAGCTAGTTTGGAGCCAATCATAAGCCAATATGAAACTTTAACAAGTGTGGTGAGGAAACAGGAACCCTATATTCACTGTGAAGAGACTTTCCAGTGAAGTAGGAGACATCTCTTGTCCGGCAGTTTTGAAATGGAAAATATTTGCACATTCATTTTTTTTTTTTTTTTTTTACAATTAATCATTTGGTCTACAAATTCCAAAAAATGTGAAAAACGCCTGTCACTGCTCAGTTCCCAGACCCAGAGATGACATCATCAAATGTCTAGTTGTTATTACAGTCACCTGCTGAGATGAATCAGACAGATCCTTTATTTCATAGAAGTGCATCGGGTCCTCGCTACTTTTATTTTTGACTCTGAGGTGCTGATAAAAAAAAAACCCTTGACATTTACCACTGCTAGTTTGGATAATTGAGGTGAGCGGGAAATACACAAAAAATTACATAACCTTGCTGCTGTTTGGTCAGTACTGCACAGGAATACAGAAATACAGACAAGTGTGATGTGATTTAGAGTAGACTGCTCCTTTAACGGACCCCTCACAATGAAAAGGGATATATGTATGTATGGAGTAAGCACACAGTTCAAACAAGACTGCATGCAACACCCTCAAGCAAAGATATACTTACATGCAGTCAAGCATGTACCAAAAACTAATCCATGTTCAAGAGCACACACTGTATACTCAACACACACACACACACACACTTCCAGGGCACCATAGAGGCCATCAGAGGAATGTTTGGCCTGTGTTATTTAAACAAGTAGAAAATTGGTTGTATTACCGGTGAGAGCAGGGCTAATCCTGCTTCTATTCCAGCCTGAATCTATACAGCACACTACCAGATGTGGGGGATTACCTCTCAGGAACACACACACCTGGCGCTGGGCCTGCGTGTACACACACACACACACACACAGGCAGTGTATAAGATTAGAAGAAGACACAAAGGCATGTGAAGAGAGACACACACTCTCCCACTCATGAACCGAAGCGAATAAACAGATGCACAATCCGACTTGTCGAGCCTGTTGTGAGGGACTCCTTAGAAATAATGAATCATATACAGAGACATCACTACTTGAACCTTTTAAATGTTTCTTTCTTTCTATTTGAAGAGGTGCCAGTAGTTCCAAATAGCAGCTAGTACTTCCGCATTGAACATAACGTCTCTTTGATGCTTCTGACAGACTGATCTAAACACTAGCGCACCAAAGTACATTCCTCTGCAGCTGTCTAAGCATTTGCATTCATGCAAATTTGGAAAATGATGACCCAGATCTCAAAGTAAAAATAGCAAACTGGAAGAATCACGACCAGGAAAATAGAAAACGCTGATAGATGTCAGGAAGGGGTTGACTTAACTCTGCTGATGCTGTAGTTTACGGTGGTGTATGGGATGAAATATATAGCAAGGTGTTGCTAATATTTAACCCTATTTCAATATATGGAGGTATAAATTTAAGCTAAACTTGTTTCACACAGAAAGAAAAACACGATAAACTTCCTGAGATCTCTTTCCACAGATATAATGCAAAGTACTATAGGATGATACTGCATACTAAATATTGGGAATCATGTGTAATGATAACAGACAGCTGTAATGCAGTGGCACAGTATTGTGAACTGTGCCAAACCAAAATTGCTTCTTTATGACTATTTTATAGGCTTTCATGCACAATTATAGTCTATACAACTTATTTAAAGTAAAAACAATTTTCTATAAAATTTCTATACTAATTTTAATGTAGATATATCTGTAGGTGAAGTGTGAAAGTTCTATTATAAAGAAAAAAAAAAATCAGATTTGACTCTGTATCGACACACCCTTAAGACACCAGAATACTTCATCACAAGTGCTTTTTGCACAGTTGAACACCTTCCGAAATCCTGTAAGGATCAGGGAGAAAACATCTGTAATACATGTAAAATAAAAACTATTAAAACATGCCCACATTAGGGTTCCATACTGGAAACTGAGATCCAAGTACTTTCTGGGAATTCTCACCAAAATCTGTTCTTTTTGTTTTTGGAAGAAAAATAGTTGTGAGAACTCAGAATTTTTAGCATGTGTGCTCCCATAGTGAAGACTGAAGCATACAGATGCCTTGCATTATTTCGATAATATAATTGGATCACCTTTCCAGCTGCAGCCAAATGTTTTGTAGAATAAGTGTGACTGAAGCAGAGGCACAAAACCTGTAACTGAAAATGCAGCCAGTTCAAACCTCCTGACATTCAACAGGTGGAGCATCCGAAGCATAAGCTAGCCTGAATCTTACAACTAATAGGACAAAACCTGGATGTTCTGAGCATCAAACAATTGTATACTTTTCATTGCCACACTTAAGAGGAATTGTCATCACTCTCTAAAGAATAATCTATGATAAATTATAGACAGCTCTGTGTTTAAAATCCCAGTTTTCCAGAGAAAAGAGGGATATATTCCCTGGAAACATTCAACTCAAATCCACCTACACCAGCAGATAACCACACACACACACACACAGATAAACAAATATAAAAGTTAGGCAAAGTGTTTCGAAAAAAAATCTAATTTGTGGACCTGCTTTAAAAACAGATTATTGTTCAGGCACACTGCCAAAAAAAAGTTTAAAAAAAAAAAAGTTCTTTATGGCACCGAAAAGGGTTGAGTTATCATTTTCTCTCTCTCAGTCTCTCTCACATCCGTTGCTTCAGCCATAGTGATGTAGCATGTGTGTGCCCACTGAGGGTTTAATATACACACACACACACACACACACACACACACTCCTACACAAAAACAAAAAAACAAGCCACCAGCTGAGGTATTGCAGTGCAGGCTATGCAGACAGGCCACATTATTATTTATGCACACTCATAAAGGGAGAGGGTAAACTCTTCATAAATCACACATGCCCGAGAGGCCGAGAAATAGAAGGAGGGGGATGAGGTGGAGGTGGAGGAGGAGGAGGAGGGAGACGAGGGGAGAGAGAGGGAGCGAAGGAGCGACGGATGTGGGTGACGGGGGAGCTCCAGGCCTCGTATTTCTCAACACAAATATCAAACCGGCTCGTTCATCACTCCCCGCAGTGCAAACACATCACTGGTGGTTACACACTGGTTCTGTTCCGCATCTGTGGACATGACACACTGACACACACACACGCAGTACACACACTTTCACTCAGAAACCTCTACCAGAACGTGTACTCTCTCGGCGCACAGAAAGTCATAACCTCTTTCTCATAAATGTGCGTAAACACGAGCACACAAACACACACTCAGACGCACATTCCCACATACACACACACAAGACGCACACGTGTTCCAGCTCGCTTTCCCCAAAAGTCATTGCCATGGCGTAATAATCAGCTTTCTTTTCCCTGTGGCCGACGCAAGGCCAGCTGCTCCCTCCCCACTCCACCTCCATCCTCCCCCCTCCCTCGTTCCCTCCTCTCGGGATCTGACAGAGAAATAGAAGGAGTGATTAACTCAGAGCTGCGAGGCTGGCGCCCTCTCACCTGTGGCTCTCTCTCCTCCACAGGCTGCTCCTCCCTCCCTCCTCTTCTCTCCATCTGCCCTCCCTTGGCATTAAACTTATATCACTCGTCACCCTCTTTCTTTCTCTCTCTCTTTCTGCCTGCCGCCTTCCTCTTCGCTTTGAAGTGATTTTAAGGATGATTTAAAAGGGCAAAATTGTATTTTTCTTTATGTAGTGCACACATGATCAATAATTTACTGCTGTGGCAACGATGTTAAGTATTTCCTGTGATTTTACGTTTCTGGGTCAGAGAGTTTCCGTGACCTAAAAGTGCTGTTTCTCGCTTGATGCTATTTCTCAGCTTAGATTACGTCTTTAGGGGTAAACATTCTGGTTTCCTCTACACTTGCTGATAATATATATATGAACTATACATTACTGACATTCAGTACTAGCTGTTGCCATGGAGAGCCAACATCACTCACAGCCTGAAGGTGTTTAATAGAGAGAGAGAGAGAAAAAGAAGCCTCTCACCTGCACATTTTTCTTACAGCAATCAACATATGCGTTTCTACCAACACGCCTTATTAGATAGTTATTGACTCAACATCAAAGCCTGGAGGGGGGGGAGAAAAAGTAGGATTTGTGCCGCGTTACGTGCGCGGAACACCATCCTGACAGCACCATCCATCCATGTTTATGAATGCGAGTGGGCTGGAAATCCCACTGCATGCTTACCTTTCTCATTAACATCAAATGAAAAATAGCCAAATTAGTATATAACGCGCGGACAGTAGCGCCGGCTCAATCTTATAGAGCAATTTAATGGAGGGAACTCAGCTCATTAACTCACAGTATATCAGCTTCTAATTAACAATCAATGCAAAAGAGACACTTATTTGCTGAAACAATTAGTCCATTAATCCATTAGAAAATGAATCAACAATTTTCTTCCCTGAACAATTTCTGGATCCACTTTATCCTAATCTCTAATCTGTGAATGTATCTTTTAAAATGTTGTTTTTAAAGAGAGTAGATTCATCTTGAGTCCAAACTCTCAAATCGCTCCTCCTCTTCATACATATATCTCCCCTCTCATGTCAGATGTGGGCTGGCTAATAATTCGAGTGGCCTATTCAGACACATTACCGTCCACAGAGCTCCATTCATTAGGCCAATCAGTTTGGTGATGAGGGTCAGAGGCAGGGGAAAGAAAAAAACAAAACAAAACAAAAACAATAACTGTGTGTGTGTGTGTGTGTGTTTGTGCATATGGCTGCGCGCGTGCGACACAATGGACGCAGATGCAGTTTCAGCTGTGTAATTGCAGCAGGAATCATTAAACATTTAACCCAAATGAGTTGGATTCGGTATTACAAGCATTTATCCTCTAGCTGCAGTGAAAGTACACGCCGCTGCACGCACACACACACATACACACACACGACCGGGAGTGTGACTTTCTGCTGATTTGAGTTATTAGCAGTTGGAGTGAGCAGAGACTCGGCGAGCTGAGGGAAAACACACCGCGCTTTTGCACACCGTCAGACAACACACACACACACACACATATATATACACTAGTCTGGGGCAATGTCATCTAGGAAAACAGATGGCGTGAGACTGGTTAGGTCAGAGAGTAGATTTGCTGTAAACAAGTTGATCTATAATAGATCATTAGCTGGATGTGATTAGCTCCTCTGCAGGCTGCTGTGCCAAAATCACAGCTAACTGATAAGGCTGATACTGACAACAAACACAAACCGAGCTGCACGCTCACAACAGTTTCAATGTGACTGAATCTGAATTTAAATATTGTCTGTTTCTCTAATTGAAATTCAAGTTGTTTTGTTTTTTTTTTTTTTCCTAAAAGGGTGTGAAGCTGCTGCAGTGGATTACACACATAATTTAAACCATGACACAAGCCGACTCTTCCGCATCCTAGTGTCTCATCCTCTACTAACACGCTGATTGTATGCACGCGTCATTAGAAAAGTGAGTCCACAGAGTGCAGTGCCCCTCTGGCCTGAGTATAGCTGCCCCACCCCTAACAGTTCCTTCTGCCAGACCACAGCAGGCGCAGGCAGGTCAGGTTGCAGTCTGACCGTCTCGCTCCATTAGGAGCTAATGGGTGGTATGATGGTGACACGGAGGGCAACACAGAGTCTGTGTGATTAACAGGAAGAGAGGCACCGAAGGACGAGATCTGAGGATGTGATGACCTGGCGTGGCCTCTATAAGTCACACACACCTACGCAACAAAAAAAAAAAAAAAAACAGAAAACGGGCCTTATCCAAACTGAATCCTGCTCTTTTGCTTCAGTGAACTGACAAATCACTTTGGAGAGGTGCCATCATTCAAAGTCAAAAAAGGTAGCGTGATAGATCTAAAGGAATTAAAATTCCAAAGTGTAACTTTATGAGAAAACTCGACGTGCGTACTGTTAAATGAAAAGCAGACGGGCACAGTGAGAATTACTTCTCCTTAAGTCTTCCTTGAGTTCTCTCATCGTAATTACAATCAAACTGGGTTTGGTGGATGTGGAAAATGCTTGTGTGTGTGTGAGAGAGAGAGAGGGAGAGTGTGTAGGGGGTATTGTTAATTGAATATAATCAGATGAAGAGCTGTTGTGGTGCTCAGATGTGGGGAGGGTGGTGGGGTTGAATCAAGGTCGAGGCTGATGAGATATGATCAAATCAGCTCAAGTGACCGAATCCCGCCGGGCACATTCAGCCGCTTCAGTCTGATGTGATCTGCAGGCAACCGTCTGACACAGAGATAATCTCACTTATTCAATATACTGTATGTTTACTGGAAATTTGAATATACTAATATATCACTAAAGTCCATGAGAATGCATGATAAATACAGAGTGTGGACAGAGATACAGAAATCCTTGCATCCAATTCAACAGCTCTGAAACAAATCTTATCTTACTGAAGCTTATACTGTTTATAAAAAAAATATAGACGTCAGGAACCTTTTATCAAAGCACAGACAGAGCATTCATCCATCTATTATCTAAACACGCCTATGAAATACAGTTTATCATGAATTATTGAGCACCTGAACGCACCAGAGGTTGGACAAAGTCACTGTTTTGTAGTCACGGCGGTGAAGTTTGAAGTAAAGTCTTAAACTTCAGGTGTTTCAGCTCATAAGCAAGTCATTAGTGTAGTAAATTGGTAGAAATAATTAACTTTTTTTTAACATTTGTATTAATTTCTTTCATATACACTTTTTTTTTTGAATTTGCAAGCATCAGGTGTGCTTTAGCATATTATACCTGTGCCACAATTACAAACATTCATCGGGTATCAAGTTTTGAAATACTTAACTATGAATATTGGACAGCAGCCACAATATAATGAGAAAACTGGCGCCTAAACTAGCAGTCTTTTTTTTTTTGGTGTTAAAAAAAAAAAACATTTCGCAACTTAGTTTCAGACATTCAAAATCAAAAATGCTCAACATGTCTTGAACCCTCCAGGCTTCAGCAGCGATGGCGACCTTAAGAATTAAATGTTCTTTCTGGTAAAAGGGCAAGAATAAAATCAATTAAGCAGACAACAGAAGGACCATAATAACTGGCTACAGGTGAGCTACAGCTGATTTATTTTATACACCCGGCAGAATACATGCGAGATTTCTAATTAATATTCAAATGTATCAGACAGGGACGGTGTTGAACGCGCTCTATCTTCACAGGTAAGGATGTATAGATGATGATTAGAATGTGAAGAGGGTATAGATTATGATTAGGCCTGCGTGCGTGTGACATTTTCTAATTAGCGCACTTGCACCTCGTGCTCCTCGCTCATCACTGGCCATTCAGACGGCGTGCGGAGTTATGCGACTATTCAGATGCCAATCAAACGCGGGCCTGCCGTGGCGGTGAATGAGGAGAATGGAGGTGAGGGGAGCGGGATGTCACCGAGCGTCAAAGGCTAATCAGCACGTCTGGCGCCTTGCAATCACGTCCCATTCACTAAACTTTTTTTTTTTCTCTCCTCTCTTCCTCTCCAGAGAGTTAGCACGTTTTAAGTAATGCTTTATTGTTGCCTGCCAGAGGAGCTGACATATGACATGTAATAAATGACTTCAAGCAAATTACCCGACATAACTTACAAGAATTCTCCTGGAGCTGGCGGAAAAAATAAAATCTACAGCGGTGTTATTTAATTTCACAGTGAGTTTTGATCGCTGAAGCTCAAGATTGGACATAAAAATCACACCGTTGTCTGTCATTTGGCCTGTAAATGGCGGGTTATAAACGACTGGACTGATTGACATTTGTGTCAAGATGAAGACCTACAAAATGCTCTCCTGACTCCAAGAGTTTGTCTCTAATTTAAAGATATTTAAAGATAAGATAGAATTTTCTTGTAAACACATACAGGTATGTTTACATGCAGTGTTTCCAGCCTCACTTTATAGATGATTTGCAAAGCATATTTTGATTGATTGATATATTTTGATTGTTTACACCAAGCTAGTAGTGGTTTAAAAAAGTTTTTTTCATTTCTAGTGCCAATTAAACTTTTTAAAACCTTAGTGTGGAGTATTAACATGTTTTTCTACAAAACCCATCAACAAAATCTCAAATTAAACCAGGAGCTTTCTGGTGAAAGAAGAACTCAACAAAATTACCAAATCTAACCACGCATTCACTTCCAGCTTTTGGTTCTTGACTGTTTTTTATCTCACTCACTGAACTCATTTTCATGGGTACCAAAAAAGCAAAAAGTCATCTGAGTCGCATCATTCATGTGCTTGTGAGCGTGCCAGACGACCTCATGCAAATGCAAGAGCGAGAGATACGAACGAAAAAAAACGGGCGCTCGCTCATCAAAACATTGCTCCATAGCACCACTAGTGGCCAAAAAAATCCACAGGGTGCCTTTAATTGGCTGCACAGAAGCCAATGACTTAAAGATTAGAGCCTGAATGCATCAATACAGATATCTTGGGATCTGCATATATGTCAGCCAATAAGTAACAAGAAATTGTGGTGCAGAAATGGCCAAGATAGGATTTTGAAACAGTGTTTTCAAATGTAAAATGTTCCGATCAGTACGTATCATGGTGCAATTCCTTAATAAACAAATTTAAGGAATGCCTGTCAAAAATGTTCATGTAAAAAAAAAATTTCAGTCAGAAAATTGTTCTCATTTCAGTAAAAATCCAGTATCATTCAGGTTATATCAAGCACCTTGTCCTTTTTCAAAACTTTCCAGGTACTGAGTTGGTTTTATCAATACCAGATGTACGCAGTATCAGAAGTTTGATCTCCACAAACAATGGGACTCATAAGTTTGCTCACATGATCTCACTATTTAAATCACAAGTCTTTTCCTTATTGAACATATATGTAACAATCGCAGCACTTTCATGCACGTCTGTTCAATTTGCAAAATTAAGTGTGCGCGCGGTTACACGGTGTCCAATTATCTGTGGTCATTATTCAAATAAGTGTCAGTTTCTCTTTAAAAGGATATAAGAGATGCTCATGACCACAGATCTACTTTAAATATCATAACAACCTTTCATGTGACCAAAATCATTTCTGGCACCGTGTCCTCCCCCCTGTGACATGCGGGCAGAAGAGATGGATGATGGGAGATGGCCTCGTAATCAAGCGCTTGACATTTCGCAGTGAGATCAGCTGGGATATGCACCCTTACCATTTACATTCCAGCAACCAGAGACTGCTCAGGAGGTTCACAGACGCCTTGTAGGCTCGGTAATTAAAAAAGGGCTAATTAAAGAGAGATGGGGGAAATCATTCCAGTTTTTTTTTTCTTTCATTAAATTTCCCATGAAATTAGATTTCTCGTTTGGCTGCATGGGATGGAAGGTTGAGTTTTTTATGTGTTTTTTCACCCCCTTGGAACACAAGGTCCGTGCGTGGATGATGTGGATGTGTGTTCGCGCACATGGAATGAGGAGTGATAGTCCACTTATGAGGAGACGTTATGCTCCCTGAGTTTAATTCCAATCCTGGAGGAGATCGGCGTCACAATAGAGGATACACACACTCACACATGTGAAACATTCAAATTTCAGCTGGATGTGGGTGAAGAAGACGAATGATGGGAGATGGTCTTCTAATCAAGCGTCTACATGGAGTCTCATTTTTTTGGCGCCCTGCAGCATTCTTAATCATGTCATCTCCTTATCAGACGACAATATGTCTCCAACTGAAACAGAACCGGCAGAAGTCATAGTGTACAGTATATGAAAGGACTCACCAGTTGAAAGCTGGTGTATAGCTTATGTGTTAATAGCATGCTGTTATTGGACAGCCTGCCTGACAGCTCCTGTGTACCAAGGAGACATATGGGAGTAATGGCTATGGCTAATGCAGGAACCCAAAGGGCTGTGAATGACAGTTCTGGTGGCTGTAAATGGGCGAGTGTGTAGAGGTAAAGCACTACATCTGTTAATAACCTCTCTTGAAAAGAGGGAGATGGAAGCGGTGGAGGGGCGAGGGCGAGGTGGGAAGAGGAAAGGAAAGGAACAGTGTTGGCTCCGGCTAAATATAAAAAAAAAAAAACAAGAACTGAGAATGCAATACCAAGCAGCAACTATAGTGACTTGAGGCTAAAGCCAATGCTGAAGTACATTAAAATGCTGCTAGATGCTTGCTCCAAAAAGTCCCTGATTCCAACTGACACCCATTCAAAAAGCATCAACTTCTCTCTTTCTCTCATTCATTCATTCATTATGGTCTCAATCGCTAAATTCAGACCCTTTAATAAGTGTGCTGGTGGTCATTTTGCAAATCATTGCTCCATTAACAAGACTTATGTTAGGGTTATAATGTGTGGGCGTTGATTGACAGCTATGATTGACAGTTTGCTTACTTGGTAAATAGCTTAGTAGAAGGGTGTGAACACCCTGCGCTCCTTATTTGGAAGGTCCGGGCTCCAAATGGAAAACATGTTGCCGACTGTGAGCAGCAACTCTGGGCTTCAAACCAGCTCTAAAGCAAACTAATGGGTGTTGTCACACCTCTATATGATCATCTTTATTTACAGTATGTCATACCTTATGATTCACATAATGTTTATCAGACTATGAAGTGTCCCGCCCTATATGGAAGCTTCTCTATTCAGTATATTTTTTCAAATCATTTATCCAGATTTTTCCTTTAATTTGTGTCCCACATATATTGTATGACAGTAAACTTTCTGATTCTATTGAGGAAGTGCATAAAGATGATGGAAATTTCTGGCAGAATTTATAATCTCGAAAAAAATCAAAGAGAAATTGATACAAAAGTGCTCTAAATCTAATATCGCCTAATACAGATATCTTGTCATGAACAGTATAGCAACATTTCTGACAGTTAACAACTTTCTATTGTTGTCGCCCCGACTCTCCGGCCTCATACGAGCTCCCAAAGTGTCTGAGTGAGTGACTACATGACTGAAAAAGACAGGGATGGACTGATGGAAGATAAGGTGGAAAAAAACAGGTTAACTAGTCTCTAAACTGCAGTGATTTGAGCAAAACAGCGTGACAAAAGAGGAAAGAGATCGAAAAGCTGTTATGTCTGCCCACTTCGCTTCACCATTAACAAAGTAGTGGGGTATCTTGACAGGTCAATGACTCCAACCGCCATCTGAGAGCTGCAGGGCACACACACACACATATATATAGAACAGAATAAACGGTCAAAGAGGAGGTGAGTTTCATGGAGTATAATTGACTGAAGCATGACCTGCAGTGGGCTCTTTTATACTGTGGTCTTTTGTGTGTGTGAGTGTGCGCTGTGTATATATGGTCACACCTCAGCCAACACCCCATGGCTTTCTCCACATTCATCAGATTGATATTAATATTCATGAGGAGGCTGGTGGCCGGTGTCTCGAGATGGGGGGCTAATGAACGGAGCGTGTGTGCGTGTTGGTTTGTGTGTGTGTGTGTGTGAGAGCGTGTCACAGATGCAGGGGGCAGAACTGTAATCAAATCACAGCCGCCCCCTCATCTCCACCCTCATCAACCACCAGTGGCGCTCCTTCCGTACACACTAATGCTAACAGGCTACGCTACACGCTTGCCTGTGGTTCGGTGCAGGCGGCGGAGACGGCAGAGATGTGTGTGTGTGTGTGTGTGTGTGAATAATAGTCGGGGGCTAGCCCAGATAAAGAGGTCTGGACTCACAGCTAAGCTAACCACTAGTCCTACAAATAGCTAACCATTATCTCTCATTAGCATCCGCGGCTAACACAGGGCCCATGCTGTGCGGTGGAGAGCCCTCACAATGGGACCACTCCTGTATGATTGATGGTGAAACAGCGTCGGCTACAATAACAGAACAAAAAAGAAAAGCATTAAAGATAGAATCTGTCGGCTGCGGCGAGGTAATAAAAACGTAGACAAACAAAAGGAAGTCAGACTAATCAAGAATGCCAGGCACAGCTCATTAATCTATGAGAGTCGACACTGTTTGGAAGCCCAGAGATAAGTCGGATGACTGGCACGTTATGGAGATCACGTGGGCTCATCCTATTCCTTCCTGCTATCTTTTCATCAGCCCGCAAAAACAAAAGGATAAAATGAGAAGCGGGATGAAAGCGAGGGTGGGGGGGCGTTCGGAGAATTGGGTGAAAGCAGAGAGAGTAAAGAAACAAAAGGTAAATAGGACACTTCCTGCATGGCGCAGCTTCTAGTGAAGCGTTTGCTCAGCAGAGCCTGTAAATCACAAAAAAGCTACGCAGCTGGGGGGGGGGGGGGGGGGGGGGGGGGGAGAGCCGACGTCAGGTTAACTTGTTAGTGAAAGGATTTGATCAAATGCCAGAGCAGGATCTGATCTTTGACACTTCATCATCGCTCTGAGGATGCGGAGAGAAAGCGGGTTTGGCTCTGGAAAATGAGTCGTTAAAATCTATGACTCGCCCTGTTATGCGCAAATAAGATGCAGATCTTATGATTATAATTCCATCATCCCGGAAAATGAAGCCTCTGTTCTCTGCGATTGCAAAAACACTTTTTTTTCTCTCCCTCCGTTGAAGATTCCCACTGAGTTTACACATTTATTATTTAGCTCTGCCCCCTTTTTTCACAAAGAGTATTTTGCCAAACTTGCAATCCTTCATGCACACACACACTCTATTGTTCATGCAGCTTAAAACACCAATTGTTATTGCGTGGTACGGAGACGGCTGAATATTCCATTTGGCCTTCTTGCTGACTAAGTGTTGGTAATTCATCATTCGTCTGGGCTCAGGGCTTATGAATATGGATTTCGGGGCACTTTATTAGCACATCTTAGGAATGCATTATGAGAAATTAGCAAGAGAAATGAAATTTGCTCTTTATAGAAATTGGGCCACTGCCTGTGTGTGAGTGTACGTATGAAATGCGCCGATCTTCAACTCCCAACCCTGTCTCCCTGTGAAGTTACATCACCGCTGTTTCGGAGAACTTCCCTCTTGCACATGGCTGATTTGTTTTAAAATCTGAGATGGTGTCCTTTTAATCTGTCTCAGTACAAATTAACATGACAGTTAAATCACAAAGCGCTGTCACCACTCCTACGCCTTCGCTTTCTGAAGAAGCAGCAGCAGAAACGAGGTTTGAGAGAAGGAGAGGAGAGAGGAAGAAATGAGCTCACTTTCATAACCAAGTATGTATGGAGCGAATTCAGATGCAATCAAACCCAAATTGAAGTTTGTTTTCTTTGGACATAACTGGAGAGATTTTGTCACATGTATTTAGCCTGTTTAGGCTCCTAACACCCAGTGACAAGCCAACCACGGTTTAGATTTACAAATACCACATTTATGGTAAATCCTTTCATCCTGCTAGGCTGAAGACTTTTAGAAGGGAGTCAAAACAAATCTGGACTAAAAGCGGCTAAGAATGATGGATTCTCTGCTGTAGTCTACTGTCCCTCATACCAGATAAAAACAATCAAGAAATAGCTCATTTTTTTACACCAACCTACCACGAGAAACTGCTGTCTATCAGATGTCAACTTGTCTTACATGGGTGCAGGGATAGGAGAAAATACTGTGAGCCTATATGAACCAAATGCAAAAATATAACAAACCGATAGCCAAACATCCTCACCTTGTCTCTGTCTTCCACTAGATCAGCCAGCAGGTCGTCCATGTCCAGGATCCCGCCCTCACTGTACTCCAAGTGGTGGGTCTTAACTGCACTCTCCCCATGCTGGACACAGAAAACGACATGACAGCAGAAAGACCAGTAAGAAAAAGTGATAAATTCTAGGGATGCACGATAATACCGGCACGTCATTGGTATCGGCTGATAAAGGCTCTTGAATGAAACATCGGCATCGGCCATTTCTGCCGATTAGTTGCCATCTCCTCCGCCGCCCAACTGTGCTTCCCTCCATGGACTGTTTCACCTTGATGGTACCGGTGCTTCCTCAGCAGGCTCCACTTCACTCAAGCTGCCCGTCAGATCAGCTGCTTCTTCCCACTTTAACTTAAATAACAAACCGGGGCTCAGTGCTCTGGTTGGATCCACATGCAGAACCGGGGCTAACATTAGCTGGGAGGCTAGCAGAGGCTAGCTGGCTGTGCTTCCCTCCGGCCATGCTGCGGCTACTGCGCGTTAGCCTCCCAGCTAGCGTTAGCCTCCCAGCTAGCGTTAGCCTCCCAGCTAGCGTTAGCCTCCCAGCTAGCGTTAGCCTCCCAGCTAGCGTTAGCCTCCCAGCTAGCGTTAGCCTCCCAGCTAACCATGTGGATCCAACCAGAGCACCGAGCCCCGGTTTGTTATTCAGGTTAAAGTGGGAAGAAGCAGCTGGTCTGACGGGCAGTTTGAGTGAAGTGGAGCCTGCGACGGAAGCACCGGGACCGTCAGGGAGCTACTAAGTTCGGTTGCACAGATAGGAAACACCTCGGCTGACAGGAGGTACCACTCTGTTTGGGGGGCGGGGGGGAAATCTTTTTGGTTTATAACGGCAGTTGACAACCAGCGTATTAGGCGCATTACCGCCACCTTCTGCTCCGGAGTGTGGACCAGAGATTAAATCCTGCACATTAATCACATTAAAAGTATAATGTCATCTTTCATGATCATAAAACAGGAACTTTTATCAAAAAATACTTCCATAAATAACAAAAAGGTGTCCTGAAATTAATAGACATTGTAGTGCAACAGTGTGCACAAACATAAATACCACATGTGCAGAGTATGAGAGGCAAATAAACAGTTTTATGAGAAACAATAGCTATATTTATTTAGAAATGCTTACAATAACTGGCATGGGGATGGCTGTCCAAATAAAGAAAACATCCAAACTTGTGAAAAAGAGGTAGTGGTGTGCTCCAGGACTGTCTTGATCATATAAAACTCAAGTAAAACGCAGGTGGTCTTGGAGATAAGGGTCATCACATAGAAGGAAAAAAAAACTCTAGGATTAAGTTAAAAAGCCTTTATCCAACATGGCTACTTACAATAAAAACCAACCCGTTTCGACCATAAAGGCCTTCATCAGGGTACAAGGGTGAACAAACAACAAGCCAGCAAACATTTTATGAACTTGGCAGGAGGTGTCACCCAATCCTGATTACTGAGCGAACGCAGGTGGGTGGCAGCATTTGGATCACAATGAGAAGCCATATTTAAGATGACATGCCTCTTCAAGCACTCAAAAAGTATCCTGCACAAAAATGAGAAATAAATGACCAAAACAACATTAAGATTATATACATCAAATCAATACATTTCCAAAAATAATCAATTACTTGAATTATGTGACCATATACATGAACTCAAAAGTAAGGCCTGTATATTTGACCTTCTCTATCTTGTAATCTTTGGGAATTACTAATGTTTTTTCTAAGATCTAGAGGTTTTAATGCCTAAGAAATGAAAGATCAGTTGTCTTTGCCTGTAATAATATTCTACATTTATAGAAAAAGCGTGTAATCAATCTCCTCATTTAAACCAGGATAGACCATTGCATCCAAGAAAACATCCAAGTTGTGTGTACAGTAACAAAGTCCACTGACAGTGCCTGTGCATCAAAGAGTCTTCTCCTGATGTTGACACTACTGGGGGGGAAATTTGGCAGCCCTTATGTAGCAGGTTTAATTTTTTCTCCAGGCTCCTTGCAGAAATTTCAAACTTTTCCAAAGCCGAGGGAGTAACCGCTGAGATTTGTTTCAAGTCCTGCGTAGGAACACTTCTTGTTGGGCGGGTACAGTAGGAACGAGACGACCTACATTACACTGTACGTGCACGACGCTGCGCTGCGAGTGCAGTTTGTACGGAAGAATGTGACAGTGAGGCGGGGGAGGATAGGAACTTTTCCAGTTTTGCTGCTCCGTGGGGAGCGGTGGTGGGCACATTCCAGGCCGGTTTCATTGTCGCCATGAAGACAGAGGTCAGAGTGAACACACCCAACGGAGCAGGAACTACACTGAGCCTGGCGCTCCAACTATTGACGAAGAGAACTTTTGACTGAGCTGCAATCTGAAATCTGTGAGCTGTTTGCACAACAAAAATCAACAGAGAAGTACACGAACAATAGCATCTTCCCCTTTTTGTGACACAGGAAATACAGTTTATTGTGGCTATGTTATGCAGATCTTTGAGAGAAAGTGCATCTGTGGACAATTTAAAATGAAGCTGATGATAAACCGTGTAAATTATGAACAAAAAAAAGCGAAACAGACTTTAATTTCAACCTCCTAGAAAATATTCGCAGATTTTTTCCCCCCAATTTCTATTTAAAAGGAATTCCTCGACTAAGAAAAGAAATCTTTGACAAGCCTTATCGTTTCTAACAATGTGTGCAGTACAAAATGGCCCATTAGGAACTGCCCATACCAATAAGCAATCTGTCCAGAGCAACACAAGACTACATTACCAGCTAAATTAACAGCTATAGGCTATAAGCCTTGGAGGCTGAAATGAGTTTGGCCGAGACCCAGCGAGCGGCCTCAGCTGTATCACTGAGCCCTGTTCTGAATGGGCTCCTTCTTGCTCCGCTGCATCCGAATGTGAATTACAGGGCACAAAAAAAAAAAAAGAGGGTGTCTGCCTTTCACAATGGGCCAAGTCCATTCTCTTAAAACAAATGGTTGTGAGAGCCTGGGATTTCAATCACAGGAATAAAGCCGGAGCCTCCCTTTCTTCAGAAGTGACGATTATGCCAGCGCCAGAGCTGCGAGACACAGAGCAAGTAGAGTAATCTGCAACTACAACTAGCATACAAATACACTGCTGTTTTCACACAATGCAACAGCACTGTGTTATGCAAACAGGCATACAATCCAATGATCCAGAGCCCAGAGCAGTCTGTCGCTGTAAAAAAAAAACAAAAAAAAACAAAACATGAAGTTCTATCAAACATAAAAAAAAAATATGAGTGAGGAAGAACCATGTGACTCATCTGAGACACATGAAAAGACACATAGCAGGCTTCCATGACAACCATCTTCAAATCTGAACATGAAACCCACATACAATGCATGCTGGGAAGTAACTCATGGCCCAGTTTACACTTGGTATTAAACTCAACTTGAACCCAAGACTCCTTGGCGAGCAGTATTGATACTGAGGGGATTATCCTGGTTATATAAAGTAAACTGATTTTAACTGAAATCACAACTTGTCATTTTTGCACTTTGTTTTTTTGTACAGATTAAACAATCAAGATATAAAGTGTGAGTTAGTGACCTTTATAGATGCTGCTGGGCAGATGTTTTAACCTTCGGCCAGAGCCAGGTTAGCTGTTTCCAGTCTTCATGCTACACATAGAGAATAATACAAGGTGTTTTTACGTTTAAAAAAAAGAGTTATAAGCTCTAAAATATTTCTGAATGCAAAAACAAGTCCAGTTGAACTAACTTGAAACAGACAAACATGAATTAACCCTTACCCTAACCCTAAAATATGATTTCATTAAGCTGATTCTTAAATTTGACACATCTGTAACCAAAAATATGAAACTGTCTCAACTTGTTTTCTATGTTTCCTATGGAGAAGGGAATGCGGGATGATGATGTTGAAACTGTCGGAGCACATCTGCAGCCGAGATATCAGAGCAAAGCATTTACACCTCGCCGGACAAACTGGTCCGACCGGAAGAACTGCCAGCGTTCCTCTACCTCTCACTGACACTGTTTATGTGTGAGAGAGACTGTGTGTGTGTGTGTGTGTGTGACAGCAACAGTAAAAGGAGGGGAAGACAATAATTGGCCTTTATGCGATGGCATCGCATCGCCAGCATTAAGACAAACACTTTAATGAAATAAGAGGCATTTGTGTGATTTTTAGGGCGAAGGATTCATTCACATCGGTGGATTAGAGCACGACAACGCTCAAGTGTTAATTAGCATCACCTCTGGAGGCCGTGCTTAAGCGCACCTGGCGTACGTGTGCTTCGTTTTTTCCTCCGCCAGAACTCACAAGGCCGTAGGAAACGCGCTTCCTTCTCTTTCTACCTAGTGATGAAAAGGGATGCAAGTATGACACTTCATAGGGAAAGTAATCTATAGAGAGGAAAGAAGGGAATAACTCTTCTGAAGTCCCTCGTTGTCAATCCCTGGTAATTCCTCTTTGTATCCTGAACTCTTCCCATGAAATAAAAAAAAAAAAAAACAAAAGGAGTCAGGAGTCAGTCAGTCAACAGCGGAGGAAAATTACCGTGACAGTTAGAAGAGTAAATTCCCTGCAAATTACACCATTAAGTCCCCCACCATTTGAAGCGATATCTCTCCTTCTTCTCCCTCTCCCCTCTCTGGCGAGCAAACACGACACCACTCGAGAACGGTGAAGCGCCGGGGCGATTAGTGAAGCTAAATTCAGTGGGGCTGCGGAGGCGGCGGCGGCGATGGCGGTGGTGGTGGTGGTGGTGGTGGTGGTGGGGCTGCTATTTCACACTTTGATCCTCAGAAGAATGTGTAATTACACAGCTGCAGGAGGACGGTGTGGATTTAGCCGTGACAAAAAAAAAAAAAAAGGAGTCCTTAATGAACGTGTCGATGAGGAGCTGTCTTCCGAGTCGGATCCATCAGAGCGAGTGAGAGGAAAGAGAAAGGAAAGCTGTGGAGGGCTTCCTCTCTGAAGGAAGAAGCCAGCTGGAAATTAAGTTAACTTGACCTCAGCCTCAGTTGTAATCAGGGGCCAAAATGACCCCTTAACACAATAGAAATATATTAAGAAGGAATGCAACAATCCAATATGCTAGCACAGTATCAGCACTGATGACAGATCCATGTTAAATACAGTTTTCTTGTTAATTTTACTATAAAACTCACTGTTTTCGCTGTCATTCAAGTCTTGTATCAACAGATATCCTTAGTTTGAAAAAGTTTGATTGGTGCATCCCTAATATTGAGATATATTTGAAAGCATATGAGGACATTTTAATGTGTTTATTAATGGCCAATACTGGATTTTTGCAGCAGTGTAATATATCAGCCAATATTCATTTTCTTACATAAATATTATGAACAAACATTTGTGATAACAGAGGCTTAGAGTTGGTTATTAAAGTATTGTGGCTAGAATAGCATTAACATTTTAAATTATTTTCAAATTATTTATATTTATGAACAGCGTTATCTAACTTTACCAAACATTTTCAAAAGAGCAAAGGAGTTATTTGCCTCCTGCCAATAGCAATATTAAACTGCCAGTTTTTTGTCAGGTCTTATACTGAACCACTTAATAACTCTGGCAATTCAATAGTGCATATTGCTAAAGTTGAGGGACTTGCAATAAAAATTTACTACAACTCATTAACCATTTATTAAATCTTTACATACTGCTTATGATTGCTAAAAGTGGATTATTGCATTTAAAGATGAATTACAAATTGGATGTATCTTTAACCGAGCCAGCTGCACAAGAACACTGAAATCAGGCAGGGTGGTGTTTTGATTTAAAAAAAAAAAAAAAAAATCCAGTAATGTCTGAGTGCAACTGAGAACTGGTAGAGAATCACATCTGCTTTTTAATGTCATGCTGTCTGGCTAGGACACCCAAGTTCAGGGTCACGTGCCAGCAGGCATCTGTCCTGCTGAAGTGTCCTTGAACTAAACACAGAAAACCTTTTAGATTCAGGATGTTGCTCTCTAGCAATAAAGTAACTTTTACTGTGGGAATATCACACATTTACAATGTTAGCAGCAGTTTTATGAACCCTGAACACATTTGACAACCAGCTCAGTCTAAAATCCAATGCCAAAACACAACTCAAGCAAGAGAAACATTAGGTTTGAAGAGCTACATTAGATTTAAAAAATACCTTTTTTGCATAGCTAACCTCTGACACACACACACACACACACCAGCCCACACTGGACAACTCCTCACACTCCTACATACATGGGAAAGAAGACAAAGTGCTCTCAGGTTGTTTGGCAAGCTGTGAAGTGTAAGCACAGAGTCGGTATCGGGGTTGTAATCTGAACTCAACCTGCACAGACAGGCCATGAGACACGGAGAGACAGCTACGGTACACGGCTGCGTCCCCTGAGAACACACAACACTCACAATGTACATGCTGGTCCCCCGGGCTGCAGCCAAATACTAATAAAGTAATGCCTGTCTGTACTTTTCAATTCATCACAGTCTAGTTTACAGGAAGAGACTTGGGCTGAAACAATTATACAGTTGCCAGAAAACCAATCAACAACGACAACAATAATATATTGATTGTTTAAGTCATTCATCAAGCAGGTTCCAGCTTGTCAAGTGGGACAATTTGCTGCTTAAAATCTTTGCAAATTGAATATCTTTGGATCTGTACTGGTCAGACTAAACATGCAATTTGGAGACGAGCATGACATCTAATCGAAAATGCTTGTTTTTATAGAATTCTGCAATCATTTTCTACAAATGAAGCCTCATCTTTTGTTTATTGAGAAATTATGAAAATGACAGCTGGAAAGCAAATAAAAACGTCATTTAAAATGAAACAAAACAAATCTTAACACCTCAAGTGCAAATCCTTACCCAACTCCCACAATCCTGTTCGTTCTTCATCGCGTACTATAATTGCAGTGATGGAATAATCTATGGAAACTATATGGGGAAATCTGATCACCACCACGGCAACACATTTACTGAAATTTAACAAATCGCACTGGATAATGAGCGGTAATTTTCCGCGTTGCAGTTAGTTAGAGGCTTTGTCGGTTAACATAACTGTTTTCTCAACAGAAGGGATGAAAGCAGCTGAACATGAGCAGAGTCACAGCTGAGATCACATTCAAACAAACTGCTAATTAAGAAGGTCTATACACCATTACTGCAATGCACAGTGAGACTCTGCAGAATCCTGTTCACCATGCACATCATGGCCATTAACCAACACACACACACACACACACACACACACCCACCCTCAGTGATTAAACCCAGGTTTTTGACACTGTCCCTGCTGTCAGCTGTGAGGCCGGAGAGAGGAGAAATGTGCGGTTAACGTGGGCGCTAAGTGGATGCTCTTGGCAGCAACAGCCGGCTCGTCCAGTCAGATACGGAGCTGGACTGTCCTCATGGTGATCTGCTTCTATTAAGAGAAGTCCACAGACTGCTGAGTCAGCGTCTAGCTCCGGCTCCTAATTAACATGCTCTGTGAAAAGCAATCAAGGGCCCGGGTGCATTCTGATCACACACACACTCACATTTAGCCTGCTTCAGCTTGTGCAACGCTGCGTGTCTCTGTGAGTATCAACAGGGACGGCTGGGCAGAGTGGGCACGGCTGTGGCTGTCAGTGAAGCAGAGACAAGACAGCTCAGGGGACAGCGAGCAAGATGAGCTCCTATGTGTGTGTGTGTGTGTGTGTGTGTGTGTGTGTCTATCGAGCTATCCAGCCACCCAGTAGGTCCTTCCATCCCTGCTTCCGCAGCCTCCGGCGTCCCCACAAGCCAGCCTCTCGCTTCGCCGAGGGGGGGGGGGGAGTGTGCGTGGGCGGGCTGAGGGGGGGGACCAGCCAACCGATAAGACCGAGGCCTGTCACCAATCCTAATCCCCAATCACTCACAGGACAAAGCCTCCTGTCCACGGCGCACATCTCCAACTGCGGCCACATTGAGGACATCAAACAGTAAACTTCCACCTGCCCACTGAGATACCGAGGCTTTAACAGGGAGCTATTGTACAGGTAGACAGCCGAGGCTGCAGCCAGCAACACTCACATCCTCACAGAGGAGAAACACACATCAGCACGCTATCACGTTAGGACAGCATGCACACACAAAGCTGCTGATTAATAAAAGGTCAGTTTGGCAGAATGATTAATGTTCAAGTGATTGCGACGTCAGGGAGCAGAAAGCTGGGGGTTTATATCTTTGTGTATGTGTGGGACATATTTGGAAAGTGTCAGGGAAACATTGAAAACAACATAAATAACAACAACACAACACTCTACACCAGTGGTTCTTTAAGCCTTCTACTTAGTTATCACTTTGGGATGTTTATTGCATGCCAGGAGTTACTTTCTGATGACGTGTTGTGTTTTGGCACCTTTCCAGTTTCTCTTAACCTGTCTGGTATGCAGTGGTGGAAAGTAATAAAGTACATTTACTCAAATACTGTACTTGAGTACAATTTTGAGATACTTGTATTTTACTTGAGTATTTCCATTTGATGCTACTTTATACTTCCACTCCACTACATTTCAGAGGGAAATATTGTACCTTCTACTCCATTACATTTATTTGACAGCTTTAGTTACTTTTCAGATGAAGATTTGACACAATGGATAATATAACAAGCTGTTAAATACAACACATTGGTATAGATGAAACCAGTGGTTTCCGACCTTTTTGGCTTTTGACGTCTTACAATAAGCAGTGAAACATCACACCCATCTTATCGTCTTTACATTAGCTTCCCATGAAGTTTAAGATTCATTTTAAGGTTCTTGTTTTCACATATTGAGCCCTGCATGGTCAGACACCTGTGTAAATCACTGACCTGCTCCATCCTTATATCTCCAGTAGGTCACTTAGGAACACTCTTCCAATAGACATACAATCTGCAGCCTTTAAAAAACAACTGAAGACTCATTTATTCAAACTGGCCTTTGTCTCGCCTGGTAGTGTCTAGTGTTTGTATTCTGTGTGTTTTTAAGTTGCAGGACTTCTACTTGTAATGGATTATTTTATATTGCTGTATTGGTACTTTTACTGAAATAAAGGATCTGAGTACGTATTGCACCACTGCTGGTATGTAGTTATTGATTTCCTACAATTCCCAGAATGACTGTCAAAACAAACATGAACCCAGTGCATCCAGATGTGTTATGCATGTAGGTAGAGAGCAACAGCTAGAGACAATGTTTCCTGTTGCTGCATTGCATTCTGGTCAATTGAGGCAAGTTGGTCATCTTCTTTGGTGGATTTCTAATTTTGTGAAGGTTGAACTTTAGTGCCCTTTCTTAACAAAAACATTAAGTTTAAGCTTGTGTTGATAGATGAAATGATCACTTTCTGTTACAAAATGCAACTGTATCAACAATAAAATAGACCCATAAATGCAAAACACATTTAAGGTGTTTTAACCCAACAATATATTGAGGTTTCCTGTGAATCTCCAGCTAAAAGAGGACACTTTTACATTGAATTCTGTGAAAACCACCACTAAAAGAGGATATTTTGATGAGAAGCTTCACCAAGTTCTGTTTTACTGGGGTTTGAAACTTTTTAAGAAGTAGACTTACACTGGTTTGACATTTTAAAAAAAGTTTCTTAAACCACACACTACTCATTTCTTTTTTTTACCACAAAATAAAAGCAACAATAAAAGAGCATGTCACGTGACCCGCACTTCAGCCAAGTTATGGGAGCTGGCTGTTTCATAACGTGAAGAATGAGTGGAATGAAACAACATTACTGTATCTGCGGGCATATTTACGTGAACACAGTGAGAAAGGAAACTTCCGAGTAAATGAAATAGGTGGCGAATGTTTACCTGCTCCAAAATCCTGCGGTATCTCCGGGTGGCTTGGTCGACTAAATCCCGGACGGTCCATCCATTTTTACAGGGAACCACCACCGCAGTGTCCCCGAAAGTTACTGTGACTTTCATAGTCACTACTCAAAAGTTTGTTGTTTTTTTTAGAAAATATATCAAAAAATAGTCCCGAGTTTCGATGCTCTCTCGACCCGAAGCTGCTCTCTGTATGAAGTGGCACCTGTTTGTCGAAACTGGAGCAACAGGTGTCTCAGGTCAGGATGAAATCACGGTGGAGTCACTTCTCCGCCTTTACCGAGTTAAACAGGTGTTTAAAACCATCCGAGACATCTTATTTTAACCGAAGCCGTCATATATATTTGTGGAGAAACAATAATTCCGGTCGCAGAGTATGAGTTTCTGTCATGTTGAGCTGTCCGCTGAGCTTCCCAAACAAAACAAACTGCGCGAGGAACCCGGAAGAAATCTGGCACTTCAGGAAATTACACTCCGCCTGACACTGCACCACTTTAATGAGGATTCATTTTAATTAACTGCTTTATTCATTCAGCAGTTTCATATAGTTTTAATAGTTTATGCAGTTGTTACAGATGTGATTGTCCAAGAATAAATTTATATTGAGAGAAACTACAAACAGTTTTCCTATTTTCTGTCTACCTGCTTCTGCCTGTGTTCCCTCTACCATTTTAAATTTTAAAACAAAAATACCAAAGCAAAAAGGACAAAGAAAGACAATCTTGGTGCAAAGTATGGAATTTCATTCACTTGGAAAATACTACTGAAAAAGTATTTTATAGGAGTTATGGGACTCCATTGTATTGGATTGTAAAGATCCTTTATTTGGAAATTCATGTTGGAATATTTTTTTAAGTAAGGCTGTCCTTTTGTCCAAAAAAAAAAACTTTATTGAAAACTCTAGCTAGCTAATATTTGTATGTCTACATACAGTGCAAATAAAGAAAGGAATAAAGGAAAATAAGTACAAAAGCAAAGTGACAGTGATTAACACAATGGTACAAAGTCCTACAATTCAAGCCATGTGGAGTCAGTTGATCCTAAACAAATATGTCTCTGATACTTTGGATAATATCATTAGATTACACACTAATATAAGAACAAAAGAATCCTTAAAACAAGTACAGTAACAATAAACACAATCACAATTGAGCTTTATATGAACTACATCGAACATTCATTTCACAGCTATACCTGTAGTCTTTACTACAGCTACTTTATAAATAAATATTTCACACACAAAACATATGATCATATGACTTCATGAGCTTATAAAAAATTATGCTGATTCAGATTAAGCTACTCAACAGTGTGTGAAATAGTTGGAATTTCAACTTTAAATTGCAGTTGCTTAATGCATCTATAATAATAATTAAATATTAATATATTAATTTTAATATATCACAATTTCACACTGACAGGGGTCATTCTACCTTTATAATGAGTGAGCATACTTTTACTTTTAATACATGTAACTGATAACTTACATTCTTTTACTTACAGTAAGTAACATTTTGAATGTGGGGCTTTTGTTTGCAATGTTTAGTGCTCTTAAAGGTTTAGTATAGTACTTAGAGTTTTAGTGTATCATATTTTTATGTAAGTGTTGCTACTTTTACTTCAGTAAAGCATCTGGATACTTCTTCCACCACTGGTTAATTCTACAGGAATCCTATTGCAGTAAGTCATATATGATTTTATCTGATAGGATTGGATTTAAAATTGTATTTTTAATTGGCAATTAGGTTAGAGTCCTAGAGTATAGTTCTTTTTGACCATGGCTGTCTATAGGATAGACAGGGGGACTATGAGGTAAACTGTCCACATGCATTTGCAGAGAAATATATTAGCCTCCCTCCCTACTTTAATCCCCCCTGTACATTTACACACACTCCGCCTCACCTCTTCTCACACACACACATCACACATACTAATTACCTAACTGTTATTGTCTGTCATTTTATGTCATTAGGTGTGTTGTGAAATTGCCTTTATGGCTATTAATGGCCGCTGACACGCTCCTGCGCCTTATTCCCGCGCATTGTTTGGTTTTGCTCTCGGGAATTTCCTCCCCATCAAATCAGAAAGCCACCAAGGCAGATGGATTCATAATTGGGACAAGCAATTATTTCCACTGCCACTGTAATTCATCCGAAATGTACGGAACGGAACAATGAAGGGCTGACAGCCTCTTTGCCTCTGTTTCATCTCACTCCTCTCATCCCCAATAAACAAGGTGGGTAAAAGGGGGGGCTGAGAGAGCAACGTATGAAGACAGGAAGTAAATAGAGAGATGGAAAGAGAGAAAATCCATGATTAGCAAACCCTGTGTCCTTCATCCATAATCCCTGTCTCTGATTTTAAGACAGAATATAATTTCATACCTGGCTTAGCTCTGTGTTTGCAGAGCCATTGAGAGTATACTATATGATGCTGGTAATGTTCTCCACCATCCACCAAAGTGATTACAGCAGCTGCTGACTCATCAATCGGTGCAACTTTGTTGTTGCCAGCACTTGGCTGCAGTCATACTCAGTCAGCAGTGGAACATACGTGTTTCCATATGACATTATTAAACCCCTGTGAGCTGGGAAAATGAGAGATAAAACTGCGTGGCCTTGGTGTTTAATCTGGCAGAGTATATAAAAAAAACTTTAAACCTTTATTTATCCAAGGATGACACCCTGATTCACACTGACACAGTGAGCTCAAAGGCTCTGCCACAGCAGTCTACGGTTAACCCAACACTTAGTTGATGTAACTGGAAGAGAAAATCTCTCGTCGACTTTCCACATTCACCTTTTTTCCACCTGGTTCGCAAATGGCATATTTCAAGTCACTTCCTCACAGTTGCACTTCAGCCGCTGTGAGTGGCAATGAGCTGGTTGAAATTTAACAACTCTGGAGGATTTGATTACCCAGAAATCATGTTAAAAGTAGCTGTTCACATCTCTGAGCTACAGTTATTTCTTTGTAACAGCAGGTGTAGAAACTGAAAACATATTTCCATCCTGACTGTGAATGGAGTTCTTGTGCAGGCAGACATTTCTGTAATAGAATATTCTAAACTCAGTTATTTACTGGGTTTTTTTCCAGTTTCTAGTTTTTGTCCTATGTTCACAGACAGCTGATGTTGTCCAGAAAAAGCTAGTAAGTGAACCTTGACTTGCTGACTTGCTGTATAATATATGATCATAGCCAGTAATGTACATTTCTCAAACCACCACATGTGGGATTGCTGCCTAGAGAAGCTTTTCTGTTTGTTCAAGGTGGTTCCTACCTATTGTCACAGTTCCTGTTCACATTAGAGAACAACAAGAAATAGTCTTTTGAATGAGACATGACAGAGGCCTCAATATGTCTTCACATTGTAACACGTGAAAAGAACATAATGTTAAGATTTTCAATGTCAGGAACGGCAAGTGTTACAACACAACACACAGGCGGCGAGAATCTGCAGAGATTTGATCTATTCCCACATAAGGAAGAAAGGAGCTGTTGTCTGACCTAAGAGCAGATGAGTTTTACAGCAATGCCTATCTGCACTATTTGCACAACAGTACAGCTGTCGACTGTTGACTCTGTGATGTCACTTCCTCTATTAGTAGCTGCTCTGTACCACACCTTCACCTGTAGTGGTGTTGAGCAATATATATAATGCAACAGCAAGACCAAGAGTTTTAAAGAATCCATTGCTGTTATTCATCAGGATTTAAAAAGCTCAGATTTGAGCTAAAACGCTGTTGCGAGTGTACACTGTATGTCCCTGAATGGTCTATTAAACCTTTCTTTTGAGTCTTTCAATCTTATCCTCGTCTGTAAGTAAAGTGCGCTAGCCAAAGTGTAGGCGGTCAATAAAAGCCCAGTGATGGTTTTTGTTGTTTTGGTCGTCTCTGTGAGTGCAATTTACAGGGTTGGGTTGTCTGGGTCGATAGCCGTGTTGATTTACTTTCAGTCTTCAAGCAGTGCCCCTTTTCTAAAGAGCAAAATTGACATGTTCTCAGCGGCAGTGCCACCACCCCTGTGTTTTAGCTCAGTGTGAGACTGAGGCCGGTCAATAGCTGAGACTTGCTTCACTTCCTGCTGCGCTGCTTACAATTACAGACCCTGAATCAGTAGCAAGGATTACTCATAGAAACCCTGCTCTCACTTTCTGCAAGTGTATAACCGCGCAAGTAGGGCAGGAGAGATAGTGTTTGTAATCACAAAGTATGACTTTCATTCAGCATGAGGATTTCATTTCAGACCTCAGGTGTAATATTCATGCTGCAAAATTGCATTTCTTTTGTGTGCGACCGCTGAAAAGCTCCGATCGAATAACTAAAGGCACTCGCCTGTGAATTACAAGTGTTGCCGAAGTTGTCCGAATTGTTGTCTGGAATAATCACAGTTATTCAAAGCAAACAGCTATCATCCAGAGTTGTATCATCAGACGCTGTGATCTATGGACGGAGCTGCATATTGTATTTTGAAGCTTATTACATTTCTACAACTTAGGAGGATCTTTGTGAAGCACTGCTGGGCAGTCCACTTCCTTTTGGAGTTTTGTAAAAGACAGTGTAATAAGTGTACAGAATTGTAAATGTTGGAGGAAGTTGGACTCTTTGATCTTCTTTAATCCTATAAACCAACATGGTGAACATACGCTATGCTGTATTTCCAGCTCTGTTAAGTACAGTATGCACTGAAAGTCTAAATGTGGGAAATGTTAAATACAAACATACATTATTGTATTACAACAGGATTTCAAGATAATTCAGACAGATGTATGCAGTATAATCACCTCTGTATCCTCACTATCAGTGGAATTTGTCTGGAGCCTGCTAGAAGTGATGTCTCACAGTAACTCCTTTAAGTGACCTAGGAAAAACTCATCTTTCAGTGTTAACACTAGCTGCCAGAAATCCTCGCCAATATCAAGACTCGGCAGCAGGTCAAACTCTGCTCTGCTCAGTAAGAGTGTTTCATCCGCCATGTTAAGCACAGAACACAACCTTTCACGCTTTGAGAGGAAAACTCTTGCACTTTTATGATATCTTTAGCAGGAGGAGAGCTTAATCGCCACACATAGAGTAATAGAAGAGCTATTCCAGATGAGAAAAGCAAGAGCTGTACCCCTAATTCAAAATGCTTATATGTCTTTATATGATATATTCCATTTGTTTTTATAGCTTGCATTAGTCCTATCTTTCTGTTCTGCTTCTGGCCTTTATAATAAACCACATAGGAGTTTATCATTTAAGTCCGAGCTTACTCTACTGCACGTAGCACTTGTAAACATCCAATTGGATTTCTTAGAAAGCCTTCCCACATGATATTTCCACCTTTTATGCCAAAGGAGCTGCAGTGAGAGATAAAGTCACACAACTGAGAAAATCTTATCAGGGTTTTGTTATGTGAAGTATAGTTGGAGTGAAATGCTTGGGAAGTCCATGGAAAGACAGGAACCTAACAAACAAAATGAGTATTGTAGTTTATATATTTTGGTGTTGGAAAATGAACACGACAACCTCGGCATGACGCACAAGTTCAGCTGCGTGTCACCCATCCACTCAAGACATCAGGAACAGCTGTGATCGAACAGATGTGCGTGTGGATGCGAGACTTTTTTGTAGCGAGGATACAGAACCCTCAGCTGTTAAATACCATGCAGATATTTAAAGGAAATGCATCCTTTTCTTTGATCGAAACACTCCAGGAAGAAGCTGTTGTTGACGCACCGGAGTGACTGAATATGTCTCGTTATGCAAGCGGATGAGTAAGGGTTTTTTGTTCATCATTCAACGTTCAACTCCATTGGAGGAGAAAGCAGGAATGACTTATTATATCATCAGCTGCATAAAAAGATCTTAGAGCAGGTTAAGAAGGAAGAAATCAGGCTACAGGCAATTGCAGTCAGAGGTAGGATGTGGATTTGTCGATTACATCAACGTGCCAGCACATATTTTCACACTTTTTTTTTTTTTTTTCAACAAAGCAACATATTTTCTCACTTTTCTACCTGAGGAAACCACAAAGGAGAGTCATTCCATCTTTGACTGTTGCACACGCCTAATTAGACTAATTAGATTTTTCTCAGCTGAAGCCTGGAGTTTAACAAGACACAGCTCTCACCCTTTGCACCCATGCTCCTTGATGGGTGAGAATGAGACTTTATATTCAGGTAGCACATCACACACACACTCTCTCTCTCTCTCTCTCTCTCTGACACACACACACACACACACACACATCCCTTAATGGATCAAATTAGCGCTTTGGCACATAAACCCTGTTTTCCACCCGTTCTTTCCCCCCCTTCGCTTGTTCTCTCTCCACTTTCTTCTCCTTTTCTTCCTCGTTCCTTCTGTCAGAGACAGTCGCTGGGTAATTAAAATCTACATTCAGACAAAAGTTGCTTTAATTTAAGTTCATTATACTGTGCCAGTCTGTGGCTTCACAGGAGATCTTTTTTAGAAATCCGTTGCCTTGAAACCATGGCAACTGCCGCATAACCTCATTTTCCGCCTAATCACACCGAGAGAGACTGCTGAACATTGATTTGGACAATTATGGGGCTACATTTGCAACAAAAGCAAACAAGGCAGAGGCAATGGTAGGGAAAGGTGAGGTGGGGTGGGGGGGGGGGCGAGTGAGACTTAAGTGCTTACAGGGGAAATGAAAGAGAGAGGAGATGAGAGGGGGCAGACTACATATCTAAATAGTTTAATAGCTCTAAAATGGCAGCTTTTTCTCCGTCTGCAACTCATAAATGTGTCAGTGATGTCATACTTTTCAATATGAGTGACATCCTGTGGTTCATGAACTTTTCTTCTCTGCTTATTTAACCCTGTAATTTGACCAAGAGCACATTTCTACCACTAAATTGTCATTGGTTATTTGCATGGTCACCTACAGTATAACCACAATATGAAGTATTTCTTTTTTTTAAAAGGGTCATCAAAATACTTCACCATGTGAGATATATAGCTCGGTAGACAGTTTTTCATTTAATCTGCTGAGGTTTTGATTTGTCCACCGCTGAGATTTCTGCTGTCATCAGAATATTTTTTTTGGAAGCTTTTCTCAAGCCAAAAGCAATGCTTGAATTGAGCCAGCACTCTATGGCGTATGGAGTATTTTGTCGGGCAAAATAGGCCTTTATTCTGCTTGAGCAAGCCATGAGAGGAGGTAAAAATATCCAGCTGGTGTGTGAGGTACAATATGTGGTCTAGTTTAGTCTGAGAGCTGCCAGATGAGAGCTTACAGTTCTGTTTGCACCTCCAAAATCCTCTGCTTATAAAAGGTCTGTACAGAGCCCAATAAGTAATGGGAGGAGGGGGGTAATTTTTGCTAATTTGTGCACATCAATCACTATTAGTATTGCAAATTAGTTATTCGTACTGTCAAATTAATACATTTGTTACAGGCAGGTGGTTTAGAGTCCTGCCACCTTTTAAATTCCAATTCAAGCACTGCTAAAGAAAAGTAGTTCCACCAAAAAAACTGTTTACAGCAAGGTCTGTGAGTTTTTCAAATGGAATTTTTGTGTGCTTATTTCCACTGGGGCGATGGCAGAAATCTCAGGGGCCGCTACATCAAAAAGCCTTTGCAATTAGAACAGAAACTATCTGCATGGCTGCATACCACAAGAAGTAAATGAGAAAATGTGTGAACAACCTGGATTCTATTACAAGCAGGAGGGGGTCGTTCGATCGGTTCGTGGCCTCAGAGGTCAAAGAGTCAAAAAGTTGAGAAAGACTTACTGTAATAACACCACCTCATTATGGGGTATCATTAACTTTCCAACCAGGTCATACATTTGTTTTGGCTGACCTGGCTTCAAAGAGATACGGTCGAGTTGTGTTGCTGTTACGTGACCCTGGTGAAATTGTGAGGATTCTTGGGTGATGGGGATTATGACTGGGCTCGTATCTGGAGCCAAAAAGGGGAAAAAAAAGTGAGGTTAAGTCAGCAAAAGAGAGAAAAAGGGTCAGAAAGAGAAACAAAACTTCATCACACAGAGCTGCTGTGTTGTGTTGCATCCTCTTTTTGTGGGGGTTGAGGTTGCTGTCATCACAACTCTTCCCCTGCACGCTGGCAGAGATGGGAGAACTAATGACAATCCATCGACCAAACACACTCAATTAAGTTATGCAAATGCACTAATTGCAAATGCAGAGCACTCCTGCTTCATCTCTTAACCCGCAGTAACCTGTTTAAAGGTTTCCATACCAGCTTACAGTTTGGCTCGCGAGATGGATTTGTCTCTAGCATTCAATAGAGGATGAATAGAACATAGAGTGTGGGAAGGGAGGAGGGTGTATGTGTGTATGTGTGTGTGTGTTTCTCTGCATGTACATGTGCAGGGGCAAATAGGAAAAGAAAGATCAAAATTGCCCTTCTGCCAATCAAAAAACCCAATTATCATTCTCAATCAGCACTGGAAAGACACAAAGAGCCGCTCTCATACAATGGATCAGTGGTCTAGACCAGAACAATTACTGCATAATTAGTTCATCAGACGATCCCAGATTGATCCAACTTTGATTTGCATGCAGAATTGGGTCGGAGAAAAGCCTGGCTTTGAGCATCCAGAAGATGTTCCCATCACGCCGACTGAGGCTCAGGCTGCCTCGACGACTGAAAAATGGGTATAAATGTCCAAGAGAGGAGCAGTTCAACAAGGCAAAAATGACACGGTGAGAAAATGTCTCGGTTGAGAAATTGAGCTCCATCACCCTGTTATACAGGTTATTGTAACTTTTGCACTGCTTTGTACTTTTGGGGGAAGATGGAGGATCAGGAGGTGGAAAAATTACTTTTGTATCCCTTCAGCCAGCACAGTACGGAGTGATGAAGCTCTTTTTAACCTAAATGCCCCCAATTTGAATCTTTCTCCATAAGTGAAGATTTTTTGGTGATGAGGCTGCCTCTCTCGTCATTACGGAGCAGACTTGCTGCAGTGCATGATTGCGAGGCAGAGGGTGTTATTCACTTGACCAGCCCGGACTTGATTCTATAGCAGGGGAGGCGCTCGGTGTGGTGAAAGGAGCCCCGATCAATGACAGGGAGGAGGTGGAAGGAGGAGAAAGTGGTCTGAACTTGTCACTGGGAAAGCGTCATGCTGGGTTTCTTTCAAAATCCAGACTCGATCACTTTCTGGGAGAGAAAAGGTGCCCTGCTTTCTGCAGACTGTGAATAGACTGTGATTGCCTGTGATACAAAGGGACGGGGGTACAGGTAATGACTGTGGTTATGACAGACACCACCCAGCAGCAGCTACATAGCTTGCTGCTTCACAATTTGATTTGGGAGAACCGTTGCCATGCCGACCGTACTATTTGATTGGCGCCCTGCTTTTTTTTTTTTTTTTTTGAGGGAGGGGGGGGGCATTTACATACAGCATTTTCCTGATTCTGGGGAGAGTATTATTTAATACCAAAAGAGGCTCATACACTGTGAACCTTGTTTAATGAAGCAGGAGTGAATCCAAAATGAACATATTGATTGATAAGTGAATTCTTGCTGCATAAATTAATCAGTGGGTTTGTTTAATATCTTGAGTGAATTTTGAATTTTTTATTATTTCTTCCAAATAATCTCACTATGAACTCTCTTTCCAGGGTCGTAGCTGCCAATGAGGAAACTGAGGTTATGTCTTCTGTATTTTTTCTAGGAAATTGTGGGTTTTAGCAACAAAAAAAAAAGCACTTTCTTTCCTTAAACTTCTTCCTCCAGCAGTTGGGTTGTGTTGATAGTAACGTACTTAGAGTTTTATTATAGCCAATCTGTGATTGTTGTAATTTGTTAATATACAACAAAGTGTCAAAGTATGATTTTTTTCTAGCATGAAGCACAATATTACTAATTTGACAGCTAGTCTACACTTCTGTGAATCCATATTCCTAAAACCCTGCTTCGTTTCCTCATGTCAAGGCCACATCTAACATTATGGCTATCAATTTTCTCTAATCCCAGGCCCATGTATCCACATTGATTCAATAATATACTGTCTTGTACCATGTATTTCTCATCTCACTGAAATCCAAACTACACTTTCCCAAGGAATAGAATAAATATGGATGGAGTAAAGCAGCCGTGAGCTTTCATCCACGAGCATGGAAATAAACTCTTGGCCCTCTCTCTCGCCTCACAGGTCGATCATAGGGCTAAGTCCAGGCTTACAGCAGCTTCATCTACGGTTGAGGATGAAAGGAAGAGCTATTTCTGTCCAGCTCTCCTTTGTAATTAGAGAGGAATCCATACGGCATAGTTTCTCAACCAAGTCTACAATTCTGCCGAGCCATAATTTACTTAATTACTCAGAGACGCCTCTTTGATTCAGTCTGTATCAAAAAGAGCTTTTCTGGAGGAGAGGTAGGGAATGATAGTAATTTTGAGGCTGTTTGGCTCCCATTCGCTGCCTTTTTTCCTTATGAGCAATAAACTGATTATAGATGAGAGGGTGTCAGATATGTCTGTTGTGCCTTTTTCACTCAGTGACAGGGCGATTTAAAAGTGAAGACTTCAGTAAAAGTACACTTTAAATCCCATAATAGCAGAAATAGAGCATATTGATCCCATCTTTCTGTCTGCCTAATATCTTTCAGCCATTGTGTAGACCTGAAATGGGAGCAGTTTACTTTGATTTAATTTGATTCAAAGGCTAAATTGGAAATTATATTCACACAGTAGGGACAGAGTTTCACTTTTACAGGCTGAATACTATAATGTTTTTGCAGAAAAGATACATCAAGTTCCTGAAAATTTAAAGATAACAAGCTTCAGTTGAAGATGAAATCCACCCAATCTTGCTCTCTCTCTCACACACACACAAATAAAATCCCAAAACACCTCCACCAGGACTATAAGTGAACCTTAGGGATTTGTAAGACCTCTCTATAGGATCCTTGAGGCGACAAAAGGCGGGGTGCCACTTACCTGCTGGAAACCCTTTTTTTTTCCCTAACCAGAGAGGGAAAACGCCAGGCCTTACTTGAAAGCCTCTCACTGCAGGGCTGAGATTAGAGGACATTCCTCTCTGTTTCCAACGTGTAGAGAGCACGTCAGTGGTCACCGCAGCCCTGATGTAACACGCGGTCTCCAGCATCTTTGAAGTGGCTGGATAAGCTGGCCTTGGACGCGGGCGAGTTCAAAAGGGCCCACAGAGGGATTTTGAAACAGAGGAAGGCATCCAGCTCTTCCTCAGATCATTTCCAGCCTCATTTCCCACAGTGTCAGCGAACAGTCTAAGAGGGGGAAGAAGAGAAAATCCTGGAAGGTTTATAGGCGACAGAGTGACTCAGACATGTGGGTAGATTCATTCTGGGAGGGCAGGGGAGACGCAAAAGGGAAAGAGAGACAAATCTCTCAACAGTTTTGTCATTTTGACATCTTTGTTTCTTTGTTTTAGAAAGACTTACAATTAGAGAACAGCTGGAGTAAGGGTTCAAAGTCAAAAGCATGACAGTTTACTTTATCATCCTGTCAGCTCTCAAGCCAAGTCTTTATCCTGTATCTCTGCAATTAATCGAGTGAGAACGTTTTTGATATCCAACAGAAATGTTGATGATGACGATGAAAGGTTGTAACAAGACTAAGAGAAAGTTAAGTAAGCTAAGTTATTAGGATATATTGTCTGGAAATTATGAAATATTGGATGAAATTTTACATCCAACAGATGAGATATCTCAGCCTAAATAGAGAGACGGACATATTGCACTTAGCATAGCTAAAAAACAGGAATTTTCCATTCCCCCATCCCATTATCCTCCTCCGCCTTCTGTAAGCCAGGTGATCCTGCTGCTGTCATCATTTAGCTCCCTTAATGTTTGCAGAAAGTGTTTACAGTCAAAGAACCGGTGGAACCAAAGCAGAGTTCTCGCAGGACTGAGACAATGAGGTCCAAAGAGGACAAATCTGACTCAGGGAGACGAGGAAGTCACCAGCCACGTTTCCCAGAGCCAAAGAGTCTTGCCAAGGCCTGGACAAGCTTAACAGGCTTTTGACACTGTGCTGAAAATAGTCTTCAGTTTCCCTTCAAAGATAGAAAAACACATTCTGTATGTGCTGCGTATCACAAGAAGGTTAGTGAACTATTAAAGCCCAGGAGACCTACGTGCACATGGCTGCAGAAATCAAAAATGCTACATGTCTTGTGCATCACTGTACACACATTTCCCTGTAATTCAGCATGACATGTTTGGTATCTTTGGAAACTTTGGGACCTTGACTAGAATTCAAAATGAAGTTCAGTGGGTTTGAACAAAGCTTGGCTGTGCACCCTGTGCTTGAACAACAGACCCACCGGTGGATCTGTGTGGGTTGAAGAGGTTAAACCGTAGCCAAGCTGGCAATACTTCTTTGCTGGAAACATAACGTTACAGTAATCACACAAGTGTTATTTTTGGGAAGGTTTAGGCGCATGAATAATGTGTAAGCCCTGGCTAAAGCTCCGGTTCATACTGGAGACAGGATCGTGATTGTATCTGTGATGAAGAATGGGCTTATGCTACAGCAGCTTAGGTATTGTATCAACCACAAAAGCATGTGCTATTATTTAAAGAAGCAGTTATTTTAGATAAAATAGGAATATATATACATGCAAGAAGAATCCTCCACGCTTGTCATTCATAAAATAAATAAATAAACAAAATGCATTTGCATCCTTAGCAATAAAACGCTGATAAAGGGTCAGTTCATCCAAATTACTGACACAGTGCTCGTCGTCACCGCCATGTTGCCAGGCGACCAGGGAAGTGCAGAGAAGAGAAGTGTGTGTGCTGTTCGGTTTGTGGATGAAACAAACGAGATATAACATGTTAATTAGTGAGTTTTAGAGGTGCTGGTGGGCTGATTTTTGTTTCAGAGCCAGAGTAGCTGTTTCCCCCTGTGTCCAGTCTTCATGCTAAGCTAAGCTAACTGGCAGCTGGCTCCAGCATCTGTATTATTCTGCAAAATGTTGAGCTATTCCTTTAATATAAATATGCTGTAACTGTCTGAATGGACAAGTGTTATTTTATGTTTGAGAATATGCAAGTTAGACCTTTGTGATTCAATACTATAAGATCTTTTGGGTCAAAATACTGATTTTTGGTAAAGTAACCTGCATCAATCTTTTAGCAGCTTATCAAAAATGTTCACTGTTCGTGTGAATGTAGCTGATTCCTAACACCGAGAGGGAAATGGTTAGAACTAGGAAGAAGTTGAGCCTTGAGGGAAGCAGAAGTGAGTGACATTAAGTTCCCGTTGCTGCGTCCACCGGCTGCACTGCTGTGGCCATCAAGTTGCAAATTCAAGTTGCCTTGAGCTAGCTTCTCTTTAAGCAAAAACCTGCTCCAGGTGAAGTCTGATCCCTGCGTTGCTCTGCTGGTTACCAGCACCACACACTGACCACCTGCACCAGTGGAGCTTGTTCTGTGCTTTTATGCATTTGATACAGCATACATTTCCTCCTCTGCACAGCCTCTCTGCGCTTCTCTTCACTGGCCTGTCAAATTGGCCGTTGGTGGAAAAGATGGTGGAGCCTGAGCTTTCCTTTTTTTAATATATTTTCCACCGTGGACAAAAAAGAACCCACAGGTTGTCTGTCCGTGTCTAAGTGACAGGTGTGTGTGTGTATGTGTGTGTGTGTGTGTCTGGTCAGACGACAGATCCTGCTAATCCTGTCCGTCCCAAAGGACAGGCAGTGTGACTGGGTAATTGGCCACTGACTGAGCAAGACCACTCTAGAGGCACTGCTTATTGAACCACTGTCAGAGAGAGAGAGAGAGAGAGGGAGAGAGAGAGAGAGGAGGTGGAGGCGTAACGAGACTGGAGAGGGATGGAAGAGGGGACCAGACAGAAAGACAGAAAGTGAGGACAAAATCAAGAGAAAGGCGAGAAGAAACAGGAGCAAAGAGGAGTGAAACAGATCGAAATAAAGAAAGAAAGAAAGAACAGGGGCGAGTGAGGGGGAAGGGGATGAAGAGATGTAGGGAGAGCAGGTGGGTGGGTGGTTTGGGTGAGGTGGCGATAGAGAGAGGAAAAAAAAGAATAGTGAGAGCGAAGAGTGGAGAATTTTAGAGTGACCCTGAAGCCACGGTTTCCTCTTCTCTCAGCTGAAATGTGACACTTTCATGATTACACTGGACCCCCTTTTTTGGGGGGGGGGGCTGGCTTAATCTTAAAAGGATGAGCGGGCGATGGGGATGGAGGGAGAGTAGGAGGAGAGGTGGAAGGCATGGTAATGGAAGTCTAGGTTAATACTTCCCTCCTCCAGCTGGCCACCTAACAAATTGCCTTGTAAAAGCAGAAGCGATGGATAAATAAAGAATGAAATAAAAAAAAGTATATCCCTCCAGCAAATTGGCTGTCATTGGATTATCCCCTATAAAGCAGGATTTGTGGGTGCGTGTATCGGTAGACTTTAGGGTATATGTGTGACCACCTTCTTGCATCACATAGATGTCTTGTGTATGTGTGTGTGTGTGCGTGTGTGTGTGTTAAGAGATGGCTGGTAGTATCAGGCCCAGGCAGAAAGGGTAGAAGGGGAGAAAGGATTGGATGAGCGATCATTGCTTCATCGGCTCCATTAAACACACCATTGGCCTGTAAATCAGGTTGTCACAGAAATACTCATCCAACACACACACACACTCTCTCACACACACACACACAAGGCCCAGTGACAGGCAATCAAGATATAGGCGAGTTTGCAAAGTTATATGCTAGTAACTTTGGTTTAAGTTTATTTACAATGTATTTATATTGAAAAAATAGTCAGTATATAGGAAATTCCTGTCTCTATCTATTCTATTCAATTAAATTACACGTATAACATAAAAAATAAAACTAAAGTAAAAAATTAAGATATAAATTACAAGCAAAATGCCAAAAAAATAGATAAAATCTTAATTAAAAGCTGATCACCACGACTACATGCCTGCTCATTCTTCAGGTTCAGTTAAATTAAAGCTGCATTAATTGATTTTTTTTGGCCAACTGGGGCGGTGGAACAAGCTGAAATATTATATCTGTCACAACATATTATCACCTTACATACAATTGCCAACATTAGCATTCATTTGGAGTCATATTTTGAATGTAAACCCAATATTCACTCTCTTTTTAGCTCTGGTGTGGTCTCCACATAGTCCTGAGGGAAATATCTGGCTCTTTAGCTCCTAAACGCTCCACTATGTTCACCAGATATTCAATAATTTTGTCTGTCTGCTGTTTGGTGCTATACAAGTAGCATACAGTGGGTCTATTAGAGCCTTTTTACTCAAAAAAGCTGCAAAAACAATTAGGTAAAAGAAGGTGACCTATCGTTAATATAGAAATGTTTATTGGTGCAGCTTTAAGTTAAGTTTTAGGCCCTTTAAAGTTTGGTTATAATTGGGAAAACCAAAGCCATTCGGTACATTTCTGAGAAAGGCTTTAGTCATAATTAGATAAACTTCAAAGTCATCGAACCCAGGTCATCACACTTGAAGGCAAATCTTTATATTCACCTGAGACACATCGCTTTCATTTTTTACAGTCTCAAGAGACCGGGCTGTTGAAGTTTTACAACATAAACAGAAAAGTTAGCTTGCCCTTTCCAGTCTGATTGGTACTGGAAGTTCCACCCACTGGATGACACTAAAGGACACATAGTCCTTCTACAAATATGTATTTCATCAGAGGTCAGGGGTCAGAATGTCAGCGAGGCTGCGGTGGAACAGTCAGTGTCTTGCTTGATTACTTCAGCAATACTGAGGTAAGACCAGCTGCCCTCCAGGTGATCCCGGATTGAACACGCTGTTGGTGCCAAGGACTGAATCAGCAGCTTTTTTTGTTATCCGATATCCCTTCCAACTGCGGGCGGTCACGCCCTAAGAGAGAGCAGAACTCCAGAAATCAAAGACCCGTCATGTTTGAGAAAGTTTAGAGTTGAAACGGAGGAAGAAAAGGTCAGAGAAAACATTAAAAGATAAGAGAGGGATCAAGAAAAAGATGAGTATGGAAGGTCGTTGAGTGGGCAGAGGAGGAACAGCTTGTCCGAGCCAAAAAAAATCAATAAATGCTTGTGAGTCAACAGCACGTGGGTGGTCAATGGCATGATTCAAGCTCATTAGCACAGCGTTTGACTTGAGTGTTTGACCTTATACCCAACCATCCCACTCTCACAGTTTTTAGCCTATATGGTGCAACTCTTGACACTTAATGAGCTATGCAGAAATTCTTCAGTCGGACAGACCCATATGTTAATTGAGGCAGTTTTTTGGCATTCGACTGCAGCACAGCAAATCAAACTTGACGAGACTTCAAGGAAAACAGGAAAAACAAACACTGTTGTCATTACATTACAGTGAAAGGAGCAAAAATTGAAGCGCACTCATCATTACAGTGAAAGGAGCAAAAATTGAAGCGCACTCATTACTCCAGTATTATTCAGTATTGCTTCAGGGAGGAAATTTACTTTGTTTTTCTGCAGCTCCTCTCCAATATCCCTCAGAAGAAAAGCAATATACTGTCAAACAAAGAAACATCCCAGTCAGTTTTCCATCCTCCCTTACAGTCATTTAAAATTAAATTAAAATGACTGATAGCAACCAATCAATGGTGGTAATTTCAGCAAATGATGCAACACTGTTTTAAACTGTAGTAAAATATTGATTCAGCTGAAGCCTGCAGTAAGCCATTTATCTTCCATTAAAAACAATCTCTCATAATTACTTTAAACTGCATTTTAGTATCATGGTAGGAGAAATCAGCCGGAGCTATTGTGTGCAACAAATTACATGTCATTAAAATAAAATATATTAATGTATGCACTCATCTCGCGGTCCTGGAGGTTTTGAATAAAATGCTATAATGTATGCGCTCATTTTGAATTCCCTGAGGTTCCTCTTGATCACAGCGACAATAAAGATCGGCTCTTACAGTCGGGCTGCAGAGTGTCTTAGTTCAAGTCCTGCACTTTGACTTGCATTTCAGCAGGAATCTACCCTGTTGAAGTGTCCTTGAGCAAGACTCCGACCCCTCCGAGTGTGTTACATATGCAATAATAAATCATTCATAAGGGTGTGCTTGAAAATATAGTTGTTGTTTTTTTTATCCTACGCTTGTATATTTAAGATTGTACCTTTTTTGAAAGTCTGTATATTCAGGTATGCGCATGCAGGCTTAAAACTATGAACATTTAGGTTTCTACTTGTAAACTCTTCGCAAGTTTGTGCAGCCATTTCTTTTGCCATCAAGCTCAATTCTGCAGTCTTCACGGAGCTAGGTAAAATGACCTGATCCTGAAAGGACGGGAGCAATTGCCAGCTTCATAATGTTAACATGATGTTACAGAGTTAGCATTAGCTTGCTATTGAGTTTATCTTTATCTACTTTCGTTCATACCAAAGATAAAAAGTTAAAAGTCAGATGTCCGTGAGTGCGCAGACACATATATACTTGCATGATTTTCTGCCTCACAGTTTGTAATATTAAGTTTAATGGAAGTGAAACTGGAAAATTTACAGACAGAAACCTACATTTTCAGGCTTTCGCGTCTGCAAGCACAGACCTGACAAAACTTTCAGAACAGAGTTCGCAGGTTCAAACTTAAATGTACAAACTTACAAAACTAAAATGACAAGTATAAAACTCTATTTTCAAGTTATGACTGATTTAATACACCATATTTGTTCTAGGAGCAGGAGGTCACCATTTGAAATTCTTTAACCCTGACCTAGGTATAGAAACAAGAGTCTGCAGTTACTGAGTGGAAATACAATGTATGAGAACAGTGGTAAATAATCTCATAGTCAAACAAGGCTCTGCCAGTTCCTGGTTTGACCTCTCGATGCAGAGACTGCAGCCTGCTTCAGTGGCGTCTGGCTCTCAGATAAACTCAACCAATTCAATTTAGCTCAATTCAATTCAAACCGTTGTTCCATCAAAAGGCCATTTGGTTTGCTTTGAAGACAGATTGACAATAAAAACTTATGATCAAAGTGTATGTCAAATCGGTGCAACATAAAACAACTGCTGATAAGACCCCACATGGGAGATGATTGCATAACACAGTACAAACAAGTCTCATCATGTCAAAGTACTTATATAAGTAAGAAATCTCTTTAATAATAATAATACGTTTAATTTGTACTGCACTCGTCATTCATAGTGAAACTCAAAATGCTGCAGTATTAATAAAATAGAACACGCAACATGAAGAAAATAATAAGAATAGGAGAAAGATGAAAAATATGAAAATGTATTATATCCAATAGAAGTTGTTGTTGAAAGACCTGAGCACATTAGAAAGCTATTAGCCTTTTCTCAAAGATTTCAGTTTCCTGTCTCACAGCAATAACGTCACTGCTGCTGCTAGCTGCATCCAAATATTGATTCAAATGTCTAACATCATCCGGCTAACGTGTGAATTATGCTTTAGCCTGGATTTTTGCTTTGATGAGGAAATCACAGCCTCTTTGATGACCGCCGATGATGCCTCCGGCCAGTTCGAGGTAGCGGGCAGAGATCTTTTGACAAGGTTAACAGATGATCAGTAAAGAGTGGCTCCCTGTGGCCCTCCTGTGGCCCCTCCCCACTCCTTCCTTCTCCCCAACAGTATCAATCAATACCTGTTAACAAAAGCTCTGCGGGGGCTCCTCTCCACTCTCTGTACTCTTATTCATATTTCAGGATGTTATTAGAGCACGCCACGAAATGTCAAGATCTTTACAAGGTAAATATCTCTCTCGAATGTCACAGGGAGAGTCGAGAGGGGGTGAAACTACTTTTCCTCTCCGCTCTGTTTTTCACTGTCAGAACTGCGAGCTGCTGACATTAGGGTGAGAATGATTTCTCTGCCAGCGGCTATTTCACAAAGTCGTTTGTTTCTGCCATGTTTCCAATGATCATATTGGCGTGGGCGTTTGCATTTTAATGGATGGCTGCAGAGCCTGCTGCACAGGGGGAGCTGCTAGTTTTTTAATGTTAAAGGGACCTTTAAGATAAATACAAGGAATAACAGTGTAGAGCTGGTCAGACAGCAGGGAAGAGACGTGGAACTGTGCAAAATGTGTAATCTAAGTTGGTGCATGTGCACCAGGCCACTACAATTGCCTGAGGACAACTTCCTCCTTGCTGCGCCTTTGTTGAGCTCAGCTGCCACAGCAGCAGAAATGAAACAACAATGAGATGAGGCGATGAGGCCGCCTGTTTCCAGTCTACACACTGCCTCGCACAAGTCTTCCTCATCTCTGCGGCTGGTAAATCAAGTGGATGACAGTCGTGTCTGGAAAAATATAGATGTGATCAAAGGGCTGTGATTAACGTTGCCGGCCTGCAGGTAGGCAGCATTCATAGCAGGTTCAAAGCTCATTTCAAGTCGCGTGAGGTGGGCTCAGCTGCGAGAGGGGCCTGTTGATCAGAGGAGGATGAGAGGTGGACATGCCTCCATCTCTTCTCCTCCCTCTTTTCTCCTCTTGTCTTCTCTGTTTTACACATCAGCAGCGCCAACACCGACAGCATCACCCAGGACATGAAATGTGTATTTCTACCAGGGATCATGTCTATTTTTGAGTTGTTAGTTGTTGTTTTTTTTCCCCCTTACTGAATATCTGTGTGATGCTCCCGAGCGACAGCTTCGCCTGCCTGATCAGCGAAGCAGAAAGACAGAGAGGAGAAGGAGGGAGATGAAGAAAAAGAGAGAGAGAAAGAGAGAGAGAGAGAGAGAGAGAGAGAGAGAGAGAGAGAGAGAGAGAAATGGTGGTGTTTCAGGTGATGACAACATCGTCGTCAACCTCTGGGATTGTGGGTAATGAGGCTCTCATGGGAAAGCCAGGCGCTGCTGCCAGCTCAGTGATGTCACAGAGCCGAGATGAACAAGCACTATCAAAGATTCATTTGACAGGAAGCAAGTTGCATTTTCTAAATATCTCTCCCTCCTCTGTTCTTGCTTCCCCTCTTCTTCGTGGGTGATGATGCGGGTGGCAACAGCTCCTGACTGACCCCATTCGTCGTCGCCTCGGTGAGGAAGACGTCTGTTTTCCCTGCGTCTGACAATCTCTCGTCTTCGCTTTACGTTTACCAGCTGCTTTTCCCGCCGCAGCTTTTCACTTTTTGCCACACACACACTAGCCATCTGGGTAATTACGAGGTACAGCTGACAAAGCCACCGCTCCTGTTCTATTTACTACTCGGCTTGTTGACAGCACAGACGAGTTCTGTCTGTTAATCTACTGTACACCCCCCCCCCCCCCCCTTGCTTTTAGCACCTACGCTCTTGCAGATGAATGTTTTTCATGCATGAGCCTTATATATTGTAACCGCTCTCATTTCAATTAAAGCACCTGGCGAGTCAAAGGATGCAATTGTCCAGGATAATTGCAAGAACCTTGCGAGAAATTGCCAGGGCGAAATCTCCCCAATTATTCTGTCCATTTAACATCTTACCTCACATCCTAAATTGATCCTGTTGGCATCTTCAAGGCCTCAATTTGCAAGGCTGCTGTGGTTGGAATAAACCGTGTCATTCTGTCTCTTCTGCCTCTGTGTGTGAAGAGCACTAAGCAGGGATAAGGGAGAGTCGAGCTTCAAGAACCAGAGCAACACACCTTATTTTACCTACCACCCTGTACTTACCCAGTTGTACTTGTGGTTTGTTCCTCTCTAAACTGCAAGCGTGTGCTTATAGTGAACTTTTGGTCCCACAGTGCCACCTATTGATGAAAACAAATTCAAGAATTCACAGTAGAATATATGGAATGGGTCATTTTATCCCAGCATTGCCTTTTTCTAGTTTTTGGTAGCCAAAGTAGCCCGCTAAATATTAGTTAATAGTTTGCATTATTCTTGCACAGTTTCCTTTTTAGAGGCAAGAAAGAGAATTAAATCACAAAACGGTGAAAACAAGACATTCAGTTGCCCTTCTGTATCTGTCTGGATTTGCTATAAAATGGCAGACTTAAGTTCTTCAGACCATTTTACCCAGCAAAACTAGCCAATTCGTTTGTGGTCAAAATGTTCAAATATTGGTGAGGTCACCACAGGGGGACTTCAAAGGAGAAAAAGGGAGTTGGATCGGAGGGCAGCAGAACAAAACTATTAAATCTTTCATCCTTTCCCACTCTCCTATAACCTTGTTGCGCTGGTGGAGCTGAGGTCTAGACATTGTGGAAAGGCAATAGCCATCCATCATGTCCGATTATGCCGTTTAGATGTAATTGCAAACCCGTAAGGATTGCTGCTCCATCCTCATCCCTGCACACATAGACACACACGCTTAGATGCACATGACAGCGAGCACAAACACACACATACACACACACACACACACACACACACACACACACCTGCAGGGGAAAGAAAGGGTAGAATATCAGTGTTGGCTGTGCAAACAGAGAGAGACACATACACACAGAGAGAGAGAGAGAGCAGGCAGCCACCTCCATACACATTTCACAGACAATCAAATTAGAGCTGGAGTTCGATACATCACTGACAAATTGTTTATTAAACAAAAGGCTTGAATTGCAGCATAACTGAGAGAGATTCAAGAGACAGACAAGTAGGGACTTTTATGTGACTGTGTGCGTGTGTGTACTTCACGCAGATATTATATGCCCATGTAAGGAAAGCTCTTTTCACTGTCTTTTGCGCAAACAGACCATTTATGTCCTTTTCTACAATAGTCCTAGCTTTTATTTATAATGCACTGCAAAGACATAAACACACGAAATAAAACAATGTCAATGAGGTCATGAGCGGAGCATGACACCAACATTGTTAACACTGTTAGTGTTTGATTCCCAATGGGGCCCACCCACGTTCAGATGGTACTGTAAAGCACTTCGGTTAAAAGCGTCCGCCATATGTTATGTTAATGTTCATTTGTTTCCTGTCAACCCCAGCGTTTCACAGTGAGGAACCTACAGGCCATATAGAAGTATAATTCATATATCTCATTCTATAGCAGCACAGTTTTAAGAGGGAAACTCCACCCAGAGGAGTGGAATGTGCACTAAGATGCACAGTACGCAGACATTTATCATTTCCTACTGTACATTCTCCTCTGGAAAGGCATTGGAATAGATTTGGAGCTAGATATCAAGAAATACTCCGGCCAGGCTCGAAAATAGCTCTGAGAAGAAATATCTGCTCCCCAAATGAAGGATAATCAGTTTCACAGAGGTTACATTGGATTCCAAACAAGCAAAAACCTTTTCAGTCCAGCTACAAAACAACACAGCTACTTATGGCGGAGTTTAGGAAATGGATTATGCTGCGTGGTGACCTAGTCATGATAAATGTGTCTTAAGTCATGAAAACATGATCCCAATTTCTCTACAAAATAGCTAAATAACTACTTCTGTGTTGTGCAATCCCCTCCTCATAGCTCTGGAGGACAAGCAAGTATTCAGGGTTTCATTGGCAAAACTGTGTTTGTTTTGCACCAGGAGAGGTTTGAGAAGTTCCAGGGGAAGTTTTGAGATGTTTTGACACATTTTTTCCCCATGACTCCGGATCTCCATTGAAATCCGTTGTAAGATTTGCGGATTTGAGGTGCTACACCTGCCATACGTGAAAGAGCAAACTACAAAGTATAACCACATTATCCTCAGTGGAAGGAGTTGTCACGGAGATGGTTTTAGTTGTTATCACATGACAATATGGTTACATGATAAAAGGTCGTAGTTATGGATTATATTAGATAAATATTAGAGTTTTTTGTAATTTTATGTAGGAGTCATAGCACAATAGAGCTTTGAAGTGGAGCTTCCCGCCAAAAAGTAAAAGTTTAACATGCCTATTGCTGCTGAAGCTCTTTATTATTATGACACATGACATCTGAGGGTTGGAAGATTAATAAAACACAGCTAAATATCATCAGATTAGCTCTTCCCTAGTGCACAAATCAGATTAGATGACAGGGAAAATGTTGTTCCCTTGAGAGAAAGTTTGGCGCCCATGATGTAGGGCGGAGCAGGAGGCTAAAGGTTAGCTCCCTGCTCTCCCGCCTCCGCATTGTTCCTCTGCGCAGGGCGATGACACCTGTCAATCAAGCGGCGCTGAAGACCTTTATACATTGACAAAGGCCATTGAGCAAGACAACGATCCCTTCATGAGAAATGTCATGGATGTTGTGATAAAAAATGAAGTCGGGCTGTGTGTGGAGTAGGAACAACCTGAAAGAGGTGGTTTTTTGGGCTTGTGTCAAGAGTGTGTTTGTGTCACTGTCGCCTCGCTGTGTCACTGTGGCTTTGTGCTAAATGATACAGCTGTTATTGCAGTGTGGGGAGATCATTATCCCACTAGTGTGTGTGTGTGTATGTGTAAGCAACGTGCAGATGTGTATGTGTGTGGCTTTGTGTGTGGTCGGTAGGTGACGTGGTGTGATGCATGTCTTTAATAACAGTCCATTAGCTCTCTGCATGTGTGTTTGTGTGTGCGTCTCTTTTGTATATGGGCTGCTGCTTGTATGTAGGCATACTTTTGTGTGTGTGTGTGTGTGTGTTGTGTCCCGGTGACTGCGTGGAAACAGAATGTGCGTCCTTGTGTGGCAACGTGTTGGAAATGGCCGCTGATGGGCCGTGAATCAGAGCCCAGCATGCTGTTATTTCATGTTGCTCCCACTGGGACGGGCCGAGCACCAGCCGGGCTGCTGTCTGTTATCCCTCACCCCGAGGTTCACTGACCCCAGCCATATTTTTCTTCTTTCCCTCCTTTGTTTTCACTTTCTCCTCCCCCCCCCCCCCCCCCCCCCCACATACTGTGAATTCTTCCTTCTCGTCAGGCCTTCTCACTTTCTCTTCTCACTCTCACACTTCTCTCTTTTTGCTCTCCATCCATCAAACACATATTTCATCTTCACCCTGTTAAAGAAGATGCACATATTAGCTCCCTTTTAAAGATTGCCAAAATACCAAGATAGTTTTTAAGCAGTGGCACCAGCGTCCAAAAACACATGCCAGTAGGCTACATGTTGGAAGGCAATATTTCTCTCAGAAATATCTCCCTGTCCCACGCAAATCTATTCACCGTCGTGTGAGCGCTGACAAAACGCATAGAAATCCGCTGATCTTGAACGCTGTTCGCCCACCACAACAGCAGGCCATAACTAATCCATCTCCCACTACATGTTTTTAATGAGCCTCCATAACTGTAATCCGTATGGCGCAGTGCGACATAGGCCAAATTGCCCTGTTTCCATGACTTTGTGCTGTCAGCAAAATGTGATGAGGGACGTTTGTGTGTGTGTGTGTGTGTGTGTGTGTGTGTGTGTGTGTGTGTGTGTGTGTGTGTGTGAATACTGTCACCGAGCATCTGTGTTGTCGATGTGCCATCCTAGTTGACGACTTCCCATCTGGTAGAGTGTGTGTGAGGATGTTAGTATGTGTGTTTATTGTCCAAACAGAAGATTTTTCTTATTTACCTGCATCATCCTGTCCTTGTCTACAAATGCAGCAGGATTATTGGGAGGAAAAGCTGATGGGAGTAGCAGCAGTGTGTGTGTCTGTGTGCGTGTGTGTGTGTGTGTGTGTGTGAGTGTGAGTGAGTGTGGAGGTAGAAGCTGCCAGGCCCTTTCAGAGACCCCAGTAGGGGCCACATTAGGGCCCCCTGGGGGCCAAATTAGAGGCCGCTAACCAAGTTAGAGATCGGCAGCAGAGGGGGCCTGACTGGCAGGGATGGACTGATCTCACTCCAGCAACCCTGAACCAACACACACATTACACACACACACACGTCCTGTCTTTGTTTTGCCACTGATCAGCAGAAGATAAAAGCCAGTTCCTGACAATAGCAGCCTCTATGTTGGGGAGTCTGCAGGGAGATCCTGACAGAGAGGTAGAGCTATAATGTATTCCTGTAGGTCAGCCTAGATTAGTGTGTCTGTAACAAGGGGAAGTGATTTAAACTCATTTAGCCTTTAGGACAGGAGTTTCTTTCAATGAAATTTCATTATATCCATATATGTTCTTACCAGAAAAAGTACATCCATAAATGATGAGAAAATATATATTTTTGGATGATAATGGTAATAACATTAACAGGAAAATATACCCAAAAGGTTCTACCAGGAAACACTGACATGTATATACCAGATACTTCCTGAAATGCAAAAAATTTGCTTGCTATATTTAAACTAAATGATCCTTATTTGGATTTGATATAAAGTTATATAGAGTTTCCAAAAATGCAATTATATGAGACTAAATTTTACATTTCTAAAAGTGTATGACATGAGGCACATGTCTATATGGAATATGTCACCCAATACAGTATACTATAAGTATCACATATTGTAGCTGCAGTGAAGTGATAGAGCAAGCACATTCAGAATATATACCTTATTAGTGTCATAAAAAATGATTTTAAAGAAACTCGAGTGCAGTTGAAGAGTTTAAGAGGTTATTCTGTCATTACTGGATGTCTCACCAGTGCACGATTGATAACAGGTGGAATAAAAAAAAAAAGTGTGATTGACATGCCTTTTGGCCTTAAGCCACGCCCTCCCCCTGTTTCCTGTCACATGTCACACACACACACACACACACACATACACACATACATTTGATGGCGGTGACATTTGTGAAGTCCTTGCAGAGGATGATTATAAATCCCAGTTTTATGAGCGACTCTGCTGAACTCTGCAGACTGTTGACCCCATCGCCTTGACATTTAAGACCACGCAGCACCAAAAAACCCTGGGTTCCAACTCCCCGAGAGTGTTGATTGATTTGCCTCATGAGGGCAGTGAAAGCCACTCACTGTTAGGGTCGGGCTTGTTTCTGTTTATAAAAGTCGCTGTTCATTATCGTCATGACAAGTGGAGATTTGGCAGGCCTACAGCCTCAAACATTCAAGGAATCCAGTTTGATTTTTTCTTTTTGTTTTCACCACAGAACAGTATTTTCTTTATGAATAGTTCTGAATCTTTGAAATGAAGATGGAAGCAGCTTTGGAGAAGCTGCCATACAGTATATAAGATTAAAATCCCATGTTATCTGGGGTTGAAGCTGACTAGACAGGCTATAAATGTGACCTTTGGAGTGCACAGCCAAGCAGCCACCATCTCATTTGCAATTCTATTTGGTAAAAAGGAAGACAAGAAAGGAAAGCTTCAAAGATTGAGACCTCCAGGCTGGAATCCAATCAAGTCATTAGTAGTAGGTGGAGCCTGAGCCAACTTCCCATATCTTAGTTTTGGTCAACAGACAAAAGCAGTAGTGCTCCCTTAAACACCAAAAACCCTGGTTTTTGTGTGATAAGTTGTAATGGGGTTCAGAGAAGCGGTGTTGTTAGGGTTTGTGCTTCTCTTCTCAGGTGGAAATCTTTGTGCTGCTTCACAAAACTTTAGCATCAATGAAACTCTGAACCAAACCCTACAAGAAGAAGTGACACAGCTGCCAAGATCCCCACAGATAAGAGATCATCAGTCAAACCGGGCGGAGCACGGTGATCCCGTCCGTTCTCCTGTCACCTACCGGCTCAAAACCTACCAGCTCAGGAAGCCAGCTGTTAGCGCTGACAAACAGAAACCTCTCCGGCCTCTTTCAGAGCAAACTTTTCAAAACCAGCAGAGATCGGAGGCAAGAGAGCTGACCCCAGAGCTGCTGGAGCTGAGGGGAACAGACCAAGTTCAAAAGTTGATTCAAGGCCCAAATCTGAACCCAACAGTCAAGCAGAAATCAAAGGTACTTAAAAAAACTTTTCATCTTAATGATTTACATGCAGCCTTTTTGATCTATGAGCCCTATAAGTTCAGTGTGAATCAATTTAAATTGTATTTTAGGTGCTGGTGAAGTTTGAGCAGAGGGTGCCTGTATCAGCTGACAGCGTGGCAGTGCGCTGTGGTGAAGGAGAGGTCACCATAGAGGTCAAACAGAACTTCTTAGGTAATGGCTGCCGGAATTGATCAGTTGTGAGGTTTTCTTTGCTGGGAGAAGGGCGGAGGAGGCTGCTGTGGCCATTTCACATGCCTTTTCCTCTGTTCCCTTGATGTCTGAAAAACAAAGGGTCAGGCCCGAATTGGAAAATTGAATGGAACAGTGAAGATGGGACACTCAGTGCTGATTACTGCAAATGGCACAGACTATGGACTCGGCGATCAATATTATGTTTCCTCTTATTTCTTCACTCCGAGAAGGGGGGCATTCTGCTTGCTCAAATGTTGTCTTCACAGCGACGCATTAAGAAACCTTTTTATTTGTCCTGTGGCTGAACCTGCACTTGCTGTGAGTGTTATTGACTGGACCAGGAAAAGAAATGGCCTCAGGTAATGGTCTTGATTTAAGCTGCGCCTTTTCCCTCTTTGTTCTTAGGAAACGGTCAGTTGATCCATCCAAGAGATCTGACCTTAGGAGGCTGCGCCGCACTAGACACCGCTGACCACATCCTGCAGTTCCAGACGGTGCTACAGGGCTGTGGCAGCACAATGAGGGTGTGTGGCTTTCTGTTTCTTTTACTGCCCATCTTTTTCTTGTGTATTTGAAGTCGCTGTAACGTTTTTGTGCTCTCTTTTTAGATGACAGAGCAGGCCCTCATCTACAGCTTCTCTCTGATGTACTCTCCAACACCCATCGGCAACACCTTCATTTTTAAGACCAACCCTGCTGAGGTGGTAATTCAATGCCACTATCAAAGGTAAAGCCTCATTATTTGGCATTATCCCCCCTCTTTTCCTGCCAAGTCCAAATCTAGCCCTGCTATTAGCGCAGATTATTGTCATGTTTACCTCCTGTCTACCTGTTTTATGTTATCCTCTCTCTACTCATGTCTTTCCATGTGAGTGAGTTAATATGCCTGGATTTAAAAACCACCTCCATGAAACCACTCTCTAGTGAAATGCCCGTCCGTCCTGTAATTGTCCTCACAGGAGGCATTATGTGAGCAGCACCGCCATGAAGCCTAACTGGAAGCCGTTCGAAGCCACAGTCTTAGCAGAGCGGCAGCTGCACTTCTCCCTGCGTCTCATGACAGGTGGGGACACGTCAAAAAAACAACAAACTTTGAGCTGATGTGGAGAAAAAAAAAATGCAAAGAAAAACCCTTTGATTTGCAGCAGGCAGTTTGGATAATTTCCCCGGCGACGGGTGTAATTGCAATCACTCAAGGCCTTGCAGACTTTGCTGTGACTGTTTAAAGATGCTGAGCGGTGACTTGATAAACAGGAGTGAAACTTTTGATGCATGGTGATGAGCTGAAATTACATGCCTTGTAGGCTACGGCTGACCCGACAGGGTCACTTCTACATGAAGTGATCAATAAACAGCTGATTATGCTTTCTGGTTCATTCCAAACTATACGCTGTGGATAGCAACTATGCCAAATTGCTGTTCATCTTTAAAGGTTACAGAACTTCACCCCACTCTTGTGATTGACTTATTGCAAGATTTGCATGGACTGTATGAAGTTAGGAAGGAAATCAGAGAAGTTGTAAACTAGTTTTAGCAGCCACAGACCCTCATCTGTGTTTCTTATCCAGGTTAATGACGATGCTACATCTGTAATTCATTTATTGACTTCTTTAAAGTACGTTTGCCTCATTGTTACAGTACCTATATCCTATTCTCTGCTGCTGCACAGACCAAATCTTCCCCATGGGCATCATTTAAGTTTCATCTAATCAGACTGATGGCCCCAGCATTACTTTTCCATTTTATATTTTTTTTCTCCTCTATTTAATTAGAGGACTGGCAGTCACAGCGGCTCTCCAGTGTTTACTTCCTGAGTGACGTGATGCACATCGAGGCGTCGGTTCTTCAGGGTCACCATGTTCCAATGAGGGTCTATGTGGACAGCTGCGTGGCCACCGCGAGCCCCAACCCCAATTCTCAACCCAGATACCCCTTCATCAAAAATTATGGGCGAGTATATTTGAATGGGCCACAAACAGACACTAAATGTAACAGTCCAGTCAGCTGGTCATGATAATTAAGATTTATGTTGTCTGCTGTATATACACTTGCATATCATACACTGTACCTATTAAGTGCATTTATTGTCCTGTGAACAGTTGGACTGAGTTTCTGTATTTATGAATATGAATCATGTGCCTGCATTTTGCCATATAAGGTGTTTAACTGATGCTAAGCTGACGGGAGCCAAGTCTTACTTCATGCAGAGAAGCCAGGAGGATAAACTTCATTTCCAGCTGAAAGCCTTCAGGTTCCACCAAGATCACAGGAATTCAGTAAGTACAGCTAGTGCGAGATGTGTTTAGACAGATTAAAACTACAGATCATGTATCACGACTATCATGTAGTCAGACATTTGACTTTTCTACATTTTGTTCTATTTTCTATTAATGTAGTCTGGTCACTGCAGGGAGGTGTGTTTTGATGGGACAAACTTGTGGTAGCTGAGGTGTTAGTTTAACCTTTTTCTTTCTGGACTTGTGTTTGTCTCTCGAGTGTTATATTGGCACCTACTATATACATTGGTAAGTGTTGTTTGAAGCCCCTAATGTTCTCGGAGGCACCGCTGTGTTTAGGGCAGTTTCTGAGATGCTTAGCTCAAATACTTTCCAGCTGAGGACATGACTGCGCTCTTAGGTAATATTAAACTGAGTAATCTACAATATAGGTTGAAGACGCCAGAATGGATCTGGGCCATGTACAGTATATGAGCCACTCAGAATAAATTTGATGCATCAGTACAATCAGGTCATAGGAGGAATTTCTGCACTGAATCAATCTAAAGTTTGAAAAACTGGATCATTGGGCCAAAATAGGAATTCTTCCAAAAGCAACAAACCACTGTCAAATCCATCAGGGCCTTTTAAAAACTGTTTGAGAATTTGGTCTGAGACCAAGATATTGTCATATGGAGAAACTATATATGTGTATATATAGATGGTAACATCAGACCCAAAAATAAGGGGGAAAACATATATATCATGCACTGTTACTGTATATTTTGCAGCAGATCATGGAGACTGAACTATGTTGACATTAAATAAGACTTTCTTACATTCCCTCTAATTTTGATACACAATTTTCATCTAACTGGGCGTGTTCTAAAAGACACCAATGTTAAAACTACTTAACATCTCTAGATTTGGCGCTTTAACACCAAAAACAGTCAGGATTGGATCTGGTGTACATGGTTTCACCAAGATTTCAGATAGATCAAAAGATTTTAAAGTAGTAATTTCCAATGTTTGGGTAATTCCAACAAAAAAAAGAGAAAACAAAGCCAATGTCTACTGATGAGAACATCTTGGAAAGTTTTAAGTTATGGAGATGCAGTCTGTGTAATATTTCTGGTACATCAATGTCTTTTCATGTCTTTTTAACTCCCTCACAGCTCTACATCACATGTCACCTGAAAGCAACAACCGTCTCTGTTCCCATCGACTCGCAACACAAAGTCTGTTCATTCTTGACTGAAGCCAACAGGTTAGTTCTCACAAAGATAATCTATGAAATGTAACTAATGCAGCTGAATGTTTGCTCAATTACTTTAATTTGGCAGGTTTTCTGTCATGTTTAAATGCAGGTGTTCACCCGTAATACTGTAACAATCGCATTGCTGTGACTCTGATGCGTTGAAAAGCTTTACTCAGTCTCTAACAGAAGACATTTTTGGCTCTGGACAGATGGGTGGCATCAGGTGGAGACAATGAAGTGTGTAGCTGCTGTGAGACCAGCTGCAGCAAGCAGAGACAGAAAAGAAGCCTTGCAGCAGATACTGGTACATTTTACAGAAGCTAACCCCAGTGGGGGAAATTTTGACACCATCTCCAGTGCAATCATGAACAAAGCACTTAGATATACAATATTTTCTCTCTTTTTTTGGGTGCAATCACCCACAAAAAGATACTACAAAAACATATGTTTATGCTCATTTTTTTTTGATGTTCAGAAGGCCATGTCTAACTGGTGGGATGCTGTCTGAATGGTCCTGAGGTAGCAAACTTGATGTTTCTAGTAACATGTAAAATCAGCTGCTGACTAACAGACAAGCAGAAATTCCACCCATGTTTAGATGAGCTCACTTGCTTTAATTTAGCATACATGCTGTTTATGCGTCTTTGGAGGATTGATTTTGAGCTAATCCCTTTTAATTGTCTGACTAACCAATCAGTCGTGTTGTGAATAGTTGAATCAGCGCACTAAATGCACTAAGTAGTTTTTTTTTTTTTTTTTTTCTCCCCCTCTCATGCTCCCTATATCGGGGTAGAAGGTCTTTCTCCAGGTCTGCAGTGGGAGGGAACAGCTGCTCTGGGGCCCATCCTCCTGGAGGAGAACATTGTGCGAAATGAGCTGACGGAGCTGTCCGAGTTTCCTCCAGAGTCATCCTCTCTGCTCCACAAACTTGAAGTGATTCAAGGAGGTATGAAGCCACTAAACATATATATAACATAACTGCAAAATGCATACATATTCACTTTTTCCAGTGATTTCTATGCTGTGCTTACCTTTCTGCTCTCTAATGCTAAAAGCTGCAAGTAATGGATAAGATGATGTTTATTTTCTGCTCTTTTAATCCTCTTTCCTCAGCCTCCTGTCCGTCGATAGCCCTGCTGTGTGGAGTGGGAGCAGCGCTGGCTGTGGTGTTGCTTTTTTTCATGGGTACGGCCATTTGCAGCAGACTACGCAAACCAGCTGGATACTCTGTTTGCACCTGATTTAGGACAATAAAACATTTATAACCAAGCCTTATTTTTCCTTTTTTCATTTTCTTTTGAGCAGAACTAGCTAAGAACATAAGAGTGAAAGAAAGAAGCAAGCAGGGGAGAACTGTGACCATAAGGGCCTTTTCACACTTGAAAGTCTTAACCAAGATCCATGTTTGTTACATTGTATCCATTTGATCTAGTTAGTTTTGGTTTCACATTGCAATTATGCAAGCGCACTAAAGAACCTTACATGACATACCTGAGTCCTGTTGCCATCACCTACGTGGGCTGCGTCCCCCTATACTTGACATTGATTGGTTTGTAGACGGGCGTGTGTCTGATGTAGGCATGTTGTCAGTTTGGCGGGTAGCCTTCTATCGCCGTTTAAATTAATGGAGAAAAATGAATGAGCAGATTAATTTCATTGCCACTATATTATACTATACTGTGTATATACTACATTTTCTTTATCTTCAGGTGGCATTGCTCTTCCGCCCTCTCATATCCTCTCTCTCTCTCTCATCTGAAAATACTTGACTTTCTATAATGTCGTTGGACCATATTTCAATTAAAGACTTGGTCTTCTCTTCTCCCTACGTGCTACTGTGGCTCTTTTTTTTCTTTTTTCTTTTTCCATGACGATAGCCTGCTGGAACTTCCTGTAATTGGTCCGATTACAGGAAGTTCCAAACCATTCTGAACCATCCAAAAAATGTTATCACACTAGAAACAAACCCAACTGTGGTTCAAATAATCTGTCAAATGATCATGATTATGACACATGAAACAACAAACACAACTTGTGATTCAAAAAAATGTACTGCTTGAATGAATTTACTTACCACGATCGAAAACAGCTTTTCAGGTCAAACTCAGCGAAAGTATCATGTATCCTCATAATTTTTCGTGGTTCTGGTAAGTGTTGCATGCTGTATGTACTGACACAGTTATCAGACTCATACACTGTGGCCTTCAAGAAAATCGCTGTGTTACTTTCGTCCTGTGTTACTTTCAACCCGGTTCTCCCCCACAAATTCTGCGGACACTGGCTTTGCTCATCAGGATGTAGCTCAACTAATGACAGTATTTCTGCCTCCGAAAAACATATTTCACTGCAGAAGATACCTGCTCAGTATCTTTACAGTTTGATTCTCAGGTACCTGCACTGTATACAACATTTAGTGGCTCGCCGTGGTTAAAAGGGGTTAAGCTGTGGTGTCCAGCCTTGCAGAAAATGACCTGGCCATAAAATATATGCTGTGTACACAATGAGCTAATCTATATTGCTCTATCAATCAGAATGTTTTGGCGGTGGACAGGGATTTATGTTGTTGTTGAGGCATGAAGAGATAAATATACAATATATACAAGTATATATATGCAAGTACCATACAGGCAAATGTAGAGGGAATAAAATGACCCAAAGTGCTGGCCTCTATGCTGAATTCATGCATGGATGATTTGTATGGTTAATTCTTAGAGAGCTTGCAGCTCGTCCAGCCATTGTCCTGATTTCAGGGAGATAATTCAATACACACCATTACTGTAGAGTTGTAATTCACTTGAGCTGCATGAGATTTTTCCATCTTTATACTAATCCACATCTAAAACAAAGAAAAACCCTCAAAAGAATGAAATGGAAAAGCAGTGCAGATGGCTCCATACTGTGAGGTAAAACATAAAATACCATCCCAGTAACAATAGTCATATTTTAGCTTCGGGCCATTTTCGGCTTTTCCCTTTAATTCACCCCCTCCAGCTTTCTGCCAGTGGTGGAGTAGGCCTATTCGTGAAATGGGGCTCATCATGAACTGTTGCTCACAAGCCCAGGAAGACGAATAGACATAATTAAAAAGCCCATAAAGGCGAGAGCAGGGGCTTTTATTACAGTAATATGTGAAGGCCTTGGTTTAATGGGGTGTTTGTTCCTGTGTGCAGGGCTGACGGCTGTGCTAGTTTACTGCCACAGCAATGCTGACCCCCCTCCCATCTCCCAACACACCAGAGGCTAATAAAAAGCCATACCTTATGATGCACCAGCAGGACGCATGACAGCAACAAGCGTGCACACTCAGAGGCGCGGTGATAGACACAAGCATCTCCCTAAAAACGATTATTGAGGATGTTGGGGAAATGTCTTATTGAGATTTTCAGATAAAGGAGAAAAAATAGAGGAAATCAAAGAGATAAGAACAAGAAATTTTCGGCCACTAGGTGCGGTCCAAATGGTTTTGCTGCCGTCCTCTTTCTGCCACACTCACGGAAAAACACATTTGACAGTTTAAAGCAGCTACATTTCTGACCACTTTGGGGCAAAATGGGGAACAAGCAATTTATTGCAACATTGACATTTTGTCACCTTATAAAGTTGACATGGCAACTGTGTTAAGAAAAAGTTGTGTATTTACACATCCAGCAGACACAGAGCAATATTAGCACTCATTTTAGTCATTTTAGTTAATTCGTCTCACCACTTGATGAATGCAAGTCCAATATTCACTCTACTTTTGGCTCTGTTTATTGTAGCCACCATCTCCTGAGAAAAATATGTCTCTTTAGCAACTAAATGCTCTACTAAGTCCACTAGCTAGTAGCTAACTTTGTCTGTCTGTTGTTTGATGCTTCACAGGTTGTATACTGTGGCTCTGTGTGTTATGAGTCCATGAGAGCCAAAACATTAAAGTTGCAGGCCATAAAACCAAAACACAGAGCTGAAAGACTCCTAAGGGGAGCTGTAGAGCTGGTGATAATCCTCTGTTTTTACAGTATACACAGAGATTTGATTCATTGTCATCCATATAGACATTTGACCCATTGTTAATATAAAAATATTGATTAGTGCAACTTTAAAGCTACGTCAGGCAACGTCACATATTGTAAGTCCCAATTTGAAGTCAAATATTTGAAAAGAAGGCACCAAAAAACACAGAAACACACATCACGAAAGATAATGTCTGTAAATCCCACAACTAGACTGATGCGTGATTTCTTCACACTAAAGGATACCAAGGGGTCACAGGAAGATCATCTCACCAGAGGCCCAGACATCCTATATGTTCTTGCTTAATGTGCACCCAATACGTTCCCTTCAAAATTTCATTGTGGCAAATGGAGCATATCTGTAATGTTTCATTTAGGAGGGGTGAGATGTTTTTCTGGCTGCTGTGTGTGTGTGTGTGTGTGTGTGTGTGTGTGTGTTTTTACATGCAAAACTTGCCTGCAGCTTTAAGAGGAGTCAACGGAGTGTAAAAGGTGTTAATGTCTTGTTATGGCTGCAGAGGATCATCATCATCATCATCAGACTGGAGACAGTTGCCCGCCTACAGATGCGGTTATGGCGGCATGGACCCAAGTTGACAAGCAAAGTGGCAGAGAGTCCTGAATCAGCCATTTTCACGAACAGGATGTGTGACCCTGAGGGCGCAAGCACACGCGTACACACACAGAGCACACACGCAATTTTTACTCTCATGCACACACACACACACACACACACACACACACACACACACACACACACAGACACCATCAAAAGTAATGGTGTGTGTCCAGTGGCAGGCAGGGAGAGTCCTCTCATGTCTGGCAGCCATAACGATATTATTGCTGTAGACGAAGCATGCTGGGGAATATTGTTCCACACCATTGGTATGCTGCAGATGTCCACTTGTACCACACACCACTGGTAATGACAGAAGTTGGTATTAACACCAGACCTGTTGGTTGATGCTTTTGAAAAGAAACCACAACATGTGGAATCCTCCTTGAGACAAGAAAACTGCAGTTATTTTCAAGTAGAGAGTGGACTTTTTTTTCTTTTTTTGGTCAAAAACAGACATGGGCGACCATTATCAAAGACGTAATGCTGTGTTATTACTCTGAGCCTTTAATATTCAAGGCAGACAACTCTATCATTTACCAGATGCTATCTTACTTCAAATATTCAACTACTTGATTTAAATAAATATCAAAGCCTGTTTAATTTAAGCCATGAATGCTCATTGTGTTATTATACGCCTCTCATACAGATTGCAATATTACATCTGGGTCTGGCGTGGAGAATGCATGTGCACACAAACATGCATGCGACCTCTGTCCGGGCCCATAATTAACCCTCTTAATTAAGAGAGAAAAAAGTTGCTAACGAAGGAAATGGATTTAATTAGCCTGGTCTTAGCCCAGGCAGATGTGCACACTACAAAACACACACAAGTGCACCCACACACGCACACACAAAACAATTAAGCCTCTTTTATCCTGGCTAATGGCTTCAGTGACTCAGAGCCTTTCTCATTAAGACTATCAATAATATGCTGATTACATGCATCCACCGGTCTCCTTTATCAGGGCACAAAGGGACGAGTGTGTGTCTCTGAGGTTTCAGGGGTGGGGCGGTCTGTCTGCACGACCTTATCAGTTAAAATAGACGTTTGAATTGTTTGGCTGGAGAAGCTAGAAGAGGCTTCGCTTCGCCCTGTCTTTATTTCTGCAGTTTATCTTATCAAGGAGGCCACGTGTGTCTTTCACAAGGAGGAAATGCCTATGAAGTTGTACTGCTGAGGGCTTTATAGGGACGAGATAATAGACTGAGGAGTGACGGTGACTGTAGGGTTGTAGATCTCTCTGCTGTACTATCAACTCCTGCTGGCTTTAAGTTAGACATTTTCCTGCCTTCCTTAACAACTCTTTGTCTGTTTTGGTTATATGTTAACATATATTATTATTACTTATATTTAACATTTAGCATATCTAAATTAACAGGCAGCTAAAAAAATAGCACTGCATCAAAACAAAATGCACAAGGGACAGTTTGAGTAATATATCTGTTATCTTGAAAGCTTATCAGACTTATGATTGCAGCTGAATCATACCTTTTGTGTTCAACAGAAATCTGAGAAAGTTGAGTAAGGTTCAACGTTTGGACCAGATGACCGCATGTTGTTTGTTGGCCCTCTGTCGGCCCATGTCACTCAGTTGGTTGTCCACCACTTTCTATAGTCCAGACTAAAATCAATCAAATCACTGAAATACAACCAGCTGAAATAACATCTTTCCAAACAGCACTAAGTGTTTGCCAAACAGTATCAATGATGGGTGAACTTCTTCAACAAATCTACTATCACCATGGAAAGAACATTAGGCCTGAGGACTGTGCCATTTACTGATGTAATGCTGTATGATTCCTGGGAAATGTCTTTCGGAGCTCAAGTTTGAAGACTTTAACAGATATAGCTTGCAGCCACTTGGGACCATTAAAGTGCAAAGTCGCTCTGTTCATTTTTCATTTTATCATCCTTATATTGAATTATTTTTTACTTTTGCTGCTGCAATGACAGAATTTCTTTCACAAGAGTAAATAAAGTTTTTGTTAATCTATCACTGTCTGCTTGCATTTCTTTCTCTTTCTCACTCAGTGTGTTCAGGTGTGTGTATAAGTGCATGTTTCAGACAGAGATAGGAAAGTGAGATAGACAGGCGTCTGTCACACACGCAGGAAGACAATAGGTCTGTGCTTTGACCTTCAGTCTCTTCCTGTTGTAACAGACACTCGGGGTCCCTCCCAGAGGAGGAGAGAGGAAAGCGGTGGCTTGACCTGCAGAGCCACACCTTCACCAACCCCCCCCCCCCCTTCACCGCATCCCCAAACATCCCTGATGTGGGCTGCCATGCTCCCTCTGATCTTTACTGCTTTTCAGTTGATGCTATTGTGAGATTTGTTTTTCATCCAAGTTCTAAGGGTCTCATGTGGCCACCTATAGAGCTGACAGACAGACTTTTGTTTGGTTCTCAGGCTCCATTCAGCCATTAAATCTTTTTTGAGTACAAGATAGCTGACTTTTATTGGATCGGAGCAGAGTCAGTCAGATAACTTTATTAACTTGACATTGAAATGCTTTCTGAGAATCTTTGTATTGCTGTATTTGGAAAAACTCAGTAGTCTCTTATGTAGGCAGGACTGAGCAATAATTCAATATTATTTATCAACTCTCAGTGGAATCATCATGATAAAATGATTATTTTAAGATAAGTGTCTGTTGTACCAATTGACAATTCAAAGCAAATAGTCTTAAAAACAATGAAATGATTCATTCAAGTTTAGTCTGATGTACTGCATTACAGTGGAACACAGTTAAATGCATTAAACATTCATTTCGATTATTTTATATATGATTCTTGCCTACATTTGTCATATTATGCTCATTAAAGAGACACTCCGGTGATTTAATATGTCACATAAAGATCCTAAAATCTCATAAATTCATAAACAATGCAGCAGAGACTGAGATATCCTGAATTTTAGACGCTAGTTTGGGTCAAGCTCCAAAAACACTGTGTCCTACATTTCCCATAATGCAACCAATAGCATGAGCAAGTTCTTTTTTTTTTTTAAATAGTAGTCTGACTACAATTTACACTTTCAATTTACAGATATTCTGATCAATGTCCTTGTAAATAAATGAAATGAAATGACTTAAAATTCTTAACTCAAGGTCCACTTTCTAGCTTTCTCCAGAACTTTTAAAGGCATCTCACTGTCTTAATCAGCAGATGGATTTTGAAGAACATGCCATGTAGTTGAAAGCCCAGCTAAGTGAGTAAGGGGAACTTAAGGCAAGATTTTAAACTACAGATAGCATCTTTTCGTTCAACCCTGACATCATCACGATAACATCATCAGGGTTATTTTCTCAGACTTGTCAAAGCTCCACCAGAGCCACAGAAGAGTTTTCACAGGCTCAGTTAAGTCTAGATGTAAAAGTTCCAATTTAATATTGTGATACTGCTTTCAACCATATTATCCAGCCCTTCATGTAGGTATGCTAAAATAAACCATGTGAAGTAATAAAAAGGAAAAAGCTTAGTTAATGCCTTAGAAAAGTGATGAAATCTGAGCCATTTCTGCATACAAAAATCTAAAAAGAAAAGTCTGTAATCCATTGATTTGTTATAATAACCAGGCTTATAAACTTTGGCATTAGTGCACAGAATATGGATCTTAACAACACTGCAGACTGCTAGCAGATCTTGGGACGTCAGTGTTCAGTCAAAGTCTACCTCTGGACGACCTTTCAGACCGCAAGATTGCAAAATAGAGGAGCTCAGGATGGATTAATTCACTGAAACCTTGCCTAAAACTAGCGGTTCCCATTCTCACAAGTTATGTTGTTCCAAAACAGCATTCTTTTCAACTGCATGTAGATGTGCCACATGAGCCAAATGCAACAGCTCCCAAATGAAAATAAAGTGTTTCTTGGAGGCCAGAGTTCCCAAGGCTCCTCATCAGCTGTGCCAACAGCACCGCACAGAACCTCTGCGGCCCAAACACCAAACATACGAGAAAAATAAATCACCATGCTGGGAAGCATCTGCACCAGGGAAGTTAACACGGATGTGACTTACTGCGGAACAGATGTCTTTTCGGACCGAAATAACATCGGATCCATCTCATAGTGAACCCAACACCTTCCTTTTAACCACCAGGAGGATAACCACAACAAAAGGCCCCCCTTCCGTTTATTCCCGCTTTAGATGTGAGGTTTTTCGGTAGACAATGGATGAAAATATACTGGCCTTTGTGTTTGATGTGGACGTGTTTTTCATGTGCTTTAATGGGAATGTGTTGAACACAGCTCTCAGGTGCATGAGTCTGCACATAGGAGGAACAAGGCCACTGACAAAGAGATAAGAAAACTCACATCTTTCTCGTTTATGGATTCTAATATACACATTTTTGTTCTATAGACCACAACCTTTAATCCTGATTGGCATGTTGAAAGTGGATGGAACACACGGCACACAAACACACTCCTTTATCATTCAAAGAGTGCCAGAGCTATCAACCTGAATAAATAAATCCCCCTCTTATCTCACAACACAAAACTGGATAAGCGCTCCCACCAGGTCTGGATGGAGGAAGCTGTCAGCACCTCTATTTTGGTTTTCCTTTGCCTCATACAGAGAGAGAATCCTGTTTTTCTCTCCAATTCCATCCTCCTGGTTTTCAATCCCCGGAGAGTCGTTTCCCTTCCATGTGCGTGAGACGTATGTGTCCCGCCACACCATCCATACATGATCCCCCCTTTCCTGCTTATCTTCTGAGCTGGGCCTATATCTTTCAACGGTTGATAAATCCGCAACACTGCAGAAATTTCCAGGTTAGGGAGAAAGAAAACAGGATTTTCCACATTGTCAGCCTTTAAACCTGTTTGTGAGATTTATTTGCCATTACGCGTCTCCACGCCATTACCTTCCCGTATCACACCCATCCCATGTGCCTTTTTTGTCACCTTTTTGTTTTGACACCTGTAGCTGCTGCGGACAGAGTATTATCTGACACTCAGCTTCAAGAACTCATATTTTCCTATTTTTTCTGGGCCTTGGGCTTAGCTTATTTTAGTGATTAATACTATAACAAGAATCTGGACTTAGAAACATACAAAATAAGAATTCCATACATCCTAAAGTCCTACATCTTTGTTGGATAATGATATAGTTTCCCACTGAAATGATTTCTAGTCGACACACGGCAAGACCACTTTGTCAGGAATAATCACTCTCAGTCTTTGATGATGTGTGCCTCCATAAAGTCTCTGTTCTGCAGGTTTTTCCATTCATCTGAAGAACAAAAGAAACCAAAAAAGCTCACAAAAGAGAAGCTATACAGTAGGTTGTGCAGCTGTCTTGCAGAGCAACATTGCCACCTGCAGCCAACAGAAGTCGCTAAATTAGCTAAAGGGATACTCACATGGCACAACATCAGGTCTGCTCGATCAGATAAAGTCTTATGAAGAATATGAGATTTTTTTTTTTACAGGCTCATGACCCTGCACATTCACGCCTGGGTGCTAAAGTGGAGATTCAGATCTTTATTTGTTATTTTTGGTTAGTTAATCTACATCTGTAACAAAATATGCATTTTTCCAGCATCGTGTGATCACCAAGGATGATACGGTGTAGATAGGAGAAGCAAACCTGAAAAAAAACATTTTTTCCTATAACTGTCCCTTTCGTTGTCTCTGTTAACTTTATAAAGTTTAGTTTAAAGGCAGAAATATAGAACTATTATGTGCATTATTGTATTACTAGTCTTGAATGTGTCATGAGTCATCCTCCTATAGCATCCAGTCTAACTGAATGCTTTGATATTATAGCTTTTTGCAGTGTGGCCATGTGAGATAGGCACCGTTCTCGTGGCTATGCTGCTCTCCTGTGGTGGTCTGTGGTAGGACACATGATGAAATGGGTGTGTATCAGTTTAGGATGGCTCATGTTACTGATGTTTTTCTGTCCTCAATTGCTCTTACACTCATCTTATTCTGTGTAAAGTCAAGTAAAGTCAATTATGTTTTATGTACCCCAAAATCATAATTACCATCTACAACACATACGTCTTCTATCCTTACACCAGAATGTGTGTCTGCTCATATGAAAACTATGTACATTTTTCACAGAATTTGGTGAATTTTGAACTGTTGAATGTTGATACAGTATTATGAAACAAGTATTTATCAAGGACAGGAGTCTGTAAATGTAGGTGCAGTGATTTGTTGGAGAGTAAAATATGTGTTTTCTGAAATAAAACTGCTTGATGGGTCCAATAGAGTTTTTAATAATTGCTTCTGAAGATAGTGAAACGTGTATTTGTCAGGTATGTTTTATTGCTCCTGAAATTGGTTGTAAAGGTCATGAAGCAGTTTTCTTTAATGATATTCTCTGCTGCAGGTTTCCAGGCTGCTGGTAAAAGTAAGTTTCATTATGTGGACAATCAGCAGAAGATGATTTGGGACTGGATTTCATCATCTTAGCTTCTCTCTGGTTGACTTCAGTATGGGGCTTGTATCTAGTATTTTCACCTTTCATTAAAACAAACAAAATACTGTATGTGTGCTTACTTATCATTCTAAAAAAGCATATCTATCTACTATAATGTGACAGCAGTTTGGCTCTTTAGTTCTTGCAAATGTGCTGATTTGCATTTATATGTATTCTCAAAACTTCAACCACAAAACTGTTTTCTTTTCATGTGTGTGCTTTGGTTGGAAATGAGACTTACAAATGTATATTTCTGTACCATCCATATCCACTAGATGGAGCAATCAACCCATTATTGGAGTTCAAGAACTTCAGTGGATGACAGCTTTTGTACATCTGGTATGGAAATAATATAATTTAGAGGAATAATGAAGCCAGTGAATTTTAATATATTTCTGTTTATCTACATCTGAATCTTTGCAATTTATTTAAGTAAACACAGATGCTTTTATTGGAAGAAAGAATCAACTTAACCTTTACTTCTCAATCGAACATGTACAAATAGCAATCACATAATTATCTTAGAGCATATTGTATATTCAGTGTAGGCAGGCCATATATGACTACTTCAGCTGTCTTATCTGGATTATGCTCAGATCTTTATCTATAGCTTAGAGGTCAAGGCGTTTGTGTGTGTGTGTGTACGTGTGTGCAAGGATGTGCTGGCAAGGTATTTAATTGATTTAGCCCCTGGCACACTTTTCGTGCACAAAAACACACTCACACAGACACACACACACACTCGCTGATCCTCCACCCACTCTCATCCATAAATACATTTCCACTGCAAATCACACAGCAAATAAATCACCATGGTTACTGTAATATAATAATTGCCGTACTTGAAGGAGGCTCTGACTGATGATGCTTGGAAGGCCACTTAGAAATCGATAATTACAGAGAAAATATGGCGTGCACCATTCATTTAGCAGCAGAATGAATGTTTAAATGCCTGTTTGATCCACAGAGCAGGATGGAGTGCAGAAAACAAAGCGAGAAGATGCGAGTGTCAGTAAATATGAGTGGAGTGTGTGTGTGTGTGTGAGCTTCCTTTTCTCAGCTCACATAATCACTGGATTGTTTTTGATATGTTATCATAGGATGTCTTCAGTAAGCTGCTTTCCAGGCCAGACATCACTGAAAAAGAGGCAAAATTTAAGCTCACTGATCATTTTCAAAATCCTTACTTCATTATCTTGCTTTAAAATGTAGTAAAGCACAGGATAAGACCATTTGTGGTTCCTTCAATGTGCCTTTTGCCAGTTAGAAACCAGTTATGTGTGTTTAAATGTAGTGAATTAGGAATAGAGACGTTCCAGTCGGCCTTTCAGTTCATTACAATACTGAAAATCAGGATCTGGTGCAGTTGTGCTGTGTTGACTTCAGTTAGAATACACTTTTTCACATCACATATCTGGATATAAGTTAAGTGTGCAAGATGTAACTTAAATGCTGTTGTGTGTCTGTAGATGTTTATTTCTGTTTGACCTTTTTTTTTTAAAAAAAATTATTTATTTTAATACTGTCCTTTGCTTTGTTTTGGAGACTTCCCATTAGAGGCCACACCCAAATCCATAGGACACACCACTAACCTGAAAATAAACAGATTGATATTCGAAAAAAAAAAAAAAAAAGTCCATTTAAAACCTCAGATGTTTTTATGAAAATGGAAAAATCCCAGAACCAGACAGACAGATGGAACCAGGGTCAGGCCTAGACAGACGAGGGACGTCTATGGTTTGTTACAGTCTAGGAGGTCAGCACCTCCTTGCTAATGTAGAGGGTTGCCTGCTCCTCTATGAGGCATTGGAAGTGTCCTTGTAACCTGCTGCGGCAGCCAGCAGCCTTGCAGCAGAAGCATCAATATTTCAAGCTGATGGGTGGCCTCCAGATGAGGTTATTATTGTCTCTTACAGCGAGGGAAACACATACACAGAAACATTTTTTTTTCTCACTGATGCATCCAGCAGCTCTGTTAAAGACAGACACTGGAATACAGAAACATACAAATAGCATGTCATCACTGGCATCCATTTTTCATTCACAAAAATCCCAACATCATTACAGCTTGTCAGAGTGCAAAATACTTAATTACTACCTCCATCTTCACTCTGTGTTTATGAGTGTTTGTGTGTGTAAGAGAGAAACAGAAATAGAGAGAGAGAGAGACTGTGTGTGTGAACATAATTAGCTGACTTCTCTCTGATCCTTAATGCATTATTGAATATTTCAAAGGAGTCTAAATCCTTTGGGCTAAGTGACTGCCAAGTCAGGATCACAGGGCGGGTTCGGCCGTGATGAAGGGCGGTTCAGCCATTAAGGAGTCTGGGCCGAGCCGCTGGCCTCGCGTGAACCTGCAGCTCATGAATAATAAAAATTCCTTTACTGTATTTGGAAGCACTTTGGACTGTAGTGGTAGCTGATGACGCCACATTGATTTTTTTTTGTGTGTCATGCAATTTCAGGGAACAAGTCAATTCGATTTTAGTGGTGAATAATGGCTCGAAGAAAATAGAAGATTTATTGCAATTATTCCTGATGGAGAACAACAATCAGGGTCTCGATTGGTTGAACTCCACGCACCGCAACCTTGACATGACAATAGCTGTGTTGTCATGGTAATATGCCATTTCTCCTGACATTTCTAAGATTTTCATCTCTCACAATTACTGCCAGTCTGCTTTCTTTTATGAAATGCCACAATTTAGTAATGGATTTACTCTGCTGTGGGATGAGATCTTACAATTAAGAAATACTTAAAACATAATACAGTTGTAGTAAAAAGAAAATGATGTCGGGCTGAATAATGATGAAGTCATTTAAGAGGCTATTATCTTAAATTTCTCTCATTTGTCTATTGAGTTTAATGGAGAGATGCCTATTTGAAAAAGCAGTGAAAACAACTCCCGCTAAAGGATTAATAGCACAGTATTAAAAGTATATCATGACACACTAACACATTGGTTCTTGGTCAATAAAAGCCTGCTTTTACAGAGTGGAAGTCATATTTTTGAGACACTGAGTAATACATGTTTCTCTCAAAATCTACCCACTGCATTTTGGTAATAAGCTCACACTAATGGAGCATCTATCTTCAGTATATTTCATGGATCTAAATGTCAGAGTTGAAGTTTTTTATGAGCTGCTGTTTGTTCAGTTAATTCAGAAAATCATTCTTAAAGTGGAAAGAGCATTTTCTGTACTTAAAGCTGCATGAATCAAAATGTATATAACAGTGAATCAATTGAATATAATGTAAAAGGAGTCACTTATAGTGATGAACTCTATGGAGCCTTTTAGCATCTTTCAGCTCCTTGTTTTGGTTTTTGCAGCTTTGCTGTTTCGACCTGGTTTCCAGCAGCAGCAGTCAGCTGTTTTTGTGAAAATCTCTGATAAACCCCACATGCTGAGCACTAAACAACACACAGACAAAGTTAGTGACAAGCTGGTGAACACAGTACAGTACAAATCTCTCAGTTTTCATCAGAGGATGACATTTACTCATTGTCATAGAGACGATTATATAATATTCATGTAGTTTTACTCTAGTACAATTTGGAATACAGGGCGTCAACTGGATGCAGAGTATTTTTTGCTACTTTTACAGCTCAGCTAAAAAAACCAGATTGACTGTTTATTGGAAAAAAAAGAATTCTTATACAGTACTTAACAACAGACTAGTTATTAAAAAGAGCACAGTGAGTCAAATGTTCCAGTTTTTTTTTATTTGACTCTCATAGATGATTCAGTACAATATCTTCCTGTATGCTTAGATGGATCCAGGAGGAACGGATGGCACAACGTGAACAAATAGCTGCAGTAGATGATTTATGGTGATGCATAACTAGTCTTTTCTCGGTGGACAAATGAGTCTGCCTCAAAATGGATCCTCTCAGCGTTTTGAATAAGCTCGCTGCTGCAGTGAGCAACGCATGGGGATCAGTTTGTTTAATGACAGCGGGACCATCTTCAGTTCATCATTACTCAGGCCTTGTGATTAGTAAAATGTTCATCAAAGTCATAAGGGGAGTAAAATACCCAGGTGATCTCCCTACAATCAATCAAATTGACTATACTAACGTGAAAGTGCACACACACACACGCATACACACACAATCTCCCCCTCTCTACTGAGCTTTGTGTTAGCTGTAAGCTCTTTCCATTAAACCTGCGCTGCATTAAGCATTTGGGTTAAAAGCTTTCATAATCAGGTGTGTTCTCATTTAGTGTACAGAGATTTCCAAGATCAATACTGTCCTTGACGTGAAAGCTTTGCCCACTGTGTGTAGTCGTGTGTGGGTGTACATGTGTGTATGCAGAGGGACCTCAGAGTCAAAGTTATGGCCCTATTGTGTGTGTATGTGTGTGTGTGTTCATATATTTGCCTGTCTGAGTGTCTGTTTACTGTCTTCTGTCTGCGGGGGCAAACTGTTTCCTACTGTGATCTCTTCATTCTGTGTTTGAGAGAAAGTAACTGCGGTGGATACAGCGGTTGTTTTTCTGCCTGACGCCCCCACAGTTGATCCCGGGGTCCACTTTACAGACTGCTACTGCAACAAATGTAGAGTCAGAACCCATTAATGAGCGCAACACACACACACACAGACATCTGCTTTAGTTCGTTTGTCTTTGCTCTCATGTGTGTATGTTTGAAATACATTTCTTGCTCGCCTGTGTATGTGTGTTTCTAGTATCTAGTACCAATCATAGGCCTTCTACATTTTCTAAACAAGTAATAACTCTTTGTTTCATATGAAAATCAGCTTGTTTTAAGACTTATAATGAATCTAGTGACTAGTCACTTAGTAATGTTGACTTTGCACAAGAAGAGGGATCTTTTTTTAAAAATTATACCCAAAATAACTATGTTGTTCATACTCAAAATCATAGTCATGACAGACTAAATGAAAAATGGCAAATGTTTCAACTCTACGCCTTAAATTTCATTTTAGTCAAGTCAAATAAAGAAAATTTCTTGTTAAAATTGCTATTGGACCTTGTCTTATGTTTTTTTTTTTTTGAGTGTGAGTCCAGTGTTTGCTTGTGTGTTTGTGTGTAAGTGTGTGGGCGTTCAGGGACTTTTAGAGAAGTATGCCAGCAGCAGCGTTTTTACAAATGCCTCCTCTGCATTGAGATCAATACGTTAAGCCTTGGGGGATGAGCTTGACCTATGTGAGCAGTTTTTAATAATCACTTACGTCTTGAAAATACTGTTTTTTTCGCCATAGCGGTGCTGCTTCGGATGAGTCGTGTTTTACCTTTCCACTTGCCAGATTCAGATCAAAAATGCACATGCCATATGGACAGATAAAAAAAATGAGTAATTGCTCTGACTTTTTTAATTAAATGCTGAAAAGAACATGAGCAGGTTGAGATAACACCTGCATTTCAGGAGAAAAAAAAAATTCTGAGTTCTTTTGATGTTCTCAAAGTTCGTTTACTGCTGGTCTGCCTGAGATCATGCTTAGTAATGAACTTTTACGTTGACACCAGCGTGATGGCTGCCAAATGTCACATGGTGAATAATGCTATGACAAGTCTGACTGTCTATGTCAGCAGTTACCATCAGCAGCCTGACCACAGATTTATTCTCCATCTTTGAATTTCAGCATGATAAATTTTAAGTGGAGCCCATAAATTCCTGTGCGTCAAACAACTGTTGTGCTCGGTGAAATATTACAGTTAACATCTTGCCAACTAATAACGTCTTCATCCTTGACACTGCCAAAGGCCTGTGTCCTGACAAACTGTGATGAAGCAGGCCTTGGCCCTGACAGAGCCTGCAGAGTCTGTGATGGCTATGTTCATTGTTCATATGCTCAATAGGCAGCACATGGCGTGGGCAGCAGTCAGTAGGGCTAAATTTGTGCCTCTCTGCTCATTCCGGGGATATTTGTGACTTGCTTCTTGTTGACTCTTTGCGCTCCTTGCTGACAACGGGTCTCTGTGTGTCACAGACTGCTAAATCCAGCCAGCTGTATGCAATTAGGCTGCAAAATGCTGGGGATGTGCATGCTCCTCTGCAAAGCATCAAGAGGTGATGATATGTTGAGCAGTCAAACTAAATGTCTTTAGTTTGATTTTTTTGACAGGCTTGAAATAATAACATAATTATAACAAAGTCATCACACATATTTATATATATATATGTGTGTGTGTGTATATATTCAAGATTCAAGATTTCAAGATGTTTAGTGTCACTCCGGTTATAAAAGAACAATTGTGTGAAATACTTTGTTTTGGAGGCTCCGTTACAGTACAAACAGAAAATAAATATACACAAAAAGACATATAAAAGATAATAACAAAATATAAAAGCAATAGAAACATTAAAATATATATATTTAAAAAATATATAGCCTATATAAAAAGAGAGTCAGTGAATTTAAACCCTATAGAAAGTTATTGTACAGACAGCAGTTACAGTTCATCACACATATATACAAAATACATATATATATATATATATATATATACATATATTTAAGCCAAATCAATTAAATCACTCTGGTATCAACACCATTACATTAATATAGCTATATATGAAAATTCAATATCTATCTTGTGGCTTACTGTATTGTAGCCCATTAAAAGTGCTATAACTTTAGGGGATTTATACAGTAGCTCACTGATAAATGGCAATAGTTTTTGTCAAATGGCTTTAATGTTTTCATCTTGTCTGTTGCTGGCTACTTTGACAGACAGACAGTCACTGATTCATAAATCAGTGACCACATCTTTTCCCTCTGGGAGATTCACTGTTGTTTCCTAGGTAACAAGCGCCCCCCCTCCCTTTACTCTTGGTTCCTCTGGACTGTACCAAATTTACTGTAGGGTGAGAATAGTGTTAGTTATAGAATAGAGGTGGATGTTCGTGTTTACACGGAACGACTTGTATCAACATAATATAATACAAAATTATTTAGCTTTAAATTGCATCTTATTATGGCTCGCATAGTTGATAATGAACGCGTTATTAATGTTTTGACCTTAATATGAACCCCCTGGCGAAGCTCATGAAACATTTCCTCGAACTGTCAAAATCGCTTGTTGCTTCCTACCCTAGCCTTAAAAGTAGTTAGCGAGCTAGCGTGTAGCGAGTGATAGCTTACTCCAGCCCTTCACTGAAATATATTTCGAAAGCGAGAAAAAGTTTGCTGCTGAAAAGAATTAGTGAGAAGTCTCAGTCGAAGACCATTTCTTGCCGTCCATTTCCGAGCTGTGGGTCCAACCGAAATAGCGCTCTGGAGAAGCGGCGGCGGCGGCTGAAGTGCAGCTGGATGTGACAGGTTCGTCATCAGGTAAGCTGCAGGTAGTTAGCTTAGCAGCTAGCACTCTTTGGCTTTGGCATATATTTAAACATGTGGCATTATGGGAGATATAGCGGCTCTTTGGACAGTAGATGTGGCTAAAAATATTCCTAATGATGCTACTCCAGTGTCATGAACATTATGAGCTCATGGCTGGATGGCTATGCTAGCCACTAATCACTGCCCAGTGAGCTAATGAAAACAAGTGAAAGCTGCTCCATAGAAACAAAGATGAAATCAGCATACATTATCTCTGTGTCTCTCCTGCACTGATCAGTGTAATTCTTCTTGGGACATACTGTTTGTTATTTGTGAAGCAGTTAAAGACTTGATGAAATCAGTCGGGGATAGGTTTGATAATAACTGATTTATTATTGACACCATAAGACAAATAGTGTCATCATGTAAGCAATGGCGTTGCATCATTGTCACAAGCTCCTGCATATATCCAGGTTACAGTGAACTATTGCATGTTATTACTTTCAAATGGAAATGTATATGCACAATGAATGCAGTGTCATCTTGACTAATGGATTGTTAGTTTTAATTGCTGTGTACAACGAAAAATAAACCAGCTCTAATGAGACGTAAGTGGAGGCACATTTTAATTTACTGCAGGTTGACTGAGCAAGATCTTTTTACACCTGGGTAAGGTTAATAAGTTTTGATCAGGCTAACTGCGAGGTCATATACAGTAATTGGTCTTCCTGAAAATGCAAATTGACATCTCAGAACAGGGCTGTAACAATGGAAGCGCAGTGAGACAAGGCAAGCTAATCAGTACAACAACACAAAGTGGACCTTGGCTTGCCATTTGTATGGAATATATTGTTTTCATTCATGCTATTAAAGTAACGGTACAAGTGAGTAAGAAACAGCAATCCACACTGCACAATGATTGTTAGGAAATTGGCTTTTTGTCATCAGAAGTATGAAAAATTATGTTATGTGGAGTCAAAGTGACATTTGAATCCAGTATTTCCTGGTTGATTTTGATTCTTTTTGATCTCTGCTTTTGAACACAGTCTCAATGCACAGCCTTGAACTTGCTCCAAAACACCCTGGTTGACCAGTTGCCTGTGCATCTATTAGGCATTTGTTTCTCAATCATCATGTGGACTAAGTGTGTGACATATTTACCAGAATGGCTTTCAAGCGGAAGGAAGCACAACTCTCTGCCGCTTGATATTTGATTACGGCTAATAATAGAAAAAGACAGCTGCCTTTTCATTGATCTGTCTTTGGTGCCCTATTTCTAAGCCCTGTTTTTTTCTCCCTGTCATGTTCAGCTATCCAGTAGCGATAACACAGAATACATAGTGCTCTGTGCTTGGGGAGCATTTTCAAACTCATCAATCTTCATTTGCTGTAATTAGCTATTGTTTCAAAATACTTCTTTTGTATTTGGAAATGAAGCCACTGTGGGCCACAGAAATCCTAAATCTGGTTGTGTGCGAGCCAAGCTGTTTGGGGTCAAACAGGACAGGGATAATAAGAGGGGAGGGGATACCATGTGGGAAGGAAGTGGCTCAGCTTGTTTGTCTGCCAGGCTTTTGTTTGTTTTCCTGTCGGACAAATCTATTTAGGAGGTAGGCTATCTGAGGTCTGCCGGTGGAAATTAGCTACAAGCAGGGCTTGTTATACAGTTATTGACAGTTATTCAATCCGTAATGTGGTTATTGAGAAGTTGGTTGCAGCCAAATGAGAGACTGATAAGCTTGAGCATCATCTATCACCAGCTATTGTTCTGTATGAACAATAACATATCAAGTTGTTTTTTTTTCTCATCATACCAGTCAAGTTTCAGTTGTTGCCATCTGCGAGCATTCCTTTCCCTTTAATCTGCCACTTCTGTGTACATGATATAGCGCCGCGAGGCTACATTCACTGAAGGTGTCAGGTGACACTTTTGCTTTTGACAGAGGCTGGTATACCCCTCCTCCCTGTTCAAGCTTCATATAATGGCAAAGCGCTAGTCTGTGTTATTTCCCTACAGGTGCCCCAGTGCCTAAGATGACATCAGTATACAGTGTCATTTGCTGAGGTAGACAAATTTTCATGCTAGAGAGATTAATCCACCCAACCCCCATCTCCCCCAAAACCCTTTGACAAATCTATTGCCTGTGGAACATCAGATTATATACAGTTATCAAAGCGTTGTCAGACAGTTAACAGGTTTGTTCATCACGGAACTGTAAAGCATGTTTAGCCTCATTGATATTAACGAAACACCCAGGCTGCCGCGTCATTCACAGCCTTTGTTTGTGACTTTGTATGAGACAGAGGCAGAGAGAGAGAGAGAGAGAGAGAGAGAGAGAGACAGACACAGGGAGAGCCAGAGAGACAGACGGTACAGCTGTTCTATTGAATCTGGATCGAAAAGTCATGAAGCTGGATCTCTGACTCATCAGTTCTGTGACGCTCCGGCTTCACGGCTCATATGATGCCAACCAGCATGTCATCAACTGGGTGGAGGGGAGCAGGATGGGGGGGTGGGGGGGCGGTGGTGGAGACAGACCGAGACTTTCCAACCCCAGCCAGCGCCAGTCATTTTTTTCCTAAGCACATTCTGATGCAATAACAATAACAGAAATGTTCACTACTGTGCAATTTTCCAGGCCAGTAAACTAAGGAATTAGACTGAAATAGAGCTTGAGAGATTAGAGGAATTGAGACAACATACAGGTGAGGGGAGGAGAAGAGATGTGTAAAAGAGGAGGAGGAGAGGGAGGAGAGGAGTTTAGAGGAGGGATGCTGAGGGTAGGTGGAGGAGAGTTGGGAGGGGGGAGGAGGGGCAGTGCTGTTGTTTCCTGGGGGGATGGTGTTAAATGTAATCATAGAACATAGACAAGGACAGAGCTGATCATCATTATGAGACTGCAGCAACGCTGTGATTATTACTTTCTTAGTGGTAATTTTGTACGAGAAATCTGGAGTTCATATTCTTGAGCTACTTTCTATTAGAGGGAAAACTGATTCAAATTTGAATATAATAAAGTTCCCCGGGAGAATAATGGACAAAAAATGAATAATGTGATAGCTAGTTTAGCAGGGCATGAAATTGGGGGAAATACCTTTAAAGATCAGCATTCATAGGTTGTTACTGTAAGCGCAGTTTTCACCCCATCACTTAGTGTACTCTGTTCCAATAGGGAGATACAGAAAGCTGTGATACGGAGTAGCTGTTCTTCTATTGGCTGGAGCTGTTAAGGGGCAGGGCCTTGCCACAGGCTAGTGGGCAGGAAGGGGCTGGCTTTAGGGGTGTGGGGTGTGGGGGGTGGTTGTGGGGGGGGGGGGGGTGGCTGGAAGTGTTTCAGCCAGATAGTTGGAGTGGACACTCTTCTGCTTCCTGCTTGCCTGCCTGCCTGCCTCACTCGCTTGCTCCGCGGCTGAGAGAGAGAGAGAGAGAGAGAGAGAGAGAGAGAGAGAGAGAGAGAGAGAGAGAGAGAGAGAGAGAGAGAGAGAGAGAGAGAGAGACATCGAGAGAAAATCCCTGTCTAGGCATGGACCTCCGGCTGCAGCACTCGGCAGCTCGCGAGGAATGACAACAGTTCACATGGTCATTAACTCCAGTTGCTGAGGCTGAAGGGAGCTGTACTGTAGCTCAGTGTCACAGAAGCACCGGGTGCCTCCTATGTTCGGGACAGCAGACAGACAGAGGCACACAGCAGAGCTACGGGACCCAGTGAAACGAGGTGGGAAAGAACCGTCATATTGGCTGGCTCTTTTTTTTTTTTTTTAAATTTTTTTCAGGAGTTTTGCTGCAGTGTGCTGCATACCAGTCTGGGTGGGGAGGGAGGAGAGGGAATGTTTTATCTGTGCGAGAGCATGAGAATGAGACGAGGGAAGAACGGGGGGAAAAAATAGAAAGAGAGTGGGATAAATGCACAGGAGCAGTGCAGCCACGCAGTAACTACCCTTATTGCAGTTTCCAGCGCTGTAATGGACTTTCTGTTTCGACTCCTGAGAGAGAGGCATTATCACAGCAGTTGACTTGCCCCTTTCCTCAGTGCAAATGTCAGGAGCTCTTTTTTTTTTTTTGCCACACGGGCTCCATATTTTTCACTCTCTAGAGAAAAACTTGTCATGTTGTGCGGCATGTGCGCTGTCACTGCTCGCTTTGTGTAGTTTTCACAAAGTTTTTTTTCCTCGTAACTGTTGCAAATTTGTTATCTACAGGCAAAGGTTGTTTGTACAGAACAGGGTTTGATGTTTCAACACCCTATGTGTATGTCGATACAAATAGCTGATGGCCCGAATAAGCTGGGACTTCCCAGTTCTAATAAGGCCCACATCATAATTAACCTCCTGAGTTAGATGGGGCATGGTTGACGTGTCCCTAGCTTTCTGCTGTCTGTCTAGATTTAGCTTTTCGCTAGCCGCCGGGTCTGGTGCAGTCAAGCAGTGGACATTATCGCCTGCATGGAAAAGGCCAGGGTGGTGTCACACGTCTGGCCGTGGATCAAGGGGAAGTGGGTGTTTTCTAAAATGGAACATCAGTTCAGCCCTTCCTGTTGTGAAAAGAATGGGATAAGTCTCAGACAAGCACCAAGTCCTTACTGCAAGACCCTGTCAGCCAGAAGTCCCCTTTCACCGTATTGACTCCCATGGAAATTGTACCTTGCGATGGTATTAAAAGGATTTAGTGGTCAGTGGGGTTTTCAGACATCTTCTTCTGCATGAAAGAGGTACATAGTCTGATTGCATTGTGACACGAGGGTGAGTTTGCTGAATCATTCAGCTCTCATGTTTTCAAGTGCTGAAGATTTCCATTAATTTGATGTGTTTCATTTTATATTGTAATGTACAAGAGCTTTAATCTAACACAGTGTTTGCTATCCTTGATTTTAGGATATATTCAGTGCCAGTGAAACTTACAAAACAGTCACAGTATGCCTGAGAGCAGTTGTAAGCATGCTTCTATAATTTTCATGCAGACTTTTACATCAAGTAAGCCTAAGTATTCTGTTAATCATCATGCTTATCTGAACAGCACTATTCACCTCTGGCTGCCAACTATACTGTAATTAGCTGATGACTTGCCTGAGTCCTGTGGCTAAGCAGGGAGCAGACAAGAACACTTGCACAGGAAAACAAGTCTATTTACTGAGTGCAGTGGTTGATATCAATCAAAGATGCTGAAACTCTTTCTTGCCTGTTTTCATGGAAGTGCTTGAAAAAAATTAGCAGATGATAGTGAAAAAAAAGAGTAGGTCATCTGTTCTAAGGAGAGGAAAGCCCAATCCTATATCATGAGCAGGGCCATTCGGGTCACTGTGGTTTAGCTAAGGCTATTATGATATGGGGCACACCTATCTGCTGACTGTGTGAAATGCTTCTTGTGTTACCTCCGAACAGTAGCTTAGTCCTGGTATAGCCTCTGCTGAGCTCACTCACTCGTCCTTATCGCTAATGGTATTTGATAATATTGAACTCAAGGAGCCGTAGCTTATGCCAAAGACAATTTCATAAGCATCATAGCGTCTATAGTATTAAATACGAATTAGGCTGCAGGGTATAGCCCTGCTCTGATCCGCTCTGGAAGAGGCAAAGGAACATTTTGCAAGCCAACAAGTTTGTGATGTCACCCTGAAAGCTAGGTTAGGTTTATTATAATCTCTATAAACAGATATCTGCATATGGATGCAGAATCTGTAGGCAGCGGGACAAGATTTTGGTACCGGAAGCGTTCTGGTTTCCTATTGTAGTAGTATTGACCAATCATGTTTGAGCGGGCTTTGGTTGGCATGCAGGTAAACAGTCCATGTAGAGAGCAAAAGAGGAAGAATGCATTGGCTGAAATACAATGTCGGGACTATCATCTGATGACGACTTAACTTTTTATTAGCTTTTTTTTTTTTAATTATCTGCATTCACATGCATATATCTGTTTATAGAGATTAGCTGAAATGTTGTCTGGACTGTGTCAAGTTGCTAATCGGACTGTGAAACCACGACTGGCGCACGGAAGAGGAAGTCTTGGCCCGGATATCCGTTATCCGGATATCCACTGGCTACACCAGAACCCCGAAATATTGACCGTTGCCCACGTAGGCTAAATCATCATCATCTTTTGAAATTGGGTTTGCTAGGGATAAAGGACATTTTGATAAAACCTGTATTATAAGGCTCACTCATTTTCCATTACTCACTGGAAACTGAACATTTTCCTATTTCCCCTCTACAATGAGGTCCTCTCTCCACAGCCTTGAAAAACATTGACCACTTGTTCCTCTTGGTCATGCAAATGACCACACAGCTGTGGTTTGCCAGCATAAAGTGGTATAAAATGGAAATGCAGCCACTCAGGTACCCTGCTTATGAGCTTGTCTGTCACAGCCATTTGTAATGTCTACTTTATTTTGCTGGCAACACCTGGCTGGTGCCACAGTAAACGTTGTCACAAGGCTTACGACCAATGGAAACCAGGTAGCTTATCGTCTCTGCTGAACAAATACAAGCAGCTGAGATAAACCGCACCGCACAGCCAGAGTGCACAGATACCAGACTAATGGGTTACATACGTGGTATTCAGAGGTCAAGCCAATGACTTTCACTCGAGACGCCCCAGTCCCGCTGACTCTCATTCAATTAAGCAGACTGACCAAGATAATGCTCCTGCCAGCTGGCCTTAGTAAGCGTCAGTAATCCATAAAGTCTAGTACTGTGGTGCTTTTCTTCACATCTCTGCCCTGCTTTATCAGGTCACCCTGTCTGTCCACTGTTTGTACTGATGACACAGAGGGGACAAAGCCTTCTTGCAGGAACTCAAGAGCAAAACAGGATATACTTATACTGAACACAGGTTTTGTCCTTTTTGGGGTTTTTGGAAAATATGCTCCTGTATAGCTGAAAACAAGGATAACACTGTCATGATTAAATAATGATTTGGCAAAATGAACAGCCTCATTAACATCTCCACATTCAGGATATTGTAATGCATCTGGTATAAACTCACTGATTTGGAATAACATAATGTTAAATCGCATGGCATACGTTTCATTAGAAAGCCTTGAATATATTTCTGCGTTGCCAAATCCAAATTATTAGACTAGTCCTTCACTCAGCCATGAGGGTACACAGGAGTGCTAATCTCTGAGGTCAAAACATAGGGTGCTGGATGGTCCCTTCCTACCTGCCCACCATCTGTCCCTCCCTCACTTCATATCAGTAGCATTGTGCTTGAAATGCGACTGCTAAGCTCAGCATAAACCGTACTGTATGTGTAATGCACTAGCAGAAGCTCAACGAGCCTAAACCAAGACAGAGGCACACTGTCCAAGGACACGTCAAACCAGACTAAACTCAAACTGCGTGTACTGCCTCTGACCTCAGCTAGAGTTTTCCAAAGCTATTTTTTTTCCACTATGTGCTTGAGTTTCTCATGCTCTACGGATAGGATGTTGTTATATGACAGAGGTAACAGTTTTCCCCCCGGGTTGGCAGTTTGCTTTTCCAGCAGGGGCTGTGGTTTATTTCGAGAGCGTAAGAAGTCTCAGCCATCTCTGCTAAAAAGAGGCTAGCATCAGCTTACATGCTAATACAACATTCTCACTATTACATTTCCATCTCTGTAAAGTTTATTGATGCACATATAACTTACAACAAACAAGGTTTACATTCTCAACATACAGTATGTCTGTGGTTCATACTTGTTGAAACAACCAGCTGTCATGTGTGTGCTTAATATTACAGTTATTGCAGTTGACTGTGGTTACTGTTACTGTTTAGTAAATCTTGAGCTGCAGCTTGTGATAATTTTTGACTATTCTATTAATATTTTTTTGTTTGTATGTTAAACACTTGTCCTATAACATTTCAAAATGAATCATCATAAGCCCAAAGTTGTCTTTAAGAGATGATGTGTCATAAAAATAACTCATTATTTCTCTGTCAGTTGATCAGCCAGTCAGTTAAAGAATTGGTTTAAGCCTAGTTTCAATGCCCGTTTGTGTAACATTTGTTTGGACGGTAGTTAAATTACCGTGGGATACTACACAGTCATACAGTCAATACAGTATGGGAGCAGACATGCCGTCAGGTTCCTGCATGATTTTTATCGTACCGTCACCCACATGAGGGTACTTTTGATCTTCAGTTCTCATCATTTGTTTTGAATATCTTTCATGACAAACATTGTTTGCATTTTACCTGTCGAGTCCCTTGTGAGCTTTTCAGGTGACCCTAACCAACCCTTACCCACCCAGTCGGCCCACTCGATTTTATAAAAGACTGAGTGCTGTAAAGTTCCACTGTTCAACTGAAAAAAGAAAAAAAACTGATGGCTGTGTTTACCAGCCATTTTAGCACAATTTACTCCATCATTTGAGGCAAAGTAATTTTACAGAGAAATGGCATTAATGTCCTCTCACGCCAGTGCTTGAAGTAGAAAAAAATAAGTGCCATTACTCCCCTTATTCACATGTTGGCATGTGTAGCGGCTGCTATCAGCAAATCATTAAGTATTACATTCTGAATTTCTACAGTGAATAAAAGATATTAGTAGATATTGTTGATGTTCACTACATGAATTTATTTAATCAAGGGGACAACCATTATTAGAGTAAGAAATAATTGACTATGTACTCTAGCTTTCGTGTGTGCCAACAGAGAAAAGCAGGCAGGCGGGAACAGGTGAGCGTCATATATTGCCCCCCAGGTAATGCAGATTTTTTAGGGCCATTATGAATCGCCCACAGAACCTGATATGGAGAGGGCAGATAAGAGTACTGGCCAGTAGCATAGGCAGAAATCACAGCGTGGGCGAGCACAGAGAAAATCAGGTGGGCCTAGCATGTCCAAGACCAATCATAGGCTACTAATAGGTTCTGAAACGCATACTGTATGTTAACCAAAATAGGCCATTACAACTATACTTGCCTGAATGCACCAGTTTCCCACAGTCTGAAATGGTAAATTAGCTTACTTTTGATGATTACAGCAGAAGACTACTGGTGTTGGTGTTGAACAATGAAATTACTTCATTATAGTCCAACACTTCAGTCAGTTCTCTTTCAAAGGAGAGCAGGGACAAAGAGTTCAGTCTGTATGTCATCACTGATGCCCTGATGCCAGTTTTTATCCGACTAACAGTTGAAAAGAGTCTTTCAACAGTTCAGCTTGTTGCTGCTGCTGACGGGGGAAAGGGGCAGCTCACGTACATGTTGTTACTTGGCACTTGTAAGAGGAGAAACCTGGCGCAGGAGTAGTCTCTTCCTCCTGCTCCGTATGACATATTTTTGTGACAAACTTAAGCAAACAGCTTTGTTTCGCCATGGTTTTTGTCTTAACTATATTAAAAGCAGGTAGCTAGCGGAAAGTAGGCTTCTGTTTCTCTGTGCAATGTGCAGGTTGTACACTGAGTGAAAGAGGAGGAGCCGCTCACAATCTGGCATTTGCGAAATGCACTGCCACTCAAAAAATCTGACCTATCAATATCATCATATGGTAAACAAGAAAGAAGAATTGTTTTATTTTTATTGGTCGTGCAGTCACATTCGAAACAGTATTCATTGACTGCTATTCGCTGGATGATCCAGCAAAAAAAGGAAACCCAAAGCTACATGCCAAGCAAGTGCCTATGTGCGAGAAAAAGTCACGGTTCACAAAATAGTAAAATGTAGACGTGCCAATACTGCGTAGCGGTGAGTACCGGCCCACTTCAAGCAGTGTCTCACACATTCTGACAAAGTAGGTTAGCTTTATCACAGACATCTTATGGCTTCTAAAAATAAGAAGGGATTAATTGTTAAAGGTCAGATCTGACATGATTCTTACCTGACTATCTCTTCTGCAGCGATTGGCTCTCTCCCTGGGGAGATGGTGTGAAATTAAATCCTGCCTTGGAGAGTGGAGCCTGGGCGTCAGTACGATTGGGCGAGGAAGCTTCTCATCTCATTTCACATGATCAGCACTAAAGTGGGACAATATGATTAGCTAGACAATGGTCCGGATTCATGGGCTTGGAACAGTGTAGGGTTGGTGGGCGATTTCAAGGGGAAGCATCTTTTTGCTGCTTGTTGTCTAAGGAAAGACTACTTGTCTCTGTGACCAGAAAACCAAGCCAAAAAAAAAAAAAAAGACAGAGTCTGGAAGATTTTCTTTTTTATTGTAGGACACTTAACCATATGGATATATGATCTTATCCTAATGGTCTTTTAAAATGTCTCCCTTTGATATTCAACACTTTGCACAAAACTACAAACAGAATTCAGAAGTCTCCAATTAGAGAGACCAAGTTTAACTAACCTAACCAAGAATACTGGGCCTAATCCAGATCTGACAAGACCTGAAGAACTGTATGACAACTGTCTAAAGGTTTCTGTCTATGAAGGGAATTTGTAAAGGGATTTCTTCTTCCTTTAACAGTAGCATAGATGGTTTGAGTACAAGTCTCAACTTGCCTTCATTAACACAAAGTAGAGCTTGTCATATGCCTTTAGAGGTTGTTTAAGATAATGTTCCCGTGGTATTAAACATCGTCTTTGTTGAAGTCTAATTGCGGTGGAGGTTAGGGTTAGGTGTGGTGTTTACTCTTGGTCTTGTCTTTTTTCCATAGATGAATTTATATGTTTTAAACTGTAGAGGGGAATCTTTTAACCAGAGCTGTAGGTTTTTACAACCTTTCTCTGTCTCCTCCCTCGGTCTGGTGTCCCCAGCCCCCTTTTCCCGCCCCTGGTTAGCAGAAAAACATTTCCAGATGTGCCAAGAAAAGAGCTCCCTGCGCAGTAGCTTAGTAATGGATTTCATACGCTTAAGCTAAAGGTCACTTCCTCAGATTGTTGCTCCACCAATTGTCCCCCCCCTCTCTCTCCCTAGACAACAGCCAGTCACAGGGACCGGTGTCTTTCCAGGATGAGGCAAGGTGCACATACACACATTTCCCCCATGAATGTAAATTGACAGGCTGCTGTCAATGAGCCGGTATCTAATTTGGACAGTGGGAGACCAGTGAATATTGCAGGACACAGGGCAGCGTCATAATCGTGTCTGGCACTGGCATATGCATCTGTCTCGGTCGCTCTCTGGCTGCTGGACGGCTGCCCGGAATAGTGCTGCGCTGCGCGGTTTTCTATTGGCTGCACCATCCCGCCGTGCATGGCTCTACAGGGCGGGTTGGACCCTAGGGCTTTTTTCTATCTCTGCTCTGACTCTATGCTCTTGTCCACTGTCTCATAGCACAGAGGCTTTTGCCATTCACCGCTTTGTATGCAATATGTTGGAGAGCCAGTGGGCTTGTAGTCACCCCGTACAATGGCACACACCAGTGATCGGGGGACTTAAACTCAAGTGGCTTCTGTATAACCTCACAACTGCCTTTTTTCTAGTTCATCAGCCATGTACCCTTTAGAGCTAGCACCCCTCAGGGCCAGTACGTACACAAATTCAGATTGACATGCATACACAAACACTGTTAACGCCTGTTGAAGCCTGTTAGATAAATCGTTGCCCACTGTATTTAGCAAGCCATTTTCTCACTCTGAAAATAACCTCATGCTGTTTGTTTCTTGTCTGTCTCTCTCTCTTTCTCCACTTCAGATCACTGACAGAAAGTGCCTTGTGAGACAACATCCCTACTTGAAGATTCCTGGGTGTTTTCGGACAGCTCCAGATTTCTCCTTCTGCAGTCGTGACAGGACATAGCTTAGCCCCTTGGTTCGTCTTTACCTGTGCTCAGTGTGAAGAACCCTCGAGTGAAGAGGTGGAGCTACTGCACTGCTGGCCAAGGTGCCAAATCTCAGAAAGAGTAGGTACTGAGGACATTTAAACAATAGAAAGCCACTTGTGTCGTCCTAATCTGTGCCATAGCACCTCGAAATAGCACCGCTTTCGCTCCTCAACATCAGCCCTTGCACAGATATCATCACTCATACAAAGGACATTTTGGGGACATTGGTACAACCAGTAGAGCTTGTGTCCGAGCATGTCCCCTCTGCCTTGTCAGAGGTCTGCAACTGAGACTTACTGATTGATGAACAATTAGCTGTTCAACTGACAAACTCAATAACAGCAGTGCAGTCCCATGCTCCGGTCACATAGACTTTGCCAGTCCATTACCTCCACTTTCCTTTCCGTGAGGATAAATCTCATCCACTGACCTGAAGCAGATCACTGTTAGCTACATGTTCCATCAGTTTTAGTTGTTGTTAGTTTCATTTTTTTTTTTTTTTTTACTGGAACACTCTGTAACACCTCCTCAGAGGATAGCCTCCTCCTTAAACCAAGTGGCTCAACTCCACCCAAGCTCCTCAGCCAGCGCTGCTGACATGGCTCTAAACATTGCCTCGATACGTGACACAAAATGGCTGACCCTGGAAGTGTGCCGGCAGTTTCAGAGAGGGACTTGTTCACGCAGTGATGAGGAATGCAAATTTGCCCACCCGCCCAAAAGCTGCCAGGTGGACAATGGGAGGGTTATCGCCTGTTTTGACTCGTTAAAGGTAAGGACTTTTAAATAGGGATGTTATGAATTTTATTCTATCCTCTTCCCTTATGCTGCTCTTTTTCTCCAGAGTATTGGATACAAATTGATTGTAAGATTCTCTCTCTTCTAGATCTTTTCATGAGATTGTTGTCATGAATACCTGGCACACATACCTGCAGAAATCATCATGTTTCATACTCGTTATTTTATTTCTCTTAACACAACCTCATGGACCTGTCAAATGATGTAAAGCAAATATGAATAATTGGATTACATCTCCGCAGTACCAATATAGCATCTGACATAAAATGTTACAGCTTTGTGGTTCCTAATGGTCGGTGGGTGTAGGTTGTCTGCTCAAATTAGCATATGTGTCAGGTCTCCATGCTGTGCTGCAGTTAGCAGACCAGCCTGACCTATGAAGCTAAAGGCCAGAGAGGTCTGTTGTCATGTTCACTGTCACCACAGGTGTGTGTATGTATGTGTGCGTGCCCATTAGGTTTTTTTATACGGTAAGTTCTACTAATGTTACCATGCCTTGTCCATCATCTGCGTTTGTGGGCGAACATCTGATCGCCTGAAGTTGTTTCAGGGCTTCTATTCCTGGTTGCATGTCAGCTGTCACACACAACCAACGAACAACATAAACAGTCAGAGCTTGTTTGGTTTGGTTCCCACAGATCTAAGAAGAGGTTTAAGTATTGAATCTCTGAATGTGGGTGATCTGTTTTTTTGTCAACTGGTTATTATTGATAACATTTGGTTGGTATGAAATTCTAGAGGCTTTAAAGCCATGTTGAACTATTTATTCCTTTAATAAAGGCCTGTAGTTTATCTTTTCGCCCCTCATGCAAGATGTTATGTTGTTGTTACATTTGTTATGGTTGATACTCTTGTTGAACCTTTTTGCTTTTTCATAGTGGTAAAATATCTTAAATTAGTTTAACACCAGATACTTTGAAAGTCCCCCCAATTATAACAAGGTCGCTTCACACAAGCCCCCACATGCTGCAAATAAGATGACTGCATCCGAGAGCAACCCATTATTTTCAAGCTGTGTAGGAAAAAAAAAGCAGCTGTGACAATGATAAATAGCCAAAGAAACTAGAGCAGAACACTGGAACTGTGAGGAGTTTGTCTTTTTTTTTTTTTTTTTTTTTAAGTATGAACTGTAGCTGCATTCACATATACAGCAGTGCGGTATGAGGAGACTGTATTTCACATTTTTCAAGGTTGTGTAAGAGGCCTGAGACAAAAGACAGACTAGATTCACTAGAAGCGAAGAGCTTTTGTTAATAAAAACTATGTGGTATGTTTCCCTATACCTGAAAATGTTATTAAATTGAAAAATAGTGGTTTGCAGGCGACATCGTTGGATTGTGGCCCTATATCTCCTGAAACAGGTTGCAAGCTTTCCACACTTTTTTTTTGCACTTGAAAGCTATAAAGATCTTTGAAGTGTGTAAAAGCCCTTTTCATTACATGTTGCTTAAGGTCAGTTATTTATTTGACACGATGAAGACATTATGGGCTATCAGCTGTTTTCTTGGCTAAGACATAGCTCATGGTAAGGCTCGCGGAATTATTGCTTGCAGTTAGCCATTGAATGACACTCCTTCCCAGCTGCCAGATTTAGCAAGCTGTTATACTGTTATGGTTTAATGAGCAAACAGCTGACTCCAATTGGGATCGATTTGTTGTTGCACCATGCAAGGGAAGGCCTGAAATTCCCTCTTCACATCACATGATTTTGTTTTTCCTTAGCAGTCATCCCTGACTGAGGAAACAAAATGACCCAAGCATGCAAACTTGTAATAACAGTAATAATAATAATACATTTAATTTGTACCATACTTGTCATTCATAGTGAAACTCAACGTGCTACAGTATTAATAACATAGAACACAAAGAATAATATAAGAGTTGTGCTGCCTTTCGTTTACACTACTATCAATGATGTTTCTTTGCTTTGTGGCAATCTACTGGCAATTACTGTTATGTATCATCTGTACCTTGAATAAACAGAATGTCATAAAAGAATAGCATGCTGTGTGCACACAACATAAATCAAGTCCCATCTTCTAAACAGCTTTTGAGTGCAGTTTGTTTGAAGGAACAGTGTGTTTCCTCACTTACCGTCACTCAGAGGCAGCTGTACTACCCAGAAGAACTTGAGGTTACTTACCATGTAACCCCTGCTCTCTGATAACATGAATTAAGTGTCTCACTTTATAATGCTCTCTGAGGCAAAAGCCTCCATCCAATATTGGCTGGCAGTCTTGATGCTTGCGTCAAGGCAGCATATTTGCAGACTTCCATGCTGTGAGCTGTAGGCTCACTCCATTGTTTTCAGCCAACTCCATGCGTCTTGTCAAGTGATACTTGACAAGAGTGGACAAAAGGGTTGTCTTCCTCGTCTGACACAAAGTGTTCTGACACTCCTCTATCAGCTCCTTGTTGGAAAATCCACTGGACTAGTTTGCAACACAGACTCTTAAAGGTAAAGTGTGCACACGGCTCCTGGACATAACAGCACATAAAACATCAATCACGAGTGTCCATTTGTGAGATTGTGCAACCCAAGGGACATAATCTTTGGACAAGTTTACTGCCTGTATTATGACAGTTTGGCGTAGCTAGAATATAAGAGAGGTTTTAGTTTGAATTTGTTAGATTTGTTTGGTTTTAGTTAACAATCCAAAATTTGAGATCTTGCAATAGCTGGTTAGCTTAATAGCAATCTGTCTGAGTGGTAGCAGTCAACACACTCTCTTGAAGCCTAGAATGGTGACTAAGCGATATTTCCATTGGATTGTTAAGATATCCTCCCAACGACAAGAGTCTACCTTGATACAAGCATCATGACTTCCAGCTGGTACTTGATGGGGAGAGGCTTTTGAAGATATCGTTCGTGCGTGGCTCCTTTTTTATTCTTCTCATTTTCTTGAAAAATATTTGTTACATCTACTATCTGGGCTTCATGGCTGTGGCCCTCCTATAGCTTACTATAGGTTGCTTATAATATTGTCAATCAAGGAATTTTTCAGCTGTCAGTGTAAGCTGCTGTCTGAAAGCCCATCAGCTAAAAGCGTAATGCAGCTAAAGTGTAAAATGTATGGACAGATCTGTCTCTAATTGCAGCCACTCTCTCTTTCTCTCCCCCTCTTTTCACCATACAACCCAGTGACAGAACGAGAATACAGGATTCTCTGTACTTTTAACTCCCAACTCGCCCCCTCTCTCACAAAGACTTTCCTCGTGACAGCTAAGAGAATGAATGCTTTATTATGCATTAGGAAATGTGTTTTCGCTCCATGGCAGGCTGATTTCCACCCCATTACGCCCGTATCGTCTTCCTGGGTCTTCTCATCTGATAGGGTTATCATGCCAGGGTTGTGTGCTGCCAGGCATGACTTGGCCAATGATCAGAAGGGTCCTTTTCATAAACACGTGAAAGGTAAGGCTCAGGAGAGGAGTGGAGTAGGAGGTGTAACTCTGTTGTTGCACTTGTCAGGCAGCGGTGGGCAAGCACGCCAACTCATTGTAGAATTTGACTGTTCTGGTTGTTGTTTTCACACTGAGTTGGTAAAAAACACTCATCCGATGACAGTGGCTCCTTCCTGTACTCTCAAAATAATTGTTTGTCTAAAATGATTTTTAAGTATGCTGTGCCAGGGATGCCACATAATCACTCATGACTTACTTTTTTGGCCTTTTGGTTCATCGAGTGTTTGGGCCACAAAACATTTAAAAGAAAATTCCTTTAGATGAGATTATATAAATCACAGATGTCTCTGACTGGCAAACTCTTAGCAATCATCTTCTGCTAAGTAGCTTTTAAAAGGTGTTATTAATTTTAGCATGATTTCACACCTGCCTTGTTTAGTTCAGTTGAATTAAACCCTGGAGCGTTTTCCCCCTTTGTGCGGTACGTCTGGGCAGGTGTGAACACAGCAATCGTACTTGGGTACGGACCAAAACAACTGGATGTGTGTGCGTGTGTGTACGTGTGTGTCGGTGTTGCAAGTGTCGGTTATATGTGGGGGATTAAACTGTCACAGCCCGCCACGGTTTAATATATTAATGGAAAACCCAATACTTTGTTCTCTAGATGTTGCCTTGGAGTGCGTTCAAATGTGGCATTCTGCTTGCAGATTTTGGCTTGGTATATGGCCCAAACGATGACCGCAGTTAGGAAGAAATGCTGATTCTGCCAATGGTCCATTTTGGATAACTGTCCCTGAAGAAAAACAAACTCCTTTTCTCCCCCCACCAACCCCACAAGAGTTCTGACCAGTGAATGGAGTGACAGCTCCCACATGGCTATTGTTGACACATTTTGGTTCACATGAAATTTTACAGTGTGAAACCAAACCAAAGGGAAAATGCAACAAAGTAGCAACTCATCCACTGATTTGCATGAAAGCAAACAAACTATAGGTGTGAAAACTGAGCCGAGGCTGATGGTGAAGGGTCTAGTGGGAGCAGCGTTTGGGAGCAGCCAAACAGTGCTCCCTTGCACCATTTGCACCAGTTCCATTCATCTGGAGCAGAGGAATGACCTGCCAAGGCAACGGCAACCGAAATACCCGGTTTTGCATTTTCTGTTAGTGTGCTTTGCATGGGACAAATGACGATGAGGAATCACTCCTGCTTGGTTTGCTCCTGCTATCTCGATCGTAAACCTTGCAGCGCCCTGACTCCACCGCGCTACTCTCAGCATTTCTATAGTGTAATGTCTAGGGGATTATTTTTTGTCCCCCCTGCTCTACACTGTGGGCTTTAGAAATACAGTCTCTCAATGCTGCATTTGTCATCTCTCAAAATAGGACAAGGTGCTTCATCTCTGTCCAACTAAAGCTGCATTCACATTTGGTTGGTAGACATGAGATAGCTTACCAAGTATTATTTATTTCCATTGAGACATGACTTGAACATTTAACAGTGGTGACCTCAACAACAAGAGTAGCAAAACATTCAGATATGCCAACTTTTTTTTTAAAGTCATGGCCACGGCGCCCATCCAGACCAACCCAAATCATTTCTGCTGGTATTTTGTATCTTTCCCCATACATTTGAGGTTTGTTTCTGCTTTATCTTTTGAATTAGGAAAATTGCATGCAAACTAAAACTGTGCAGACAGGTTTGGTGGGTGCCAGGCACAACATGACATTTAACTGTCTAGTAAGAATCAAGATAGTAGTTGTTAAAACAGCATGAGAACATTAGATAACCTCCGTACAGGTAGATGATTTAAATATGTGGGGAGACATTACGATTAGTTAATCAAACAAAGGACATGATAAAGCCATATGGTTATACTTGCAGAGCAAAATGGCTCAACACAGTTCCAGGTCTGTAGGGGCACATGTGTAATAACTGATATCTCACCATTAAAACACTTTTTTTCCTGTAGCAGCTGCACATAATTTTGAACCAAAAGTAAAACGTTTGGGCCAAACTCTCCTTCCTTGAGCATTACTTCTCCTCTACTAACGTCTTTCACTGTGATAGATAATCAATACAGGCAGCACTGCGTTTCCAGCAGCGTCACAAATGATGTGTCGTGGTTGAAGCTGTTTCTTATAAGCTCTTTGACTTGTTGCACAGTGACCATGGAAACCATGACTCAATGGTAGTGGGAATGAGGGGAGGAAGGGGCTGTAGGAAAGAATACCTACGTTAATGGAGTAAATGCAATCACACCAGTCATGTGATGATGTCACATTGGCCGTGCCTCTGACAGTAGCCTTTTGTTGGTGCTTATTTCTCCGATTTTCCATCTTTTTTTTCTCTTTAGTGCTGTCTCTACAAGTTTATATTTCCACTGGAAATGAGCGGCTCATCGAGAGATTATCATCTAAATAGCTCTTTTTAAATAGTGCAGAAAACTGACTTCATATATACAGTCCATACTGGAGAGAGTGTTTAGATATTTGTGTCAATGCGTCATCTGTGCAAAACATGAGGCCTCCAAGCCTTTACACAGAAGATCAGAACTGTGATAACGTGAGCTGTTTAGAGTTTCTTACCCCCATGTTTTACTAGTCAGATTTTACCAGGTGAACTCTACGCATGACTGAGCTTCAATAGTCTGAGAGGTGGCGATGGTCTGGTGCATCCTGGCACTATCATGTTTCGTCAAGTTGAGGATGTCAGAAAGAAAGTGTTGAAGCAAGAGAAACAATAGAAGCTACTTCCAGGTGTGTGGATGTGTTTTCTCATTTGGATCACAGACCTCGGCACAGTCCCCCCTGGGGATGAGGTGCCCTGGTTTCTCTCGCTTTGTAAGAACATCTTAATCCGGACTCCGCTCCTAAAAAGAGCGTAAGTGTTTTCTGGGGTCGTGGGACAGCTGAAATCTGTAAATGAAGAAGCGAGGGAACCTGTAAAGAGGGAAAGGTGTTAATATTTGAATGGCTAAGAGAATAATGGAGGAGAAGAGAACAAGCGATTCAACCTCAGGTGTTAAGAAATGAAGGCGGGAGCAAGAGGGCTTTCCTGTCTGCAAGTGACATGTTTAGCCAGGCAGGGAACCAGGGCAACATTTTTAAACCAATTATCAGAGATTGTTATTAAGATTCAGTGGGAAAGTGCCTGCGACCTTGAGTTAATCTGTTACCCCATAGCTACCAGAACAGACAGAAACCAGACAATGACACCTAAATGCTAATGGATACCAAAGGCAGCATTTTTTTTAAGTTTAGAGATTTCTCTGACTTAACTGTAACTTCCCCCCTCTGGGCTTATTGCATTTGCATGTTTTTGGATCTTTAGGAAGCTTCAGTGAACATGAACTTTATGCTCATGGCCTCATCTCCCCCCCCCCTACTCCTCTCTTGTTTAAAAAGATGGGCTCGGCTGCATTCCTCGGCGTAATCCTCTCGAACTGGGCCACACCCTGGGCAGAGCAAACATGTGGAGGGGAATGTATGCAGCGCAGCGGGAGCTGGTGTTCCCCCAGGGTCATTCACACAGACACAATGAGGCACTGACTTGAGCTTAACGTGAAGCTGCAGTTGACGCGGCACGCTTTGATGCGCCCCTAGGAGACCCCCACCTCTACCGTCCTTTTAAACAGGCCTCCTCGTACGCAGACACATGCCTGCACACTCTCTGTCTTCCCAGTGCAAACCATGCCAAACTTCATTTGATCCATGTGATTTCACCCCATACACCCCACAGCCTGCGTCTAGCTGATCTGAAAAAAAAAAAAGTTCTAAAGATAGGAAGAGAGAGAGAGGAGGAGGAAGTCACATCAGATCACTGTTAAGGTCTCATGACTAGACCTAGTTGATCATTCAGTCCTATCTCATGGAGGGCTTACTGGAAAATTCGGATGAAAAACCACAAAAACATTTGGTTTGTGTACTAAATGAAAGCATTTTAACCACCATTAAACCTCAGTTATTTGCCTCTACAATATACAAATCAAATATTTCTCTTCTTATTTGTACTACTTCTACATTCATGTCCTTGTAATTCAGTCAAGAATTAGTCGCACAAACATCAACTAAAGTGTAATTTACCAGCATTTACCAGCATTGCCCGGTCATGGTTTTGTTTATATACAGCAGTTTGTGATTGATGCATTTCAGCCATGTAGAAAGTTGTATTTCACAGCTAAATTACCTGCAGTGCTTCTCATTTTTTCTCTCCTCTTATCAATCTTGTCACATTGACTGACTCTTGTGCTATCAAGATAGTGTGAACGGTAATTGATCCTGTTGAAACCAGTGAGTCTAAATCCCCCTTTGTCTTCCGTGAAATTACTGTTTTACTATTTCTTTTCATTTTCTGTCTCCCTGTGATGTAACGTTTTCATGTTAATGTTGTCAATTTCAATATTTTCAAAGGTTATGGAGAGGAACTGATACAGGATACAGTAGGGTACAAGTTGGCATTTTAATTGGGCCAGTGCTCTGACCCACATCTGTGTGTCAGTGTCAATGTGCGTGTGTGTGTTTGAGAGAGACAGAGAGAGAGAGAGAGAGTCTTCTGTGATCCCCACATCTGACTGTCTCCCTCTGGGTCTAGCTGCAGAACTAGAGGTAGCCAGCTGTAGACACTTATTTTTTGGTCCCTCCAGGAAATTGTGATTTGCAAGATTCCCACGATTTCTCTGCATTATCATCATAAATTTCATGTCCACACCTCGTGATGAGAATAAAAGACAATTGCGACGACAACAACAAATACAACTCCTCATTTACAGTTAGAAAGACTCTTCAACATTTTCTCTCATCATCAAAACAAACCCCATGTCGGTTGATCGGCAAAAAAAAAAAAAAAGAGATTGCACTTTGTTTTTGTGCAAAACTAAAAATAAAACGGAGCCCACTGAGAACAGTTGGGTAGCGGTACATGTGAAGGCAGTTTTGTGTCTAATATTAAGCGAGAATATTCCAGGCATCAGAAAGCATCATTAAACCAAGTGTCAAAGTATCAGGCATGAGATTGCATGTTAAACAGCAGTTAGAAATAATCATTTTTTAGTATTAAAAAATACACAAAATCTGTGTTAAGCTTTTCCATACTAATAGTAATATCAAAGTGACTCATTAAATCAAGTGGAATCAGCTTTTTTGTATTCAGGACACTAGAGAAGTCCTATAGTGGGGCTTAAACTTAGGCGGCCCTTACAGATGTAGGGCGATGTGCCTACTCTCTACACCACTCTGCTGATACACAGCCTTTGTTATATCATAAAATGGAGTACCAGTTTTGAACTTGAACTCCATTATATCTTCTCTATTGAACAGAAAATGTATGGCACTACTGTTTCTCATGTCAGATTGAATAGTAGGTGTTCGTCACCCAGTGAGCCGCCTGCAACATGATGGAGAGACCAAACACTGAAAATCTGCCCATCTGCTGTACCAGTGTCTCACCTGGTCTCAATCCACCCACTACCTCTGAGTCATCCTCTTTTTTTTCTCCCATCTCTCTCTGCTGCCCACAGTGCTGATAAAGTACTAGATTCTCCGCTATTTTTTTTTTTTTTTATCCTCCCTGTAAAAAAAAAAAAATGGCGACTTAAATCATTGCTGCAGAATCAATGCCGTCCTCACATTTGGTGATTTCAAAGCCAGCTGGACTCAAACCCCCTTACCGCTGCAGTAGTCGTTGCCGTTGTGAGCACCTCTGCAGTAAAGCTGAGGGCAGATCTATGGCGAGTCAGGCAGGAAGCTCGCTGTGCGCTTGACCTTTCGCTATTGGTCTCATTAATTATTGATGCGTACTTTCATCACCGCTCATCAGAGGCAGACTCAGGTTGTCCTAATCTAATTTCTACTGAGAATAGCATTTTTTTTGTCTGCTTTATTCAGTCCTCTCTAAAAAATATATATATCACTTGGAAAATCAACAGCTTCAGCCTTGTGTTTTTTTTTTAGCCTGGAAAGGCTAGAGACACCTACCGCTAGCCACAGTATGTTCATTGTATCGCCAGTATACTGTAGCATATGGCGTTAGCTGTGGCCCATATTAAACATTGAAATTAATCGTTGCTCAGGAAATGTGTTGACTGCTCCCCCTCGGGCTCCTTTTAATTCTCCTCTGATTATAAAATGGACAAACTTACAAAGACACAGAGCTCAAGATGCTTCACAATTCCCACCCAGCCACCCCCAGTTTGTACGCACACACACACACACACACACACACCTAGGGAGCTACAAACTGTTCAACAGACAGGCCCAGCTGTCTCCCAGGGGCAAGGCACTTATAATGAGACAGAGATCTTCTTAATTGGCTCCATCTAATGAGGCAACAGAAATGCAATCTTTGGGGGCCCTACACCAAAATGGGCTCCCTTTTTTTTTTTTTTTTGTCTAAATAACTATTGGTCTGTGTCAGACGGGCTGTTATGAACCAGGCCTAGCATGACATCCCAATCCCATGTGAAGATGTATCAGTGTTAAGAAGCCTATACGTCGGTATGTCACTATCACCATTATTCTGTGCTAATAAAGTAAAGAGTATAAGCCACACTGACAGTGATTGACATATAGTGACAATAGAGTGTGCTCAATGCGAAGTCTTCTCCTATAAGTCCTCTGACTCATATCCTATTCAGGCTTGACGAGTGGCAGTGATGGACTCCGCAGTAAAAGTGGGACCTGCCATAATTTCCTCTGGAGCACTCCCTATGCCGTTTGCTGTGCCGCCAATACCGATGAGCTAAATGGAGACCACCGTCTCAAAAATAGCACTTAAAAAGCCGGTGTTTTCTTCCTGCACTCTAATTTTAAATTCTAATCTACAGACTCACAGTACACACAAGAAGAGGCAATCACTTACCTCATTAGACTGAGGTTAAGGATGGGATGAGAGTGATAAGATAACGTACTGTAGGTGTGCGTCTCTGTCTGATTACCCTAACTAATACTGTTCCAGTCAGTGCCGTGGAGATACAGTCAACAAGTTATTCAAGGCCAATCTAACTTTCCTCAGAAACATCAGGCTTAATAGGCTGAAGTGTTGCAGCTACAAATTGGTGTAATTTGATAGAGCTTGTCTGGATGAAAGTCTTGGAGTCAGTGTAAATGACTCTCGTGTTAGTGTATGAAAGGCTTACAGCTGTCTAGTTAGAAGGGAGAGCCGGGTATTGTTATAAATGTTTTCATACCAATACAAGCCCTGCAAATTCAGTATTGAAACAGGTTCTTAAATTATGCTTTATAGATGTTTCTTTTGTTCAGCTGAGCTCTTGTATGAAGCTTGATGACTGTTGTTAAAAGATAATGCTGGTGTATTACAACATGGTTCTTGTTTTCATAGTTTTAGCTATTGCTCCTGTCTGGAACAATAACAATGTAGTCATCAGTTTATTTCTCAGATCTGGGAATGAGGTGACATCACTGAAAAGAAATCGACAAAACAAGTTATAACAAACCTCGAGGTTAGTCAGACTGGAAGAGAAAATGATTACCCAAACTGTCTTTTGTGAACATTCAGCACAGTTTAAAGACAGACTTCTTGGTTTAGCTGTGACACACTGTGTGTACTGTAGCTGTGCAATGAAGGATTATTATTATATTTCAGGTGTGCTCACTCAGTTTTACCTCTAAATGAAGTGCTTTAAACGATATGGCTAAAGTGTTGACTTGTTAACAGCCTGTCACGATCATCTGATTGTTCATTTCTTGTTCCGTCTGACTTTGTTGTAACAAGATCTCAGAAATCACTTGAGTGAGTACAGTTCTATCGTATCAGAAATGATAGCTGAAACAATGACACTCAAGTTGTGATAAGCCCGAATGATCCATTGAGAATACAAGCTGTCAAAGCTTTTGAATATCTTTTGATACCCCAAAACATACACTGTAATGTATACCATTCTAGTAGGGATTGTTTTATGATTCAAGCCAGAAGTATTATTTGTATCACACCCTTCCCCCTTTCCCCCTACCACGCAGGGTGGCCATACCATAAAGGTCAACGTCAGGTCATAGCAACATATCTGTGCCTCTGGGTTTGTGTGTGTGTGTGTGTGTGTTTGGGCCGACAGGGGGGCCATGCAAAGTTCATGGACGAAAGTGAGATGGCCAATTTCACACCCAGCAGATGTCTGCACCAGTGACCCGCAGCGACAGGTGGGGGACACTAATTGGCAGCGCCCACCGTCACAGAGTAGGGTTGAACCCATGGTGGGTGAGGGAATGAAGGAGGGAGAGGAGGATGAGAGGAGAAAAAGAAGTGGGTACCAGCGGGGGGTATAAATTGGCACCACATTTACTGTTGCAAACCATCAAAACAGTCCACGGTAGGAGGAGCGTCAGGTTTAATAGTTGCATGACTCAGACGCACACATCAGCAGTGGGCAATTTATTTTTGCTCTCTTTTTTACCAGAAACAGGCATTTCATGGTTGATAAACAAACAGATGTTGCCTCTGAAAACTGCTCTCTAATCCTGCTCTGTTTGCATTTCCATAGCAATGACTCGGATTCAGTCAGCCACTCGCTCTCTTTTTTGACTCACTTTCTCCGCAGGCCACAGCTCACTTTACAGAAAACAGGGGAAAAAGAGCAGGGCGATGACATGGCTGAACAGTGAGATCAATATGTTTACCTACATCCGATGATTTTAAGATAAAACACACCCCGCAGCTCAAAGGCTGTTTGAGTCACTGTACCCTGGTTTATTGATCTCATCTCTTCGACCAAAGGGCGCTCGCTACTTTAACCGAGAGTAAGCCCTCTCTACCTCAGCGTTCTCAACCTTATCAGGACTGTTTTCTTCATCTCTATACTCCTTAGAGGTCTCTTCAGCCCAGGGGAGAGGGCGTCCTCAGAGGCCTCATCATCACAACCAACAAACAACATGTCGATCCAGGCGAGGCTGCAACTTATTCCCCTTTGGTTGCCTATATCAAAATGAAATTGCACAAGCTCGTTTGAAAAGGAGACATGCGTTTATTTGTAGTTTCCCAGTTATAAAAAAGGTTTTTGAGGTATTAATTGAGTGCTGTATTAGTTAGTGAAGAGAAACAGCTAGTAACATGTTCTCTTATCATTCATAGAGGGATACGAGTAACTGTGAGGCATTATATTCTGAATATGATCAAAGACAAGATAAGACCCATGACTGGGATACTAGTGCGCTTGTAAATTCTTACTTGAGGAACTGGGCTCTCCAGTTTCTCTGTAGTTTGAATTCATACCTCTCAACCTTTTTTTTTTTTTTTTTTGTCAGCAACCGAAGCTTTAATCTCCAAACTGGAGAGTAAGCAGCCATACAACGTTTCTGCCCCTATCTGCTGAGTGTGTTAGAAAGAGGCTTTGATGAATAGATCTGCTCTCTCCCTTCCATCTCATTATCCTCCTTTATCTGTTTTATGGATTTACACAACTCCTCAACACGCTCTGACATGCGGTCGATTGTGTCAGCGGGGAAAGAAGATGTAGGCTAGCCTTTAAAAAAAAACAAAAAAAACAACCAAATGTCTTGCATTGTTTGTATAATTCCTCTCATTAGCATCTGTAGTGGATTTGTGTTATTTTTGGCGTAGTCGCGGCTTTGATCGCTGGAGAGTGATTGATATTGGGGTATCTGTTAACAAATGATAAAATGAGGAAATTAAAAGAAGGCCTACTAGCTTTCTGCTGTTTTCTCTTGGGTCTGTGGCACAGTTCTTTTTAAACTAGGGCATCAACATCATGTAACCTATTTCTATGAAATCTTTCACTAGCATGTCCAGTTGAAGCCCCAGTTGCCTGTAGGACTGTTGTCGTATCAGTGCAAAGCTGACAACATCTATCTTCTCAGCATAGGGAAATGACAGCTTGTCGAAAGCAGACTAATTCCTCAGTCTTTTAGCTGTGACTCAACTATCAACAGACTAAGAGGTGGCATTGTCATAGCTGAGCCTTTCTTCAGGGTGTGAATTCATAGAGGTGTGTGTACGTGCGGGAGAGTGAGACAGTTTCTTCACTTCAGATGTGCCGTATGAATGCGAGCGAGTGTTTATGTACCTGTCAGCTACATCTCCCCCTGTATGTGTGTTAGCATGCACATGTGATTTGTCTGTGTGCAGATTAGAGGAGCTCGGGAGGGTGGGTTTCATGTCTCAGCAGGTCACAGATGATCAGATTAACTGAAGCAGGGCTCCAGCTGGATTAGCTACAGGGACCAGGACTCTGCAGGTGCCTCTGAACGGTGCCACTGCAGCCGCACTTTGACCATCACCTCAAAAAAAAAAAAAAACCCTCACCAAAACAGGGATAACAGTGACACATGCAGCGTGGGTAGTTACCACAGCCATCATCTGAATGCTGATTTCCATTAATTTGGGGCTGGTACTTTTAAATTGCTTTTGCCTTTTTTTTTTTTCTTCGCCACGACTACATGAAAGCTCCTTTGTTGAAATCCTTCAACTGCCGTGACAGATGAACAAAAAGTTGTTTCATAACCTGCAGTGGATCTCACAGCTCTTAAAGTAATACTGTCTATAGCCTACAGACAATTTAGTGGCACTAGCACAGAAATACCCTCAACACTTAATGAAGACTACCTTTTTACAGCATGACCCCTCAGTGGCTTTTTTTTGACTGAGGCTATTGCAAAGAAGAATAAATCTGCTCTTAGCATCATGTTCTTGCACTCTTCTAGTCTTTCACAAGCAATCACCCATGTATTCAATACCAATGCTAACATCACGACCTATGTGTAACATTTACAAATAGAGCAGTTTAAAAAAAAAAAAAATCTTTTTTTTTTTTTCTGAGACAAACAGTTTTCACATGTCCTTGAGCTGCCTGAGCTGCAGAGCTAACTGATCAGCAGCTGCAGTGCCAGCGCTGCACAGTGACAACACTAGCATGTGATTTTCAGCTGATGCACAACATTCTGCAACTGTCCCGAAACATCCCCGCACCGACTTAACAAGGAAACAAATGTGAGCCAATGGAGAGACTTGACTAATAAAATGTTAAAACGTCGCCAGTTTAAAAAAAGATATATGTTGCTTAAGATCCTTAGGGTGTGGACACATGATCTGCACAGACAGCCTTTATTACACATCGCAGATAGAAGTGGGAGTGTTTACTCTCAGGGGGCCTGTGGGAGAAGGATTCCTGCAATCCAAGCATCCCAGGACAAACAAGCAAGAAAAAAAAAACACACACTTTTTTTTATCTCACCTTTATCCCACTCTCTCCCTGCCTATGTGTCTCTCCTCCTCTCCCTCTCCTAATCTCAGGCGTGTCAGCAGCAGTACTACTCCTCCATCTGTGGGATTACAGCTGGTGAAACAAAGGCACTTAATTACTGCTGAGGCAACACAGTCTTACGTGTGTCTTTGTATGTGTGTGTGTGTGTGTGTGTGTTAGATGTGGGAGAAGAAAGCAGACTATTGTTTCTAAATTACCTGGTCTCTGTCCTTTGCACTGTTTGTATGCACTCACATTATCACTAATTGTGCTGTACTCTAATAGCCAGTGTTTGTACAATATCCTAGAAGTGTAGCAGAGAAGGCGAGATCACAATATAAGAGTTGAAAAGGTGGATACAGTCGGGGGAGCTGGGGTACATTTATATGACTTGTTCTTGCCCACTGTTTTATCATTGATTCCTGTTCTCCATTACCAGCCCAAATGTTAGCAAAAAACCCTTCGGCTATCATTTCATAATGGATTTTCAGTGTTTCCTGGTGTCCTGGAGCCTCGCCGCTTCAAACAGATCCATTAGTCCAAACTGATCCATTAGTGCCCAAAAAACAAAACAGGATCCTTAAAGAGGGAGCATTCTCCTTGTCTGAGGATGAAGGGAAGCCCTGTCCATGTGCATCCAGCGGCTCGCTACTCTACCGGGTACTGGGATCATTGGGTCTGCTTTTTTTTTTTTTGCGGCCTTCTGAGCGCTGGAGTGCCCGTCCCGTTGGTGTCTCATAGCTGGGGGCTTTCACCAAAGTGGTGACCTCTTATAGCCTGACCCATAACCAACTGTTAGTTTCTCTTTCGGAGAAAACTGAGAAAGGAGACATCCTAGAAAAAGGGAATCTGGGGTTAAAACTAAAATGTCAAGATTGATTGAAGGCTGAGTGAGAAAGCAAAGAGGGGAGGACAAGGTTGAAAAAAAAAAAGGAAAAGCCAATTTTTATGTTCTGTCTCTTCAAAATGTGGAGGTGAGGCATAAGTTTCTGGAACCGATCATTCCAGGATCAGTTCCAGTAGGCGTTGAAGCCAAGAAATGCTCTTATTTGGATATTTATAACTGCACATGGGAATATCTGTAAACAAAACACCCAGCCAGAGGATGAGCTGTGAATATTTCTCAACAATGCAAATGACATAGCAATAATGGCAGGATGTACAGTAAATGGCACAAAGCGTGGACCAGGCAGTGAGGGAGAAAGAAAAGAGACATGCGGGAACGAGAAAGAGTGAGCGCCTGTCCACCCCCCCCGCCTTCGCTGGTCAGCGGGGATACAACAGGTTCTTCAGCTATGCTCTAAGGGGATTACACATATCACAGGCTTCATGTCAGAAAAATTAGTGTCAGTTTCTCACTGTGGCTCTCCTCCTCTTGCGCTGAGAAGGACAATCGGATAAACGGGGGGGGAAGAGGACTTTGTTACAGTTTCTCTTTAGGGTACCGCTATCCAAAAATCATTGGGATATACTACTGTACCATCCAAATTTAAGCATTAGAAACAAGATAGTTGCTACAATAGCAGCTTATGTGGGTAGTTTACTGATAGTCTTCTAGGAATACACAGTTTTTCAGTTAATTTCTCTGACCTATAGGGTGATACTGCCTCCGCAGCCTTGATGGTGCACTCAGCTGTCGCAAGTAGCCGATGCCTATTTTGTTTTTTTTGTGCTGAGCCATCGTCTTTTTAAGCAGTTTTTTTCTGTTTTCCTTCCTCCTTGATTGTTTTTTTCCTATTTTTTTTTTTATTTGGATTGCAGTCTGCCAATACTGCCAGTCACACAGCCATTGATCAGGTCACTGAGTGCTGTGTTAGCATCAGAAAGACATCAGGAGGGCTCAGATATGTAGAGCCTACACAGCTTCTCGTTGCGACTGGAGAAAAGGGGGCTTAATGGAGAAACGCATGCACACACACACATCCCAGATTCCCCAGATTCTCCACTATGTAATCCATCAATATTGTTTCTGGGTTTGAAGTGTTGATGTGGGAAAGAAGCAATGGCTCATTTCGAGTGTATCCATCTTAGATAAGCACCAGGCCACAGGCTTGCCTATTAAGGGCGATTGGAACCACGGGGGTGTAATATAAAGGCGTATTTCCAGTCGCCTTTACGAGGACATTTACAGCTCCTCTGTCGGCTGCAGCCTATAGGCAGCCGCTCTCTGTCTCCAGCAGGACCCGAGGATAGAGCGCCCATTGAGGGCAAAATGCAAATGTTACAGTGGTGAACAGAGGGGCCCACAACTGAAGCGCTATTCTGCCGAAGGGGTGGAAGACTGGCCCTCTGTGTCTGTGCCACCCACAGACACACAACAGTCATCACTCTGACCATTCAGCCAGGCTGATGAAGGAGGTGGGGGGTCGGGGGGGGGGGGGGGGGGGAATTTCTGCCACTGATGAAGATGGCAGGGTAAAGCCCAGGCAGGGGATGCTAATGCCAGTTATACATGGACCATTTGGGCCAGTGCGCCCTGCGAATGTGTCATATTCTGGGGGAGTAATTACATTTCTCAGACTCCAGGCAGGGTGGTAGTTTCATAATGACTCTTGAATGTATTGAATGTAATTGCGGTAGTGATTATCATAGGAATCGCATGAAAAATGCTCTTGATTTTACCTTCTGTCCGATTTTTCTGGCTTTAAGGGAAACAACAGTTGTGGAAGAGCAACTGTAGTGAATTAGTTCACATCAGACACTCACAGGGTACAGCTGACTCATGGGAGATATTCCTTGCCCATCTGTATCTGGTTAATATTATGAACATATTAATTCTTAAAATGTCGTCTGCTGACAGTGGAAAGACATCCAGACATCCAAAGCTGACATCGGAAACATCATTAAGGGTAAACAGAACAACAACAAGGAAGTGAGTCATTGGCAGTTTAACGTGTAGCCTTTCTTCTGTGTGTCTGTGGGCCATAGTTGGGAGTGTTGCAATGCGATAGTTATGTTGTACCCTCCTCAGCACCCTCACGCTGTGTTTGGGTGAATTGGGGTTTTTGTGTTCTCATGCCAGTGTGTCGACTGTGGTAAATGTTTACTTTGTTTTTCGTTTTTTTTTTTTTCCCCCTCCCTCTCCCTCTCTCCCCTTCACTAAAGGTTTGTCGACTGAACATAGTGTGCCCGTGTCTGATTTGGAGCGTGATCAGTGGAATGCTGAGAAAAATGAACTTTCCCTCTTTTCTGTGTCGCACATACAAATAAGGATAATCAGTTTAGGATTGCAGCCAATCAATATTTTTATTCAAGATGAATCTGTGGGTCTTTTTTTTTTCAATTCATGTATTCATTGTTTTGGGATAAAACAAACTAATACCCATCACTATTGCTCTGTGCCCAAGGTGATGTCTTTAAATAGTTTTTTCAAGATATCAAAATCAGATCAGAAACCAGCAAATTTTCACATTTGGGAAGCTTCAACTTGCAAATGTTTGGCATTTTTACTTGATAAATGACAAGAATCATTAATCCATGATGAAAATAACAACAAGGATAAACTATTTAAAGCATGAGGCTGCAAAAATTTGGTGCATGTAAACTCCTCATTGCCTGACACTTTTTTTTCCCCCAGAATGGATTTCCAGAAGTAATTAATGGACCCTAATTACAAGAATTAAAACTATTGAAGGAGCCTCAATGGGAGAAATGAGTGTAATACTAATCTGTTTATGAAATTAGCTGCCTTCATCCCCATCCCCCCTGGATCAACCCTAATGTGGAGCACATTTTTATTGACATTACTAAAGCATGGAAACTTGGCAAACAATAAGCAGTGTCTTGTTGGCGATGGCCGTAGGGATTTGAAGAACCTGCCAGCATTAAAGTCTGATTTTATAATCTCTTGGACAGAGGATCTATTTCACGTGAAAACAACTGATAAATTATCTTTGATCTCTCTTCCATTGTCATTTGTTTTTCACTGCGGTGCAAGGACATAATTATCCAATCTGAATCAAAGCAGTGATTAGTGTATCCCAAAAGCATGGATCATAGCATTTCATACACACAAGGGCAACGGTGCAGCCTACAATGAGAGGTTGCCATGTGAGCGACCCTGCTGAAAGGTATAATTTCACCGTGTAGCTATGGCTACACACCGGCGGCTGGCGCGTGAATCACAGAGGTGCCTTGGTGCTTTCAAAGATCCTTTTCATAGACGGCTGCTCGGAGGCAATGCCCGCGATGAATGGATTTCTGCTCTGCTCTGTGTGGGTGGCTTAGACAGAAGGCACAGTGCACTCACTCTGTGCGTGTGTGTGTCTTTCTGTGTGGGTGTATGTGTGTGTCTGCCACCCCCTCGAAAAAGATAAGGGTCTGAAACCAGAGTATTGTGATCAGCCGCGCATGCTGATTTTGAGCACTGTCATCGTCGCGTCGGTGGACCACCTCACTGTTTGATCTATAACTATGAGCCATAAGCACTCCCCTTTTTATATGTGATGCAGTCCTGCCTTCCGACAAGGCTTACCTCATCTTATGTGCTTTGAATCACTAAGTGTGGCATGGAAGTAGTTTCTCAAACTGCAGCCCCCTGCTGATGATCATTAGTATTAATCACACTCTCCAAGTGTACTGTAATTGCTATGTATAGCCATCACTATTACCTACGTGGTTATTCCAGTTGGCCTTACCATATTTATTAAAGCAAGAATTACTTCTGCCATAAAGCAGATGTTAGATTTTCACCCTAATCAGACAGACGTGATGTGGGTGAAAGCTTTTTAACTGCTGTGCACAGTACCAATAAATTAACACCTCCCTGAGTTTAATGATTGCATCATTATACAGTATGTGCATGCATGGGTTTACGTTCTTATCAAAATTGTTATTTGATGGCAGCTGTGGATGCCTGGATGTCTTTTCCAGGATGAGATTAGCCCAGAATTTAGACTTGGACTACCTGACCTCATATCTGCAGTCTGAACGCAGCTGAAAAGCTTTTAAAGGAGCTGATCTCCTCCTCTCCTTTTGTGTTCAACATAGTGTTTTAACACCCCCAAAAGGATATCAGCCTTCTTGATATCATTTAATCATATTTATAGAAAATCCATGTCCTCTTCACTGTTAGGCACTGAGACTCCTGGGAGTCTGAGATAGTAAAAGACACCGTAAGTAACACTGTATGTGCAAAATGTGTATTTTTTTTAAATGTCACAGAGACATTAGCACTACCCCCTTATTCATTTCAATGAGACCACTGCGTTGGCCAATCACAGAGACCACTGTGTAACGAAGAGACAAAAATTCAGACTTTAATATCAATTCTAAGTTAACGTCAGAAAATTAAATGTAGCACTGCAACAAACAAGACAAACCATAGTATAGTTCTGTCCTTCACACATCCACACATACTGCGTATGACCTTTGGGGGTAATTCAATTTGCTGCAAATAATGAATGTTTATATAATTGAATGCTGCATTGAATTATTTCATGCATTGAAGTCGTGTTGGAATTTCCATTGCTATGGCAGCTTTAGCGAAGGTGCTTCATTTTCATCTGCTTCTTTCACCTCCAAGCTAGACAAAAAGGAAGAGCGAAGACAAATCAGACTTAATTTATGCAAAGACCAGGCACAATGTTGTGATAATTCATGAGTACATCAGTGAGAAAAGGCTCTCAAACAAAGTTTGACAAGATGAAAGGAGAAGGTTTTACGAGTCCAAGGCCTGCACTTAGTGCGACAGCATTTGTGCGTTATAAAACTCTCTCCCAAGTAGTTTCACTGCCATTTACCTCATCACTTTAAAAAGGCAGTAATAATGAGCAATTGCAAAAAAGCATGTGTCACTAACAGGGTATAGATTAACTGAATTTGGTGGAAAAAGGGATGTAATGGCTTCACTTTAAGTTCACATAATGGACAAAGTGAGTTGTGAGGGTTCACGGTGTGAGTTTGCGCGTGTCGTAGTGTGCATGCGTCTTTATTTGTGTCCGTCTGTGATCTCTGCGGGGTTGCGATCGTGATGCTGTGCTTCCCTGCAGACTCAGAATTGGGATGCCGTCCAGAGCTCAGCTTCAGCACCAGCTCTCTCTCTCTCTCTCTCACACACACATACACACACACACACACACACACACAGAGTCACACCCGCCCACGCAGTTTCTCCTGCACACACACATGCACTGTTACACCTGCCTACACATTCTCTCTCTCTCTCTCTCTCTCTCTCTCTCTCTCTCTCTCTCTCTCTCTCTCTCTCTCTCTCTCTCTCTCTCTCTCTCTCGAGGAACGCAGATACACAGGACACACATATACACACACGAACCTTTGCATGTGTCTGCGGCGGTGCATAAGGCTCCAATTAGTTTTGACACCTCTGAGGTTTTTTTGGTTATGGGGTTCAGCTCTCAAACATTATTCCTCTGGTCTGGACAGAGCTTAACAAAGCGGTGTGCTTGCGTGTGCAACAGCGTGTGTATCTATGTGCATGCATGATTGTGCCGGTGTGCGTGGGCGATGCTTGTTGTTGTTGAGCGTTGTGATTTAATATGCATATGTGTGGGCAAGTGCGATTTTGTGCATGTGAACCATAAAGGAGGGGAGGTATCAGTGGCTCGCTGCGGCTTTAACACCAGGGTTTGGAGGTCAATCCTGTCTGACTCGTGACTCTCATCATTACAGAGCTGCCTCAGGGTCTCTGTGAATGTCAAACCTGCTATCTGACACCTGTGCTGCGAGCATATGTATTTCACAAGGATACACAAAGAAAAAAACACCCTAATTCATATTCTTGCTTGTTTATTAATATGAAAACAAAAATTACAAAGAAGCCCACAATGTCTACAGACTTCATTTCCTTCGTGTCAGCGTCAAATCATTTGCAATAAAAGTAATTGTGACAATACCAGTGGAGTGTTTGATGCTCTGTGGGGTGTCTTTAATATCTGTCAGGAAGAAAAAGACAGCCAGGTTTTTATTAGTTTTTCCTTTGATGAGACTTGAAGATTATTGGTTATTTACACTGGGAGCCAGGCTTATACCTTGAGCCGTGCTTGATTAAAAGTTCTTCTCTGTTTGCCTGCCCACCTAAAGCAGTTAAAAACAAAGCTCTCAATGTAGCTAGATAGAATTGAACAGGTTGAGTAGTGAATTCAGCTCCCTGTAGTGTGGTGAATGACACTCTGGGCTTTTAAGCCTTTGTGTTAACAGAAATAATCCATATCATGCTTTTATTCATTTGCATCATTACCCTTGGGATGTGTTCCAGTTATGTGCTTTACTAAGAATAGTAAGATAAGAATAATGTAATATTTCATTGATTTTTTTTCACTTCAGCCGGCTGTACTGACAAAACCAAATATCACAAAATAACCCTTAATAGCATATTGTGATGATATCTTGAGGATGACTTTTTAGTGCCAAAACATATTTACGCACAATAAAAACAAATTTGAGATACAAATAACATTGAGATGATGACTAAGGACCAGGCGGAGGTGTTCATAGTTTTGGCTCTTTCACTTTTTTATAGCATAACAAGGCAGGGAAAAGATTATTTGTATGCTTATATGAAAAAGGAAAATGAAATAAAATAAAATAAAATACAAAAAGACAAGGGATATAGTTACAGTGCTGTGATAAGTTGCTCTAAATTTAAGGAAACAGATCTCTTTCACAGCAGACACAGTGTATTGATTTGTCACAGAAGAAAAAAAAAGCACAGGTGTAATTAATACCATTAACAACGGCTCTGTCCCTGTTAACCATGCCAGTCAGGCAGCACACACAGCACCAGGACCCAGCAAGTGACACGATCGTTATTAATGTCATTAATTACACTGTGCTTTTCCCTGCTATGATAAGAGAAAACATCAGGACACATTTAAGATCATCAGGAGGCTCAGTAGCATAGATGCAGCGTGCCAGCTACAAATGCAGCTGCACTATAAAAAAAAAAAAAATTGCGATCATATCAGAATGTCGATATATTATCAATATGTCCTCCGGCCTCGCTCTTCTGTTTCACGGCCTGTTTCTCAAATCACATCACCACTCAGCTTGAGTCTCATGTCCTGTCAAATACGCTACAGGTCATTGCACCCAACAGACTGCTACATAAGACATATACACAGCTCCGTCTGGTGACTTGTTGTCATTCGGTTTGTTTGACTCAGGATGTGAGACGGCGTTTGAGTGCAGGGCTTGAGTGATTAAACTCAGTAGTAGCCCATCACTGGGTGGACACTAGGCAGAGCTGTCATATTTCCTGAGGAGAGGAAATGAGTGAAATCATTGCATAGAAATGCTAATCAGGCCACTGAGTTGCGGCTCTTCTGTGTCATAGAGTGAAGACGTGTTTGTACAAGGCAGCAGACCTTCTCATACTAGACTGATTCTTATTCTGCTTCAATTTTCTCTGCCCTCCAAGTCGTATCATGTCACGCCGGCCATGTCGTGCCCTCTCCTCTTTTGTCTTCTTGGCCTTTCCCTGTTATCTCCCCTTTGCCTTCTGTACAAATTCATATCCCTCCGCACGCTCCTCTCCTTTTCCATCTTCCCCACAGCTCCAGTCTCTTTTCCCACTGCTGTATTTCACCCTTCACTTTGTCACTCCCTCCTGACCTCTCTCCTGTCTTCCACCCACTCTCCTCGCAATAAGTGCCGCGATGAGGATCCATATTGGATTATTGTGTTTGCCATTAGCCTCCAGGTTGACAGTGTAATTGCCTTTATCCACCAAGGTCTCTGTAAGCCTGACCCTGCCAACCCTGCATTTGCATGTCCACTGAGAATTCTAGATGACCTGTACGTCAGAAAGCTACGGAGATTTAGTGGTGATGGCGAGATGGCAAACTGCTGCTAGAATCTGAAGAGATCTAGCTTTTGTTTACCATTGCCTCCCCCATTTCCTCTGAATACTGGCTAGTCAGTGTGTCCAGGGTGCAAGCAGGACCAGAGTTAGCAAGCTTGCAAGTCAGAAACTAGTAATCATCTTTCATAACAATGTTTCTACTCAGCCGAAGGCTACCTGCTACACCCACTGGATAAGCAGCACAAATGGTCACCAGTGTGTAGCTCTCATAATTTTATGTTTCTCACCCTCTAAGTATGAATATGTATGCTGCCTTTAAGCACTTGATACTGAGTCTGTGTCAAAATCAATGCCCACATATCTGTCACGTCCTCAGGCAGACATTCAACCTGTTAACAGTCGGTTTGATTTTCAAAAGATAGCCGCTTTTGAGTTCATTCTGTTGATCACAGACATCCAGTTCTCAGAAAAGACTGTTAATGACCTTGTTTGTCTCTCTCTCCCTCTCCCACTTCTCTCTCCCATCGACTTTGTTTCACTCCTCAGGGCCGTTGCACGCGAGAGAACTGCAAATACCTCCACCCGCCCGCTCACCTGAAGACCCAGCTGGAGATCAACGGCAGAAATAACCTGATCCAGCAGAAGACAGCAGCCGCCATGTTGGCCCAACAGATGCAGTTCATGATCCCCGGCACCACCATGCAACCTGTGGTTAGTGCTCGCCTCGCCGCTGTGGGAATTGACTGGCTGTGCATCATGACTCACTATGAAAATACCAGTGAATTCTATTGTTGTGCTACACCGTGAAATGTTTTTGTCCCTGCTAAAACACTGTTATATATTAAGTTACTTCAGCCATTCAAGTGTCATGTTTTCATATGAATTTACTTGGAAAGTTGACTGCAAGTTATCCTTGTTGTTAAGATTATTTTTCTTAGTGTCATGGTCTTGGCAATAGCTTTGACTGACAAGCAGGGCATGACTCACTGAGAAAATATCTGTTCCAGTACATTGATACAGTCTTCTCTGGGATACTTTTCTCTTATCTGTCCTGTTCTCAAATTCCAGGATATCTCAGGGTAAAAATAATCTAAATTTGTTCTCACAATTGTTGCCGAGATGCCCTTGAGCAATGCCCATATCTCCCTAACTCTTCTCTTGAAGTTGCTCAGCAGTTAGCGGTAGAGTATGGTCGCACTGGGCAGCTGCCAGGTGTGAACGTGTTTAACTGTATCAATGTAAGGCTGGGCGTAGCTGAAAAAGAACACGCAAGCTCAGCAAATCTTGCTGGTATATTTAGAGGTTAAAAAAAACAACTCTTCTCTTGTTTCTACCCTCACTTTCCCCTCTCTCTCCCCTTTTTCTCTCAAACCTCTCTGTTCCCTCTACCTGTCACATCCTCTCCCCCTTCTTTCTCACCCACCTATCCGCACAGCTGTGCCCTTCTTTCATTTGTCTCTTGTGTCTTTTTCCTCTAACTTCTCTCCCTATTTTCTGTCTCTATACCCTCTTTCTGCCTTTCACCCTCCATTTCCTTACATCCATCATTTCTTTCATCTTTGTCTCACAGATTTTTATTAAGAAAGTGAGCTAAAACAAGCAAAGAAAAGCAGACAGAGCATTTTAAAGAGCAGCCATGACAACATTAGAGGAGCGGTTTGAATAAATGTAGGTAAAGTGCCTTTTTTTCTCCCATCTACAGCAGACATTTCCAGTCAGCCAGGGCCTGGGTTCCAGTGCAGGTTTGAGTTACACACCCTACCTGACACCGATGTCCCACAGCATGGGCCTGGTACCCACAGACATCCTGCCCAGCACCCCGGTTATCGTCCCCGGCAGCCCGCCCGTCTCCGTGACCGCCGGCTCTTCCTCCAACCAGAAACTACTGCGTACCGACAAGCTGGAGGTGACCCAACCAATCACAGTTCTCTCTATCTCTCTCTCAGACAAGACAAGCATGACAGCTAATCATAGCTAATGTTCTCTTTTGGGTCGTGGAGTATAATTATGGCACCATCTTACTGTGATTATGGATGTGAAAGAGATGCAATAGATACGTAGTGCTAATGAGTATCATTTATAGCTCCAGAGCATTTACAGGACGACCCCATAGTTATTATTTTTTGATACAATACAAATACATGTGTGCTGTCTGTTTTCTACTGTAGAGTAAGGAAAAAACTAAATATAATACTACTAGCTCCTTGGTTACCACAGGAGTTGGCATAGCAACCAATAAGACACAGCTATATTGGAATTCTTAGCACAGTTAAAACACATCTTTAACCTTTGAATTTACTTTTTGAATGCAGCTAATTGTTGTATAAATTGCCTTAGACAAACACTTGAACTGATAAGCAAGTCTAAGCATTGTTTCATGAGTTAATGACTTGAATAAATACATTTTGAAGTAGCCTTCCAGTGAGCCCAAATAAGCAAATCAGACTTTTTTTTACAGTAGTAGTAGTAGTTGGTGTTAAGCCCTGTCCAGATACCCAAGTTCATTTTTAACAAGAGGCTGACTTTCTTTATAGAAAAGAGGAATCAATTCATTTTTTTTCTCTGCAACTCTATCAGGCTCTTTACCTGACAGTTTCATACCTCTGCATTATCCTCGAACATATGTAAGGGAACATCTGTTACTGTTATCACTGACTGAATTAATTCAGGCTTGTATTAGAAACATGATATGAAAAAAAGAGATAGTGTGAGTTACAGTGATTTAAATTGGAACGTGCTCAACACAAACTGGTTTGCTAGACAGCCACAGTTAAACTGGGACAACAATAACAACTTCAACTATCTCCATCTGCCCCCTGGCAAACAACTCTGAATGAGAATAGCTTGGTAATTATGAAAGAGTACATAACAGGCTTTTTTTTTTTTTTCCCACTACATTTATAAAGATAAACAACAATCTCCCTAAGACCTGGAGGTGATGCGTAGGTGTGTGCCTGTATGTGTTTTTCTCTGGGAGTGCTATCACTTAGCAACTGAATGAAGTTAGCTCTAATGAAACAGTATCCCTCTGAGACACGTATGCACTCCCACACAAAGCTAGCATGTGTGTGCGCACGTGTGTATGTGTGTGTGCACCAACGCTTTTGCATATGTGTATGCGTGTGCTTGTATTACATATGAAGTGTGTGTGTGTGTGTACACTCATGTGTGTCTCAGTCCCAGAGTGCAAGTCAAAAGCTGATCCCCCCCCTGTGATTACGCCCAGGCCTCTTAACGGTTGAACACTGGCTGGTTCAGTGATTCCACAATCTTTTTGGTTTGGCACACATTGCAGTTTTTTTACAAGGTGTCAAGGCCTTTTCACACTGAATCCAAAACTAATTTGTAGTCTGTCTTTTTTTTTTTTTTTTTTTTTTTTAAAGGTGGGTGCGAGTTTTATGCACAGTGAACATTACACACATCTGGTGCTTTTTTTCCAGAAAAGATGTGCAGCAGAATAAAGTAAAAGCTTCAAACATACCTCCTCCTGTGCTATGGATTAAAATAAGAAAAGCAGCGCTTTCATATGTTTGTATTGGTTTTTCTCTTCCGCTGCCTGCTGCTGTTAATATTATATAGTTTGTTTTTCACCTGACATTCTGAAGGTTTCTTCACAATCTTTTAGTTTTCTATATTGTAAATAAAGATTGGGGCAGAGTTAAGTTACAGAGATAGATAACACACCAGACATCCATACAGTATTTTGCAGGTTGTTCCTAATTTCCTGCTGTATGTTATGTTTTAGTAATGAACCAGCTGTCAGCTCCTTGTGCTGAAACATTTACATTATCGACCGCTCAGTCACCATGTTTGTTTTGGACACATCACTTGAACAGCAGCTATGTAGATTAATCCAAAATGTATTTATTATAAATAAATGTAATTGCATTCTGCCAGTGCAATGATTAATATGCTGTTTCGGGTGATTACAGTGATTCTGACTAATATTGTATCCAGACATGTACTGTAAATTAAGTCAAGTACTCACAAATTATTTGTATGTCTGTGTGTGTATTTCTTTATTTTCTCTTTTTACATCCATACTCATCTGTCATCATCTGTGTCTCTCAACATCTGTGTGTGTGTGTGTGTGTGTGTTTGTTCGTCCACCTGACTGTCCCGCTCCCAGGTATGCCGCGAGTTCCAGCGAGGCAACTGCGCCCGCGGCGAGACCGACTGCCGCTTCGCCCACCCGAGCGACAGCCCCATGATCGACACCAGCGACAACACGGTCACCGTCTGCATGGACTACATCAAGAGCCGCTGCTCCCGCGAGAAGTGCAAGTACTTCCACCCACCGGCCCACCTGCAGGCCAAGATTAAGGCCGCCCAACACCAGGCCAACCAGACAGCTGTGGCTGCGCAAGCCGCTGCCACAGCTGCAGCCATGGTGAGAGCACAGCACTACAGCCTACCTACTGTGCCTCACGCCTATACAGTGGTAGAGCAGGAGACAAGCACATATTATGATACTTGTCCTTGTAGTAATCATACATATCTCACACAGTTTCCTCCTGTTTAGAGCACTTAAGGAAGCAAGAGCTTATAAGGTCTGGATGGGACAACAAGGCTATTTATTTTATAGTGCTTATATACAGTATACCTTCAACCTTCCAATAAGAGCTTAGCCTTTTATTATAATAGCCAGGGAGGCTTTTATAGAGCACAGGTGATGATTGGAGGTTTTATGTTAGTGGGAGAGCAATATATACAGTATTATTCACATCCTTGATAACATTCATATTAGTACAGGGCTTCTGCCTAGATACTGCCACCTGATTTTTTACAAAGCACAGATTCTTTATATCGCAGAGATTGTTGTTCATACTGTAGCTGATTGAACACAGTTTTAGACATGACGCACTGTTAAAACAATTCCTGTAAGATCATGTTTGGAGATCACTTTTGTCTGTTAAAATTCCTCCATGTAGCACACGTAGGCTGACCGAACACACATGACATTGTTACAACACATCTTGGCTTACACAATAAGTAAACACATGCTGTTGACAATGACACCCACAGTAACATGAAATGTGGAGCGCTGCTTTATTACTGTATCAAACATACCCACCTCTGCTGGTTGATTCTAGTAGATTCCAGTATACAATTCACTAACAATAGTCATCCCAAAGTGAGGCTGTTGTATACAATAAACAGGGTTTAGTGAGAGCTAAATGCATCAGTATAATGCCGCAAGAACAATCTGTTATTATCTCACCGCAGTCTGCTTTTATTTTTCAATGCCCTTGGTTCATACAGAGACAATGTGCTGGCTCACCTCCCCCCCCCATCCCACTACACCCTGCTCTCAATGATAAGTGCGGCTCTCTGCAGATCAGTGCAAATTGAATCAAGGATGGATGAGAGTGTAGCATCACGGGTGGGGGGGGGTTTACCCTCCTCTGCCTTTAGTTGGAAAAATCCCCCAACAGGCTGAGGAAGAGACAGACAGACAGAAAAAGGTAGACAGACAGATGGAAATGCAGGCAGACAGACAGTGAGAAGGGTCTGGCAGTGTGTCTTGGCTACGCCCCGCCCTCCACCAGGCTCCGAGTGGCTTCTTTTTTTTGTATGGTCCTCTTGGCTGCTGCACTCGCACACCTTGTACTGCACCAGTGTGCTGACTGACTTTTTTTCCTCCATGGCATGGGCATGCTTTACGCGTTGCACATACCTCTCTCATTGGCTGGCTCCATTGCTGCTTGCTCTCCCTTGTCCTTCCTCCATAAATCCACGGTGTGGATGATAAGGCGACCCTGAGTGCAGGTTAGTTTTTTCGTCTGTGCACATGGTAGCAGTTGCATGAAAGCAGGAAAAAAAACCACAAGGAATTGAACCATCCATAAATAAAAGAGAGCCTGAGACCCCCAAGGCGTTATAACCTGATGTTGACCCCTCAGCGCTATTTTCTTAAAGGGATACTGAGCACCTTAGCTCAACAGCTTCCCCATTAGGTACACGATGCATCATCAAACAGTAAGATTTACTTTTATCTTCCTAGTGCATTCTCCTCACAGTCCTATGTTTCATACTTGTCCTGTGTTCCTCATTAAGCCCCAGTTTATCAACTTTATGACCCACTTCCCAATTTACCATCCGCAGTTACAAGCTGCACTAGAGGTGAGGAGGGTTAACCTTAGGACAATGAGTTGTTTAGTCAGCACCTTTAATCCAATTTTCTTGTAGCCCATAGCCTGCTTTATTGAAGCAGAGACCCATAAAACCTGTATTGCTGCACTGCTGCAAATAGGTAATATCATTATCCATAATTCACTTTTTTTAATCTAAAGCAAATAGGCTAGAGTGTACAGTAGATTAGGTTACATGTTTAACAGATACAGTTGCAGTAAGACGATCCTATTATTGAGATTATGTTGTTTTACTGTGCCACATTATGTGTTGCTTGCCATGCTGTGATCTTCTTCCTCATTGCAAGTGGAATGCGGTCATCTTTGCTTTTCATGTTCACTTTAATAGACCATCTTCCATTTTAACTAACCACAATGTTTAAGTCTGTTAACACTGCGGTGCATCGGCAATGCATTGCTGCTCTTTAAAAAAGGACATACTCTTATATACTGATAGAAAATCCACATACATGAAGCAAGAGGCTTGTGCATGGACCACTTTAGCGCTGTTCTCATCACATTCGTGTCATTTTTTTTTTTTTGTCCTCTCAGCAGTGACATCAGATGTAAGGAAGTTTAATAAAAGTGATAACTTGAATTAAAACAATGTATTATTACTAATATTAGATTTGTGATTGAATTGCTCCTATAGTTTAAGATTCGTTTCTAGGAGGGATGTAAGAATAAACAGAGCTCCACATTCTGTGATTGAACTTCGCCTCACATTGTGTCACCTCCCTAAGCTCATTGATCACACTAACAAGTCACATGTCCTCATGATGCAAGATTAGTTTGAGGATTTTTCACTTATTTCAAGCACTAGATGTGAGTTGACACCACCTCAAAAAAAAAATAAAAATCTTTTTGGATTGTTAGGTCTACTTATTGTAGCTGCCACAAGGGTGATAGTGTTTAAACAGCTTCTTGCAAGTATTAGTGATATCTGTAGTTAAAGTCTGCCCACACAAATGTGTCCAGTTCTTGCTGCCAGTTGTGAGGGCTCACATCCCAGTATGACGTGAATTTGAGACTTTTCTCAGGCTTTTTTTTTTTTCTCCCCCCCAAACAGGCCCAAAACCACCTCACACCATCTGATAGATTTTTTAAGAGGAGCACTGTAATTCTTGTGTGTGTGGGACTGTAGTATCCTACTTTCTGTAGAAAACATCTGTTCAGATCACATTTATAGTCCGAATCAGTTGTGTTTACTCTACTGCATTTTGTTCTTGCGTAGATGTTAAAAGATTTACTTGTTCAGAAATAGTTGACGTTACTACTAAATGCTTTTCCTAGTAGTTTTGAAGTACATCATAGAATCTTGCTTTTTTTTAACCAAAGTTTAATGTAGATGCTTTTTTTGCTTTTGTACTAATTCAAAAAGTAGCAATGTTTCTTTAAAGTAAACAAAACAATTTTTTGTTTATGTGCATGCCTATTGTTTTGTATGTGGTATACTTGCATTCAGATTATTTTTGTTTTTGTTTTTTTCCTTCTCACCTATCCACAATGCAATGCTGTCCCCCATGACGCACCTCTGCTTGCTGTTACCTGTATGTTAATACGCTTGAATCCCATTGGCCCACTGCCATCATGTGCTCGCTGCCTGCTAATTAAAGACTCAGTCGACTGCCAAAGCAATGAAGCGACCCCTCGAGGCAACTGTAGACCTGGTACTTTGACCTTTCACCTTTTGCTTTGCATGTAGCTTCTTTAATTGTACTGTAGCCACTCACAAAATTTAAGTTGGCTCTTTTGTTTTTGTGAAACCCTGTAAGACACTTTTTTAAAGTATAAATATTTCATTTATGATCACCAGTGGCAATTCTAGTTTGTACTGTACATTTATTAAATGATCAACTTCAGCGTAATGTTAAAATAATTCCAGTTATCACACTGTTTTCTTAATGTTTTGTTGATGATTGCCTTGCTATGGTGTAGTTTCTCATTGTCCTTGTGATAGTTACAGCAAGTTTCCATTTTTGCCTTGTTGTGCTGTGCATAGCCAAATAACAGATTTACAAATATCAGTATTGACTTGTGCAAGTATACAGTTCAAATCTGCTGTGTTTCTGTTGTGTGTGTTTTTTTTGTGTGTGTGTGTGTGAACGTGCGTTTTCGGTGGCCAGGCGTTCCCCCACGGTGTCCTCCAGCCCCTACCAAAGAGACCAGCACTTGAGAAGAGCAACGGAGCGAGCTCCCTGTTCAACCCCAGTGTTTTGAACTACCAGCAGGCGCTGGCCAACGCACAGCTCCAGCAGCCCGCTTTCTTTCCTGCAGGTAAGAGCTCCCAATCAATACACGAGGCACACAGATGCAGATAGAAACACTTATAGGTATGCGGAGCATGCAAGCACACACAGAAACACTCTCTCTGAATGTACTCAGCTAACCTACGATCCATCACAAATGTATCTTTTGGAGTTTCTCATGCTAAAGGGAGAGATCTTCTTATAATCAGTTACAGTTATCTGCTTTGCCCTATGCTTCCCTTTGAAAGGGATTAATTTGAGAGACGCACATAAGGAGCTCCACTGTGATGGTGCGTGCTAACGTTTCAAATATTCCCTGTGCCGTCCCTTAACTTTGATCTAGTGCCTGCCAATATAAACACGTAATTGCTGGCAGGTGGAAGGGCAGTGCAGGCTTTGATCAGAGCAGTAAAAGATATGAAATATTACCACCTGAATATGATACACCTGTCACTCTGTTACGCCCAAGCATACAAAAGAGCAAAACAAGCCTGGTTTATTCCACCACAGAGGCTCTGTAAATATGTTTAGGCTCCTAATGAAGGTAAAAATAACATAAAGAAAAACTATAAGCCTTTAAAAGAAATTCGGGCTTATTCAGTTTTCAGTGTTTATTTAATCTGTCCTGACAGACATCAATATTGGGGGGGGAAAAATTCCATTTTAAAACAGCAATTTTGTTCCAATTTACCCAAATTAATTCAGGTCTGCTCCCTCATTCCTCTTCAGTTCCCTCCCCCAAAACAAAATGCTCTCTGTCTACTCCCTCACATAGAAACTAACAGTAGCTTAAGCCCCCTCGGGTCCCCCGCTAAATGAGTTAACTGCAGCTAACACGTTAGCCTGTAGCCACAATGAGTCATGAGGATGAGACTCCTATCCCTCGCTCTTCTTTCTACCTGCTCTTATTGTTTCCCTGTGGTGTGAGATGCCTGAAAGCCCCTCATCCCTCCCTCCTCCTGTGTCTGCGTGTGTGGGAAGTAGCCTTGGGTCAAAGTCGTGTTTGCAAATTTTTTTTTCCCCCCTATCTGCTAAATTCCAGATGGGTGGGGTTTCTCTACAATGAAGATCAAAACAGTGGGTGCCAAAAAAAGTTGCACAGTTGCTGGAGACTATTTGAAGTTTCATGTAATATTTCATGTCTCCATTTTTTATTTGCAAGTACAACTTGATCCAGTTTTGGATGAAAGCCTGTGCACATCATTGTACTGACACTGCATGATGCTGCTGTTTGACTCACCTGTTTAGTTTCCTTCTCTCTCTATTATTTAGCCTTCTCTCTATTTCTCTATAGAAATGACTTATTTGAGAACTTTAAAAGCATATATATATACATTTACCAGTTGCAGCTATTGAATTGCAGGGTTCTAGTGGCCACAGAAGACCCTGATTGGACCAAAATTATAATTGAGATAAGGGAAAAATCCACAAAAAGAAAAAAAGATATAATAGAGTGATTTATTATTAATTATTTCCTTACAAAATAGGAAATCGTAACCAATACAACATGCTGGACCTGGCCACAGTTTCATATCCTACAATATACATTGCTTAAGTTTGGTTTAGCAGCAGTTGTATTTAAACAGTATTTTCTCACTAATATCATAACTGATTAAGGGAATTCCTCTGCTTGCTACTGTATACTGCATTCATAACTGGCAACGCTTTAACAGTAGCATCTGAGCTAAGTGGAGCTTTTTTGTCTAACCTTGTTGTTCTCCTCCCTCTCGATTAACCCATTTATTTCCTCCTCTCTCTCCCTCTCTGTCTCCCTCCCTCCCTCTCTATCTCTCTCTCTGTCTTTCTCTGCATGAACACAACAGGGTCAGTCTTGTGCATGACTCCTGCTAGCAGTCTTGGTAGGTCCTGACCCTCCCTTTGCTCTCTCACATACACTTTTTTTTTAATATATATATATATATAACAAAGTGTGGGGGGCTGGTTGGAGTGGGATGAGTGGGCAATATCTGCAGCCCTTGCAGGTGAGACAAAAGGTCATTGCTTCACATCATCACCTGTGTCTGTGATGAAACTTTTTAAAAAAATGTGCTCTAGGATTTTCCAGCTTATCAAAATGTGCGTTTCTTTAGTACCAGTGAGGCTGATATATGATGTTCATGATGTTAAACACACTTTTCATGTCCATTTTGTATCACCTGAAAGAGTTGTGTTCTTGTTTCCTTACTGACTCTCTTGCTAATGACTGTTTTGTTTATGATTAAAATGTTAGTTTGGATAAAATACTGCAGATCTGATCTGTTCTGAAGCTGTAGGATAGCTACTGTCTGTTTGCTGTGCTGTGTTGATCAGGAAATTTAAATCAGTTTCCCAGAGAAATTATTTTAACCACATAGTTGGATATATTTGTCTCAGCTAAAAGTGGATGGGAATTTACAAAATACCAGTCGGCTAATCGGCGGCTCCTACATTAGTAAATGGTAAAATAATGATTGAAATTATTTTTTAACTACACAATTACAACAATCCATCAGAGCTGCATGTTTTTGGCATGTGCAATGAGGAGCCGCCTGGAAATTTTTTGGCATATTACTACTGTTCAACTTGTCAACCCACATAGATTAAAAACTGAAATTCCCATCCCTGCTGCCAAAAAAATGTCATTGATTCATTGTAATTGGTGTCTTGCGCCACCCAACTTCTCTGGGAAAAACAGCAAACTGATTTTCCGTATAAATTTCCTTACTTGTGATTGTAATCAGCTTCTCTCCTCTTGTTTTTTTTTGTTATTTTTTCTCCCACGCTCTCTTTTTCTTTCTTTCTTTCTGTCCTCCTTGCTTTGCATTGTGAATGGTTGCATGCCATCTGCCGGTGTAACCCTAACGATGGCTTGCTGGCTCTCTGTAACATCCGCCACCACCACCATCAACAACAACAACAACAACAACAACAACAACAACATCAACAACAACAACAACAACAACAACAACAAACGATACCGTCGACACGCACACACCACAACTGTTGCCATGGTTATCATAATGCTCCACCTACCTGTCCATTGCTACCACCTACCTTCCCTCTCCCCCCCATTCCTCCTCCTCCCTCTCCCCTTCCTCTACCTTCCCTTTCCCACCCTCAAAACAAAGTCCCAATGATGTACAGTGCTACGCCTGCTACTGTCTCTGCAGCAACAACTCCTGCCACAAGTGTCCCCTACGCAGCAACAGCACCAGCCAATCAGGTTTGCTCCTTTTAAAGCTTTCTTTCATCAGTCCCCGGAGCTCTGAATAAGTACTGCTTTCTAATAGTGAGCTGCAATAACCTGCAGCTGAGCCCACGCCCAGCCCCTCCCCATCCATCCATCCGTACGCCTGCACTGGGCGAGCTCACGCTGGCTTAAAAGCCTGTGAGTGGGTGTTTTCAAGAGAATTCAAAGCAGAGGGGCTACCTGAGCAAGCCGGTGCCAGTGCAGTGTATCGTATTTCTTTGAAAAACATTGCGCACAGCCCCTTAAGGCGCAACTAGAAGCACTTCTTCAGAGCTCCCACATTTGCAAAGTAGTAGTTGTGTTGTGTTGCACTACTTCCTGGTTTTGTTTTGCATGTTCTGTTTTAAGTTTTATTTTCCACTTTTCTTGTTGTTGTCGAATAAGCCTCTCCATCTGCAGTAGGGGCATCATCTGTACTGCTTGTGTGCTACATGTATGCAAACACACACACACATACATCCAAGCATATATACGCAGGCAATTCCTGGAGCAAACCTCACAACTGGTTCATAACAATCTCACAGCTGCCATGTTGGATCTTTTCCTGTTTTCCACTCCTCCCAGTTTCACCTTTTTACCTCTTCCTGGCTGCAGGATAAAAGAGCGAATAAATCATGTGAGGAAACAGTTACGGGGCCGCGCTTGTCAGGGTGAGACAGACACAGGAAAAATGATCACAGAAGGTGTCTAAAAATGGCCTCTGATCGCAAGCTCTCCTGTTGCCGTGTGTCAGCAGGAGCCAGGGAAGCAGGGCCAGGTTTGAATGCCAGAGTGACGCATGTGTGCCCCATTTTAAACCTGGAAATTTCAGCACAATGCTGGCACTCTGGCCACGCGCAGCTGGCAATCATTTACTGGTAGTTCTATATAGAGGTGCCACGAGGATGAACAGACGAGAAGTGTTCCACAGGTAGAAATGTAACTGGCAAACAATCATGTAATCTTTAACCGGTGTGAAATTGCCCACAACAGCCAGAATTTAAATTAGTGCATTTAGACGTTGACTGGATATGGGAGTCTCTCACTACTCTTTCTTTTTTTCTTTGTTCTAATGGCCTCGGTGTGCAATGAAAATACATTAACATCAACTTTTGTCAGAGATCTTTCTTCCTCTATTATGAAAGTATATCAGTTTCTTTTAAATGGAACAATTTTAGATAATTGACGTCTTTAAAAATATCTTTTAAAACGACTCCTATATCCTACCTGGAATTTAAAAAAAATATGAGAATGGAATCTCCCAGTGTGACAAATATAAATCATAGGTTAATCGTTAAATGAAAAGAATTAATAATTTCTCCAAGATTCCCCCTTCCATCATTAACCAAGGATCCGGTCTGGTACCTTGCACTTTATTACCCCTCATAGGCCAGCAATGTGTGCACTTCCTGTGAGTCACCGTCTCTTCCTGTAATTGGCATGCAGCAGCAGTAGCAGCAGGAAGCAGAGCTGCTCTTTAAAGATGCATGTGGGACAAGGAGCCGGAGAAACACTGACGTCAGCCCCTCGCTGTCTGTCTCCGTCTGCCCCTCTCTTTCTCTCTCCCCTCCCCGCCCTGCATAAAGATCCTTCCAGCTAGGACACAGTTAACACTTAAAAATCACCAGCTGTGCTGCATACAGTGGAAGCTTCGTAGACTACAGTCAACCCCATCGTACGGTTATTCAGACCGTCATTTCATTTTTTTTATTTAAAGGCACTGTTTGAAAAGCCTCTCACACCCAAACTGTTTGTACAGTTTGTAGTTAATACGAATGCTAGCTGGTTAGAATCTGCCATTAGCATCTCCTTAATTATTATGTGGCTTCTCAAACCCAAATCCTGGACCAAAACACTTTGCGGGATGAATAGAGGAGAGAATAAAATGATCATAAATCATGTAGCCAGAAGAAGTAAACATTTCAGTGAAAGGCAGTGTTGTTTACCTCAGAAGTAAATAACATAACTAGTTAGTAATATCTATATATAGAGGGACAGGATGTTGCAGACATGTTGAGAGGTTCAGAGTCTGGTCAACTCGTGACCCTCTGAACTGTCATTGTGACATGACAAGCAGTAACCAATCACATCATTCCATGTCCCAGCTCATATTAACCATGTGCTCACAGTGCTGGGGTCTCTGGTAACGTCACTGCTGTTGATGGAGATTGTAAAGTTGCAGCTCCCTCTACTGTCGGAATATGAGATTACATTACACACTTCACAGACCAATCACTGTGACCACTGAGCTGATGGGGAGATAAATTGTTAGAGTTAAATACAATAAGCAGGGATATAGCTCTTCAGCTAGAGGACAAGGGTTCAATCTGTCATCTCCCTTTGTCATTATACTTATCACTTATTAGAAATTACAGACTAGGTCACTAAGATCTCATGCAATAAGAATTATAATCTGATATGAATCTGTAAAACATTCACACCTCCACCACTGATTCTGTAACACATACACTTAATTATCCAACTAGTCACATCATCATCTGCCATTTAAATCTTCCTAACTTGTTCTGGGCAGAAATTTGTTGCATGTACGTGTCAGTGAAACATGCTGCTGGTATTACCGCACCAAATCTGAGACAAATAGGACCTGCAAACAATTCCTTGGCATTTGTTTTTACCCACCTGTGCTACCAGATGGGTGGAATGTACTGTCCTATCTTAGCATATCCCATCCATCTGGCACCCGCAACCAAACTGTTCTCTTTCCATACTGCACTGTGGAGCAGGGCTTTCCTCTCAGCCCGTGCACATCACACGCTCTCCGACTGTGGCGACCTTCTGTGATGTGTGATGTGACCAGTGGCTTCTGTCCTTTGCTGGCTGTCTATTGTCTATTAACAAGCACCATGCGGCTTTGTTCTGCGTTGGCTTGCTGCCAGGGGCAACCACATGATGGCAGCCAGCAGCTCTTCTATCTGTCTTCCCCCCTCTATCGACACTCCCTCTCTTTCTGTCTTTTCTTTTCTCTCTCTCTCTTTGTCGTGTGGTGGATTAATCTTTATCTCCTAAAGGGAGAATACACACAGAGTGGTGACCAGACCTGGGTCAAATGCTATTTGCAAATAATTAGAAGCTGTTGCTCTTGTCTGCATGAAACACCAGGCAGGTGGTGTCACAACAGTGCGACAGCTAACACAGAAAAGTACTATTCATTGATAAATATGCATCTATGATTTTTTCAATATTGTGTGACACTGTTGTCATGGTAAACATGATCCAACTTAGGCTTTCTTGGTATGCTTGAAACGAACTAGGTCATTTGACATGTCATCTGTTCTGAGGGCAGGGTGAAAACATGATCCCACAAGCGCTTCGTTTGAGGCATACTGAAGCCTTCAGAAGGCAAAATAATATTATTTGACCCAGATTTTAAGGGGACACCAGACAGCAAAAACATCAGTTATATGTATTTATGTTAAAGGGGACATATTATGCACATTTAAAGGTCTATATTTATTTAACTCATACTGACCCTTTATGCAGCCCCTCAGTTCAGCCTCTTTCTGAAACAGGACATTTTAGCTCCTCTCTCTTTAAGGCGCCCCTCCCAATGAGCCCCTCTATCCTGATTGGTTAGCTACTACAAAAAATGATGAAACAAACTATGGTAGTAGGATTTCACTTCTTTTATTTGTTCTTTACTTGAAATGTCAGTTTCTCAAATACATCTGTACATAATCAAGCTGATATCTGTTCATCGGCAAGGTAAAAAAAAAATTGTTGCAAACAAAGCATTCAGAGCAGGGTGAAGCCCTGACTTTTGACTTGCAGCGAGCATTTCTACATATTTTCACCTCAAGTTTTGGAACTTTGACCATGTTTAACACAGACATCCAACAGTATATAAACGGAAAATCACAAAAAGCATAATACGTCTCCTTTAAGTATATTCTTTATGTCTTAAATAATAAAAATCAATTGAAATTTTAATGTCACACGATTATGTACTGAACCATGGAAATGCAGATTATTTTTTTTTTGACAATTGTTGTAAATGACATTATGTAGCATACACTTGTGACCACTATCTTGTGAGTAAATAAAGCTTCTCTTTCACAGGTAAACTAAAAATTTTCTCTCCTTGTTTCCTCTCTGTCTTCTCCTGCCCCCCCCCCCCCCCTTCTCTGTCTCTCTCTTCTAGATCATCCTGAAGTAAGTGTCAGGAAGGGAATGGAGTGTCACGAAGCTGCACTAGGAAACCCAAAACAGCCCCTCTGTAAATACTACCTTACCTCTCCAATAGAGGTCCAGCAACCTGCATGCTAAGAGTGTAACACTTCAATTTAACCGTAAGAACTGCAGTGCCGGTGTAACACACACAGAAAAAAAGATATATACTGTATGTATTGCTAGAAAAAAAACTATTAACATGAAAAATTCAAAAATACTCTTATGTATAGTACTACATACATAGCAGACACACTATAGAGGTCATTTTAACAATTGTTCTCCCAAAGTACCGTGGATCCCCTTTCTTTCATATTTATTCTAAGAACCTCTGCACAATGTTCATCCCTTGGTTAGTGAAAAAGAAGCTTGATTTGCACTATATGAGAAATATAGTGCTTTCTGTTGAAGCGGAAAACAGGAAGAGTCACAGAAAACCCGTGCACAACCACACCGACGCACTTGGCGCTTTCAAGGGGCGGCGAGCTCGAGGGTTTTTGTCTCGCGGTCTTTTGCTTTTGTCTCTTCAAAGTTGAATGTCCTTGAGGCAGACAGGCTCATGTTTTCTTAATGTGACTGTCCCTGCGAGGGTTCCTCTGCGACCCTCATCTGCCCATTAAGATGCCATGATGAAGCTTATCCTCCAAACCTCCCCCTCCTCACCCCTCCCCCCTCCGCCAACTTTTCATCTCCGGAAAACATCTTGCCAAAGTTGCAGCCTGGAAGAGATCGGTGGAAATCAACCTGCCAGAAAGCAGAGCCACGTTTTGACATCCTGCTCAAAAAAAAAAAAGTTTTTCTTTCTTTTGCCATTTCCCAAGCTGCTCAGAACGCAACCCAGTCTCCCTTTATTTGTTTTGGTGCTGGGTTGAATTCTTTGTTTAGGAGGAGTGGTGGGATAGTTTGTGCACGGATTTTTGCATGTGGTTTGGGACAGATAGGGGAAGACAGTGCCCAGTGTTGACAGAAGATAGTCGTGGCCATTACCGAAAAGCCTAAAGGCTCGGGTCTGTGCCAAGGGCTTAACAAAGCTTGAGGGTTAGTTCCAGACATACCAAGCCTTGTGTGTGTGTGTGCATGTGTGTTCGTATCTGGAGACTGATGGTCTGCCGGCAGACTGGGACTTGAAGCGAGGTCTAGCAGGTGATGACAACACCAGGCCTGGTAGGACAGTTTTTTTGGGGGGCGGGGGATTTAAGTGCTAAGACTAAACAAAAAAAAAAACAAAAAAACGGTGCATTTGACGTTGCTCGTCAAGCAAAAGATGACTTGAACTTCGACTGGAGGGCTATCTGTGACCGTCGGTTGTCCTGTCCAACCCTACTATCACCGATAATCCTGTTCCATTTTAGAAAACTGTAGAAGTGCCTAAAAAATGCTCATCAACAACATGCATCCAGAGTGTATCACTAAAAGTCACAGACACAACACACTGGCTGTCAGAAGCAACATGGACTTTCGGGAAAGACATCACATTTTTGCGAATCGTTACTGGAATCAGTTTTCTAGTAACCGTTCATTAACATCACAAGTGACTTTATCGATACAAAAAGAATTTAAAGAAACGACAAATCAAAAATAGCTTTGTAGAATGTTTGGTGACTTTCATGGTGTACCATCGTTTCTTACCATGGTTTGAGTAGTTTACATGAGGAACGTGGGTGAGAAAAAAAAATGTATTGTAAACTGTGTAATGTATGTAAAGTGTCTCTTATTTTGAGAGTTTATATTCATGGTTCTAGAAATGTATTCAAAGTTATTTAAAATTTGTGTTGTGTCTACTATCAAGGTATGTTTGAACCTCCCCTCCCCCAACCCTCCACCACCTCCATCGCCACCTCTCAGAACAATCATTTCTTCTTTTTTTTTTTTTTTTTAGCCAAGATCATAAAATGTTGTTTCATTATTTTAGACCAACCCTCTTTAATTTTTGCATTTTACGATTAGCGTGTTTTAACTCATGATACTAAATCTCTATTTTCCATTTTTCAAAAATTCAGATGTAATTTCATGGTGCTTGATTAATATTTGACAATCCACAATCATACTTTTGGAACAAGAGTGAAGCTCTGGTTTCACATTTTGGTTTCATTCTCTTTGATTGTCTTCTCATGCATTATGATTTGTATGTAATATTTGTGGAAGGTGGTAAAAGTTATATTTTGTTGTAATTTATCTTATGTTACTCTTGGTCAAATTTTAGTCAAAAACAATGTTGTAAACTATTCTATTTTGAAATGAATGTAATTTATTGAGCTGTGCTACATTCTGCACGGTTGGTCATTTCAAGGTCTAACCTGTCAGGTCAGCGAATGAGAAGTCGCACACAGGAACAAGGGGCGGGGTTTAAAAGTCAGCCCGCCAATGGAAAGCTACTGGATCTTTCTTGCCTTCTCATCGAAAAAAAAGATCACGGTGTTGCAGTAATGAGCATAGTAATAGAGTTGCTTGTGTTGTTGGAAAAAAAATGTTTATTGTATAGATGACATTTTACCAAAAAAAGAGAAGAAAATTTCAAAAAAGATGTACTTTTCACTCTAGTATGATAGTATTTCATAACAATATTAAGTTGTTGCTGTGGCAACCAAATGTTGCAATTACTAAAGTTCGGTATTTTTGTAAATGACATTGTTAAGTTGATTTTTGTTTCTTTTTGCTAGAACACTGTACACAAGGTAGATTGTAAAGAAGATATGAACATTTCTTATTCTTCACTGAGATTATGACAATGACCTAATATTTTCATTAGCAAATAACAGCCTCTATAGTGCTGTGACTGTAACACTTAAATAGATTTAAAGTCATCAATGTTACATAGATTATATATATATATATAAATATATATAAATATATAAGAATGAGATCATCTATAAATTAATAAGTTCAGATGTACAACTCTTCCCCTGAGAAAGGACCTTTAGGTTCCACACTGAGACATTTTATTCGATGTATCACTAGAGTTAAGGATTGCACTTTTCATATTGTTTAAAGATGTGATCTGTTTTCATTTCCTTTAAGGGTTTAGAGGTTACTGCACCCTGTTAGTACAGTAAATCTGTTTATCAATCAAAAGCAGATGCTATCGGTAAATAACTTTAATTAAACATGTTGCATGGGAAAACAATATTTTCTTTTCTTACTAAATGATAACTGAATGTTTCTAGTGAAAAAAAAAATGTCTGTACACAAAATGTCATTTGGTGACCCACAATGCCCTTGTGTATGGGATCCTCTTGAGATGTAATGTTTTTGAAATGTGTTGGCAATGATTGACTGATGGTAAAAAGAAAAATGTAAGCACTTTCTGAGCAGTTGGTCAACTGAGCAGACTCAGCTTATCCAAACACTTTGCCTTATCTTGAGTCCATCGTGCTTAAGGTTTTATGTTTTTAAGAGCTCTTATGAAATTTATTAAGGAGGCTGAACGGGTCTCTCTTCTCAAACCCCTTCTCAGTTTTATTTCAAATATATATCTTTATATCTAAAGTCATTTTTTAAGGTGTTAATGTGCGCATCACAAGGCCAAAAGGGGTGACTGCAACAGAGTGAACAGTCATGGATCTTTACTTGTAGTCTCCCACATCTGTAGTGAAATCTTTTTGTCCCATTGCCTTACAATGGAACAGTTTGGAGCTTGTAATTCACAGCTTTAGCCAGCAGAGGGCACTACACTGGAGACTGCAGGTTATGATTGTGACTGCCTGTGCCATCGTTGTTGCAGGGTACCCTACCAACAAAGTAAAGACATAAACATAATTCGACAAGAAAACCCTCATCGGATTTATAGGTTCAATGTAATCATTTTTCAATGTATTCTTTTTTTTTTGCATATATTTTGTGCTATTTTATGTTTCTATAGTCAAATGTTTCTTTGGTTCCAGCAAGATAGTGTAAAATCTATTGAAAGAAAGAAATAAAGAAAATCAAAGGAATTTGTTTGTCTCGGCCATTTATTTGTGACATGTTTGTGTATTATTTCACACGGTTTATACTTAAACATGCATTAAGTGTCCCAGACTTATTCTTAGTGACACATACAGAGATAACTACGTTTTGTTTAATTTGTTACAGGATAACTGTTTATATGAGACCAGTAAGGCTAAAATACGGTCAAGTCAACCAATTCATCTGTGTTCTCTCATTGTGCAAACTTCCTCTGACTTAAATGTCGGTGGTTTTTCTTCAGGGCTCTCTCAAAGACCCCTGGTGGTCCCTGAAGACCACTTTGGGAACCACTGCCATAAAAGTAAATAAACAGCAGATCATAGTGTAATTAGAGCAAAATTTGCACCAGATAATAGGCTCTGAAAATACACTAAGAAGACTAATGACTTGATTTTAATGCTGCTTGCAATAAACTATGTCTGAGCTTTCCAGAATTCTTTTTCCACAGATGATAAACATGACGATAAGACAAAGTACTGGGGACAAGCAATTTATGTCTATGTCATTTCCTGTTTCTGCAGTGGAGCATTTTCTGAATTTGAGTAAAATATATATATAAATACTGTGTATATGAGAGGTCAATAATACCACTGCTTTCACGGCTACATGTGAAAACAGGCCTGTGTCTGATGTTGGCAGCAGTGGATGGAAAAGGTGTTCAGTATTACCAGAAATGCTATGACCTGAATAGAGTATAACACAAGCTAACAAATTAGAAACAGGTCATTGTAGAAATGCGAAGGCAAAGTTGGAAGATTACCCTTTTAGTTGTTATACCACCCAGTTGACCAGCTAAGAGTAAAATATTGTAGCCTAGACTCGCTGTTGGCTGCTCTTTGCTAATTGTACTAATATCAGTGTTGCCATCAGAACTGTGTTATCACATATGATACCAATCAGCATATCCCAGATGTGTCCCAGACAAGGTCAGGAGCACAGGATGCAAATTCAAGGGGAGACGAGACGTAACAAGACTCTTACTGATACTGCTGGTGTGCAAGGTCAGAAAATTGAGCTGAGCCTCGTCTGGAACAACTCCCATCATCTAATGGGTAGCAAATGCCCCAAATTCAAATGATAAAGCCCTATAGTGGCCATAGGAAATATGAAGCTTGTCTGTTGAACAATGAGCAAAGAAGAAAACTGTATGACACAGACCCACATAGTTCACAAAGGGAGGAGGTCAGGTGGTTGAATGGGTCGACAAAACATCAGACTTTAACATGCAACAGTTAATGTTGGTTACTTTTAACCATGATTCTACAATGATCTAACCCTAACCAAGTTGTTATTTTAACTCAAACCATGATCTTTCCCTAAATTGTGCCTAACCCAGACCATAACCGTAAGTGGTGTCAAATAAAAAGGTGATTTGTAACCGTTTGGAAGGCACTGACAAATGATCTCATTATGTTAACAGGAGTATTAGATCAGAAAACACTTATTGCTGTTGTAACTGTGCTTTGTCCAGTTTCCCATACTGGTATAGTTCTTCATGAGCCATTTTCTCATATGAGCCCCAGAAAGTATCCAGAGAATCATGTCCAGACATTGTCCAGAGTTGCCCTTTCACACAAGTAGCCCAGCATACATCAGGTTGTCCGTGTTAGGGGTGAGTGATACTGCAAAATTTCGATCCAATACCAAGTAATACAGGGCCAGAATCACCAATATTGATACTGACACCCATACTTTTGATTATTAAAAGCTGCTTATGTACTTTCATGTTGGGGAGAGCAGTGTGTCATGATCTATGGGGTGAATGCATCATCAATAGGCTAAATTTGAATACATTTTCATGACCACTAAATGATTTGCCAAATGTTAGCAATCATTGCCACCTGTGAGACCAGGGTTTGATTCCCAACTGAAGCATGTGGTATAGTTTTTTCAATTCAATTAAAATAATTAATTTAGATAACAAGTTTCAATGGGCTGAATATATTATTTGAATGTCTAAATATAGTCTATATGGCACCAGGGTGGTGCCTGGGTAGAGTGAGCAGGAGGCAAGACATGACGCAAAAAGTATAAATAAATTACCCTTATTCTTCACCCTTGGATGGTTGTATTCTTCCAGTTTCGCGCCAGTCACATGATATAAACGTCATCAACACACCCATGCGCTTGCTGTAAATTCTCTGGAAAACAACCTGCTGTATTCACACATAGGCTCAGTCAAACATTACATGGACTTTGTACTAGGGAGTTAGCAGGTTAAAGTCTGTTTAATGTCTGGTCCACTTGATTTGGACATTTACGTTTCCACATACAGCTCCTCCGGGTAATATCCGGTAACTTCAGGGTTGCAGTGCATGTGTGAAAGGGGCTCTAGCCTACATTACTTTGTTTCTATGAACAGTGTAATGTCTTGTGTAAATCCTTACAAATGATATATCATCAAAAAAAGAAGATGCTTTAATGTTTAATCCCACATTTCTATTTTCGTTATATTTAAGAATGCCTCTCTTCACATTCCTCTCATCTTTGTCACAAACATCCTGGTCTTATCCTCCCTCTTTTTGTTAGTGGCACTAATCACCTCCCATATCATCCAGGAAATAGTAACATCCAGTGGATGCAGCGACTCCAGAGGCGTGGATTCCCAGCACTGTTGTCTTCTTCAGGATAAATAGCCTCTTTGCCTTTAACTCTACTGTACCCCAGTGTGCAGAGAAATGTAGTGTTAGCCTTCTGAAAAAGATGTGCAGTCTAGTTGCTTCTAATAATCTTATTTTTGCCACACCGACGCCTTATTGCATTATGGATGCCTCGGGAATGGTGTCCCTTCAAGATAGCGTGGGAATATTTCAGTAGAGGCTCTGCATCTCCGGGCTAAATGCTCCAGCATCATCCTAATTTAACCGCTTGTACCTACATCTCATTTACCGTAAGCTGTCACCGTGTCATGCCTGTTGTCTGAGTCCAGGCGGTGTGCATGGGGATGCGTTTCTTTTATCCGCAGCTGAAGACTTTATTCTCTGCATGCCGGATTTAAGAAGACAGGAGCGCTATGCGGGAGTATAAGGTGGTGGTGCTCGGCAGCGGCGGGGTGGGGAAGTCGGCGCTCACGGTCCAGTTTGTCACCGGGACATTTATAGAGAAGTACGACCCGACTATTGAAGATTTCTACAGAAAGGAGATCGAGGTGGACTCCTCTCCGTCGGTGCTTGAGATCCTCGACACCGCCGGCACCGAGCAGTTCGCCTCCATGAGGGACCTTTACATCAGGAACGGCCAAGGCTTCATCCTGGTCTACAGTCTGGTCAACCAGCAAAGTTTTCAGGACATCAAGCCCATGAGAGATCAGATCATCAGGGTCAAAAGGTGAGACATTGTCCACTTGATTGTGTAAACCACCTTTGAATTATTAATATAGTCTGATGCAACAGACAGCTTATTAAATATGTTTTGGCCCTTTAAATAGTCACATCCTAAAGGGGCTACACCCTTGTCAGTCCAAGAGGATTCCCCAAATTGGTATTGAGTTGAATAGTGGTTCATAATTATTGCTGATTCTCTAATTAATTAACCACAGTGAAATTAAACTACATTTTGCTGGAGTACCACCTGGTACCTCCCAAGAGCCCCTGGAATTCCTTGAATTTAACTCGGAGAGCCTCCCAAAAAATGCAAAATTTTTTACACTCATCATCTCTAACTTTCATCCTCTCAGCTCCCTCCTCTCCCTCCTCCATCTCTGTGAGAAGCCGCAACTACCAGCTCATGTTCCTCATAAGAGGCCAGCTGCGGCTCACCTGTCATATATCAACCCGCTGAACTCTCCCTTGGTTTGATATTCTCTGTCTCACACACATGACTAACTCTGGATGGTTTCGATCAGTGCATTACTCAACGAATCCACTGAGCTCATCTCATGGCTGAATGAGAAGGAGAGTGGAAGAAAAGCTCTGATCTTTCCTTTTGGTTGTGACATAATGGTGGTTTTGGCTCAGGGCCTCCCTTTATTTTGGATATTTAATGACACTGACCGAGTTAGGAATCTTTTGGGTTTTAGCAGAAGGTGTCTGAAAAAGCCATCTTCTTCTACTGGGAAGCTCTGATACCACATCAACACACTAGCAGGGAAAATATAATGAAGTGACATAACTGACAAAGGTAGCTAATAGCTATCTGGTTTAGAAATCACTTTGTCAGACCTTATGTTGAGACAGGAATGTATGCTGCAGTTATAATCCTAGATTACAGTTTCCCTTAATGATGTTAAAGATTAAAAAATAGTTAGATTGTGATGTTCTACTCTTGGCTGTTAAAATCAAGGCAATAATTATGACATTGTTATTAATGAGCCCATTATGTTGAGATATAAGGTTAGTTTTTGTATAAGGTTATACAGTATATGGCTACATTTACAGGTTTTGTATGAGAACATGAAGAACACTTATGTAGACATTTCATTGGTCAGCATAATTTGTCCCAGATTATCATTGGCCCTTCAATTTGTCACATTTTAGAGGGTATATGGACGCCTGTCAGACCAAGAGCCTTCTACAACTTTAGTGATAGGTGGCAGTGAAAGTTATTTTTGCCATAATCAATCACTGCTGCATTCTCTAATTAATTTATAGTGAACACCATGAAATTAAACTACATTTTGCTGGAGTACCACCTGATACCCCTTAAGAGCCCCTGGAAGTTCATGAATCCCACGTGGAGAACCTCTCAAAAAATGCATGATTTTTAACACTCCAGCCCAGGATCATCTCACACTTAAATCATCTCAGCTACCTTTTCTTCCCTACTGTCTTGCTCTATAGGGGAATAGAGGTACTTATTACGTAGGGCCCCAAACTCACAGGGCCTCAAGGTGTCAGTCACCCCACATTTGGGAAAAATATAAAGGATAATTCCAGTTCATTACAACTTGGGTCTTATTCATATAGTTTTGGACTTTGTTTCTATTGGGTATGGCATTATACTCACTAAGTAGCTGCTGTGATCTGAGAGTGTGGCGACATCACTACAATGAAGTCCAACAAGGCAAGAAACAAGCAGTAATATGTTCAGAGGTTGTAAGCTTGCCATGCTTACAACCTCTCAGTTTATCCAGATTATATAAAACACTTTATTTGGTGGTAAAACTGGAAGTGAGTGCGCTTGAAATGTGGGTAATTATACTTAATTGCACAGGAAAACTGTGTGCCCAGATCAGATCAGATCAGCAATTAATTACCTGTAGGAATGAGGGCCAAAACTATGAAGATAAGATTGTTTTGATAAACTGGAATGATCCTTTAATCACGTGCAGGTTGTCAGGGTTGCCCCATGTTAAGATCAGGATGCACGTGTATAACAGCATCAAAAAAGTTCATTCATTCAAAAGAATTATTTATTAACCTACAGTCATATATTTAGAGTTGAACCTGTATTGTTCAGTGCAGTGCTTTTTGTCATAGACTCCTCCCCATCCCTGAAGTGAACTGAGTGCTCCCGTGGCACCTACGTCACAGGCCGAGTGGAAGCAGGACAGCGTCACAGCTGACGAGGCACAGCAGGGAAGAGTGCACGAGGGAACTCCTTTGAAATGAATAATATAATGAGGGATAAAACTGAGCTCTGTCGCCTCTAGCCAGCCGCCACCCAAAGCAGCAGCCCACACTGCACCAGCAGCCACTGTCCTCAAGTGTACATCTATAAATATTTCATACTTTTATTTCACACTGCTCTGGGTTTGAAGTAGGTTTTGTTACTGTATGTGCGAAACTGTGAATAAATAGTGTCCTTAAATGCGTACAGTAACCCACATTATCATTTTAATTTGTTAATAATTTGTCTATTAATCAGTAAACATCAAGTGTTTTGTGTATAGATGTTTGTCAGAGATGGCAATTGACTACAATTTTGATAAATGATTAATTATTAATATATAATTATTATTAGGTACAAGCAAAAAACTGGTTCCAGCTACTCAAATGTGAGATTATGTAATCATAAATTGAATATCTTTTTGAAGGTTGGACTAAACAAACTATTTGAAGACATCACCCTTGGGCTCTGGGAAATCGGGAAGGGCATCAGTATGTACATCAGCGTGCAACTGGACTGTTCTTTTAGAATAGGAGAATATTTTTTGTATGCACATAGATTATATTTTGTAGAGAAATTACAATCATGCAAAGACTAATTGAATTTGAACAAACAATAATCTATTCTGTTATTGAAAAATTCCACCACTGTCACTCAGTTTTACTCGGTTGCCTTTTTTAAAATTCACAGCTTTGTGCTCTCTCAAAGAGAAAGATGAGTGAGTCTCATCACACAACAGGCGTCAATCAGGAAAAATTGAGAAATAATTGAAACAACGCAACAGACCTACAGTAGAAAATAGTCCTTCCTGTAATACAGCACAAAAAATGACAAACATATTCAATGAAAATGTGTTTAAATCCACTTTTTGTCTGACTTTAAAGAGTAACTTAACACTGAATCCACTTATTTAGCTGGTAAATTATATGTACAAACACTTTATTACACTGTCAACAGGAATTCTGGGTCACCCCTACATTCAAAGCTCTTCTCTACACCCTGATGTAGCTTTTACTGTATATTATGACATTATTATTAAATTTAACCAACATGAGAACCAGATCAGTGCACATTGCCGACACATGCATGTAACATCAACGTTGGTTTATTTAAGGATAGTAAGAACAGGCTCAGTTGGTCGTTTAAACACATGCAGACTATCCACTGGGTGTCCATCCTTAATGAAACAACCAACAAATTCAGCTCCTGGTCTCCATTAGCTGTCTCCAGGAGATCAGCCACCCTCCTCCCAAACTTCTTGCTGAGCCAGCAGCAGCAATGAGCACCACACCGAGATATAGTATGTGCCCACTCACCAGATCTTAATGGGATTGTGTTGGGTTGGAAGCCAAGAAGACATCAGGCCTCCATTAAGGAGACATATAAACCAGAATGCTTATGCAGGGCTCCTGGTGGGGGAAGCATGAGAAAGAAGCAAGAATACTATAGGTTACTGTTCTGCGCCTCTGCAGGTGGCTTGAAGCCATGAGATACTGTCTCCTGCAGTGCACAAATCCACATATCACCTTCGCCGTGCTGACTTGCATGCATGAGGAGGGGCAGTGAGAAGCAGTAAACACACTTTCCCCCACTTGTCTCCCATCCAAACTGTGTGTTTTTCACAGAAATCAGCATTTTTGTCTCAACCATATCAGATTATTTGTTTGATAAGACACCCTGCCATGCTCAAATCTTATTTGTATAATTGGTGTATATCTGTGCTAGAACACAATACTCTCTGTAGACTCCAGCACCTCACAGGCTAACCAAATAAACCCCATGTCAGTCGCTATCAGTGAAAACAACATCTGGGTGTAGCCCTCCTCACAATCTAATAATCTCGTTGCCTGCATGTAAAGGTTTATAGTTCTGTCGGCGCAGGAGGAAACACGTTCAAAGCACTCGAGCTGCGATTCCATGCTGCACTGATGCTGTGTCTAATAGCAGGAGGTTAGTGTCACGCACCGCTGAGTGGGAATAGGGTGGAGAGACCAAAACTACGTATCCCAGGGGGCACTTTGGTGTAGGTACAAAGCAGCTTCCTGGCCTCAGGCTTTTAGTGTTTGCCATCAGGAAAGAGGGAGTTGTTCAAGCAGCTGAGGAGAGCCACCAGTAAAGTGCTCATTGTTGAGGTGTTAGTCGGTGTTAAGTGCTGGGTCTTCACAAGTGTTTTCACCATTCTCAGAAGCTTTGTCCCTTTCTCACATTCAGACCAGACTTGTAGCATTCTGGCAGCTCTCAAACATCCAAAAACACATCTGTGCATCATTCAAATACAATCTAATAAACACTGGGACAGTCATTCCTAATGTTTTTCGGTATTAACTCTTTAAAGTGAAGCCACCACTTAAGAAAAAAAAGATTTAGCTTTGATCTGGGGTTTCCCATATGTAGATGATTATCATTTTTTTTTAACTATCAAACTGAAAACAAACTTGCACACTCATATTACTCATTGCAGCCTTTTTCCAGACCTCTGAATCACTGCCCACATCTCAACCGATTCAAGTAAGTCTGGTGTTGTAAAAACATTGGCTCGAGCCAGTCGGAGCTTTGAAGGTGGAAAATAACGATTCCTAAATTGATATTTTTCTTCAATGAACATGACAAAATCGCTAACCGATCCACGCAACTGCTACCGCAGCTTCCATATCAACTGGAAATGACGTTGGCTGGATGGACGCATTGATGGCTACTGATTGGCTAAGGCAATATTTTGAATGTGAACAGCAGTAGTTGGCATCCACTCATCATTCACTCATGAAAACACAAAACTGGGACTGAGTCCGGATTCATCATTTTTGCCCACATGAAATTCTGATACTTTCTGAAAATCTTTTTCACATGCAAGTCAAACTGAGTGTATTGTGTCCTCCATCCAGAAAAAGCTGGAACCCCCATTAATGGTTGAATCTCCGCTTCCAGCCTCAACACACGCTAAAGAAGGGAATTTGGACCATTTGGGACTTATTAGTTGTCCTCACATTACAATTTGGGTTTTTGAAATCAGCACAAAAATGCTCACTTTGGATTGTTTTTATTAAACTGTGCAGAACAGCGGGAATAATACAATTAATGAGGACTTGTCCATTAACTCCTGTACTGCTCATACTGTGTTTGCATCCGAAGTAAAGAAAACGAGATTATCTGGAGGAGCTGGGCTGCACCATTAAAGATGGAAATGAAGCTTGGGGATTCATCGTAAAAAAAAAAAAAAAAAAAGACTCTAAAGACCTTCTCCATCTGTTGTGCAGGCCCTCTCTTTGTCTGTTTATCACAGGAATGTTTGCGGTTTGTTGTTTTGTTGCCTTGCTTTCTTCTTCATGTAGGCACTTCTTCTTCTATGGCACTACAGAAACATTAGCTGCAGATGCTTTGTTCTCTAGTAGTAACACCCCTTTGGGAATTAACACAGTGTAGGCGCTATAGGTTATGTGATTTTTCTGTCCTGTCCTACAAGCAGATACATGGCTGGCTGTCACACAATGTAGCTGCTCCAACTGCTAATTAACAGCAGATGCAGAGCAAAGAGGCGGCTGCAAGGTTGGAGGGCTTCATGTTGGAGATGCCTGACTGTTCTTTTGTAATTTCAGTGTGTGTTTGCCTGTGCTGTGGGGCTTGTGAAACGGGTAAGTGAAGTCACTGTAGCTATTTAGCACAGCAGGTAGCCTTAATAAGGCTGTTGTACCCCGAGGCTAAGTGGAAAATGTAGAGTCTGTCTTTTTTTGTGAGTTATAAACACTGCTTCTTTGTGCGTGGGAGGGTTTGTGTGTTTGCCTTTTTCTCAACAGTTGGAACAACAATGGCAGTGACTTGTTTTTGTGTGTTTTAAAGGTCAAATGTATATCAGCAGAAGTTATACAAGATACCACATCCGTTAATGAGGATGCAGCAGTCAGACCTGTGGCTTTTAACAAACGGAGGTACAGAGGATGGCTTTAAAAAAAAAAAAAAAACTGGAGCTCAGCAGTTTGCAGTGTGAAAGCCCTGCAGCTGAGCACCTGAGCTCCCTCTGAGTATCATCCTCAAAGAGTTTTACAGCGACATTTTAGAAATAAATAAACATTTTTTAGCATCACCATCTCTGTATAATTTGCAGTCGGCCACCTGCTGTTGTCTGTCCCATAAATCCAGTGTGACTTATCTCTCATGAATTTTCTGCAAAACAAAAAGCTGCATATTCATACAGCTGGTAGTTTCAAGCAACACATTCCAACTGGGCTGATAATTCCCATAATGCACGGCTGCCAACCCTTGTGCCGGACCAAGAGCAAGTTAGCAATGTTTGTTATTTTCTCCTGTTTTATATTCATATGCATGCAGAGTAAAAACACTTTGAGCAGAATATAAACACTGTAACCACACCTCATAAGCCAGAAAAGCCATGAGGACATACCTTATGATGAGTATGGATATAATGGTCATATAGCAGTTACAAAAAAAAGTGCAAAAAAGTGATGTTTTGAAGATTTAGTAATGTGTGGTTATGTGGAAGAGGTATTCAGTAGTACTAAAAATACTGCAGCTTAAACATATTCCATTACAAGAAAGCTCCAGTGTTAAAATTTTTACTTATATTATCAGAATAATGTACTTAAAGCTGCATCAAATTTTTGTTGATATACTTTTTGGATTTTTGGCCACAAGCTGAAAACACAGCAATGGCTCTATTATGTTATTATCATTGTATAAAGTTGAATGGTTTGAATAAACAGTGGCTTATTTACATATCCAGCAAACATAGTGAAACATTAGCATTCATTTGGACCTGTGTTTTTGTCCACCTGACAAATTTAAATCCCATTTTTATTTTGGGCTGCACCAACTCCTGACAGAAATATCTGGCTAGTTAGTTGCCAGCTTTGTCTACTGTTTGGTGCCAGGGCAGTTAGCACACAGCTGGTTTATCTGAGCTTTTTTGTTGAAAATAGCTGCCTGCTGCTATTTGAAACAAGGTTCATGAAAGCAGTCAGACAAAGCTGTAAAACCAAAACAATGAGCCGAGAAAGGCTAAAAGGCTCATTGGAGCTACATAGATTGATGGATTTACCATTAGAAGTAACTCCTCTCATATTACACATAGTCATTTTGATCGATTGTTAAAGGTGCAGTGTGTAGAATTTAGTGGCATCTAGCAGAACGGACTTGGCAGAAATGGAATATAATATTCATAAGTATGTTTTAATTTGTGTATAATCACCTGAAAATAAGAATTGTTGTGTTTCATTAGCTTAAAACGAGCCCTTTATATCTACAGAGGGAGCAGGTCCTCTTCCATGAAGGCCACCATGTTGCACCACCATGTTTCTACAGAGAGAAATCAGTCTCTTCTGGGTCATTGTGTTGCTAAAGATTTTTGCTTTTGCTCTCTAATGCTGCGCCATCATGTATCAGGATCTTTGCAGACAGGAAATGAGGCACAGATAGATAGTTGTGGTTCCCGTGAGTATTACCAAAATGTTTCAGTGATATCTCATTTATCACTAAAAGTCATTGATCAATAATGAGAAATACCTCTTCTTTTTATCGTAGTGCAAATAATAATTACATTTACAGTATTTTATTTGTTATTTTAAAGGGCATATTATGTGTTGGTGTATTTTTGATTTAGAGACATATTAGGTCTATGTATCTGTTCAGCAATTTTATGCAACTTCTTTTAATCTGTGGAACATGTTAGTAATTTTTTTTTGCAATGAAATAAGTTTGAATTTTAATTTTCCAAGTCAAGAATTTGCCAGCACCATTCTTCCATTGTAATGAACACACCATTTTTGGTGGGTGTAGCAACCACCACATTTAAAATTAATTATTTCCGTCCCTGCCTGGCTACCCCACACCCAAGAGTAAAAAAAAAAAAAGAAAACCAAACTGGGCTGTAGGCTACAGTACATTAGGTAAGCAGTGTTCCTGGCTCCAGAAAGCACAGCTATTTTATACACCAATTTTTCACTGTCATACCATGTGTAACTTTTAGATTGTGGTTTAATGTTTGGATGAACTTGAGTAATGAGTTGTTAGAACACTTGTCATGTAATTTGTGCTCCTCTGCCCAATTTGTTTGACAGTGAAAGTGACTTAAATGCATCAAGAAACTGAGCTGAAGAAGAGTTATATTTGTGACTTATTTTGTGTTGGATTCTAGTCCAATTTCATCATCTACATGTTGGCGCCGATGTTATTTCTGAAGTGATTATTGTTACTCTCAAAATGCATAAATTTATACTGTAGTATTCAAATTTTTCTTGGCATTCCCCTACGGCCCTGCTTGCATACTGACAAACCCCAGAAAGCCTCTTCACATGCAAAAATATCAATTTATTTTTTATACAAGAGGTGACAAAGTGTGAATAATGTGGGATAAAAGGTGAGCATTTTAGTTTAAAACACAAGCATGTGGAGGTTGTTAGAGTTAAAATAGTTCTGAGACACTGAGCGCAAAACTCTTTTTAAGTCTAATATTTAACCCCAAACACTGACTGACATATTCTTCAATAATACATGATATCAGCCTATAAATCCCTGTGGGGCGGGTTTTGTTCCTGCTGTGTTGAGCAGTTTCAGCATCTCCTCATCTGGCGAGGAGGGAGCGGTAGTTTGATGCTGCAAAAAAAACACATTTTATACAAACTCCCCACCCAACCCACCCCAGAGAAGCTGGCTCTCCCTGTGTCTTTGTAGTTATATATAGAGTTTCTCCTGCAACGCTGTCAGATTGCATTTGTCTGCATGGTGCTCTCCTTGTTCACACTTTACACCCTCTAGACTCCAGCTTTCCAAACACACACACACACACTCACACACTCACAGGGGCCGTGCAAGATGCTTGTCCTGCTGAGGTCAGCTGCTGTTTGTACGTGTGTGTGTTGTGCAGTGCAGCGGCTGTTGGGGAGGAAATGTCAAGCTGCAGGGAAGTCTTTGGCATTTGAGCCTTAAAGAGTGAATTTTCTCCGCTTGGCAGTCTTGTTTGTAGACCAATCAGGGCAGAAATTGCTGAAATTATTTATAATCGCGCTTTTTTGGAAGCTTTTTCTGTCTGGCGAATTCCTCCGGGAGGTCAGAGTTCGAGCTCCGCCACAGAACAGCAGCCTCGAAGCTGCCTCCCTGTCTTGCTGAAGAATGCTTAAGCAGGTTCAGCAGGTGCTAAAGTGTCCTTCACACTGGGTCTTCCCCGCTAAAGGACGCTCCCTGCACTGGTTCCTCCCTCCGCCCTGCTGCCTGCACTCATTTCCTCCAGCTCTCTAGCCCGCTTTAGCTCAGTGAGACTTTGTCAGCTCTTTTCCACGCCTCTGCTCTTCTCCCAGCTGAGCAGCGTGGCAGCAGGCCACCAATTTGTAGATAAGAGCCCATTTCTCAATAGCACCAGCAGATCAATAATCCAGGCTCGGGATGCACTTAGGAATGAGTGATGGTTGAGGCTATTAGGGGGTCTGTGCCATTACCTGTTGTGAGAATATACAGTATACCCTCTGTAATTGACATTCTGTAGTTTAATCAGAGAAAACATGAAGGGCGTCTTACTGAGATGTCTGGTATCTGAATAAAGTGGGATCAGGCTTTACTATAGAATAATAAGTAACTGTCTTTGTACTGTAGCAACCGTAGTGTACTAAGACATTTGGGAAACAGCTTTTAAAAGGTCAGTTCACCCAAATTACAGAACAAAACCATAGCTGGCCAAAAGTATGTGGAGTAATCAATTGATTAATTGTCTGTAAAATGTCAGCAAATTGTGAAAAATGCCTATCACAAGTTCATGAAGCCATAGTGATGTTTTCATGTTTTGTTGTGTCTGACCAAACAAAAAGATATTCAGATTTCTATCATAAAAGAGTAAGAGAAACAGAAAATATTCACATTTAAGGAGCTGGGAATTTTTACCGTCTTTTTTTTTGATCAACTAATCTATTGACTAATCATTGCAGCTCTAATGTGGACACCCAAACACTACACCCATGTGGACAGGGATGTCCACATACATTTGGCCATATAGAGTATTTTCTTGTTTAGTTGTAGCAGTATCTATCCATGCAGAAAGTTATGTTTTGTTTTGTTTTCTTTGTCCAGGTTTTCTCTGAATAATCCAAACACCTCACACTTGGAATGGTTTACATTGGAGCTACTACTTTCTACTGAAGAAATAGTCCCTGTTTTCCATTTCCCAGTGCTTTGAGCTGCCACATTATCTGCAGATGTTACTTAAATCCAGTTCCTGGCACCACAGAACCTAAAGGAACAAGTACCCATGTTGGTAGATGTTTGGGAATGAGTGCCATCACTATAATCAAAACCCCAAATGAGAAAATATGTTTTGGAGGAATGTTGGAGTGTCATTGAAGCTGTTGTGGTGGCTCGTGGTGAAATAAAACCTTACTAAGACACTTAATGTTGTTTTTTTCCTTTAATTTGTCACTCATCTGTGACCCTTTAAGGATCTACATATGGAACTACAGGTGTCTGCTCTCCTCTTCTTCTGCACATGATATTTTGGGATGAAACTCTCAATTCCAGCTGATACACTGCAGAGTTTCAGATGTGGGAACACACAAGAGTCACAGCTAAATATGAAGTAGAAGGTACGAGGCCGATGTTCATGTCCAATCATGTGAGAGCACCACATTAGCTTTATTCAATTATTCAATAACCTATTCCATTACTCTCCCCAGCCTGGTTTCCTTGTATTGATGGCTCAGTGGGAAGAGGACTGGGATCATCAGCCACACACTGGGGAAAAAAGCTTTTGATCCGTTAAGACATGCTTAGTGCATGATGGAAATGATGCAAAGTGGAGAGCTAACGATTTTAAACAAGAATTGGAAGCCATTAAGTGTACAGCTTGCATGCCATGCACAGGCACGTATAATGCATCCAGGAATAAACAGAGCGTCACAGCGTTCGAAAGAGGCAGTTATTGTTTGTGATGACAGTTTTCTAATGGGACCACCTACTGATATTAGACACCCAGGGAGTGATGGAGGCCTCCTGGGAAGCTGCAACTGAATGTAACTGTGTTTATTCCTCCCCTCTCACTCCATTGTGCACTGTTCAAACCCCTTATTGTTTCAGCATCTAACAAATACAGTATGTAGGCCAGCAATGCACAAACACACACATGCTGTCAGCGAGTTTAGTCTCTCTTTTCCTCCTTCTTTCTCCCCTACGTATCAGGAAGTTCCTGTCTGTAACAAAACACACCCAGCGGGAGGAGAAGGCAGTAAAATTTCAGACGTGCGCTCCTCTGATGTTACTTTCTCTCTTGTTTCCAGGTACCAGCAGGTGCCGGTGGTGCTGGTGGGTAACAAGGTGGACCTGGAGGAGGAGAGGGAGGTGTCCCCCAGTGAGGGCCAGGCGCTGGCCGAGGACTGGGGCTGCCCTTTCATGGAGACATCGGCCAAAAGCAAGACCATGGTGGACGAGCTTTTCGCCGAGATCGTCAGGCAGATGGACTTCTGCCCTCTGCCAGACCGGAGAGAGGCCTGCTGCCCCGCCTGCAGTGTACAGTAGCAGCCTGATATGCCTGCTGGAGGGGTGATGGATGAGAGGATGTTAGAAATTAGAATGCAAATGAATTCCTATGAGATAGATTGAAGGATGGAGGGGGTCAAGAGGAAAAAAAATCCACTCTTGCTATCACTATTTCTACCTGCTTTTCTGTATCTAGCAGTTCAGGCATGTGCTCTGGTTAAGAGGCATTCTGTGGAATGTAGGAAAGCGCTAAGTAAAGCAGAAGTAGACAAAGCAGGTTAAGGGAAATTTTAATTTCATCACTTCTGAGACACAGGCTGGGTTTTCCCTTGAAAGGAAAAACACTTGACCTCCCACATCCATCACCGTCCTCCTGGTTAACAGAGGCAAATTTACGGGGGTTTCCCAAAGGCAGCACGGTGCCAAAACCATCTTAAAAGCCATCTACAAAGTGGATCATAGTGCTAAATGCTTTTGGGAAACCAGCCATAGGTCCAAGCAGGGATGGCAATGTGCTCAGCAGTTTTATTGGTCCTGTTTTCTTCTGCTTGTGTTTTTCTTTTTTGCACTTTTGAGACTTTTTGAGCTTGTACCAGGAAAGACCGATCACCAAGTATCTGAACGCGGATGTCAAGTAACACCACTGTGAAGGAGTCGTACTGGAAGTCAGTTTTACAGCAGGCCCGCCTAACTACGAATGAATGAATGAACAGATGAACGAATGTCTTACAAGGAAATCGCACCTTTGGGGAAATTCATTCGGAAGATCCCAAATGTTGTCATACTGTGGATGATGTGTGCATGAAGTCGTGCCGTCACACTGACACTGAGTACAATCAATCTCACCCAAAGAGACAGTATCAATCAATCAACCAGTCAATCAATCAGTCATTAAAATGTACGAACACTCGTCTTTACACCTTACAGATGATACAAATGCCTTGTTACATTGTATGAAGTGAACATCAGTGTCAGTGTATAGTTCATTTATCTTAAGTCACATGAGATATGTTAGTGGTTTAATGTCAGAAACACTTATTTTCAACAAAAAAAATAAATCTTTATGCACAAATGTGTCTTGCTCATTTATTGTTGAGTGATTATTTGGTGTAAATCATATGAGGAATATGTTTTACTCATGTCATCTACATCTTTGAACATCTTACCTCTGTCCTTTTACTCCAAACCTCCAGAGGTCATAAGATTTGCCCTCATTGTGAAAATAGCCTCACAGCTGCGCTATTTAGCAGTAATCTGGCTCCATCTTGGCTTGCGTCGAGATGATTTATGATGTTTTGGTCTTGCGGCTGCATTCCCCGATCCGGCGTCCTGCTGCTGCCATTAGTGCCAACACTTACTGCTGATTCTGGTCCTGTAAAATCCAACAAGCATTTGTCAAATTCTGAGTGCCATTAGAGTCCATTAGAGGATGAAATTGAGGACTTTTAGAGCCAAGATCATAACTTTGGATTTATTCCAATCAGCATAAGAGTCTTTCAACACTTCTGAAAGAGAGACTAAGGTAATTCAGAAATAATTTCTTGAAGGATGTCATAAATAAGACTTTAGTACAAATACAAATGTAGGAATAAAGAGAAAAAATATTATACAAGTATAATTATATCAAGAAATGTATCATATACATGTCATGATTACTGTAGGGTTTCTTTAACTGTTATTAATTAAGCTTTTGCATAGGCATAATTGAAATGACTGCAAACAGCGACACCTGCTGTCACAAACTGGAACAGCAGCTCCTTTTATACATCACACGGAACTTTGCAACGAGTGATGTCAGTTCCTACCCGGACCTAAATAGATGTTGCACACGGCACAGGCATGGCGTCCCTTACTGACATTTAGCCGTTTGTCCTTCTACAGCTGTTTTAGTTTTTTATATGTAATGTCGATGAAATTGTAATAAAATATTCTTCATAATGGCGACCAGGACTGTGTGTCAAGTTCTCCACCGCCGTAAGTAGCGAGCGAACCGGGAGGCTAACCGAGTTTATGTCAGGTCGTAGCTACATAATGCACCAGTTTGGATAAAATATACTGCTTTTAAACAACAAAATGCTCTCAAAGTTTGTTTAAAGTCTTGAGTTGATATATTTTATATGAACTAGGGGTTTCTCGTCTCAAACGTCGCAATGCGGCATGTTTTATTGTATACGTTATTTGCTAATGCAGCTATCGTCAGGTTCACATCACGTTACTGTTAATAAACGACGTTTATTGTTGTTTAACTGTGCATAAAGATGATTACAAAGCTTTAATTTCTGCTTCACTGCTTTTATAATCACGAGCATGACCTTAAATAGTTCAAACTTGATTAAGTGTGAAGATACACTGACTTGTACACATTATATCCATGAATTAGATATTATAGACGTAACCGAAATTCTTGGTACCCTTACATTTTATTAAAATAATGCACCATTCACCCTGAACAGTGTTGAAATTAAAAGATATTTTATCATTAATGCATGTCTATGTTTGGTTTGCAGTGGAACAAAGCAGTTGTGAAAATAACTGAATTAATTATTCTTCAAAGACACTAAACAATTATTGATGCCCCTTAGAGGTTGTAAGAAATAATTGATTTGTAGTGATACTTTTAGCAGACTATCGTGTTTTAATTAGTATCACAGGTGTTTCCAATCACATGATCACTCATGCAGCCATTTTAAAAGGAGAAAAATACTCCCTCTGCTGTTTTGTGCCGCTGTGTGCATCAAACAGAAGGGAAACTAGAGAGTGGTCTGAAGACATTAGAGGAAAGGTAATAGCCAAGCATGGTCAACGTAAAGGTTACAAGACCATTTCCAAAGAGCTCGATGTTCCTGTGACCACTGTTGACAAGCCACAGTCCTTCTGGGAGAATGTGCTTTGGACAGATGAAACAAAATTAGAGCTCTTTGTTAAATCACATCAACTCTATATTTACAGAAGACAAAGTGAAGCCTTGAAAGAAAAGAATACCGTACCTATCATGAAACCTGGAGGAGGCTCAGTGATGTTTTGGGGTTGCTTTGCTGCCACAGGCACTTGGCACCTTGAATCTGTGCAGGGAACAATGAAATCAGAATCGATCAATCTATCTATATATCTGTCTTGTCCTCCACCAAAAAGGCCTACAAACACTTGAGCCTACAATTCCCATAATACAACTTGATAGCTTGCTTGATAAGTACAGGAGGGCCCTTTCATGTAAAGGTAACATCAGTAAAAAAAAAACTTCTCCCCTCCCCAGGTTTTGCATCTACTGTAGCAGCTGTTCGTCCATCAGCCGCCGAGATCCACAGCCAGCGCAATGCCGTCTTCTCCAGAGAGCAGGCCAGGCAGAGAGCTCTGTACCCCCGCATCGAGAAGATAGAGGTGTCCATGCAGGGCCCGGGACTGGACGGCACGCTGCTCATCATGAACAGAGGGATGTCCACTCCGCTGAGCTGCGCCAGGCGTGAGTAAAAGGGAGTGTGGGGGGGGTCAGTTAACCATTCTCGGGTTGAGTCTGTACACTTTGCAGCCCTGTATCTGTATGTAGATGCAAAATCAACCTCTGTAGGGATGTAGGGAACGTGTGTGACTTACATGTATTAATAATGTATCGCTAAGTTTCGTATTATAAATAAATACTTGTTTTGCACTCCTTTGTGTTTCCTGCAGACCTGACAGAGCATCATGTGACCAGCTCAGCTCTGGCCCTGGTAGACGGTGAACTGTGGCCTCTCCACCAGCCCCTCACCCAGTCCTGCTCACTCACTCTGCTCACGTTTAAAGACAGCAACCCAACACTGGTCAACCAGGTACTTCTACAAATATATATAAAGTTCTTTATATGCATTTTCAGATTGTTTTGGACATGTATTTCATGTTCATCTGATTGATGTTTAGCATTTTCTTCTATTTCTTCCTGATTTAGTGAGGAAACAAGGAGAGTCAGAGAATTCTCTACTCCAAAAAACATCAACTAATTTGGAAGCAACTGCATTTTTATGTAATAAAGTGCTCTGACTTGGATATAGTTTATAGTTTGGATGTTCAGTGTGTCCTCTTGTCCTCTACTTAGGCTTATTGGCGTTCCTGTGCAGCCCTGCTGGGTCAGGTGCTGGAGACGGCATTCAAGGACGATTTTACGGTGGAGCTGCTCAGTACACCAGAGGTTCCAGGTACTGGAGCTCCTCTTCATGTCTCCAAATTTAGCCTGAAAGTGGAATTTGTCTTGGATCGATAAATCTCTGCCAGGAACATTTTAGACAGGATTGAAAGTATTTCTGTGACATCAGTTATTCAGGTTGATTTAACACAGTTCTTGGTAGGTCATTTTTTTTAGTTTATATTGTTGAAAAGTATGTTTTTTGACTCTGTTTCTGCTTCATCTATTTCCCTGCAGTCATTTCAGGGGCCTTCTGCTGTGATGTGGTGCTCGACCCTCAGCTGGACTCATGGACTCCCTCTGAGGTGTGTGTGTGTGGGGGGGGGGTCAGAAGCTCAGTTAAGCCTCTGCAATCATGACCATTTTCATTAGCAAGAAAGTAAATAAGGTTTCCCTAAATGTCTCCTGTAACACTTCAACAATCCATTCCTTGTAGCCTTTAAACATGGTTAAAGTTTGTAGCTCTGTCCTTCACAAATAACAGACTTTATGGTCCCCAAAGATATAAGAACATCTAAAGAAACTTCTCAGACCACTCATCATTTCACAAAATTACAGTGATATCGAGTGTGAAAGTGAATTCTTGACAAAAAATTCTTATTTCAAGGTTTACTCAGCTGCTTTTTCTGGAGCTTTCAATCACCTTCTGTGGTCTTCTCAGTGTTCAGTCTCTATATGATAAAGGAAGACAGTGAGAGTAAAAACCTTTCAAGCAGTGATATTGGTTAAAGCTCCAGGGCAGCTAGTAAATGGACCTAGAGAATTTATTTGTTAACAGCCTCATTTAAACTCTGCCTAATGCTGCTGTTTAGCTATATTTCTGTTTTGTGGGGTGTTGAAAGTTTCTCCAATTTAGAACTCTAGTTCAGTTTGGTAAAATAAAAATAAAAGTATTTAAAAATGAGAGACAGCTGGTGCATCCAATCTAAGGTTTATGGGCTGGAGTGACTCCATTCGCCAGCAGCAGTTTGAGAGGAGGAATGAATCAGAGGTTTTATTTGTAATTGCTTTGGATTTCAGGGCTCAAGTAGGTGTGAATGATCTTTGAGTGTAAAATAGAGGCGTTTGTATAATGACATGGCTGTTTTTCTCTCCAGGAGTCGTTGCGATCTCTGACCCGAGGAGCCCAGCAGCTGATCCACCAGGACCTGGCCTGGGAGCCTCTGGAGGTGGCGCCCTCTGTGGCGCTGGAGGTCTTCTCACACAGCAGGTAGACTGACTCCTGCTCAGCTCTATATACCACTGATACTCCCTCATAGCTCTTTTCTTTTGCCCACTTTATACCTCTGTCAGTCTGTCACTTCTCTGCCTCCTCAGTATTCTAATAAACAGATGAAGACTATAGTCGTCGACGACGGCATTAAGCTTTCTCTCTGTCTCTCTCAGGTGTAAACAGGAAGAGGTGGAGCAGAAGGCAGCACAGAGTCCCAAAGGCACAGTGATGCTCTACAGGTGACATTACACACACTACACACAAGTACATTTACTTAAGTACTGACTTTAAGTATAATCTGAGGTACCTGTATTTGATTTTAGAAGAATATCTTATACTTTTACCAGGGGTTAAAGTTCTCAGACACCACGCCTGATTTCAAGCATAGAGCAGTTTAAATTCATATAATACTGAATTCAATACATCATATACTTTTCCTCCTGGACAACTCTTCAGGCTCACAAATCTTTTCTTGCTTTAATCCCTGTTTTACTCCACTATATTTTTTTGTTATAGGTTAATTTTCAGATTAAGATTTTATATTAAAAAAGTATAAGATCAAAAAATAAAATTGTTAAATATTAAGATTGGCTTTCAACATTTTTAGCTTGTGAACATTTACAAACTTAGTTTCTCGTTGGGTCGCTTGTCATATTTCAGACATCTGAGTAATATAAAGTAATATCTGTCTATCTATCTGAGTTGTTAGCAGTTGAGCCAAACAATGATTTCCCCTCTAAACTTCTCCGATGGTTTCATTTAAATAGCTGTTCAAGGCCCAAAGTGATCAAATAATCCAGTATTTCACTAAAAAGCAAAGATTAAAGAAAAGACTATAAAGAATACAATTTTGCGCAGCAGAAATGTTTTTTTGTTTTTTTTTCCTTCTTCCCTTCCCCATTAATCATCTGATGACCCTCCAGATGTATCTTGTAACCTGGTATCGGGGTTAGCCCCTAGATTGGGAAGCCTAACCACCACCTTTATGTAAACTAGTTAAAACTAGTTCCACCTTGAACAGCTACAACAGTAAAATGCTGTTCAAGTATTGATTGATTACTATTGACAACATAATAATGTCATATATAATGATATATCCGTCATAGGAGCTATTTTCCTGCAGAACTTTGATACTTTAAGTACATTTTGCTTTAACTTTGACTTTAACTTGTAATGGAGTGTTTTTACATTGCTGTATTGATACTCTTCTACCACTGATGCACACAGTTTGGTTCAAACGCTCACTACTGTTTCCAGTATCTGTTTCATGTCACTTTACTTATATCTAAAGTAGTACATATCCTAACCTCTCACAACCATTCATCTTGCTCTGTAGATGTGGTGATCATGTGCTGTTGAGTGGGGGCCCTCTGGTGGCCAGAACAGGCCTGTGCTCGCAGTACGAGGTGACAGCCCTCCACAGCTTGGAGCAGGGACCCTGGGGCCTCCATCGCCGAGCGCAGGGCCTCTCCCTGCCTCTGCAGCTGCAGGTACAGACATTTGTGGGGAATACAGCACCTTAGAAAGTAAAACTTAGGATGTTTTCAGTTTGTGTGTACATATGATTGCACTGGAATGAAACATACATGCTGTTAGTTTATATTTTAAAATCATTAGTTTCCCAATTACCAATGAAATGAAACTACATTCCTTCTAACCCACTTAAAAATGCTTTAATATGGATTTCAGTGGTGAAAAAGTGATTCTCTTTGTAGCAGTCTGCAAAGGCGGAGAGTTTTCCCTGGAGATTGTGAATAAAATCGATGTTGGCATGGATCAAAAAACACACAATATGACTCTTTTATTGTCCCTATAATATCAAGCTGACATGTATAATAGCACAGTAGTGTATGGCGCAGTAAAGGTGCTTTATTAGTGTCTACATGTGCCTGCTGGTCACGTTCTTTTCCTCCCCGCAGGCTCACCACACAGTCTGGAGGAAACTGAGGCAGCGGGCAGAGAAACTGGTAAGAACAAACATCTCCGTTTTCTACCTCACTCACTCCAACAGCAGCGACATCAAAGCTGCAGCGCCGAGGCCAGCTCAGAGAGGGCTGTTAGTGTTTTGGGACATCGGTCCGGTCTAGATGCTGGATACTCGTCCAAATCGCTGCCTGTTCCACATTCAGCCAGCTCTCTCTCTCTCTTCCTGGCTGCAGATTTTCACAAAGTAGCCAGAGGTTCGGATTTAACACTGCTATTTTTATTTCTTTGCATTTATATTTTGTGCAAAAAAAAAAAAAAAACAGAGAGAGATGCAGCAGGAAAAAAAGCAGGACTCATCCTCTTCATGAAGGACAAACTGCTTTTTTTTTCCTGACATCAAAGACAAACACTAACTCAAGATCCAAGGAAGAAGAAGTATTTTTAAACCGCTCTGGGTTCAAGGCTCTTTTCTAGATGTTGTACTTTGTGACACTCGGATCGAAACAAAGTTGAATCATCTCAGCATAAGCAAGTTTGACTAAAGGAGAAGCATAAATCCCTTCAATTCAAACTAGGCTAAGAGTTAATTTTGGATGGAGCCATCTAGGTGAAATATATTTTGCCGCAGCCTTTCTGGCATCCTCTGTGCATCGCTGATTGCGTAATGTTAAAAAAAAAAAAAAAAAAAAGATGTACTCATTAAGACACCCTTGATTTGGCAACTGATGACATACTGTGCTCTGTGGCCTACATTTTATTTTCACACAGATTGTGTTATTCAGGGAATTGAAATAGCACTTTATTAAAGACAAAGTATGGACGTGAGAGTTGGACCCGTATTAGAAGCGGAGAATATTTGGATCACGTCTTTCTGGAGTTTTTACAAGAACAGGATTAGCATGCAGAGCTGCTGCAGGAGCGGCCGGACGTCCGTTTTTTATAGCCGTAGAGGACATATTATCACCTGACACACTAATGTTTGCTGTGGCGAGTGTGCATATGATGTGTGTGTAGAAGGCAGTCGTCCCGTCCTTTTTGTCCCATGTGTTAACAGAGCATCACGGCCAATCAGCGGAGGAGCTATAAACTGAAACAGGCTGAGAACCTCCCTGAAGGACGTTTAGACTGCAGTATTTTCAGTATATGTTGGCAAACCAAGCCTGATGCACATGCCCACACTGGCAGGAAGTGATTATTTAATAGTTTCTATAAAAACACAACAGCCAGGCTCGGCTTGTCATCGTCAGTGTTGGCAGATAAAACGTTTGTCGCTCCTTCATGTGGGGAAAAAAACGTCCAAAGATGTGAGAGATGTCGAACTACATTAAGAAACAGCTTTGAGAGCCACACTTGGAAACATGAGCCGCATGTATTTCACCTCTGAAAGTTTACACATGACAGTGTTATTCTGTCCCGGCTAAGATTCGTATGTGTCTTTTCATCTGTTATTCACTCATTCTTGGTAAACATCTCTGGTTTCTGACTGGAACTTTGCGAAACTACATTTTTGAACTCCTCATACTGGAGCTTGAGATAATTTACCAGATAAACCTCATTTGGAAACGCTGAGAAAACACAAAACAAAGTGTAAATTGAAACAAAAACCTCAAAAATGACATTTTATGAAAACAGAAATATGACTTTAAAGAAAAAAAAGAGGCAAGACAAAACATAAAAAGAGGAACACAACAACCTAAAAAACTATAATAATTCTTCTTCTGTTAAGTAAGTTCAGGCACATCATTTGTTTTTCATAATGAAACAAGCTCCATCTTGTGTCATGTTATTACTCGCTCCAACGTTTGAATTTTTCCTCTTATTTCTTTCCAGTCATGGATGCATTGGCATTGATTTCTCTAACCACAATTAAGTTATAAGTTTCCAGCTGAGAGCAGATGTCCTTGAAGTTTGAAGTAAATATTTATCATTCTGACACTCCCTAACAAGTTATTCGTGTTCTACATGGAAAACAAGGGAGGTTCTAATAACAAGTTTCATTTCAATGTCTTCAACATGGATCAAACCAAAACATAAGACTAAACGCTCCTCACTCGATCCTCTCCAACATATTGATGTCACTGATTAAATTTAGCTTGTTTCTATGTTTTCTCTCCAGAAACTGAATGCAGTCATAGTTCCTCCCATTTTATGTTGGCTTCATCTCTTTCCTGCCCAAAGATTTTTTTTTTAAATTTCTGCTCTTGATTTCATAAAGAATGCAACTGTTGTGCAAACTTCTGTGTTTAATGCTTCAAGTATCATATTATTGTGCAAGATGAGATAACGTATCATGAGATTTCTTTATTAAATAATCATAAATTTAAAAAAAAAACGTCATTTAAATTTCTGTTAGTTACAATAACATTGCATTTAGCAGAGTAACTGCTGAGATCTGGGAACACGGCCACGTCTCTTCACAGAGTCCAACAGTGCAAGAAAAACAATCAGACAGGTTGTAAACAAGCCAAACAGTTTAACCAGATTATCTCTCACTTTACTTGGAGGTAAAACGGAAAGTGAACGCTTCCTAAAACGTCGGAAATAATCTGTGTGCTTACGTATGGCAGGTACAGTAGGTCAAAGGTGAACCATACAGTCTGCTGGTAAACTGTTTTTCTCTTCCAAATCCGTTTTTTTTAAGAAAGAAATCTCAAAAAAAATGTCGCTGGTTTGTATGAATGAAGCAGCGAAATGTAAAAATGCTGTTACTTTTTATTTAACAAAGAATCTTTGTGCTTGGGTCGGATTATATTATGTGTTTCAAAGCTGATACATTTCATGTTGCGTCTGCAGTCTTCGGATTACTTGTGAAAAGTGGACAAAATAACAGGAACGCCTTGCAATCTACTGCAGATCTGCACAGTAGCTCTGCAGTACATCAGCTCTTTATGACTGTATTAAACAGATATTGAATCAGCTTTATGTTTTTAAAGCTGCAATACATTATGTTGTTAAAGTGAAAGATTTGTGTTATTCAGTCCACCTCCTGTATGTGCCACCGCGCAGAACTCACCAAAAACAGGTTCATAAAAGCAGCGAGGCGTGGGCGAGTGCACTTTTGTGAGCCGGCTGCAGGCGGTAGGGAAGCATGTCCCCTGTCTGCCTCCAGCTGGCGCTCAAAAACATGGCCGCCCACGCTACAGACAGATTCTCCCAAATTTTCCCTGTGGGGAGCGTCATGCCCCCACACCCTTCTAACATCTCTGTGAAATGTCCTTTTTTAAAGAAGATTTTCAGGCCATTTCTGTTCTGCTTTATGGAACCAGAGGAGGCTAAAGAGAGAGGATGTAACAACTAACAGTGATTTTAATGTGTAAATAAATATCTTGTAGTTTCTTCTGTTTACATTTGTGGCTTTTTCTTTTTTTTTTTTTGCTCAGGTGGAGGTGCAGAGACCCGAAGAAGCGACTCCACCCCCTCCTGTCGACTCAACTCCGCCTCCAACCAGCCAGTAACGACCCCCGCGTAACCTTCCACACACACATACACACTTTGACATGTATCTGATTGTATTATTTGCTCAATAAATATGTAAAAATATGTGACAAATTACTTCCACTCATCTCTTTCTTACAAATAATCGCCGCAAATTGAAGAGAATTGTTTTTCCCGTGATGCAGTCGCCGTATGAACCATAAGCATCTTTCTTGTGTGTGTGTGTTCAGCTGATTGCGGGTGCGTAGGAGCAAAAAATGGAAACTCGTGGATGTGCGCTTGTGTGTGTGTGTGTGTGCGTGTCAGCAGTTTGCTTAACAACAAAAGCGGAGTGTGTGTGTTAGCTGAAGGTCAGGCTCCAGCGCAGCTGTCGTGTCTATCACTCGTCAGACAGGTGGTTCTCAATCCTCAGAGTGTGTGCGGAGGCAAGTGTGAGAAAGTGCGAGCAGGCCTGAGGATTTAAACCATGAGGCCGTATCCCCCCCCCCCCCCCCCCCCACCCCCACCCCCACCCCTTCCCCAAGAATTCCAAGTGTATTGACACATTAGACACAACACTCCTGGTTTCTGCCAGAGATCACACTTTTCTCATCCAACCACTACAACAACTGTAACTGCACATCCTCAGTGTGTAGAGATGCTGTAGCTTTGTTTGGTATCACTTTATAAGGTATTGATTGATAAATAGTTTCTGATGCTTTAACAATTAGTCATAAGCCATTAATAAGAACAGCTGTTGCCTGGTTGCCTTTCAAATAAGCCATCAAGTCTTCACTTATTATTTATTATCAGTAATAAACAAATTACTTTCTAATAAACCAGCAATTCTGTGGTAGCAAATGTAAATAAAGAGATGTTATTAAATGCTAATAAAGGGTCTTTGTGTAAAACAACTATGCAAGTGTAAGTGAAGGAGGATGTGAAGGACGTTTACCGTGACGTTGCTCACAGTTTCTACTTGGTCTCCTTATCTGTGAGGAAAGTCTTCTGCAGAGCTGAATTGACAAAAAATTTAATCTGCAACTATTTTTTTTTTCTAGCAACAAATACAAAACATTCTTTGGTTCCAGCTTCCCAAATGTGAGTATTAGTTGCTTTTCCTTGTCGTATGTGAAAGCAAACAGTATCTCTTGAGTTTGGGAATTTTAGTCGGACAAAAACCAGCAATATGAAGATTTCACCTTGGACTTTAGAAAATTATAACAAGCAATGTTATCTGTTATGTGACATTTTACAGAGCAAGCGATTCATCTTTTAACCATCTTAGTTTGCCTGTTTCTCAGTTAATTGCAGCCCTTGAGACAAACGCCTGCTCTGCAAACATGACACATTTAAATGTTCGTATCAAAATCCTCACTGTTGATCATGCAAGACTTGATAGACTGTGGTAATATCAAAGTCAGGAGGGGTCTTCAGAAGATGCATGTAAAACTTTGCATGTGTCATCTAACTGTAGTTATTCACCAATATCTGTAAAACATTGTTCTTATCAATGGCTTATAGCTCATCTATAAAGCAGTACCACTAGTTTGTGTTGTGATGGTGCTGTATGTCCACCATTTGTGTAACAGTACAGGTGGTTACAGACAGCTGGGGATGTTTAATGGCTGTGAGTGACATAAAGAAAGTTGAGGAGTTCCTCGTCGTATCCCCCAGACTTTCCACCCCTCTCCCCTCCCCCGTTTGTGTGTCACAAATCCCCCCTCTTGACATTCGAGCCCCTTCCCCTGTCTGTCTATGGACATACATACAAAGTAAACAAAAAGGCAGGTAACATATAACGGCAGGAAAATGCTTTAGTTATTCAGATCATCCAAGTATTGTTCTTATGTTCTGCTTCTTAACGGCAAGAACATTCATCCCCTAATATTTAAATCACGACTCTATCAAAGACTGAGCAAAGCCTCGGGCCTGAAAAGTTGGCCGCTGTGCAGCTGTTGCTCCCACTCACTACTACCACCCCCCCACAACAACACACATACACACATGACAATGTGCGAGACACACCCAGGGACATATGCCTCGGACTCACAGCCAGTCACACCACGAGCACCGATTGAGATGTTTGAATCAGTGCCCTGAATTCCTCCTCGCTGCTTGAGCTGGAGAAATGTTTAGGAATGACTTTCTGCTGCTCCAACATGATTAAAATTGAATAGCTACTAAAACACTCTGGAATAATGCATTCCTAGAAATTAATTTATAATGTGCTCCTGTTCTCCATTTTATGCTGAAGAGCTTGCGTAATGTGAGGTTAACAGTGAACTCACCTTCAGTGGTTCCCTCATTATGTTTCACCAGTGGAAAGACGGACTGGATGCTGTTTGTCAGGTGTTAAATCTTGATGTTGGTCGGATCATCGAACCGATCCAGCGTTCAGTCGATAGTAATCCACTGGGGACTCATTGATCTGCAGGACTGAGGTTAATGAAACAGTTGTGTGTTATCTCTGTGCTGGACAGTTAGATTCACATACTGGCACTAATCAGCACCAAGCTTCCTGTTAAGAAAACTAACTTATCATTATGCACTTTAATTTAATTTATCTCTCGCCTTTTTTATATTTATAGGTAAGTACATCCTCCATACGATAGAAAACCAAAAGAGATTGCAGCACCCACACACAAATCAGAATGTCAATTCCAACCCAAATAAACGCAAAACCCCCAGAAAACATGGAGAAATAGCAAAAAAAAGGCAGTGTTAGAAACAAATAGGACTACATACAACTGAATCCAGCAAAATTTTGTTGCAAAAAAGGAAAAACATCCAACAAAACTCAAATAATGAAAGAACTTAAATAATAGTCAACTGAGGAGCAGAAACCATTACAATAAATGTAACTCATGTACCCAAAAACAAAATCATCATCTTCCCCAAGTCCCCACAACTGAAAAGTTTCCAAATATGAAAGTTAAGAGCCCCAAAAATCATAGAAAACATACCTTTGGTTTAGCTTCTCTATAAACAAGTGATAAATGATGGATGAATAACTTACACTAGAAGAGTTTCCTCCTACCTGAGATAACAAAATTTCTTTGCAAAGTAAGTATAATTCGTTTTTTTTTTTACATTTTCTATTATCCAGAGATGGATCAGGTGTGACATTTAAGAGACTGAAGACTAATAACTGATCTGTTCTTTAACCAAAAGCCCTTTTATAATGGAGCCTTATTAGAAAGTGGTGCCATAATAACTTTGATTTGGTTTCACATCCCTAGAAGACTTCAAGAATGATAAACTGTATTTAATATTGCAGTTAGGTTTAAAACTAGCCGTTAAATTATTAGGAGCAGGTCACCAGATGTGCTCCAGATGTGGCTTTCATATTAATCTTTTAGTTAAATCTTTGCTCTCCAGGAGTATTTTTAAAAACTTTGAGGTGAAATTGGGTCCCACTCGTGTTAAGGTATGATGAGTGCCACACCTTGTTGCCATACCCAGTTGAGTCCAGTGTTATGTGGCCATTTGGCAGTGCAGTGCGCGTCTTGGACACGGCGCTGCGCTCTCGGCGCTCCGCCGCTCTACTCGTCTGAAAGCACACCCCGCCCTCCCTCCACCTCCATCTCCACCTCAACCAGCGCCGAAACCGCACAACCACAGAGGAGAGCGGACATCCATCCGGCTCTGTGATAGTAACCGAGGCACACCGTTCCCAGCTCAGACCCCTCTCAGTCAGGACACCAGGTTCTCGGGCGCTATCAGTCTCCGGAGGTGCGTCCAGCTCACCCGCTCGCCTGCCGCGCCGTGACGCTCCGCTCCACTCCGCGACGCGCCGGGTCGGTCCGGTCGCTTCCCCCCGTGGAGAACAGTATTCCCTGGAAGCTGGATGAATTATTGGAGAGTTGTGAACAAGTGCGAGAAGAAAGCTGAGGCTCAGGATCTGCCTCCTCGCTCCGTCCAGGGAAGACTAGACTCAGCCAGAGTTGTGGACGATAATGGAGGGGACGTCCCTGTATCTTCCTATTGTTATTTTACTCATGCAATGTAAGTGGGGAACGGAAACTATTTATTCAGAAGAATTAACTCTCTGTTAGTATTTGTGTCTCTCTGTCTCTCCAAGGGATGAAGCTTAGGATGGACATGATTAAAGTGCCGGGTAGCTTTAGTGTATTTTAGCTGATCCTGCATGTTACTTTTTATTTATCATCATGTCTTTTTTTTTTAACAGCTTACACAGAAACATTGATGTCCAGGGATCAATACTCTGCAGAAAAGTCTTTTAATGTAGCACTCTAGGCTTAGGTGTATACTTTTTAAACAAATGCTGATATATATTTTTTAAAACCAAAGCTCAGATTAAGTAAATATGTCTTTAATGTGTAGTTTTATTTTGCCTTCCAGTTGTTTCTAACAAAGATAAATTCATCTGAAAACATGAATTTACATTGAAAACAAAGTTTTAACCCAGTGGCAGAATTTAACAATTTGAAGTTTAATATAAAAACTGATGGAATAATTTATTGCAGTTTTGTTTTTTCAGTCAGTTCCTCTGTTAGTGGTTCACTTTTTCACATCAAGGACCCCTGACATAAATTAGACCACAGACGCCCATCTGATAAGATTTTCGCTTTTAGATATTTTATTACAGCGAGTCTACGAAGCCCATTACCAAAATAGTCATACATCCTGTCATTGTGTTACTTATGGATGAAATTATAGTGAAAATACATGATTTCCCTTTTTGCTGGAAGCCCCTCAAGGACCCCTGCTCTACCACTGCTCTATGTAGTTAAAGCCCCGCTGTGAGAGTGGGTTGTGTGATGATGCAGCCAGGCTGGGTTCCTTCAAGTTGGCTCTAAAGTTGTACTTGGCGGCGTGCCACCCAAGGGTGTGGGCAGTACGGCGGTAGCGGGTGGGCACCCATTTTGGCTGAAGAGGTGGCGGATCTGTGTGTGTGTGTGTGTGTGTGAGGTCAGTGGTTGGAGTACCACCAGAAACTTCAAACAGTTCTCGGTCGTGACAACGTGTTTTCATAGCATGTCTGTAACCAGGAGACTGATGGGGGTTGGGAACAAAACAGGAAAATGTGAATGTTCCGGTGGAAATGAGTTGAAAAAATTGAGAAAATCCGGTGTCTTAGAATAACCAAAAAAAAAAAAAAAAAGCATCTAACTTTCCTTGATTGCCTTGCGTGGAAAGCTGTGTGACATGCAGGAAAATAGAAAACAGTGGAAGTGCTGTTAGCACTACGGGGGAGCAGTAGCAGTGTCAGATGGATGTGATGAGACAGTGTGAGTGAGTGACGCACATTTTTACTCTGTGTTGTCCACATTTTGCCACCTGTCAGGCCACCGGGTCACGAGTTCAGAGGTGCGTGTGTGTGTGTGTGTGTGTGTGTATCCGGGCCTGCTGTGGACAACCTGACAGAAATCACTCATCTGGCTCGCTGATAGAGGTCAACAGTTTAACAGAGCAGCAATGAATCTACTTGAGCTCCACTGAACGCCTGATGGTTGTATTGTTTAAAAAAGTCTAGGAGGAAGTGTTTTGGGTGGGTCTCTGTGGCAAGAAACCCATCATCCCCCATCTCAACCTCTCTCTCTCTCTCTCTCTCTCTCTCTCTCTCACATACACACACTGCGTCTGACTGAGACAGCTGTTGCTCACGGGGTTACAGTCATACAGAGGGGCTTTGTTCGAATAGAGAGCACATACACACACACACACACACACACAGTCCTCACCCTGTTTTTCTCTGTGCCCCCACAGCCTTGAAACGTGTGTGTTGCCCACACTCATGTTATCTGTATCACACAGCCAGACAGGATATTTCCTATGGGTCCATCTCCCTCCCTTTTTCATTTGTTCCCTGTTAATTTGAATAAGTGCCTTAATTATTACTGCACCATGCTTTTGACCTCAGCTCAGCTCTGGCAACACCCAGCCCCGGTAACACTCTGTACGGACCACGTAATGAGAGCAAAGCTGCGTGCCAAGGAGCGATCGTGCCATCTTTCTATTTTTGCTCAGGCAAGAGGGTGGGTGTCCCTCTGTGAGTTTAAGCTGTCGCAGTGTTTGGTTGATGTTAATGCCACGCACAAGATGTGTTTGTGTGTGTGTGTGTGTGTGTAAGCTTGCTTCTTTGTTGTTGCCTTTGTCTAGATGTTTCTGTGCTTCAGAGGCACAACAGGCCCTCAGCAGAAAGCGTTTTAAATCCTGTAGATGCCATACCTGGTGCCATACTGGAGGACCACCAGAGACATGCTGCTGCGAAGCAAATATAAACTTTATTGAAAAAGTCCAGATAAGCTTTTTTTTTGACACCCATTTCAGTGTATGATTCATACTGTGTAAGAAAAAGATCTCTTTGATGTTGCATTCATATTAAAACTTTCATTATATGAGCAATTTTGCTGGCCTAGAGTCTTGGACTAATTTAGCGTGCCAATGCCTGTCCAAATCTGGCTTGGGTGCGGCTAACTTGAGCTGATTCTCAGCCCAAATCAGTCCACACGACTGACATCTTATCAAATCTGGCAGACATACATGAACCAGATCCAGCTAATAACTGGTCCTCACAACCAAGTGTTCTGACAAACAGCCTGACTCAGCTGGCTACCGTGTAACGTTGGGTAAAACGACTCAATGTGAGCTAATCTAGAATACTTGTTTTTTTTGCTGTGAACTACTGAACCATTTTACGTTGGTTCAAAAACATCCACTTTTGGTGGACATCAGGGCTAAAATGAAATTCCTTTCTTTAAATTCCTGGGCGTCCACATCAGTGATGACCTCAACTGGACTTGTAACATCACCCAGCTGCTCAAGAAAGCACAACAGCGGCTGTACTTTCTAAGACTAAGGAAATTCGGCATATCACCGAGCTTCTACAGTTGCATCATAGAGGTCATCTTGACCAGCTGCATCACTGTGTGGTATGAGAACAGCACCGCCATGGACCGTTAACGCCCGCAGAGAGTGGTAAACACTGCGGAGAAGGTCGTCAGGGTGCCCCTACCATCTCTGCAGGACACCTAGCACCGTAGAGTCCATAGAAGAGCCTGCAGCATCAGACTCTGCAGGTTTTTCACACTTATGCCCTCTGGCAGGAGGTACAGAAGTGTGAAATGCAAGACCTCCAGGCTGAGGGACAGCTTTTATCCTCAGGCCATCAGACTGATCAACAGATCCAATCCACTGCCCCCAATCTAACCCACCTCACTATACAGGAAGCTTCAGAATTTCATTGTACAGGGAAACTTGTTTTAACCGTGCATATGACAAACACTTTGACTTTGACTAAAATGAGGCTTGAAATGAGCAAAACGTTAGCTTACGTCTACATTTTAAGGCTGAAACATGCCTCTCTGGGCTGCTCAGGGTCATTGTTAGATATTTAGGCAACTGTTTCTTTTATACTTCGGATTTCGAGTTTTTGCATGTTTTTTCTTGCCCGTCACAAACTCATCTCCCAATGGGAGCTGGATTAACCAATCGGCTTGTTGGACACTCCGCTCCACATGATGCACTGCTGAGATCCTGGGAGGTGTGTGAGCTCCTACATATACCCATAATGCCCTTCTCTGTGTAGACCCGGAGAGACATTTACGTGTATCTTCTGAGAACCATAATTCCAACCTCAGGCTATATGTCTTGTAGGATTATATCTTACATTTGGATGCCTCATGCGTATTTAATTAGATGTTTGTGCTTTGCCTGAATTCATATGTTTACTGCTTGGTCTAAAACTGAGCAGTAAAGCCAAAAAAACCTACAACAGAGGCAACACTGAAATGACATCCAGTGCAGGCATTTGTCTCTGAACGCTGACTTCTTGGACAGCAGGCCTTTTATTTAGAAAGCCACACCATATGAACATTACCCACCATGCAGTTGTGAAATGAACCGAACAGGCCATGTGTTTGTCGTCTGCCTCGACGCCTTTTTGTAGCTAATTGAGGCCATTGAAGCTGACAGTGCTCGTACTAGTGGAGCACAAAGCGAAGTGCGACACAGGGGCAGCAGGACCTCACATACAGAACCTTTTTGCTCATTTTTTTTTATGTCAGTGTGTGTGTGTGTCAGTCAGTGTGACAGTCAGCCATGCAGAGATAAATTGTAGGCATGTTGTCAGCACTGCTATATTTCCTTTTTCTCAAAGAGACACCCTTCAAGGTGGCGGCGGGCCTGGTCTCACACTATGTGACAAGAGCTTCTCCCATTCACAGCCCTACTGTCTGAGAGGATCTCCTTCGCCTTCAATCCCACTCTCTCTTTTATTCATGCCTCTCCGGGTCTCTGGTCCCCTCTCCACCGCCGCCTCCGCCTCACTCTCCTCCTCTCCTTTTCATTTGTATTCTATTCTTAGGGCCGCTCATCTCTCCTTTGTCGTTCATTCTCGTCCCCCCTTTTTAATCTCATTGTATCTCCCTCCCTCCTCGTGTTCATCCTTTAGCGAGACAATGCTCCTCAGAGGGTGTCGAGGTACACGAGCCAAGGCTACGATGATAATCCTGTTACACTGGCGCAAGTCAACACATGGCAAAGTGAAGGGAAGAGAAGAGCGTCTGGTGGGAGAGCGTGCAGTTTTAATTCACTTAGCAGGAAGTTTGACCAAGTGAGGCTGGTGAAAATTGAGCCAACTTTAGGAAAAGCTTTTAAAAAGTGCATAGTGCTGCATTTTGTAGATGACATTACTATTGTATAGGCTGTTGTTTATTTAACAGCGAAATTAAAAATAGCAGTTGTGGATATAAGCGCAAGAGAGACTTTTATAGCTCTGCTTATAGCTCCATGCTCAGTTTGTATGGCCATCCGACATGTCCACCTTCCTGTTCTCTTACATCCACGCTTCCTGCTCTTTGTCTCAGTTCGCCTTCCATTCTTCCGTGGTCACCCCTCCCTTCGAACCTCTGTAGTTAAGTAACAATGGGCTTCACACAGGAAGTAACTGACAAACAGGACACTGGAGGACTGACTAAGTAATCCCAGTGTAAATGTTGAGGATTTTGAGATGTTAATCTGTACGCGTCATGCTATTTGCTGAAACAATGGCAGGAAAAGTAAATGTGTGTGTGTCTCCTACGGGCGAGTTAAGTTATTGAGTGTGTGAAGGCTCCTCTCCTGTGACCTCTTCATTCCGCCAAATTAGTTAGAAGTTTTCACATCTTGAACTAAAAATGAGTTTTGCGAAGGCCTTAATGTTCCGCTAAGTACCCTTGAGGCCCATTCAACATTTATTATGTAATTTCATGGCCTTCAGTCTAAAAATCTTTTTTTTTTTTTTTTTTTTTTTTAAACTTTTCTTAATTTGCTAGACTTCTGGGAGCTGTGAGGCTTTTAGAGATTAGCTGTTCCTACCATGATGTGCATGTTTCTAACCTGTTTCTCACTCAGGTGACCTTCCCCACCCCATTTAACCTGTAATCAACAGCACAATCAGACAATAATCCGTCTCCCTAAACCAATCAGCACACAGGAAAGGCAGCTCCCGCTTCCTCTTCCTGTTTGGATGTTGTGGGGGTATCTGTGACACGCAGGCGGCAAAGAAGCAAACACCGACAGTGTGCAATCTGCCTCTTTAGCTAATGTCCCCCATTCATCAGGTTAATCTGGACAAGCCTCTGCAGTGAGCTTTGGAGGTTTGGCGACCTTGTCCTAACCTGTGCTTAAATTAACATACGGCGGGCTGCTCCTTAACCCCCCCCCCCCTCACCCCCACCCCCCACCAGGATTAAAGCAGAAGAGGGAGTAATCCTGCCGTCACCTCACATCTCCAGGAGAAACTCAGACTGCTGCGTCCTCCTCGGTCGAGCAAGAGAGTCCAAAGACAGCCATTAAGCATTCTCCTCTTGCATTTGGCGGGCAATGTGGAGCACTTTACCCAATTCACCTTGCCCCCCTAATGGATGACAAGCGATATTGTGTTCTGAACTGCTCTCCTCTGTTTTTTTTTTTTTTTTAATCTCCCACTCTCCTTCTCCACCACCACCAGGTTCCCCCTCCGTTCCTGTTACCGTGTCGACCAACAGACACAAGGTGGAGGTGCGGGAGTTCTCAGGTGAGGCAAAAAAAAAAAGAGAAAAAAAGCAGCTCACATCCAGGCCGCCTCGTCTCACTTTTTGAGCCATTTTTATCCTCAAGAGCTTCTATCAGATTCTCTCTGACAGAATAAACTATGAGGCTATAAATAGAGCAAGCAGTTAAAAATGCCAGTGATCGAAGGCTTCGCTGCTCTGCCATAAATATCTCATTGGTCTTGTTCCTTTCTTTCAGATGCAGTGCTGTCCTGCATGTTCCGCACAGAGAAGGACCAGAGTCCGCGCATCGAGTGGAAGAGGAAGGGGAAAGATGTCTCCTTTGTGTACTTTGATGGACAATTCAAAGGTGAGAAAGCGGCCTGTCGCTCTTTATCCCTTGGGTGACAAACAGGGCATTTGTTTTAATCAGCTTGCAGTACCAGCTGGAGGGGGTTTGCCACAAAGGATGAGAGAAAACACCCAAGTACAGCGAGACAGGAATGATGTATAAAGTGTAAGAGATATTTTAGCATGTGTCAATGAGGTCAAAGCATAAAATCATAGCGTGTCTCTTATCCTTGATCACTCTCTCTCTCTCTCTCTCTCTCTCACCGTTAAGGTTTAGTGATGTGAATTTAATGGATGAAATAAATAATGAATCATAGCTTTCACCTGGTCACAGTCTTAAAAGGACAACGCAGTTAGCCTGAGAGTTTTCTCAAATATATCAAGGCTTCAAAATACCTCTCTGACGCAACTCCACCCCACAGCTGAAGTTAGCATAAAAGGTGACGTGAATAAAGAGTTACTTCTTTGGAAGAGCTGCTGCCAACGAGCAGCTTTTAAATTCACCTGAGTGATGAAAAACATTTTGATGTCAATGTAAGAAATGCAGAAATGCATTATGGTCTATCTGGAGACATCTTTCTTTTTTATGTTGCTGAAAAGTTGACTTGTTAGAGGCTCATAAACCATCTCAACTAACTTCTTACCTTGGTTAAAACCTAATTCAGTAGAAAGTAAAATAAATGTAAATTATGTAAGCAAAACAAGCAAAGAGGACTGCACCAGTTTTCACTGGGATCGTCTCATTTTTCTACAAACAAAAACTTACCTGAATCATTTTAACGATGCTATAAACATGATGTCTGCTTATAGTAGCTTTAGCCCTCAGCCAGGGAAGACATGTCCTCTGATCTTCATGTCCTCTCTCTCTCAGGTTCCTTTGAAGGGCGGGCGACCATGGAAGGTGCGACAGTGACGCTGAAAAGGGTGACCCAGGAGGATGCTGGGGAGTACCGCTGTGAGATCAGCGCTCCTCTTGACTCTGTAAATCTGGGCGAGACTAATGTCACCCTCAAAGTCTTGGGTAAGACTGCCTGAGAATCAACAAAGAAAAAAAAGGCTAAAATGAGGTTTTGCTTATGTTTTTGTAATTTTTACTCTGTAATGTCCTCCAGTACCCCCACACACCCCGTCCTGTGAAATCCCCAGTTCGGCAGTGACGGGCTCAGTAGTGCAGCTGCGCTGTAGGGACCAGCAGAGCATCCCGCCTGCTACGTACGTCTGGTTCAAGGACAACCAGCCAATCAGCACGCCACGGCACGCCAACGCCACCTATCTAATCAACTCACACACAGGAGTACTGGTGAGAGAGGGAACACTGGTGTGTGTGTAGATAAAGAAAATGTGAAAGGGTTGAGTGTGTATTGGGAAATATTTTACAGTGTCTCCTTACAGTAACATGTCTTATTGAAAGGAGGATAGAGATGCTTCTGTTTAGTTTAGTTTGATTGCTCTTCAGCAGTAAAAATGTTCTCATGTTCTCTATTTTCTAACAACTGTTAAAGCCATCCTCATGAAAGTTTTCTTCTTCTCTCCTTGTGTCTGCTGCAGGAGTTTAAAACTGTGGCCAAAGAAGACACCGGCCGGTACAGCTGCCAGGCTGCGAACGGGGTGGGACAGCCCAAGAAGTGTGAGGGCAAGCACATGACGATAGGTGTGTGTGTTTTTGTGTGTCAGCACTTTATCCTGCCTCTTCCCCCCAAACCTTTCAGTAATGGAGAAAGTCAGGGATGCAGTGGAGAGGAAAAGCCTGCTAAACTCACTTCTCCCTGCTTCTAAAACAGAGTACGAGAGCGTACTCACCTTTATAAACTAACTCAAAGCTTGAAGGGCTACTGTATCCATTGGGACAAGTTATATTGTCTAAAATTATGCTGTTTTGTATGGAAAGGTCATCAACTTGCTAATAAATCCTACAACGTGCTCTAGGTTAATGCACACAGGCATGTCACGCAATTAATAAATTATTGAGAGTATTATAGGAGTACAGGAAGAGACCGAGTTGCATTTAAAATATAGCCTTCATGTTGAGGTTGATGTTTGAGGTCCATATATTTCCCCCCCATTTTTTTTTTTTGGTGACTTACTGCTTCAACATAATGAAATAGGAAAGGGAGAGTTTTCTCCATCCGTTTCTCACCTCACGTGACAAACAGATCATAACTCAAGTGTTTATTCCCATCTCCTTCCCGCTTCCAGAGGACGTCAACGTCACAGCCGTGGTGGCGGCGGTGGTGGTGGTCTGCCTGGTCATCGTGGTCTGTGGATGCGGGGGATTCGTCTTGCATCGCAACGGCTTCTTCAGCAGTGAGTTTGTCCCTTTAGTTCAGTTGTTTTCAGTAATTTGTTTTTTTCATCTAATAGACACTTGATCTGCTTGTATGAGCTGTACATCAATTATTAGAAATATTGTTTGTACTTTCTCCATAAAATGTGACACACGCTCTTTTCTTTTTTTTTTTTTTTTTTTGTCTTGCATGATCCTCCCGACTCATCCATCAACAGGACACAGAGGAAGGTAAGAGCTCTGTGATTGCATTAACATTGATGTGAACAAACACAGGCTAATATCCTAAAGACTGAGGGAGGAGAGGGAGGAGGAGGAGGAGGAGGAGGAGGTGGAGGGGGTGGGGGGGGGGGGGTGGTCTGTTGTTGTTGCACTTAGACTGTGTGTCTGCGTGCTGAGTCAGGATTGTGTAGAGTGACAGCTGTGGCTGTGTGCGTCTATACGTGTGTGTGTTTTTGAGCTACAGCAGCGCCTGTTCTTCTACTCATCTAGTGATTGGCGCCAACAGATGTAAGAGCTATGGGAAAAGTTTTTTTTTTATATACATCGATTGCCTCTTGCAGGCAGATGTACATCTGTTGAAATTGTGTCAAGTTTGTCCGACCGATGATCTAACAATGCAGAGGAAGAGAAATAATCAGTGCAACATAATTACGGAATAATTACTGGCCGTTAATCAGCAAGGAGGAAAATATTGTCACTTGAAAGAATTGCAGGCAATTAAACTGATTGGAGGGGTAATTTGAAATGGATTATTTAGATATTGAAGGGATTGGAGGATGAGAAAGTGGCATAACAGAGGGCTGGTAGTGCAGCGCAGTGCATTTACACACAATAACAGGCCTTGTCCTGCAAATACACCAGGGTGGGTGTAAGGATGTTTTGATGCCCGACTGGTTGTTAAGCCAGAAACCGCGGACATAAATGCATGTCCTCATGTGACTGGTCTAACTTGCTTGACTTTGTTATTTGATTACTTGCTTGTTACTGCGCAGCATTTGATGGAGAGTCAGCGTGGAGCTCTCCTTGAAGCTGATGCGAAAGCTCTTTGTCTAGGTTAAAGTCTGATGCTTATCCCACTGAGCTAACTGGAGCTGTCAGTGTCAACTTCTATTTATAGAACAGGCTTCTTCACAAAGACTCAAAGACAATGTGACATGATTTCTGATGCACCAATAGTAGGCACAAGTTAACAGAGTAGGAATGCAGATCTAGGGTGTAACTGTGCCTTTCAGAGAAAAGGACATGGCCAGGACCTGGTGAGAAGGATGGCTGTTATACCTTGTTAAACACTGACCAGAGTCCAGTTTTACATCATCCTTATAGATGACAGTTGTAAAAAAAGAAGTGAAGAATTTGGGCTATTTGTCAGGGAGGTTTAATATCATAAAAAATAATATAAGTTAGAGTTAAGTCAAAGTGTCCTTGAACAATACACCTCACTGTCTATGTGCTCTGATGGTTACATTACATACAGTATATATTTGAAGAAACATTGTTTACAGTTTCATATTTAATTTCTAGCAATTTATAACCTCAAACACTTTTTAGGAGGACACGGCTATCAATTGCGTCACAAAACATAAGACAAAAATAAATGATTAACACATTACTGTGTAGCAGGTTCAAAGAAGCCAGAGTGAAGATACTGGTATCATATGAAAGTAGACGATTTAAGGCATCCATTTGTACCAATCATGTCATTAGGTTAAATTTTGGCGAGGGAAAAGGGGTCCCTTTGATCTGTCTCTCTCTTTGTGTCTTCCATGTGTGAATCCAAATCTTTCCTTGTTCATATTTGCAAGGACTATTGTGGACCTTGTTAAAATTCAACTGGCACTTGAACATGGAACACATTTATTGTTGCTAATCATCATTTATATTAGTACATATAAGAAATTATTGCCTTCTAAGCTGATTTTAATGGTCTTGATGGTTTTGAAATTCAACTGGCACTTTAACATATAGGCCTATATTAGGCATATAAGATGCTATTAAACAACAGTATTTGAATTTTACATTAATTCCGTGATTTTACATTTTAATATCCATTATTACAAGCTAAAATATTAAGAAGAAAAAAGCATTTAATCGCAATTGATCACAGCAAATTGTGTGAGGTTTTCTTTAATCAATTGACAGCCCTATAAAAAGCTTATTATCAAGAGTTATTTCAAAGCTACTTTTGAAACTGATTTCTGTAGTTTTTCCTTTAATTAACTATAGAAATGTATAAGGGGCCTAAACTGGAGCCCTGGGGAACATCAATTATAAAATAGCCACTTAAGAACAGATATCCAGTCACAGTAAGTAGACGTCTTGCTCAAGGACACTTTCACAGCTGCAGCACAAACCTTAAAGAAAAGGCAGTAGCAAAAGGTTGCATAGGGTGTGGATTTTGTATATCATGGGTGTTGGATTGCTGCATGTGATTGGCTCACCACTTGGCTGGCTCACCCCCATCATTTCAATTTGGCTCTGCTGCATCATGATCGGCTGCATGTCTGTACAGCATTGCCGCTAATAACCCCCCACCCCCCTCCCCCCACCCCCTCCGTAAAAGCATGGTGTGCAGTGTGAGTCTGAAATGACCACCCCTCTCGTTAAACCTTTTTAAAGCCAACAAACTGACCCCAACAGGTCATTTTGGATCTCCCAGTGTCATGGGGCAGCCCACATCAGCAGCCAAACCCTGCACAGAACTGAGGACACGTGAGTGCTTAGACAGACTGACAGACAGATATGGAAGCAAATAACCGCTGTAATAATCATTTGAATCTTATATGTAGCTGAATACTTAGTTGTGAAATTATTCAGGCTTGATCGTTTATCCTTGGTAGCTGGGATTTTGACGTTTTTGGCGATACATATTGAGGCGACCTGTTAAACCTCTGTTCTGGCCCCTTCTGCTCTCTGTGATCACCTATGCTGTTTTAATGCAGCATAATTCACAATATAGTTCTCATTTACATATTTTCCTGTGTCAAGTATGGAAGTATCTATCACCACATTCATATAAATGAGCTGCAAATGTATTTATGCTGCGTCGTGATGCTATGTGGCTGTGCTTGAATTGTAAGACTCATTTCAAATTTCATACTTGTTCCGTTATCTGACAAGAGACACAGAAAAATATGTAAATGAGAACAACTATATTGTGAATTTGGCTGCAGTAAAACACAGTATAGTTGATCACAAAGAGCAAGAAGGGTTAGAACAGAGGTTTAATGGACCGTCAAATGTTCATGGTTTATTAATCTGCTTTATTCTTATCAGACGGCACTCTCAAATGTTTGTGTGTATATATCAGAGACAGCTTATTCTTTGATGTGTTATATATTTGTATTAGTTTTCTTGAGTTGCTGTTATGATGCTTTTCAAATTTTTGTGTGTTTCATGTATACTCTCACCTCTAAGGTGTACCCATGTCAGGTTTTGCCCCTCATGGTGAATTTGGTAGTTGTGTGGGTTTCTCTGTGGGAAGTCTACCCTTGACTGTTATTCACCATAGATGTAGGGTTGAAGGATATAGGAGCTGTGCTTGTTACATAGTTTGTATACAATTGAACATTTGTAGTCATTGAAATGAGACACAAACTGCCTTCCACACTCGAGTGCACTGGAAGCTTTATGTATATACGATGTGATTTTGTTTAGTCATTAAGCTCTCATGATGACACGCTTGTGCCGAGCTCATGGAATAGTCTATGTTGTATAACCATCAAGCGCTCCTGGCTTGTTTGAAATTTGTATACTTGTTCATTTCCTATTCCTTTAAGTCTTCTGTAATGGTTACATTTTTCAAACAGGTTTTCAGTTGTGTAGAAGATTCAAATCATTTTGCTTGCTTTTTGCTTCCATAGACAAACCAGCCAACTGTATATACCAAGTCATTTTGTGTATATTTGTATTTATTAAGAACAGATATCCAGACTTACATGTTCCTTACAGTCCTCTCTCAAGCTAAATACAGTGCTCCAGTTCAGAGGCAGCACTTCCTTTTTACCCAATGGGAGGTTTGCCATGTATGATGTGCATTATTTATGCAGGGCAAGATATGACTCAGGATATAGCTGTCCGCCTCGAGTTTCTTCTTCTCTTTGTGACTGTGTCAAACTGTCCGATATGCTTACCATGTCTTTGTCTTTCAGGTCCAATGTCAACTACATCCCTCCACCCCAAGAAGTAAGTCTGATTTTTTTTTTCTTCCCCTCCGTCTCTGCACCTCCCACTTCCCCTTTCATTTTAGGCACCGAGTAGTGTTGCTGAAGTTAAGGATAAGGCTAGCAAATTTTCTGTTTTTCTTATAGTCAACAAATCATGTGTAGTCAAACCAATAATAGACTCATCCTACTAAGTATTGTGTGTATAGCCAAAGCGTAATATATCTTATTCTTCTGTGCTGTAGACTTCTGTTGTCCAAAAACTATTAACACGTAAGTGAGCCACACCACTTTAGTGACATGTTCCTTCACCCTGCAGGCTACCATAGTTTGTTTAGAAACTACAGTGGCCATCAATGGCAGACACGGTGCAACTTAAGCAAACACATCCCAATAGACAAGACACAGGCAAATTAAGAAAACATTTTCATCAATTTGACAACACACGCAACATTTAGAAAACACACTGCGAATACCACAACACATTACAGTAATGACAACTGAAGTGTTTCCAGAGGACATTAAAGAGTGATGAACATATCAATAACTCATAAGCGAAACATTAAAACACAAATGATGCCTCTTTCCTACTGTAGTAAGGTAGACAATGAGCTACAACCTTATTTTCACCAAAACGAGCCGCCCTCGCTAAATAACATTGTTCTCTAGGTACAGCTGACTGTGAGACCTTCTAAGAAGTGCAACACCAAAAGGGATACCTCAAACAATTATTCTTATACAGTGTAGTGTCTTCAAAATGATTTCACACATCAGTGGTCCGCTGTTGGTTATACTCCAACAAATAGTTTGGGAAAAAAAAAAGAATATTGTTTGAAGTATCTCTATTTGGTGTTGCACTTTTTAGACGGTCCCTGTGCACTGGTCTCACAGTCAGCTGTACCTAGAGAACAATGTTATTTGGACAGCTCGTTTTGGTGAAAATAAGGTTGTAGCTCATTGTCTACCTTACTACAGTAGGAAAGAGGCCTCATTTGTGTTTTAATGTTTCGCTCATGAGTTATTGATATGTTCATCACTCTTTAATGTCCTCTGGAAACACTTCAGTTGTCGTTACTGTAATGTGTTGTGGTATTCGCAGTGTGTTTTCTAAATGTTGCGTGCGTGTTGTCAAATTGATGAAAATGTTTTAATTTGCCTGTGTCTTGTCTATTGGGATGTGTTTGCTTAAGATGCAGCGCGTTTGCCCTTGATGGCCACTGTAGGAAACGGCTCCAAAGAGTAATAGCAGTGGTAAGATAGTCACTTTCAGGAGAGTGGTTCCTTGTACGACAGATGCCACTGCACATGTGTGGGAATGCAGTTCCATTTACAGAGCTTTGCTAGCTTGTTGTGCTACATATCACAACCTCTTGACTTTGTGCTGCATTGTACAAAGTCTAGATGTTGTGTTATGTAGCACAATAAGCTAGTGAAGCTCTGTAAATAAAACTGTGTTCCCGCACATGCGCAGTGGCGTCTGCTGTACAAGGAACTTCTTTCATGCGTGTGACTATCTTTTCACTGTTGTTAGTCTTTGGAGCTGTTTCTAAACAAACTGTGGTAGCCATTGACTGCAGGGTGAAGGAACATGTCACCCAGTGTGGCTCATTGATGTGTTTAATAGTTTTTAGGTGACAGAGGTCTACAACACCGAGGAATATGACATATCAGGCTTTGCATACACACACAATACATGTAAGTAGGATGGGTTTATTGTTGGTTTGGATGGACATGAGGTTTGTTGACAATAAGAAAAACACAGAAAATTGCCAGCTGATGTTATCTGGGCTTGTTTTTAGGTTCTTGAAGATGTTTCACCTCTGACTGGTGGGTAGGCCCCTGTATCTCACCTCTGAAGGGAGGTTTACACCTTCAGGGTCATTGACGTCACATGTGGGTCTTTAGTTCACCAGGTTGTCATGTGGGAGTTGCAGACATTAATCGAGGTGTAAATAGTGTTAAACTGCCTGGGAGGAAAGGACAGTATTGTAAGAGGCTTATAAATTGTGTGGTGGACCACCTCCTCTGTTGAGTGATGTTTTTTCCAGTTTGACATAAATGGCTTCCTCTTCCCACCACCTGTCCTCTCTATCCAGTATGTGTACATTGCTGTGTTCAAAGGACTGTCTCTTATCCTTCAGATATAGGTAGACAGCTGAGTCTTGACCTGAGGAGATGGCTCGTGTGCTTAAGTGCTTGTTTTGTCTCCCCGATGTATAGATCTGTGCATTCTTTGTTGCATTAAACTGCATGTACTATATTGCTCTGCTTAAATGTTTGGATGTGTAGTCTTTAGGATGGGCAGGTTTCTGTCTTATTGTGTTGCTAGGCTTGAAAAACACTAGGAAGCAGTGCTTGTTGAAGATCCTCCATCCACTTTCGGAATGACAGTGTTGTAGTGCTTTTTCTTCTCATCTTCACCTGTAATCATGGTGTTCTTACTGGATCCTTGTGGCTGTTTTGACAAAGGCACAGTTTAAGTAGCCACAAGCTTTTAGAGCTTCCTTCAGGTGTTTGTGCTCCTCTTTCGCTCAGTACTTGTGGGCATATAGTCAGCCGTATTGTGCAGGGTTCTGTTAATCTCCAGCTTGTTCCATAGTGAGTGATGAGTCAGTAAATAGTGACTGATGTTTCCTGTATATTTCAATGTTAAGGCTTATTTCCCCTTCAATGTGTACTGCATAGCCCAAGAAAGCCTAACTATATTCTGTTATGTCCTCATGTGAACTGGATGTTGCTGTCCACTGAGTTTATATGTTCTGTGACACTTTCACTTCCTGGATTTTATTTTGATCTAAGTGCCGTCCACATATCTGAGTAAGTGGCTAGGTGATGTTCCCTTGAAGGAGCTCAGGGGTCTCTATTTCCTCCATGTAGAGGTTAGCCCCAATGGGAGACGCTGGTTGAACCCATGCTTCTGTGAGTAAAAACCTTCATTGTATTTGAAAAGGTGGTGTTCAGACAGGCCCCACATCTGGTCTGAGGTTAGTTCCGTTTTTGCCTATGGTTTTGTCTAGTAGCAGATGTTTCCTTAGTGACTCCACTGCCATCAATAATTGGAATACATGCGAAGAATGAAGCAATGTTGTATGACACCATGGTTTCATCAGAGTCCAGTTTCAGGTCCTGAACTTGATTGGCAAAGTCCTTGGAGCTTTGGGTGTGGTTTGCAGTGTTAAGAGGCTTTGGTTGATAACACTGCAAACCACATCCAAAGCTCCAAGGACTTTGCCAATCAAGTTCAGGACCTGAAACTGGACTCTGATGAAACCATGGTGTCATACAACATTGCTTCATTCTTCGCATGTATTCCAATTATTGATGGCAGTGGAGTCACTAAGGAAACATCTGCTACAAGGCAATAACGGAACCAACCTCAGACCAGATGTGGGACCTGTCTGAACACCACCTTTTCAAATACAATAAGGGTTTTTACTCACAGAAGCATGGGTTCAACCAGCGTCTCCTGTTGGGGCTAACCTCTACATGGAGGAAGTAGAGACCTCTGAGTTCCTTCAAGGGAACATCACCTAGCCACTTACTCAGATATGTGGATGACACTTAGATCAAAATAAATCCCAGGAAGTGAAAGTGTCACAGAACATATAAACTCAGTGGACAGCAACATCCAGTTCACATGGGAGGACATACCGGAATATAGTTAGGCTTTCTTGGGCTATGCAGTACACATTGAAGGGGAAATAAGCCTTAACATTGAAATATACAGGAAACATCAATCACTATTTACTGACTCTCTCCACTCACTATGGAACAAGCTGGAGATTAACAGAACCCTGCACAATACGGCTGACTATATGCCCACACGTACTGAGCGAAAGAGGAGCACAAACACCTGAAGGAAGCTCTAAAAGCTTGTGGCTACTTAAACTGTGCCTTTGTCAAAACAGCCACAAGGATCCAGTAAGAACACCATGATTACAGGTGAAGATGAGAAGAAAAAGCACTACAACACTGTCATTCCGAAAGTGGATGGAGGATCTGAGAAACTCAAGAGGATCTTCGACAAGCACTGCTTCCTAGTGTTTTTCAAGCCTCGCAACACACTAAGACAGAAACCTGTCCATCCTAAAGACTACACATCCAAACATTTAAGCAGAGCAATGTAGTACATAGTCTACAGTCTAATGCAACAAAGAATGCACAGCTCTATACATCAGGGATACAAAACAAGCACTTAAGCACATGAGCCATCTCCTCAGGTCAAGACTCAGCTGTCTACCTACATCTAAAGGATATGGGACACTCCTTTGAAGACAGCAATTTACACATACTGGATAGAGATTAAAGGTGGTTTAAAAGAAGAGTGAAGGAGGCCATCTATGTCAAACTGGAATAACATCACTCAACAACTGAGTTAGTCTACAACACAATTAATCAGCCACTTACAATACTGTCCTGACATCCCTATCCAGACAGTTTAACACCAAATTACACCTTGATTACATGACTACAACTATTCTCACTTGGCAACCAGATGGACTAATGAGCCACACTTGACTTCAATGACTCTAGGTGTAAACAACTCTACAAGAGGTTAAATGCATGGGACTCACCACCAGTCAGTCCGAGGAAGTCTTCGGGATGAGCGGTGAAACATCTTCAAGAAGTCCAGTCGCTGTTTTTGATTGATGCATCACAGAGAACCGTAATTCTGAAATAAATGCAAGAAAACAATACTTAAGTACTTCTTTTCTGTGTCCCAGGATTTCAAACACACTCAGTCATTCATGCTCTGAGAAGCTGGCCTTCCTTGAAGAATAACATCACCCTCGTGATATGGTGCCAACACTGGATTCAGATTTTTTTCCCCCCTCCTTCTCTGGACTCAGAATGAGCTCTTTGATCTTCCAATAAAATGCTAATTTCAATCTTCTTCCTCTACCGCTCCTTTTGGATGGGTAATGACAAGCAGATTTGCAAGGCTTCTTACTCTCTCGCTTTGCTGTGTGGGTCGCCTCTGTCATAAATGTTTTCTGCTCATATGGGATTCAGTACAGTTTCATGGCACTCTGCTCCCCCCTGGTGGTCAGATGTTGAAATTCCAATTGATCTTTTTTGAATGATCCAGGGACAGAGCTTTCTAAACATTTGGTTGTTTTCTTCCCTCTGCAGGCCAATCGTTTTAACTACCTATGTTTTCTTTTACCAAAGACGATCATTTAAGGAAATTTTGTTGCTTTAAAAATTTTAATCTTCAAAAGGAGAATTATCCTTAAAGCCATAGGGAAAGCTGTTCAGTTGCATAGTGGTTTTCAATCTACTCAAACATAAATGCAGTTTACCTCAGCATCTGCCACATGCCAATTTTCAGTAATACTGGGGCCCCAGTCAGGGAAACCGCTCCAGCCAATTATCGAGACCAACCCCATTCCATCCTAATGTGCCTGCATGGTCTTTTTATATTATATATATATATATTCCTTGTGCCTTTTTAATTTGTCTGTCGTATTTATCTATGGATCACAGTTTTTTGTAAAGAACTTGCCTTACTTTTTCTGTCTTTATATTTTTGTGCCACTGTTTATCAATGTTTATCAAATGGAGTGTCTGTTTTTAGACAGTGTGTGAATGGTTGTTCAGAGTTTTATTTGAATGGTGTATCAGTAATAAAAAGGTTTTCTATTAAAAGCCATATTTGCCATTATTCCTGTAATCACAATTATCAGAAACTGACAAGTAATCATTACTTGTGTGACGTAAACGCAAAATCTGGTTGTCTTTCATGATCTACTGCACTGTAATTAGTCTGCAAATATTTTCATAATCTAATAATTTAAAAAATGTATTTTGTTACGCAAAAATGTTTAACATTTGCTGGTTGCATATTCTTAAAAGTGAGGATTTTAAGCTTTTTTGTGTCATAATAGTAAACTGAATTTCTCTGGATTTTTGACTATTGATCGGACAAAACATGACATTTGAAGACATCTCTAATGGATCTTAGAAATTAGAATTAACATTGACATTTTTCTCTATTATGACATTTTATAGACAAAGCAATTAATTGAGAAAATTGGCTGATAAATCTTTACGAAAATAATTGTTAGTTGCATCCCAATTGTCACTGCCTTATTCCAGAAACTTAACTGCATCTTTTTCATCTGCACATCACATACATGCTCACAAGTTCTTCTGTATTCCCAAACAGGGAAATACTTGCGCGCAGAAAGCAAGACTATATCTTTCAAGTGCATTTCTTTCTGACAGGCATGTAGCATCAGAGACTGGTTGACAGGCAGCCTGATACACAAGAGCGAGAGTTCAAACCCCAAATTCCAGTTTAATATTTGATAGAGACTCCATAAATGAGATTAAAGCTATGTTTTCATGGGCCTTTCATGGGACACGTTTTTTAAAATCCTATGAATAGGGAATGAGAGAGATAAGATTTAGTTATAACCGAGGCATTCATGCACAGTTCACACAGTGTTCACATATTCTATTTATGTGTATCTAGCAACTCTGGCATTGCAAATCCCAGTGAGCTACTGCTTGGTACATTTCCTGAGTTTGACATTAAAGTTGGGCTGCACAAAAGCAACAGGTCAGATGGAAACTTACCCCTTCTGACACTATGTTGGGTTTCAAATATTCATCCTAGAAAAGCTTAAATTCATCTCTGACCTTGTCGTGATACAGTACTCGCAAGACCAAATCAGAGCGACAGCAAATCATCTAGGTCAGCCAACATTTGGCTCACTCCAATTTATCAGTGAATTTCACATAACTCCATATATATTACTACCAGCTGAAGAGCTATTCACAACAGTTGACATTATGCTGTAAGAATGCCATGATTAAAACAAAAATATCTAATTACAGAGATTATATACATTATGTTTTAATACTGGTCAAAAGGCCTTTTTAGACATTTACATAGATGTATATATGGGTATATTTATAAGAAGTTGGAGCAAGCTATGGTTCACCCTGATTAACACTTTCAAATCTATTGCAATTACTATTTTTGGCAGGCAATCAAGTATCTCCCAAAATTATTGTCTTTTTATATTACTGTTCCTCCACCGCTGCTTATTTAAACACTGGACATGCAAAGAGTGAATTTTGTACTAAAAATGGCCTAACTTTGAAAGATTCTCACATGATTGTCAAAGTGAGACTGCACAAGTCTCATATTACTTTTAATTTTAGAAAACATTTTTACAACTGGATTTTGTCCCCCAGTTTTTGGGAGATGATTAGAGGAAGCTCAATAATTCATTTGGGCAGCTGATTAATATTTGAAGACTGAAAAAGTGTGAAACTATCCTTTAACTTCTTGGATTAGTTATGTCACAACAGATAATATATTTTAATAAAAATATTTTCAGATACGAGACTAGTTAAATGACTATATGCAACATTTTTCCAGAATGATCACTTAATATATTTGGAGATATCTAATCAGTTATAAATTCAATTTATACTTTTTTTATCATTAAAGAATTCAGTATAGGCAGGTTCTGAATAATTGATTTTGTATAGTAAATCAATAACCACTGTTCTGTGCAGTGACTGTAGCCTACAACAGCAGCTTAATTGACAACCATTTCAGCCGTCATTCAATCCACTACCTTTTTATTAAATACAAGAGATTGGTGACATGTAGGAGATTTACAACATGGACAGCATTTACTTGGGCACTTCATCCAGCTTGGGATCTGAAAAAAATACAATAAAGAGAGAAACATTAGTGACAGTTGTTGGCAAGTGTAATTTCCTGTGAGATAAGATCTGATATCTAGACAAAGACTACAGCAATATATAGAGAGTAGCTAGTTGTCGCTTCATCAAAAATACTGTCAAGCTCACAAATAAAGAGTTCTCAAACCAATTTCAAACAGAATAAGAAAGTCATCTTGCTTTGATGGTGTCGCCATTTACACACTATATATAGACTGACAAATCACAGCACATCTCTCCAGTGGAAAAAACAAATAATTATGATGGGAGAACTGTTAAATCATATGAGAGCTAAGACTCTTGTCTTTTAAAAAAAGATAAAACAGTCTACATAAATATGCCATTATGAGCACTGCAACTAATAAGAGTTCAAGACTTTTCTGTGACATGAACAGTTTTTAATTTCATTATCAGCTTGGACTAAAACAATGAAGAAATACACTGTCTGGCTCACTTTGTCCTTCAGAAGCTCCTCTGTGTATCAGTACACCAAGGTCAATGTTAAAACCATGGCTCAAAAATGACATTAACAATTTGTGATGTTGCCAAATGTTTTAATGTTGCAATAACTGACTAGAATATTAATTTAAAATATTCCTTTACCACTTACGTTGTCTAAGCAATAATTTAGAAAATAAATGTCACTATATAAAACTGCAATTTTAATCTCTTGTGAACATAGAAGCACATAACTTTTTATATATATATAAAATTGAACATACTAGGTTAAGATTTGGACAGGAGAGAAAAAAAACTGCAATGTCATACACTTCTACCAACATAAGTCCAAACTGACCTGTGAATTTGAAGTCAGGGAACTTGGCGAGGTCTCCTCCTCCGTATAGCCTCTCTAGTTTGGAGACCTCTTCAGACAGGTTCTTCTGGTAAGCAGGTCCTGCGTCCACAATACCGCCAGATGCCCTGGGAGAGCCAAGGCATCAAATAAATGTTCAAGGGAAGAGGGTGGCGGTGATGAGTGGAGTGGAAAGGGGTCTGGGGTTAAATAGGGCTGTTCGATATGACGATATATATCGTGTGATAGAAAAATGCTCTATCATTTATTTTGGTGTCACAAATCACACTCTTTATGGCAATATTTTTCATCATTTGGAGTCTGTCCATCTTTAGCAAAGATTACATTAATTACTCTTCTTGGCTTTTTACTCGCAAAGCTCTTATTGCCCTTACAGTAGCGTAACATGTACTTGTCGTCAACTCGAGTACTTCACCTGGTTCACACAACAGAAACTATTAGTTGAATTTAAAGAAAATGTCCTACATAGTGATAAACAATGATCTATATTGGGATATGATATAATTGGTCATATTGCACAGCCCTATTAAATAGCATGCCAAAGGCTAAGTGACGTTTTTTGTAATATTTAAAAGAAATTTTGAGTTAATATTTCACTAGGGAGCTGGTGGTCTACTTGGTGAGCCTTTTCTATCTGAACTCTAATCAACCGAAATTAAACATTATGTCTGGTCAATGGTTTTACGACACGCGGTGTGTTTTATCAACTGACTTGCTCTTGGTTTTGTAGTCACGGATCTTGTCCAGGAACAGTTTCTGGACGGGGTCGAGCTCCTTAGCCCGGTTGAAGACGACAGCGGAGATGCCGATGTTCCTGCGCAGGGTCAGGCTCACGGCGGAGCGCAGCAGGGAGGACAGGTGGAATAACCGGTGAAGTGCCATCTGAAGGAGAAATAAAGCCTCTGCGTTAGGTTGTTACAAATAAATAAAAAAATTAAACTCCAATTGAAGCCAATCCTGGTCCCGTATTCAACTTACACAAGGTGTAAATTGAGTTGTCATTAAGAGGAAATGTGTCTCTTTAAATTGCATACAGAGGAAATGTTTGCTAATAAAGATGTACGCTGGAACTTCATTTTGTTATAAAATGTTACAATGTTACAGTGCTTTAAAGTTGTATATGTTCTGCCTTGAAGGACTCAGTCACCTACATTAACTACCATCTCACATATATGGACGCTGGAGCAGATTAACTTAGCTGCACTCAAAGTTAGCATGTCTAACTTAGCTACCGTCGACCACGCTACACACATAAAGTCACTTCGCGTTGAATTAATGCTAAACAGGTGCTACATTTTAGTGGCTTTTGAATGGTTAACTAAGATTGAATTAAGACTTGCATTAATAATGTCACAACGACGTTGCACAAAGGTCAGTTCATTACGGCTAGCTGCTAATGCTAACAAGCTACGCTAGCGTTAGCAGACGCGACAGACAAACATTTTCCTCCGTCGCTTGTTGCACTTCACACGCTAAAGTTACACACACTAAGCACACGGACATGCATTTATCGTTATATAATCTGTCATGACAAACAGGGTAGAGTTACATGTTTGCTGGCATTGCCTTAAAATTAAAAACTCAGAGCTCACCTTGGGTTTGACACTTTGAGCACACAAGCCAAGTGAGGACGACCGCGGTGGATTCTGGGGAATGTGGTAGTAAGAGAAAGGCGGCGTTGAATCACGTCATATTTATACTCCTCCCATAATTTATTTTTTTTTAATTTATTTTATTTTTTTGTTTGTTTGTTTTGCTTTGTTTTGTGTTTTTACAGAAGTAGCCAAAATGAATAAAGGATTCTGAACTGAAAAAAATGTTGTTTTATTTTATCCATTTATATAAATATATGGCTGTTTGTCGTGTGAAAATAAGAGATTGTTGTCCATCCCCGTTATTATCCCCATTAAACTGTTCTAAACTGGCTTTACTGGCCAGATCCCACGAGTGCGTTTCTGCACATGAAACCGTTCCTCACCCTTAATATAGATTTTTGCATGAAACCACCTATCTGGCACCAACAATAAAAACAATCACACTTCACTTCTCGATAAATATGTTATTTACAGACGAAGTGAAGAAATAATAGTAATTAAGAATACACATATTTGTTACTTTCTTTAGTTTTGTCTGTAGAATACACCGTGTCTGGCATGTAGTGGTATAAAAATGGCATTATTTTTCTGATACAACTGATACTGAAAAACATGCCTAAGCTGCTTTTACTGTGCACAGAAAACACATCTCCTCACGCTATGTATAGATTTAAGCCACGATAAAGCCTGGGCCACTTGCACACTTTGTGTAATACACAGTCAGTCACGGTCCAGAACAAGCTGATGGACTTTAGATGTTCAATACCATGATAGATAACACACAGTACTGTCATGCACTGTATTACTGTTACTGGGATGGTGTATACCACAGAGAGGGCAGCTAAAGGAAGAGAGTGAATTTGAAGTTTGAATCTGAATCTTTCCATTTTCAGGCACAATAACTGTCTCAGTTACCAATAATTTGACTGAGATCCATTTCATTTTGTACTGTGTCTGTGGTGTGTTGTTCAAATATGTTTGAGCTTAAAGATAGAAATATGATAACCAGTTTAATGGTGGAACAGTGTCAGCAGCAGCATGTTTGTCCTGAGGTTAAGTGTTTCAAATGGGGTTTGTCAAAGCCACAGCTAAATAACTGCAATTAAACTATAATTTTGGCAATTTGAGACTTATTTAGCTGCTAGGAGAAGGAAAAAGGGAAAGAATTTCTGATTTCATAAATGTAGGGTCTTCTGAGGGACAATGTCTGGATTTCACAGAGTATTTGCATGTCCTTGAGATCCTGTTTCCAAGTCTTCTTGCCATGTTGTCAAGATACATTAAAACAAGGCAAAAATATCATAAATCATACACACTACAGATGTTCAACATAAGGTCCAGCTTTTAATATCTCGACTATTTAGACACATGATACATACTGTAAATAAACAAAACTGACCCTTATTATAAAGGCATATAAGCTTTTCATTTCAGGCATAATCAGACTGAAATGTTATATTTCAATACCAGTATGTAAACATGGTGGGTATTATATATATATATAGTAACATTTAACTCACCTTCTACACTAACAGAAAAATGATCAGACACAGCTTCACATGTCACAGGAACTTTATTCAGCTTTTTATTCAGGAGACTGGTATTTTAATACAACATTTCCATTGACTGAAATCAATTGATTTCCGTTTACGCAGTACCCTCACATGCAGCATATCTGACAAAACACATGGATTTAATAACATTTTCATGGACAAAACACAGATCAACTTCTGCTGTGAGAACATTTCTATTAACTGAGTCAACTACAAACCCAGTAAAATAAACAGATTTCTGTTCAGGCAGTGCTGTTATTCATCTTAAAACTCTTCACCCTCCTCCTCTCCCTCACCCCCAACAGAGTCCATTCCAACTTCCTCATAATCTTTCTCCAGAGCTGCCATGTCTTCTCTGGCCTCAGAGAACTCTCCTTCCTCCATACCTTCACCTACATACCAGTGAACGAAGGCACGCTTGGCGTACATCAGATCAAACTTGTGGTCAAGTCGAGCCCAGGCCTCTGCAATAGCGGTGGTGTTGCTCAGCATGCACACAGCTCTCTGGACTTTGGCCAGGTCTCCACCAGGAACTACAGTGGGCGGCTGGTAGTTGATACCGACCTTGAAACCAGTAGGGCACCAGTCCACAAACTGGATAGTGCGCTTGGTCTTTATGGTGGCAATGGCAGCATTGACATCTTTGGGCACCACATCACCACGGTATAAAAGGCAGCAGGCCATGTATTTGCCGTGGCGAGGATCACATTTTACCATCTGATTAGATGGCTCAAAGCAGGCGTTGGTAATTTCTGCCACTGTTAACTGCTCATGATAAGCCTTCTCAGCAGAGATGACGGGAGCGTAGGTGGCCAGAGGGAAGTGGATACGGGGATATGGCACCAGGTTGGTCTGGAACTCCGTGAGATCAACGTTAAGAGCACCATCGAAACGAAGGGAAGCAGTGATGGAGGACACAATCTGACTCATCAGCCTGTTCAGGTTGGTGTAGGTCGGACGCTCGATATCCAGGTTCCTACGACAGATATCGTAGATGGCCTCGTTATCCACCATGAAGGAACAGTCAGAGTGCTCCAGGGTGGTGTGGGTAGTCAGGATGGAGTTGTAGGGCTCCACCACAGCAGTGGACACCTGGGGAGCTGGATAGATGGAGAACTCCAGCTTGGACTTCTTGCCGTAGTCTACAGACAGACGCTCCAGCAACAGGGAGGTAAAACCAGAGCCGGTTCCACCTCCAAAGCTGTGGAAGACCAGGAAGCCCTGAAGGCCAGTGCACTGGTCAGCCTGAGGACAGAGGAACAGACATTGATCAAATATAAGAAACAAAGTAATGTGATTTGGATAATTGGAACCTATAGTGGGAATTAGAGCAGGGACCAACTGATTTATCAGTAATTAGAACATAGAAATACAATCTTACTCAATCTGACACATGCCACAATCAAATGAAAATTTGACAATAAGCTTAGATCTATAAATGTCATGATTACTTGAGTGATAATGTGAATTTAAACATGGTGCTTGTTGTGGTCAGATCTTATTATGACTGAGGATAACATTACTAGACTTTTCTTCCATGGCTGAAATGGCAAATGTTGCTAACTGATTTTAGCAGCTATATCAAATAGGTACTTATTCTGTGAGCTGGCCAAAATACAAAATAAAGCTTTGATGTTTGGTGACATTAAACGTCCTGCTAGTTGGTGTCTATAACATTATGCTCTGTCAAAGACAATATCTTCAAGTAAAGAACACCACTCTGCTAGCTTGATAGTTCTGCTTGGCGGCCCCAGGGCTACAAGTTAGTTAGCCAATACAATGGAGAAGAATGGGATTTATGGTTCATGCTCACATCATCTGAAAAATATCTTTAAAAAGTTCATTTAGTATTTATAGAGAGTGATTTTGTGCCCTCTGGTGGCACAAAGGTAAACAACATAATGTGAGTCTGAATTGATAGCATAATGTATATGTACTGTTGTCACTTTCTTGATACAACAGTTATTTGGAATTAATTGTCTTTCAGTGTTATTAGGAAGAATCTCCCTCTGCTCTGAATTTACCCACCAGTTTGCGGATCCTGTCCAGCACCAGGTCAATGATCTCTTTGCCAATGGTGTAGTGTCCACGGGCGTAGTTGTTAGCAGCATCCTCCTTGCCAGTAATCAACTGCTCAGGGTGAAAGAGCTGGCGGTAGGTCCCTGTTCGCACCTCATCTGAAGAGACATGTTCAATCAGAAATGATTCAAGGGTTTGACTAACCAAAATCAAGCAGTAACTATGGTATTTAATCAAGAGTTTACCAATGACAGTGGGCTCCAGATCCACAAAAACAGCTCTGGGGACATGTTTTCCAGCTCCAGTCTCACTGAAGAAGGTGTTAAAGGAGTCATCACCTCCTCCGATGGTTTTGTCACTGGGCATCTGCCCATCAGGCTGGATCCCATGTTCCAAGCAGTAAAGCTCCCAGCAGGCGTTGCCAATTTGGACACCAGCCTGACCCACGTGTACTGAGATACACTCACGCTGGAGGAAAACAGGCCATTTATAACTTTTGGCAAGTTCATACTAATCAGAAGCATCAGATTACTGATCACATATTGAAAAACAGTGAAAGAGCTACTGTATGATGAGATCCAATGGTGGGGAAACAGACTTTTATAAAGAACATTATGATCAAATAACCTGATAAATACCGCACATTTATTCATTTACACTCCAAATAAACAGAGGGGGACTTTAGACAATATGACGAACCACAATTAAGGACCTCAAGGGGACACCGTAAATCATTTGACCTTAACAGTCACATGTAGTTCTTTGTCTTCCCTACGTTAGGAGAAAAAATAAACACATGCACTGCCTCACAAAAACCCACATACAGTCAAGTCAATTTGACCAGTATCACAAATCATAAATTTGCCTCAGGGGGCTTTACAATCCACTAGGCTAAACTTAATTTACCATACATGAAACTTGATTTTCGGCTCTATGCCCTGATGCTTGACTTTTCTTTCAGATAACAGTTAAACTCCTGCCAATTCAGTAAATTGACAGCTAGGTTAACATTAATGAAGGGCATATATTGTTGTTCGTTAGACCTGGTTCAATCAATACGACCTCAAGACAACCTCAAATTCATACTTAGCTACCATGTTTCTTTAAGCTATGAGGTATGAAGATAATGAAGACGTTGGCTTGACAACCACAGAACTGGTTCTAACAAACCGGCTCCAACGTTACTCCCGCCGTTGAGGATCCAACCGTTATTTGAGTTCCGCCATGTTGTCTGACTCTACATTCAGTATCACTGGCAGCCACTATTAAAACTGAAATACCAACAATACGATAAAGCTACGCTTCATTTATAAATTTACCAAAAAAGGAACTGCTTCATGCCTAAACGTTTTGATTTTCAGCTAACATAGCATTAACGTCATGTTAACCTGACGGTAGCTTTTACCTTGAAGCCACATATTCGTCAAATAAAATCGTGCCAATTCAATAAATTGATGGCCAGGTTAAAATTAATGCGGGCTGTCGTTAAACCCAGGTAAATCAATAATTACATAAGACAACTTCACATTTATACTCACCATGTTTCTCAACGCTTTTTGAAGATAATAAAGACGTTGTTTGTTGGCGAATCAATCTAAACGGCAGTTTCTGCTAGCTCCCGTTAGCTTCAATAACGGTTACCAGGCGGTGGTTTTTATATTCGGCCCCTCTGGAAAGGCGCTGATGAATCTGATTGGTTGTCGTTACCCAGCTGATAGCGTCGATTAGACAGAAATTCAATCGCCTCTCTTAAATCACAAGTAAGAAGAAACTTTGAAAATAAGCGAAGATCTAAGGCGGGGGAAATTGGCATTATTAATATTAATGTGTGCCCTCCAGTCTGTTGGTCAGTTGTACATCATGTATGGAGAGCCCTTATAAAATTTAAGTAGTCTCTCTATCAAGAATATCACAAATATCAAAACATAAATCTTATATATAAACATTAGATCAGATTTATCATCACATATATCAGAATCAACAACACTTCTGTTCAAAATATATTGTCATAAGCTAGAAAACAGAAGAAGAAACCTTAAATTCTTGTATCGATATTGGCATCGTAACACTCCTTTATAAATTAACTAGATCATAACATTAAGAAAAAAAAGACAAACCTGTACAATTTACAAATTCTACCTTTTTCAAATGTGTGTGTCAGGATCTAGCAATATGAAAAATATAGGTTATAAAACCATCATGAAGCTACCAACATTTTTTACTTGAGAGAAAGTGTTTAATATCATATTCTTGATTCAGAGAGGCCAAATTATGCTGTGTGCCTGTTTATTCATCTCATAAGTTTATAAGATGTTACAAGTTCATATTTAATGGAGTTTATGAGCCTTATGTGTACATTGTTATGAAGAAGAAGAAGAGGACATTGGTATCCAGATAAGAATTGGTACTGTTTAGGGTTTGGTGGTACTTGTACTTTACATGAGTATTTTCATTTTATGCAAATTGATACTTCTACTTGCATTATAAGAGCCACTACAATTCACAGTTAAATATTGCACTCCACTACATTTATTTAACAATTCTAGTTTCTTTGCAGTTTAAAATTTTACATGAAAAGCTTATAAATTACACTGTATTATTAATGATTAAACCAGTGGTTCCCAAACTTTTTGGCTTGTGGGCTCTTACAAAAAACCTATGTGTATTTGTGTCTCTTTGTCATGTTTCATATGTCTATGAGTTCTTTTCAGTTCCATCAAAGAGACATTTCCCCTCACATGGTTTTGAATAAATAACTGTTTGAGGCCCAATGAGGTAAAACTCTTCAATATTTCACAAAAATGCAATTATTAAAGAAAAGTTCTGAAAAATTAATTCAAATTTATGTAGTTCAACTATGCCCTCAGATTTATTTTATACCCTTACAAAGCAGTTCAAACAAGCTCCACCTCGAGCAGCTACAATAAAATGCTGCTCATGCACAGACTGTTAAATTTATTTAATAAGTCAGTCACAGCCCTATTTTCTGCAAAAACAATACTCTGACTTTAGTACTTTCAGTAAATTAAGCTGGTAATACCTCTATAATTATACTTAAATAGGATTTTTAAATGCAAGACTTTTACTTGTAATGAAGTATTTTACATTGTGGTATTGATACTTTTGCTTAAGGATCGGAGCACTTCTTCTACCACTGGGATGTGATTTGATTCCATTTTAACACAAAATAATTTAACCTTCAGCAAGATGACCTGGGTTCATCTGTCTCAGGAAGCATCTGCCCTCTGATGTGTCCTAGAGCGATAGACTGAATCCCTGTCAGATCCCAGTCTGCTGTTTGTGACTTCTGACCTCCTTATATGACAGGAAGAAAAAAAGAAAACATCCCTTCAGGGTATCAATGCTAACATTATGATTCCCCACACTTATTAGAATAAAACTATACATTTCTACCATGTTATATCCAAATGATTACTGCACAAGAAACAAGGGGGCTTTGTCATGTTTAATTCAGTAATCTGGCAAAAACAAACACATGAAGACATAGAATTTGTATGTACATTCAAAACTTTATTATGGAATACAGTGTAGAAAGCGTTTTCCCAGTCAATGCAAATGGCCTGCACAATATTACACAGTGGAAAACAAAACCAATATATAACCCACAGAAAAAAGATAGAAAGAAAATCCTGCTTCCTCCTCTACTCTACTGCCCTCTGTTGGGCTTCTAGTGAGCACCCTCTGAAAATAATGGACCCACCCCACTGCAGCCTCCAAATGTACATTTCACCCACCGCTTCCTCATAGGTCTTACTTCACATGTATTAACCGAGTGAGAGGTCACACTGTATTTCTTTTCGATGTAATGTTGAGATGGTGGACTGTATGAAGATAAAGGTTGAATGGGGAACTCTTGCCTACGATGCTGTTAACTTGAATTTACCTCAGAATAATATATGAGCCCTGCTTTCACATCCCCGCCGCCGACTCGCTCTCGGCTCTCTAGATGGTGAACGCCTATCGTCTATATACAGACTACAGCGCTCTGCCTCTGAGGAGTCAAGTGTGCATTGATGGCAGGGAGGTGAGCAGCATGCCTGAAGGGAAAGGAAGGCGAAAGGAGGGAGGTGAGGGGAGGTGCTGGGGGGGAAGTGAAAATCCATTATATATACAGACTGCCTGCCTGGCTATTCATCCAGAACTGCAAGTCACTTCCTCTCTACCTTGCCCTCCTTCCTCCTCCTCCTCCTCCTCCTCCTCCTCCTCTCAGAACTCCACCTGTTCTATCAGCAGAAAGCAAAATAATGATTACCCAAAAAAAAAAAAAAAAAAAAGAGACGGCGTCGGCTTACAACTGGACGAAACACCAGACTGAAAATGACGAAACACATACACGCAGAGATAATTCTAACCCATCCCCCATGCCTCCTTTTTTCCCCCTTCCCGCTCCCTGTAACCTTCACCCTCACAACATGCCCTTATGAAAAAAACAAAACAAAACACGGTAACATGAGTTGAACAGAAAAGCAAAAATCAAATGGGGTGATGTCTGAGAGCCCCTACGCATAAGGATTTTCAACACAATATATTTCAGTGAATGATAATATACAAACAGAGATGAAGCCAGCCCCCCTCCTGTAGCTTCAGGAACGTAGCATGGTTAAAAAAAAAATAATAATAAAAGAAATGAAGAACACACTTAAAGTCCAAAATCACAGATCTCTTTTAAATGTGTATTTTACATGATATCAAAGCAGAGCCCGTTCATCTAGATTTATATATATTTTTCATCATTGTTTGATGTCACGTGATCACGAGAAGATACTAAATGTACAATCTTGCTAGAATGACAATCTATACGTGAGAAAGGATCTCGAGGGAGAGAGCAGCGTTAAAGATCTTGTTTTTTTTGTTATTTTTTTTTTCCAAATCCTGTTGTCATTGTTGTCATGCACTACATAGGAACAGCTAAGACTTCAGCATTACTTCAGTACATTACACGTAATTTAAAAAAAGGACTTTACATCGGTTGACTTTTTTTTTTTTTTTTTTTTCTCTGTTTTCATTCTTTTTTGAAAAACAAAACTGGAAACGATAGAGAAAAACTCGAAAATAAAAACAGCTCATTCGGAATACATAATTACTACTGTTGTCATCAACATATTCATTATCATCATCGTCTTTAAAGAGCCTTGTGTGACTTAACACAGCCCAGCTGTCGTAAGAATGCGCAAAGAAAAGAGGATGGAGGGAGGGATGAAGGAGGAGGGGGAGGGAGAGGAGGCTCACTTATACTCCAGTGTAGACTGTAGAGTGAGTGCAGTAGTGGTGCAGTAGGTGGGGAAACGCTGGGCCTCATTTCTAAAAATCATGTTGCTTGATTTAAGCCTGTATTTAATTATTATGATCGTTACAAACAATATAATCAAAACAAATGAGCGTGTGATGAAAAATGTGCTTTCAAATGATTGATTTTGACAAATAAAGATCTCATCTGCGTGCAACCGGTTTTTGTAAATGAGGCTCAGGCATCCGAGCGCCTAAAATCCTACTGATCAGTGGTCAGATTTGCCTACACAAGTCCACACCTAAAATCGTCCCAAGCCAAAAAAACCCCAACTATACACTGGCCCTGAATCAGTGTGGAGAGAACGCGCTTCTTTCCCCTTTGGGTTTGTTTCCATGCACTGGGCGGGGCTTTTTTTCCCATACATCAGCAGGCCCAGACGGAGCAACATATAAAAACCCCTTTCTTTAATTAAAAAAAAAGGTGTCTTGCTCCAATAAAGTGAACAAACTTGGTGCAAACTGGCTTGGCCACGGTGTCCGCCCAGGCACAAAATGAAAGAAACCCTGGCTACAGTCTGTTACAGTATGCTCATAACTGACTATTTCAGTCACGCAATGATCTATGCCACACTGCCTTTTTGGAGACGTGGGACTACTCGGAGGGGGAGGAGGAGGGGAGAGGGGAGGGGAGGTGCTTGATGTGTGGGAGGAGATGTTTCTGTGTGATTATGTGTGTATGTGTCTGTTGTGTGTGTGTGTGTGTGTGTGTGTGTGTGTGCGTGTGTGTTTGTGTGTAGATATGACATTCTCCCTCAGTTCTGCATCTGCTCAAAGAACTTGTAGGTTGGGTTCTCGTAACCGTTCTGCTGCATCTTGGACAGGTGGCGCTCCTCGGGGGTGACGGCAGCGTCCACCTGGAGGAGAGCCAGAGGGGCAGAGGGGGGTTAGACACACACACACACACACACATTCACATGGTGCGATCAAGTATAAAAATAAAAATAATTTAAATATTCTACAAATTGAAGACTTTTTAAGACCTTTTTAATGTTCCTGGAAGTGAAATTAAGAGTAATTGACAAAAATAAAGAAACAAAGCTGCCACAACCGCTGCTTTTTTAATTAAACTGCTAATGGAAGTTCTGAAATGATAAATGAGGATAATTAGAAAAGGGAAAGCAGGAAATTAATTGGTAACGGGCATTAATCCCATCATATTTAGTGAGCAGATAGAATGAAAAACAACTAATTTTTTGCCGTGTACCAGCCCTGTTCTGTATATTAATGACTTTTTATGATCTAAAAGAACTCATATATTCTCTGCAACATACACATATACTGTGCTATACTGAAAAACAGCTTGCATTTACACGTGAATGCATGTGCACAGCGTCGCGCCCCACACGCCAGATTGACTGCCGTTACAGAACAGCTTGTACACAGCACACGCTCACAAACACACACACACACACACACATGCGCGCAGGTCAGCTGTTTCTCACCTCGATGACTCCGTGGTGGATGGAGGTGTACTGCTTCTTCCTCAGCATCACCAGGGTGATGACGATCACGGTTGCTATGACGACGCCTCCAACCATCAGGCCAATGATGGCGCCCTTGTTGGAGCCGACATCCTCGGCGAAGAAGACCTGGGGGAGTTGAAGGACGGACATTTGTCATGTGACCGGTCAGTCGCGACTGGAGTTTAAACCTGACGATTTACAACATGGACTTTTTCTTTAGTGAAGCTTAGAAATACTTTTCATGTAACTTTTTCCAGGAAACCAATGATGGAACAAAGATGCACCACAGACCACACGGACATAATGTCTGAAAGGCAACTTATTTCTGAAGGATAATATTCTGACTAAAATTCCTTGGTGCCGGTGTCAGGTGATTTACAGAAAGAGCACAACATAAAGCGACACTGATAAAGTATGACTCAGCTCCGATGTGACGCAATCCTAATACGCATGATTAAATTTTTTTTTTTTCCCTTCCCCACAAAACCAAATGAAGGCTCCGGGTTCTGTGAAGGATTACGCTGCTTTGTGGAACTCATTTTTCACACAGCACAGGAATAAATAGGAGCAAATGGCGTCTTCTGCGGGGATACAAATCCTGATATCTGCACCTGCGTTGACTGTGTGCACATACCAGCAGGGATAATAGGGAAGGAAATCTACTCAACTGGCACAAACTTCAAAACACCAGTGTGATCTTTTTAACTACAGATAATTTCACAAAAATGCATCTTGACATCTCAGCACTCCTATCCCGCCTTGTGTCTTAGACTGCAGTGAGTGGAGACTTCATTTCAGGCTGGTGAGTCTCCTCCCTGAATAAATCTGCAGAACGCTGATTGGGGTGACTGTGAATACCACATTAAGTAGTTGGGCTAAGGAGACGGCCTAACAAACTGACTGCTCATTGTGAATGTGAGAAATGTGATATGTAATAAAATGTAGGGATTAAGGGATTAAAGCCTTAAGGTGAGAGGAATAAGGTGCGCGGATTTGGATTTGACTGAGTATGGATTGAGGTTTTTGTGCTAGTATTACAATATCGAAAGAGATTATTGAATGAGTGCAAAACTGGGTTGGAGCCTTATAATGGTTAGTACAATAACCTGCGGCTGACCAGAAAAATATTTACAGATGTATAAAAAAAAAAAAACTCCACTAAACTTAACTCTGATCTAAGGGCAGAGGATTTTAAACGAGCAGACAAGCATGACGCACGCATTATTGCGGTTGTCTCCATGGACACCTGTCTCCATGGCGACAACCTTGAGAGTTTACCATGAGGACAAAGTGGAGCCACGGACTTGAGTGTTGATTGTGTGTGTGTGTGTGTGTGTGTGTGTGTGTGTGTGTGTGTACTTAAGAGCGGTGCAGAGGGTGAGCCTGCATGTCAGTAAATGCATCTTTTATGTGTTTGTGCTCTATGTCCATTAACATATATGTATAATTGAATCACTTAATTTCAAATGAGCCTACATCTGTCTGAGTGAGTTTCTTTCCGTTTGTGTGTGTGTGTATGTGTGTGTGTGTGTGTGTGTGTATTTGTTTACCAGTTTCTGGTGGTGAACTTCATATTCAGTGCTCTGTCTGTCCTCCGTCTCCATCCGGAGTTCAGGAATAGCTTCCATCTTCATTCCTGTCACTGGCAAAGGAAGGAAAAGTGCCATCTATTATGGATGGTGACACTTACTTGCATTCTCCTTCTCTTTCTCTCTCACACACACACACACTTGCTGAAATCAAACTCACAGGACCAACAGCAGAGTGTTGGATATAATGGCAGTATGAGTATAGCACATATAGCACAGGATAAACAATATGCATAGACCCTGCAGCTGCATCACAAATCTAACAACCAGCTGGCGCCCTACTGGAGGTCAAGTGGAGCTGGCTGTGTGCAAATAATAGCTGAGAGAAGAGAGAGAGATTGTGGAAAAATACTGTCCTGACTTTACTTTTCGTCTCTACTTCAATATTGTCTTGTGATGTATTTTAAGAACAGACCGTACTTCACCTGAAGAAACATCTTTTGTTATCCTGTAAGATACTTTAACAAAGAAACCATTGTTAAGGAACTACATATATTAAGACCATAGAGCTACATTATACTGTTCTTTTATCAATAATTATTGCTCATATATTGCCAACAAGCCAAAGCACCAGAGCCTCTAATATTGCCACCAGAGGGTGCATTACTTCTTCAACTGCATGATATCTGCAAGCCTTATCCCGGATCCATCTGATTTTCCAAATACATGTACATACTCCAAATCACAATAATGGGACTACTTTTTGAATAAATTCACCAACCTGGCCTTGTGGGGATGCCTCTGTCAAGATTGGGGCGAGAGTCAACTGGTTCAACTAGAGGGAGAAAGAGAGCAAGTTTACTTTCAAATAATTTTGTAGCACAAAAAATGTGAAAAAACTCAAAAAAGGCGAGCAACGTTTTTTCTTGCTACACAAATTTGAGACAACCCAAATATGCTGCTGCTCTCTGCTGTTATTGCTTGTGTTATCAATAACCGAGTGCTCGGTAAGTACCCTGGTTCTCAGTGTTGGGCTGGTTGAAGCTCTCAGGGTGGATGAAGCCGACTCCCCCCAGGCCAAGTGTGTCCTCCTGAGGCAACAGGTCGGTCTGGCCGTCTCCAAGCTCCTGATCGGGCATCAGGGCGTCGTTGCCGTAGCTCACTCTCACGTCCGTCTGCAGGTTGGCCAGCTGCTGGGCCATCTCCGCCTGCTCCCTCTGCAGGAGCTCTGATTGGACACAGCAAGGAGGCAGAAAGGAGAGAGGTCAGAGGAGACAAATGAAAGGATGACAGCAGAGAGAAAACAGTGGAAAGACGAGAGGGGTTATCAAACTTTTTTTTTAAAATTAATTAATAATTAGAATTAGAATCACTGGACATAGAAGGTGCAAGAAAGTGATGCATATTTCTGCTTAAAGAAAAATATCCTATGCAATGAACCTCACTAATCAGAAGGGATAAACAGCCTCCAAGAAATGCTGTTCAGCTCAGTTTTTTTTAAATAGATATAGTACCTAGTAATAACTGCATGGTGCTTTTTCTTCTGTGTATGTTTGTTCTTGTGTGTGTGTTTTGCTGGTCAGTACAGACTGTGACAGTCTCAGAGACAGAGACACAGATGGCTGCGTGACGCATGCAACTCCAATAAACCCAAAAACCCGCAGAAACCTAGCAAATGCAGGGGAGGGAGGGAGGGAAGGGGATTTATCTTCTCAGCAAACAGTTTCATTTGACTCTGAACAGAAGAATTAGGCCAAATGGCTCCAATGGCCTTATCAACAAAAAATTTTCTGGGGGCTAGAATTTAGAGCACTCAATCCCTCTGTTACATGTAACACAATCAGGACAATGTGTCTTCCCCCATATCTCTCTCATTACAGGGTCAGCAGGCGGCACACAGTGAGCAGGAAAGACATTTAAAAACTCATATTTACAATATTCTATTCACTTTAGTGCTTTTTGGATTCACTTTTCTGGTTATTTTATAGTTGCAATGATATTGTGAAGGCTCTGATCTTTTAACTTTTAGTTTCTGCTATAAATTGGATTTTATTTTTACACTCATTTCAAGTCACCAAGCGTACCAGATAAATGTAATGCTTCAATTTGAGTGAAGTCAAGAGGAAAATGTGATTTCTTGAAGGGGCGAATGACAAAACTCACCAACTTGGTCCTGGATGTCATCAGCCACACCAGGCACCTTGTAGAGAAGTCCCAGAGACTGGTTCATACGCTCCTCAATGACACGCAGGTGGGTGAGCACCTGTCACAGACACACAAGTACATAAAAATCAATAACACAATATTGCAATAAGATTGCAAAAAATATATATATATTTTTCTTTTTATGTGGTACTTAAATGTGCTGAATTAATGAATACGTAATGTATGAAACTGTCCATCATAGTGGTGTGTGTGTGTGTGGTGGTACCTGAGGTCTGATCTGCGCAGCTTTCTTGGGATCCACCATGCGGACATGTTCGAAGTGTTTGAGGGTGTGCTGCCTGTCCTTCTGCTCAGCACGCACGTACTTCTTCAGCAAGCTGAAGACATGACGGGGCTGCAAAAGACAAAGAGAGAACAAGACAGATCGTTAAGAGCAGAGGAAGGACGGTATGATGTATTTATATACAGTCTGGACCAGAAAATATAATTCTTTACTTCTATGTTTTAGCTATAATTTATTATCATCTTAATCCAAATCAGTCAGCTACACTGACTTTTTTCCAATTCTCTGTGCTGTAAACCAGAAAATGGGGTTAATTTGTAGTCATTCCATCTTTCTAACCACAGGCACTAATCAAATGTCTCAAATGCTTTAGTTTGAGTTGTGTGTGTGTCTATTAAATGTTAATATGCAAGTTTAGTCAGGATATAAGAAATTATCTCGCACATTGTACTGTAACACTTTTGTGTGATTTTACAAGGAGTATACTGTATAAAGGGCTCCATTTATTATGTGTATTTACACAGTGACAAAGCATAAAGGTAAAGGACTTACAAAAAAGAAAGCAAACAGGAATGATTCATGTTTTGCAACAGGTCAGATGAAGGGACTCATAAAAATATCTCACTTAAAAATAAACAAAAGAGAAAACGGAACAAGATGAATACCTGAGAATCTTAAAAGTAACAATAACAAGGTGGGAAATGTCAGGAGAACAAGCTCGGCAGGAAAATAAAAATTTTAAAAGTGACTTTAATGGTTGTTCCTGTGATCATTAAACATTATCAATCATCTGGATCTGTTACAGGGAAAGAAAACAGTGTTGAACTGTGTGTGTACTGTAACGTACCCTGGGTGGGTCTTGCTGCAGGGCGGTCAGGTAGCTCTCCAGAGCCAGGCGGCGGCGGTCGTTGAGCAGAGCCTCCACTCGTGCCATGTGGGTCTCCACCAGCTGCTGTCGCTCGCTGGCTGCCTCCTGCTCCAGCGCCTCCACCTTCTCCTGGAAACGCTGCACACACACACACAAAACGCAACATATGGGGCGATCAAAGGACAACGAAAATCTTGCGTGGCTTGTTATATGTCCAAAATATGCATGTCTTACCTGGATGACAGCTTTCTTGTCGGCGCGTGGAAGATTCTTGGCCTCCCTCTCAGCTTCCTCCCATTCTCTCATCACCTGAGTACAAGATGAGGAAGGAAAAACATTAATTAGACTTGCCAATCTACTTTATCTTTTTGCATGTTCTATCACAAGTTGATTTGACACTTGAGTGAAACGTCTTATTTCTCTTTGTGGCAAGGATTTCATCTTTGCATGGCTGTCTAAATGGAGGGAAATCTGACAGTTTACATGGCTATATAAAGATAACATCTGGGCTGCAGTGGGTAAATATCAGATTCTTCTAGTCTGGGTAAATAATCCTTTCAGACTCAGAATGTTGATATAAGGGAGTTTCTGCTTTTTAAATCAGGGAGGTTTATGTGCTATGTCAAAGTGCGGCAGGATAAAGATAGTAAAAGTCAAAAATCAGCGCTTTTGGTTAACTTTTTCAGTTTCATCTTCTTTAGAAAAATGACTGCGCATACTCTAAGTTCCATCCTCTCTGACTCACTGGGTAAATTCTTTAATTCACCTCAGGCCTTTACCAAAACCATGACCTAACAGTGTCTGTAAGGGTGAAGTCAACTGTGTGAAATCCGGAGATGCTGCGCCTGTAGCTACCCACGCAAAACAAACGGACCTATCCAGAGGAGTGCACAAACTCTGGTAAAAGAAAACGTCGCTCTTAGCGGTGTACAAGGTTGTTAGTGTCCTTGTCTCGAGCTTAGAAAACTGTTGCTGTGGACCATCTGGCTCTCCACTGGAGAGTGAACCGGGTGATTAAAGAATACAATTAACATAGAAGTGGCTCCATCAGCTCACCCGGGAGGGATTAACAAACGCACCTATTCTTTCTGCTTTGCACACCTCTTCTCCCTCCATTTTCTATTCATAGAAAAATCTGTTCTCCCCCTACTACAAAGAAAATCTTCCTCCCTGCTCCCTGCATAGCCATTATTACTAAATCACGTGTATGTAGTGACTGTTAAATTAGAAAAACATTAACAGTTCCTCATACATTCCCTTTCCTTTCTTTCCCTTTCACTCTCAGTCCGTACCTGGGACATCCTTTCACGGTGCTTGGCCTCCAAGCTCTCTTTGGCCTTCTGGAAGTGGGCGTGTTCGTTTTCATCGGCAGGTGTCTCCAGGTAGTGGTCCACGGCGTCAGGGGAGCTGGGTGTGGCTGTGGGTACTACATGAAAGGGAGAGAGGGAGAGAGAGAAAGAGGAGGCAGGGAGGTGAAAAGACTTCCAGTGAAACATCTTTTTATTGCACACTTTTATTGAAGACTGGCTGTATTGCCTCGGCACACACAAACACAAAACACAGAGCCCGAAATGGGTTAATTGGGTTAGTGTGAGATCTAGAGAGAAAGAAAACAAGATAGTAGCTGTAGCTGGAAGCCAGCACCCTCCAAAAGCAAACAAGTGAGTGCCTCAGGTGACCCGTAGTCCTTTGTAGAAGAGAGACAAAACCCCTCTCTCATTTATATAACTTCATTCAGAGCGTGATACGGCTCTCATGCCAAAACACTGACGCTGGAATTCATCCTGTGGGCTCAAGAGCACACAATGAATTGTGGTTGCCTTAGCATTCACACCAAATCCGGCAATGCGGCACCTTCACGCAGGGTTGTGCGGAATGGTGGGCGTGTTTATTTGTGCTTTAGAATATAACTGCCATGAAACTATCAGAAAATAACGTTTTATTTTTCTGAGTCACTGCTTTGTTCTCGCTACCGCCGCTCCCTCTCTTCATTCACTCCAGCTCAGTTGACCGCTGCTGCTCTCTCTCTCTCGCTGGTGCTGTCAGCTCACTCGCGCGCTCTCTCGCGCCGCCAGAAAAGCCTACTTTTACTTGCAACTTTATCAAACAAAGAGAAATGTCCTCCCCTTGTCCTAGCAACGTACAGCTCTGCTACATGGTAAACAAGGTTCTACTTCCCGTTGCTGTCTTCGGTCTGATTGCCGGCTAACATGATTGGCCACCGCAGCGTGATGTTGGGTGGTGTTTCGGCAAAAGCTGATTCAGATTCAACTTCTCCCCGCACAGCCACTGTGGTTTTTTGCTGCACTCGATGCGCTCCCCACTCCCGCAGCCGAAACACGCTACCCCCATTCAAAAGAATTGGAGGACTGGCGTTTTTCCTGCATTGCCGCATTTTGTGTGAATGCAGCCTTACCAGTCAGAAATATAAATGGATCACGTATCGCATGTAACCTTGATTTAATAAGCGGAAAGTTGATTATCTTTTAGAAGTGTGCTATCAAAAACGGTTGGTGGTGTGTGCGTGTGTGTGTGTGTGTGCATGTGTGAAGGTCGCACATCATGTGAAATTGATTATGTCTGATAAGAGCGCATGACTGCACAAGACACAAAAACAACGATGAGATGTTCTTCGCTTTGACCTAAACCCAGTGTTTTGTTATTGTCTGTTCCTCAATATAATTTAAAGGATCAGTTCACTCAAATTACTAAACAGAATATTTTCTCACTTACCTATAGTGGCACGTAGATAGTTTTGGTTTTATTTACCCAGGTTTTCTGTCTTTGAGATTTCTACTTCCACCCCATTACAATGCAGGTGAACATAATTTTGCAGCAATCCGGCAGCAACATTTCTTTTCAGAATGTATCCTTGTTATTCAAGACAATCCACGAAACACAGTTATCTATTTCTTTGGTAGGATATGGTTCCACTGAAAACTGACTGGGTCTGTTGATTATCAAAAATAACAGAAATTGTTTGTGTGAAGGTTACTGTTGATTTTTCAAATTCCTTTCACTCCCACTGTATTTAGGTGGAGACAGAAATGTCAGAGAAAGACATCTCAAACCTGCTAGATGCCTAAAATATGTTCCTTTTGTGCAATTTGGGTGAACCGACCATTAAACTCCTGTTTAGATTCTCATATTCCAAATTCCTTTATAAGTGCTATTAAACATTCACTGCTGTGGTGTTTCTGTACTGAACATTTTTAAGAAATCACAGCCACAAGCACAGCAGTGTCATTTCAATGCACCATATACTGTAGTGTTCTCAAAAAGCCCCACAATGGAACAAAAATACAGTACCCGTAGCATGTACACTACTTTCAGCTACAAATCCCACAATGCAATGCTTTTGATAGATATGTAAATGACAGTTTTATGACACTACATCCGTGAGATGGTGCAAAATAGTAGTAATTCACCATCATAAATGTCCGAAATGTTAATTTACTATTACTGCATAGCTACCCAGTTCCTCTGTTTATTCCAGGCAAACCGCTAAAGCTGCTGACTTAAAAATAAAGTGCATCACTTGCTAAGTGCTGGAGGACTTTCCCAAGAACGCCTTTTAGAATAGCAAAAGCTTTTTATTAAGTGGGAAAACACTTAATCAATATTATGTTAAACCGAACAGCGATAGAGAACAAAGACAGAAAAGTGACATTTGCTTAACTTGGATTATTACTGTAATTATCATATACTTTATATTTAGAAAAAAATGCCACTTGAGCAAATGGCAGCCGCGCCGGGACCTACTGTGACTGACTGTTAATTGACCACACACACAAGTATAGTGTGTGTGTGCGTCATGGGTGTGTATTGGCGTTAAAAAAAAAAAAGACACTGCAGCACTTTCTCACCTCCACTATACTCAATGGAGCAGAAATCCCCGACCAAAACACACATGCTCATACTCTCGCACACATCTGAAACACACACACACTGTGGATAAAATTAGATCAAAATATAGGGAGATGCAGATGGCATGGCTCCATTTTGCCGCAGGGCAGATCATGCACATCGTGACTAAGACGCACACATACACACGCGCACGTATCGAGCAAGGTCACTGAACCTTACACAACACTGAAATCAGCATTAGAGCCAAACACTTAAACCGCCTTCCGCTTCCCATCTATAGCACACAGCCCCCTTCTGCACACACACACACACGCACACACACACACACACACACACACACAGTCTCCTGGCGATGAAAAACACGCCGGAGGAAAAATAGGATGGCTATTCAAGAGTGAAATATTATTTGAAATCCAATCAGTTCACTTTGTGATCACGTCTGGCTTAACAGCGAGAGGGCGAGAAATTCTCTTTCTTTTAAACTCTTCATTATTAAGAAATTATAATGGCCACACATGTGAACAAAATGGAAAAATCATAAAGCAACCATCCTCATTATTAGCGTTGCAAGTGATAATCAATCATCACAATGTGATGAAGAAGGCAGGTATGCTCTGAGAGTGCGGAATGATGTATTGATGAGTTTTTCTTTCCTACCATATAGGGAACATTTTTCACATTTTCCAAAATAGCTGCCGGGTAATTTGACATCAGATTTAAGTGAAATGAATTAACTGAATATGCTCAGTGACAAGGAGAGAATAATGTAAGCAAGCCTGCAAAACGTCAGGGATGTAAGGGATAATGTGCAGCGAGGTGAGGATTACAGCTAAATCATTTTATACCTCATCTTCATACTAAAATAACATACAAGCTTATGCCCATGAAGCTGTAATTGTAGAAATTACAGTAGTTATACATGCTCTCAAGGGCAGCATGTAAAGTAAAATCTGTTATGAATGTCAATCAACCTTTAAACAAGATTTCAAAATGTCCACTTAAATGAATCCTTTGTATCCAATCATGAATATTAAGGCATGTACAGCTCCTTAATTTTACAACAACTTTAAATCTTTTATGATTGAATGATCTTGACCCTAAGAGAGAACCTTGTCACTGAGGATTCAGAAAAGCCACGTATGCTTCTGTAGCTATGGCGTGAACATAGCAACTGCTAAAACACAACGACGGCGCCTAGCAGCCAAAAAAAAAAAAAAAAAAAAAAGTAGATCCTGTGTGGCTAAAAGAAGAATGTATTCTGAGATGTAAATGCCACACAAAATATGCCTGACACACCAGAAGGGTTGGCTAGAAGGACTGACCTGATTGTGAGAGTAAAGGGACCAGCCGGTTGGTTGGTGGCTTCAAGAATCCACAAAGGATTATGGGAAAGGTAAAAGTCTGTTTTTAGTATAAACACATTTATTTGCTTGACAGACGCACACACAGACTGTGAGGAAAAAGTAAAGGTTAGCCAGAAATGGAGCTGACATGTAGGGAACGTTTAGAAGAAAAGCACACCAAGCAGGAAACTTTTGAGCAGCTGTTAATATCTGGCAGCTATTAGACAGCGAGGATAAGTGAGAGTTAACAGACAAAATCGGAGATGGAAACGACATCTCAGACCAGTGAGCTGCTGGTTGAGGTTAGCTGCTGTCGGCAGGACTTACAGACGCTGCTGCAGACAGACAGGCAGTACTCCTCTGACTCAAAGTTATTCCTGTTGCCTCCGCAGCCGCCGTAGATAAACTGAGCACAGCGGCCCTCCTGTCGGTCAAAGTACCAGCGGGGCAGCAAGGCCCGGCATGGACCAGTCTCGGCATTGGCCCAGCACACCTCTTCAAGGACACACACACACACACACACACACAGGTCGTCATTCATAAAGCAGTACCTCACTGCATCAAAAGTCTCGTTCTTTTGCATAGATGTCAAGTGTTTTCACCTGTAAAATAAGCCACTTAAATTTAAGGACATGTAAAAAATAAAATACTTCATGTTACATAACAGGGTATCTCAAGAAAGCCAGGTTTACTCATTATTATTAATGCTACAATTAATGCCGAAAGACCAATTGAGCATGAACATGAAGAAAAGAAAACTGGCACGACCCATTCAGATTCTAATGGAATGTAGCTAATGAAAACTCTGCAAGTTATCAATACACAGTGAAATGTGCCAAAAGTCTGAAATAATGAATGAGCACAATAAGAAAAATGAGGAAGCAGGAAATTAGAAGCATACAAAATGGGGAGAAAAACATGTTTTGCATGTACTAAGCTTGTTCCCCATTAATCTAAAAAGCAAAACAACTTGTCACTGCACTACAAAATAGGTTTCCGATCATTTAAGATTGAATTTCATGTTTTTCAAGGACCTCCAGATACCCTGATAATGAAAAAAAGGGATAAAAATATATATATCTACAAAAAACTACACACACACACACACACACGCCCACGTCAGAAATGATCCTCACCCCTGACAACCTCTTCCACAGACTCAGTGGTGGTGGTGGTGGTGGTCGTCATGGCAACGTTGGTGGTGGGCTCGTCGGCGTCATCGTTGTCGTCGAGCGTTTCAACGATGTCGTCTTCTCCCAACTCCTCCTCCTCTTCCTCCATCACCTCTTCGTCCTCCTCTCCGTCTCCGTCCTGGTCGTTATCTAGCAAGTCCTCCTCCTCCTCCTCCTCTTCCTCCTCGTCCTCCTCAGCCACCTCCTCCTCCTCCTCGTCCTCCTCTACCACAGATGGCCTGGTTTCCTCTTGCTGCTCCGCTGGCTCTGGCTCCCGCACCATACTGAGAGAGACGGGGGGATGGATAGAAAAAGCAGGAGAGGGAGGGAAAGAAAGGAGTGATGTGGGGCGGGGGGAAAGATGAAGGCCAGAGAGGGACAGAGTATAGAGACATATGGAGGGAACAAGGGCAAAAGGTGACAGAGAAAGAGGGATGATGAAACGAGGAAGACAGGGGGGATGAATGAGAAGGAGGAAAGGACAGAAACTCTATTACAACTAGCCAGCGGTTTGCTTTCAAGGAGAGAAATTCTACCCTTATGGCAATGTTCAAAATGTGGCAGTATCTATGATCATCTGAGAGTTGATGTATTACACTGCTGCGGCCTTGCCCTCATTTATCTGTGTGTGTGTGTGTGTGTGTATACCTGTTATCAGAGTAGTCGGTCTCCGCTCCACCCCACCAGACATCAGAATCGTCAGCATCCTGCTCGGTGCTGTCGGCGTCACGCTCCGCCTCCGCGGGACAGCACACAAACTCCACCCCTCGGAAACGGTCGATGCCGCACGGCAACAGCATCCCGTAGTCGTGGAGATTCATGGTGCGGTCTCCACAAGACTAAAGAATTAAAAAGACAGATGAGAAAAATAGATCAGTACCTATTCCTGGTGGTCATTTAAGTAGTGTGAGTGTGTGTTTGAGTGTACTCACCTCCTTGGCAACAGTGTGCCAGTGCAGGTGGCTCTCACACTGGTCCATGCGCTCCTGATGCAGGAACTTGCATTTGTCAGGAACGAGCAGGGCGTCACTCACAAACTCTCCCACTGCAACGCAGACAATATCCATATTTATATATAATTCATACACAACGGGCAGCTTCAGCTCAGCCTTTTGACTAACTAAAGACACATTTCAAACAGCACTGATAACTCCCATATAGCACTGGTTGCTATGGTAACACTTGTAGTAACTGGAGCAAGACAGCCAATATCTCTTCAGTTGTGGATGTAGGCATCTCTGATCATTTCTGTGTCTTTTTTTTTTTTTACTGTCAGTGGATTTATACAACAGGATATTCCAGAACGAACTGTCAGGAAACGCTATCTTACTACTGAAGTGGCTGCAAATTTTATTGATCTCTTACACAACAATCCTGCAGACATTTTACCCTCCTCTTGTGATTTTATTGTAGATAGTTTTAACAGTAAACTAAGGTCAATCCTTGACACAGTGGCCCCCACTAAAACTGAAAAAGATCACTAACTGAACAGCAGAAAGAAAATGGAGAAAGAATAAATTAATGGTCAATGATTTACAATAAGGCAATTACAAGTGCAAGACAAGCACACTTCTCAAAATTGATAACCAACAACCTGAATAACCGGTTTCATTAACCCTGTTTTTATGAAGTCTAGCAGTATGTCTTCCAACTCTAAATGTGAAGAATTTGCAGTCCACTTCAAAGATAAAATAGACACTATTAGATCAAATTTATGTCAGTGTCAGCCTATGAATCTTAATACCCAGGAACCTTTGTTTTTATGCGAGGAAACACTGGAGAAATTTGTCCTAGTTGATGCAGAGATGCTTGGCAAAGTTATTTCTCAATTAAAACCTGCAACCTGCTTTTTAGATTCCATTACCACATCCTTTTTTAAAACCGTTTATAGCTTTTTTGATGAAGATTTACTCAACATTGTTAACTATTCTCTTCAGATGGGTTTTGTCCCTACTGATCTTAAGACCGCCATCATTAACCTCTTCTGAAGCAAAACAATTTAGATCCCTCACTTCTTATTAACTACAGACCAGTATCCAATTTGCCATTTTTAAGTAAAATTTTAGAGAAGCTTGTTTTTAATCAGTTAAATGAAGGTTTTCAGGCCAATCATAGCACTGACACAGCACTTATCAAGTTTGTAAATGACCTCAGGTCCAATATGGATATGAAAATACTTTCTGTATTAGTTATTAACTTAATTACTTGGCTTAAGCGCAGCCTTTGATATAGTAGATCACTTGATTCTTTTAGGTAGACTTCACAGTCTGACTGGCCTTTCTGGTACTGTTTTTAAATTGGTTCAAATCTTTTCTTACCGATAGAGAATTGTTTTAAGCATGGATGAATGTTAACCTCAAAGCTATAAAATGAATTGTGGTGTTCCCCAAGGTTCAATTTTAGGTCCTACACTTTTTAACCTTTACATGCAGCCACTTGGAAACATCATCAGGAGGCACAGCATCCATTTTCATAGCTATGCTGAACACAAACAGCTTTACACTACCATGTCTCCTGATGACTCCAACAGATGCCCTTCTGAACTGTTTTTTAGATATCAAGTCATGGATGGCAGAGAATTTTCTACAGCTCAACCAGGACGAAACTGAAGTCTTAGTTACTGGTACTGAAGCTCTGAGAGACAAACTCTGCAAAACTGCAAACACTGGCATTAAACCCCTGTCCAAGTAAAAAACCAAGGAGCTATCATTGATTAGGATCTTAGTTTTGAACCTCACATTAGAAACATAACTACAAATGCATTTTATCATCAGAAGAACATCACCAGAGTGTGTCCATTTTTCTCTCAAGCTGATACAGAGACACTAATGCACGCTTTTATTACCTGCAGAATAGACTACTATAATGCTCCACTTTCTTGTCTCCCTAAAAAGAATATAGCACAATTACTTCAAAACTCAGATGCATGTGTATTGACTAGGACCAGATAGAGAGCACATATTACACCAATTTCTACCTGTTTGCTTCAGAATTGATTTTAGGATCCTTTTATTTTTTTTATAGAGCTCTTAATGGTCTTGGTCCTACCTATTTGTCAGATCTGCTTTTAGCCTATGAACCCTCTAAAACCCTCAGGTCTTCTGGTAGTGGCCTTGTAATGATCCCTGATCAGAACAAAAACCCAGGCATCCTTTTATTATTATGGTACATGTCTATGGAACAGCCTGAAGACCTGAGGGCCACGGAGAATGTTGATATTTTTAAAAGTAAACTCAAGACCTACCCTTTTAGTCTGGGTTTTAATTGAAATGTATATATTTGTCTATTTATTAATTATTATATTAAGTATTTTAGTCTGTTTTACTTATTGGTATATCCTTTTATTTTTTTATTTTCAGGATTGTTTTCCTTTTAATATCCTACCTTTTATTTCTGGTTTTATTTACTTCAATACTTCTCATCTCTTAGTATTTTATTATTTTATCTTGTGCTCTTGACTTTTCATTTACTTTTTATCTACTTTTTGGAGTTTTTATTTTTTTTTATTTTAATTTTTTTCATACCTCGCTTTTCTATCATTACCTTTTTTGCTACTTCGAGTTTTTATCTATATTCCATTCAATTCAGTTTTTTTTATATAGCACCAAATCACAACAAAAGTCATCTCAGGGCGCTTTTCACATAGAGCAGGTCTAGACTGTACTCTTTAGTATCTAATCCTGTACCTTCCTCAATGCATATTGATGAGATGTATGATAGTGTTTCCTCCGTTCCTGTTTTTATTGAGTGCTGTTATTATTGAGTGCTTTATTAATTACAGTCATTTATTGTTTTGTGTGTGGATGGGGGGTGGGGGGTTATTGTTTTATTGTGTGAAGCACTTTCTGTTACATTTTGTCTGTATGAAAAGTGCTATAAAAATAAAATCTGACTGATTGAAGACAGTGACCTTTTCTTTGTTTCTCCTGCTTTAAATGAACACTTCTTTCTTTCTAATAATATATTCTCACAAGCACTGAAAACTGTGAGTCAGTCAGTCAAACACTCCTTTTAAACATATACTGGACTCACCCAGGCAGCGGTACGGCACCACAATGTGCATGTGACTGCGACACTGCTTGCGCCCCTTCTTGCACCAGTTCTGGATGCTGACTGGCTGGTTGGCCTCCACCACATTGGTTATCTGGAGCTCTGGGTACACCTACACACACAGGATTATATATTATAATGGCGTAATTGCTGCACAAAGCTGAAAGTAGAATGGGTGCTCCTCTTCTCATGAACGCTGATGATTCAAACCAAAATTATCTGGTTTATGAACTGATTTTGAGCACATATTCAACAATAGAAACTACAAAAGCACAACTCATGCACTTCCAATTTCTACTCCTACAATGTCCAGTTTATGATCACTCTCTTCCTCTTGTTGTACACTCTTACAGTTGCTTCATACAGTATTTTTTTGTAATGTAGTGTTTGTTGACTTTGTTGGGCAGTCAGTCAGTCATTCAACATAAAGGGACATGGGACATAAAAGAGAAACTCAACAGAGTTTCAACAGAGAAACTAAAAAGTGTATTGGTCATTGCTTAGTAGGATGTATACAATATCTTCTGAACAGCTGATGATGTTTCATCTAGACTTCTGCTAGCATATAGCAAAGCTTTACTTCAGGGGCAGTTAATCAGCAGTTTCTCAGACTGGAATGAACTCTGACCACTGACTCTGACGTCACCCTTAGTCTTCCTGATCTTGTTTAGCCCTAATGGGAGTCAGAGATGATCAATCTCTGAGTCTTTAGCAACATATTCTACTCCCTTGCTTCTGGAAATTTAGAACAAGCATCCTTGTTTTCCTCTGTATTTTGATCTTAACGTTGTTGCAGTGCTCCTTGATGTGATTTCTGCTTGGCAGACTCAGCTATGTTTACCTCTATGTTCCCCTCAGCCATGCATGACATCTGCTTCTGCACAATATTCTGAGCTGACTTGTCATCCCTCTCTGAATACCTCTCCCCTCATTCTTTTTCATGACACCTCCTCCTCCATTCCTTTCCTCTCCCTAGGCAGAGGAAATTATATACTTCCACAACCTTCTTGGTTCCGTGTTGCACTCGCCTTTGCCAAGTCAGCTCTCCCGTTCAGCTTTGAGGAGGACATTTCTCAGTCTCTTCAGTTTTCCTTTTGATATTTGAAGTTAGTTTAAAATGCTGTATTTAAAGCTGGAGCCTAAAACTGATTTGGTAAGCATTTGTTTGTTATCACTGGATGTTATCAGTGATAACAATCGAAAGATGAACTCATATATTTGAGCCTGTAGTACATGCTTTTCAGAGAAATCTAATTATGCATCACCTCCTCTTATCAGACAACTTCCTTTTATCATTTCTTTCTTACACAGTGCATTTACACAGTGATAACCTACACTGTTGGAAAATTCCTCAAAGAAATATGGTTTTGTGGTTGGGGAAGACTGCAGTTGCTGAAAAACCACATTTTCAATCAATTTATGGCAATCAACAGCCATGTGTCTTGTAGAAACGTTTGCTCAAAAATTTGTTTGGGCTAAACAAGAACAGAAATGTTGTCACAGTGTTGCATGTACGCATTTGGCTTGGCTAGGTTCACATTGCCTAATTATAAGCCAACTAGAGCTCATGAAGAAAAGTCACATGGACTTAAGCAGCTTGTTTACTGTACAGAGTTTTGGCACTCTGTCATCTGGCCAAACTGGGGATTTTGGTGAAGAAAAACAAATCTGCTTGCAGATTCTGTAACCTGATGGACCTTTTCTGTGCTTTTATATTCTCACATAACAGCAAAAACAAATACTTCTGCCTCCTAGAACACATAGTGATTTGTGTTTGGGCTAGTTCACTGTAATTGGCTCAGAATGTAAAAGAAGCCACATTTTTCTTGGACTCAACTCAAATCTTCAGACATTTTTTGGTACCACCTAAATTTGAAGACTGTTCTCACTTGCTCTAACATACCAATATAAAATTGCAAATCCTCTAGAAAATGCAGAAACCAATCCAACATTGCTTGGTAAAGTTACTGCACTGCTACCTGCTCAATTGCTGTAATTTGCGCTGAGACTGTCAATTTAATAGCTAAAATGGAAATTATTCGACCCAAAAATCCAACTAAAATGTCACAAGTATAAAAAATTTATCATCCAGGCTTAGCGCTCACTCAGAACAAAATAAACATTGGGTAATTGCAGTTGAAGTATTCAATATATCACAGCATACATAGCCAAATGAGAGCTATTTTCAAGCCATGACTGGTACTGAAAATGATGATGAAACTGGGTCAACTCCCTCTGCTACTAAAACACAAGAAACTGAATTTTGCACTATTATTAATTCTCCCAAACTGTCCTGACATTCAATATCTATATTCCCCACCTTCTCTACAGCCCTTCAGGCTGAAATTATTTACTATAATACATACAATAAAGATTCATATCAGCTTTAAGGGGTTGATTATATAATCATGTAATATCAGACTTAGTTCAAGAGTTTATTTCCCCTGCGGAAATAAACTGTTGAACATATAGAACAGAAGGTGAGCACTTTCTTCTCTCTCTATCACACAAACACACACACACACAGCACCCTTTACCTCCTGGCAGTACTGCAGGATGCCCTCCTTGGTGCCGATGCAGCTCTTGGTGCCCGAGGGGTCCGGCTCCCACTTGCCGCTCTGCACGTTGATGTGCATGTTGAGTTTACCGCAAAACATGGCCACCTGGGGTTCTGCCAACAGACCCATCGAAACATCTGTAGGCACCTAGAGGTGTTGAGAGACAAGACGAGAGATTTAATGAGATATACCACTCATGTTAAACTCCTTGAGCACTTGAGCGCTGAAAAATGCAAGACGGATGCAATTAAATTTTATTACTCAGATAGAGGGGGGGGGCCAGGAGAGGAGAGGTGATTAGTGTTAGATGAAAAGTAAGAGGAGGTGAGCTGGTTTAAGATGACAGGAGTGGCGAGAGATGAGGGTGAAAAGAGGTGGGAGAAGTATCTAACGGAAGATGGAAATAAGAAGAGGAAAACCAAAACATGCCTCTGTTCATATTTGCTATGAGGTGTTTTCAAATGTGCAAAACATCTTGCTGAAAAATGTTGAAAAACAAAGTGAAATGACTGCAAAAAACCAAGTTATGGACATTGAAAATCATTAGCTTCAGAGGAATAAATTGCCTCAGACATCAGGCCTGGAGCAAACCAATACACCCTCTACTGTCTATGATGTTCGTCCACAAGCACATACACCCACTCAACTGCCCTGTGTTATACCATTTATGGGAATAGTATACATCTCTGGGCCCATGCAGACTTTTTTCATACTTTTCCAGGACGCTATGGTGTTTATATAACCCTAAGTTGATTCGTTTTCGGCTCATTTCTCTCTGTTAGTGCAGCACATAGTGAGTACAACAGCAGGTTGGTTGCAGGCAAGGGGAGTGTGTGTGAACAAATGTGTGTGTGTGTGTGTGTGAAAGTGAAATTCTGCCTTTGGCATGAATGTATTAATTTTTGTGTTAATTTATGCTCCTGTGTGTTGATTTGTGCCTTTGCGTGTGTGTTTTTGTGCGTATGCCATTGCTGTCTGCCTGCATAAGGAGGTTTTGTGTTGACGTTCCCTTAGGAGAGGAGGTGCAGACAAACCACTGAATGTCTGCATTGTACTGGCAAATGAGCTAGAACAAAATGGGGGGGAATACTGGGGAAAAAAGAGAAGGAGACAGAGGGAGGGAGGAGAGGGACTGTTGCCATTGTGCGCTCCCTAATCTTGTTAATGGTTTTGAAGGCCCTGGCAGGCAAACAAATGTTGTTTTGTGAGATGGATAGCATATTTCTTTCCTCCAGACTTGATTCTCTCCAAGCAGCCAGAGGCAAAAAGTCCTCTTCCAATATGAGCTGTCGGGGGCCATCAGTTTGAATTAAATTTGAAGCTGAAAACTGAAATCTTTGGATCAATTTAGTGGCCATGTATCTGGTTGAGATGAACTCAATCTGCTTTCATTATATCCATTTACACACATTGACTGTATTTACACACTTGGCAGAGGAAGAAGATGGCGCTCTGTAGAACTGTTAGTACCTTGTCTGTTTTCACCTGATTCTGTCCTGAGAGGTCTGTCTAAGCCAAACAGAAAGCTTTCCAACTACACGTACACACGAGGTGAATGCAAAAATGTCAACACCTGTACAATTCATCACAATCCATTGCTATTGCACAGCGAAAGCTGAAGCTCATAATGTTCCGTTATGAGGCTGTGGCATATGAAATCACATCAGGCATTTTTTTTGACAGGGTGTTTTGGATTATATTTTCCAGGTGCACCTAATATGAAACGGTGGGGGTTGTTCTAGGGTGTGAGGGGAGCAAAATATTAATAAGATTCACAAACACAGAATTATTACAGGACTGTTGTGTTGGATTGCATTATTATACTCTGCAGGTACTTCTGACACTATCCTTAACTTCTAGATTTACACCTAAGCTATTAAACCTGGCAAGTAGACATCATGCTGCATTTTGGGTAATAACTGACCTACCTAATACTTATCTACTATCTATCTTTAAACGGTGTGTACGAGTTTGTATGCAGGCTTTAATTACTCATTAAATTATACTTTAAAAGACATTGCGGATTGAACCCTACTATGAGTATAATTTGATTTATGCTACAATCATTAGGTACTGGTCATGGAGCACTGGAGCAAATTATCTACTGGGGATACCTGTATCACATTAACTCTGAACTAAATCATTATCACTCACTTTAGCATTTGACTGTCGTTTGTGGTGATTAACCTCCATAAAGGATAATTCTAAGAGTCACATGATTTCTGCTTCTTTATGAATAAAGGAGGCGGTGAGGAGGAGGAGTAATGAGTTCTTGGAGGTTCAACCATTTTTACTGCAGTCAAATGGGGGTAAAAACAGCACACGCTTACACACACACACAGATCAGGTTACACTTCCACGGGTCAAATATGCGCCTACAAAGTTCACAGCCTTCACAGGCCGACACAACAGGCTGCGAGCTGTAGTATCACGGAAATCAGTAAATCCCACACACACACACACACACACAGACACACAGATTTGTGTAAAATCCTTTCCTGCCCCCAGCCATCCTCAGCTCCAACACATGGCAACTTAACACTGTTGACCATCAGTCTTGACACCGAACCATCTGCACCACACAGGGTTATTTAGGGGACTGTTGCTCGATTCCCACACTACCATCTGTGAGTGAGCAGCGCTAACGGGGGATAGATCAAATCCCATCTTGCTCATTAATAGTAAAACTCAGGGCAAAACTGAGAGCTGAAAAGTTTTCAAATAATCTTTAAAAAGTAGTTTGCATGTGCTATCTTTTAATTAGCTCACTTTCTCAGTGCCTGGTTTTCATTTTGACCTTATCTGTCCACCCTCTGGCCCCTCCCTGTCCCTTAATCGAAGAGATAAACCAACTTCCCCTTTGCTTGAGGCACAGGTAGGCAAATCTGTGCCAACTGCTCGCTGACATTCAAATTCTTTGTCATCCTCTTTTGGCTGGCAAATCACAACCCTGCCAATCGCTCCCTCTTCACTTTTCTGCCTCTCAACCGATCTACTGCTATCACTTCACCGCTCTGTCTTCTGCTGAAGGAGGAGGAGGACGAGTGGGGGTAGGCCAAGCCTTCGTTGGAAGCTTATAAATCAGAGTCCCAGGATGATGGCGAAGGCAGGAGCGGGAGGAGAAAGTAAGAGAAGGGACAATAACCACAATGGCGAGAGACGGGGAGAGATTGGAGGACAGATGAATTGGACAATAAGCCTTCGGGCTTGAGCAGAAGGTCAAGCACTCTGTAAAACAGAAAGCATGTGGGCATGGAGGGCCATAGACGGAGAGGGAGGCTGGACAAAATCAGGGTTTAACAGAGAAAAGATGAGAAATCCCAGCGTCAGAAAGAGGTAGTTTAGAGAGAAAGGCTGTCTGTGTCTTCTGTCAGTGTAGTTCAATGTCAGTTACGTCACAATTTTGAAAGATCCTGACCACACCTGACAAATTCTGTTGGCCTGTGTACAGAAATAATCACTACACTTCTCTACATCACATCTTCCAATGAGTAGAGAAATAAGGCACTTTACACAATCTGCGTTTTGCAGACTTCTCTCTGACAACGCTGCAAAGCTAGAATCTACTCTGGGCGAGCAACAGATAGAAAGCCAGACTGACACATCAGCAGCATAGTGTTAGACAAATGTTATAGAAGAGACACCAGACTACTCTCCTTTGCTGTTATTTTCTGTCTTTATCCTATCTTAGTTCTGATTCACAGTCCAGCCAGTCTGCCAGCCGGTCATCCTGCAGGGAAGGGAGGGGAGGGAGCATTAATCTGGGTACTGAGGATTAGGACAGCAGCCTGGTCAGGAGAAATATCCCCCTTTGGTCTCAATCTGGCATGATAGCCATCACCGTAACAACAGGGAATAAGCCAGGGGAAAGGAGGTTGATGTGATATGAGATTGACCCCAAGAAGATAGATCAATTAAAGTCAGCAGAAAACACCGGTCACATATTGCTAGGCATGCTACTTCTAACAGAAATTACAAGTGATGCAATTAAAGCAATGATCCATCAAAATGTTTCCCAGCTTCTGGCTGCTTTTATTAATCACACTAGCTGATGAAAGACCTCTTGAGTGTGACAAAAATGAGAGTACGAGATCAAAATGTTACCCATAACAATTTACACAATTAAGGGAACTGTGGGCAGAGAACAGTTTATGACTGGGGTTTCTGTGAATGATTTGCAGAAATCAGGCAGTGTTGTGTGCAAAGTCAAGTCAGTCATGGAAAGAAAATATAGACTAAGCTTACTGGGCCTGCTGACCCACATGGAACCACAAAATTAAGTTGCACATAGTCCAATGTCCAAGTTGTTGAAGCCTAGCATGCGATGTTGGGTTTATGATCTAAAAAAAAGGTTCAACATCACCGTAATAATTTGAGGATGAAATGGAATTCATTTTACAGCACAGGAGTTAGATGAAAGAAAGAAAAACACTAAAAAAACAAACAACAATTTAATAATGTAATGCAATAACATACAAGTTTGTAGTAGTAAAGCGATTAAAGTGAGATTATTTGCTGCTCCAATTTGATAAAGTGGTTTTGCTAACCCAAGGAGGTTTATGATGAGGATGACAATCTCACTGCGGCAGCTCACATGGACCATCCGCACACACGTGTGTAAATGTGTGTGTGTGTGAGATTTTTGTTACACCGTAATTCAAATCACAGTTCCCATCTCAGACAGGTGACCTGTTTCCACAGCTGGAAACCATGACCCAAATCACATCCAGGCAAACCTTAGACACATGCAACGTGATCTTTGCTTCATCATCGTGTTTCTGATATTTATAGCTTCTGCCTTAAAGGATAATTTCAAACAAACAAACAAAGCCAGAAAAAAAACTCTTATAGTCTCATATTTGGCTTTATGTCCCTCCTCAATTGATGAGCTCTCCTGTGACTCCTTTTTGTGTGGGATTTTGTCTGAAATCATAACTCTTCATCCCCTTTATGTAAATTGCCTAACCATTCCCATCTGAATATCATTGTGTAAAAAGGGACTTTCATAAAATGTGCTGATATGCATGAGCGAACCCACTTATGGCTGGTGCATTCACAGATGTGATCAGCAACACTAAAAAACAGAAGAAAAAAAAAGAAGGAGACGGTTTATTATCCATTACATGTAGATGAGGGTTGTCAGAAAAAGAAATATTGCATCACATGCACACGAACTGCACATAAATCCATTCTTACTCACATACGCCGTGTATATTCTCACTCAGACAGAGGCTGAGGAGCATTTTAATGTATTCCAGTGCACGCTAAGCATACACACCCACACACATATGCAATCTTTGAAGTGTCCCCGTGGGTGCTGGTCCTGCGGTGCTATTAATTGTACAGTCTTATCTGAGTGGCCCAGGCCTGCCAGGAGGAGATGGGTGAAGGTGGTGGGGGGGGGGGATGGAAGGGAGGGTGTTTTAGATCAGCTCTCATCCCAGGGGGGAGACTCCCTGGAGAGTAAGATGTGTCGCAGGAGCTTTACACACACACACACATACACACACACACTCTGACACACATGTAGGCATTTTTTTTCTACGTCCAAACAAGCTATTACCAGACAAGACATGGCTTTCTTGTCCAGGCTGGGACATACTGTACCACACACACACACACATACACACAAGATAACTGGTGAGTGTTAGACATGGTTTACAATGGCTCAGATACACAATCACTGCGTAGAAGACAAAGAAAAGGAATCTCTTGCATGTGGCCGTCTAACACATTGCAAATAAGGACTTAATTGTGTTATCCTTCATAGGCTTTAAACATTTATGAGTGAGATAATGTGTTATGAGATACAATAAACTTATATTGCTTTTCTTATGGTCATTAATCAATCAATTGCGGCGGAATCGAGCAGAAGCTCGGCTGTCTGTGGGGTTGTTTAAAAGATGCATCACTGTGGGAATTTGTTTTTCTTAGCTTGGGAGGATATGTGACGGCTGAATTAGATAAGACTGGCGAGGTGACAGAGATACTCAATGCTCTCGCGCACAGCACGAGGAACGTGCACCCAGTACACACACACTCTCTATAATCACCTTGGTAAGCGACAGGCCTTGCTGTTACTTAAACCCCTCAGATCATCTTTGACCGGGCTTTAAGTGTGTGTGCAAGGCTATCCCACTCTGGTGTGTGTGTGTGTGTAATTCTATCTGCGCCTGATGTGTTTCACTGATTACAGGGAAGCCAGACCCTCTTCCCTTCCCTTCACACTCCCTGCCAGCCCTAAGTTCAATTACAGAGCAGACGTAAAACCAGGCAGAAGGCCTTTATCCAAAAAAAAAAAAAAAAGAAAAAACCTGGGGGCAAAACAGGGATGTGACAGAGAAAAAAAACTGGGTGTGAGGTGGGATTGATTGCCTGGCTCATCCTCTAAGCAGTGCTGCCAACATTTTAGAGAAGGGTAAAGTGAGGTGAATCAGGTTATGATGAAACCCCAGCACCTGGAGAAACGCAGACTGAATCGCATTATTTTCATTCAGGCATTGTTTAAAAAAATCAATCGAAGTCAGTCTGGGTTAAATATTGATCTCCTGACTTATTTGCTTCTAATGTCAAGCTGACACAATGAAATGTTTCCTCCAATCAAGACCCAGCTCGAGCACTTTTCAAATATGCTTATGTTGAAGATTTTTTCTCACATCTGGGATCAACCACATGCACATCTGCAATTCCTGATATGTTCTCTTCATGTGGATATCATGTCTTTTTTTCCAGAGCTCTCTCCAGCAGCATCTTCAAAAGTTTTCATTGAGTCTGTGAGGAGAATTTAAGTTTGTTTGAAGAATTATCTTCATTCATATTCAATGCGATTAAGCTTTGTCTCGGGGGGTTGCACGGGAATTAGCATCTCAGACAAATCTGTTTAAAATCTGATTAGAAGTGTGTAAGAAAAATAGTTCTGACTTCTGCCCACTTAATTTGTCTAGACGTGATGGAGGGACTCTTGGTTGCCTTAGTTATAATCACCATGGATACAGAGCCTGAACTCAACGCTGGGGAACGGCCTGTTATAACCTCCCTCTGTCATCGCTGTGGCAACCTGAAGGCAACACCATTATCCAAGTCACCGGGGAGAAGGAATTTCATCATCAGGTCAGTTTGCTTTTGTAAGGAAGCAGTTGTGTGTGTGTGTGTGCCTGCATCAGGCTTGGCGTGCATGCAGGTGTTTCCGTGTGCATAAAATGAACAGTGTAATAGTCGGTTCATTTGGACTGTTAAACTGGCTCTGACCTCACTGGTATCCACCTGGGAGTCACCCGGCAGTGGGCCGCCAGCATACACAGATGGAGCTCGATACACACACACACACAAACTGAGGATACACTCCTGAACTGTGGCTACTCAGATCAGAAATTATGCAAATCTGTTTGCAATCTCGCCCATAAATATTTTAATAGGGGCTGTTTTTGCCTACAGCTGAACGATACATCTATATTTTAGGTCATTAAATAACTGCATTTATGAACAAGGTGTCCACATGATGCTGATGTAAAATTCCACAGCTGTCCATGATTCAGTCACAGCCTTTACATGATATATGTGGAGTATCAATAATGAAGTAAATAATGTGTGAAAGAAAATATAATTTCCAACGACCATTTCTAAATCTTTCCCTACCTTGAACACATAAATATCCCATTAAAATCCTACTGTTTGACTGCATCCTTTTAGCATCACATAATGTCAGTTTTTCCTCAATGCACCATGTCACAAACCCCCCTAAAAAAAACCTACAGTACTCATCATGTTGGCCTCTTGGTATATCAACCCTACACTCACTCTTCCCTCTCCAATTATAACCCTGATGACTTGTTGGCCATCAGGAATCCACCAAAACATGTTTTTCACAACTCCTCTGAGTCAGAAACACATGCTGGAAAAACATAAAATGCATAACCGTCTTTTACATATTTTTTTCTAACGTGCTTATTAGTTTCAATTTCACATATCACAAACTGTGAAGCTCTGAAGCTAAGTGCAACACTTTTCTGTCCTTAGAAAACCAGACAGGATTTCATTTAAAAAATATTGAAAACAAAATCAAAACAACCAAAAGCCTCACAACTATATTTATAACTATAAAAAAATATTTCACAGCTGATTGTGAGTTGAAGTAATCCTCCATCAGTGTTGTTACTGGGTGTTGTCTGTGAATCAGGGCCCTGGGGTGCAGGTGGGTGTGTACATCCTGGAATCATCAACAGTGGTTAAGAGCACCGGGGACGACAGGTAAACCGGGAACACAGTCAGTATTTCCAAAAGGAAAACAATCACCAGTGCAAAAATATAACTAATTTATACTTTACTTTTCCACTTTGTCCTTTTTTTAATCATAAATACTAAAATTAATACATTGAAATTATAGAATTATTACTAATATCTGCTTAACAAGATGAGAAAACTCTATTTCTCAAATCCCAAATGGAAATTTAATTGACTTGGGGGTTTTCCTACAGAGCATACTGTCACTTCAAACATGAGGGATTTTCAACACAATAGCTTCCTATCGCACACGCACACACACTTGCCCAGCTTTGCATCACTCTTGCTGGCTGAACAAACACAGGAAGTCCGCCCCTATCATGGAGACCAAACAGGAAGCAGAATCCAGAAATAGAAGGACACCGTCAAGAATATCCATCCACTTTCTGACGCACATCTACATCTCACCCCTCTCTCATTTGCACCCACGCACACACACACACACACACACACACACACACACACAAAGAACTTGGCATTTCAAACAAGTGTTCCAATTTCACACTTGGCCTCCAGAGTGGACTTGTCATCTACAATTGATGGACGACTAGAAGAGGTAACTGGTTTAATAAGCCCTCTGAACTGTGAATCTCAAGCTGAAATTCAGTAACATACCGTCTGTATGACACAGCCTTTCAGAAAAATATGCACGGGTGAGAAACTGCTCTAGAGAAAAACGCTAAAAAGCAGCGAGAAAGGGAGGAATGGGTGAGAAGAAGGAATAACACACAAGCAGCCTAATTATAGTCCAAGTACCAGGCACCTGGGGAAGACTCCAGCGCTATGGCAACCCTGAACACCCAAGACTGTGAGTGGAGACATGGGAAGAGCGAAATGAGAGGAAGAGAGGATGAGATCATTTCTGTAAGTGGAGGAATATAACCTTCAAAAACAAGGACCCTCATGGGTATTTTCGTGTGTTAGTCCGAGTGTGCGGATTTAGAGAGGCAGGCGAACGACACAACTTCATCATTAACAAGAAACTTTCTCAAAAGATTTCCCATCTTTAAAATAATGAGTCAGCAACCTCTGCAGCAATCAAAGATGTACTGGGGCAAAGCGGTTTCTTAATGCCCATCCATTTAATGAAAAAAAGACATGTTGAAAAGTGTCTGGGGCTCTGCTGGAAATAAAAATATGAGAACGAAGAGGACTGGTAGAGGAGGGGAAAAAAAAAAAAGAGGGCACAGACACTCCATCTCCATTCCAGGAAATACTTTTATGGTTCATTTGGAAGAAGTGGTTCGTAGTGGTTATGATGAAAAGATTGCATTTGGGAACATCTTATGTTCTCGTGTTTGTCATATTAAACTGCTGACATGAAATAAAGAATTTTACATTGGATAAAAGTTGAATTTTCTTTTAACTTTAAATTCAGCTCATAGACTAAAAACGGAGCAAATATTTAATCTACTAACATTTCACTACATACTTCTCTTACTAACTGTTGTGTTTGCTGGCTAGTTTAAGTTTTTATTTTACTTTCTAAAGCTTTTCAACCTTTTGGCCAGGAACATCAAAAGCATCTGGTACATGTCTAGACTGAGCAAACATTTAGCATTAGAACGACTTCAGCCTTTTTTATTGAAAGCTGATACACGGAGAGAAAGGTGGGATGATAAACATCTCCCGGCTGGAATTAAAACTGGGATGGTTGAGATTATATGATATGCAACTAGCTACCAGGATGCATTTTAACCCATTTTACTGCATGCTTCTTTAGGACTGACGTGCCAAATGGGCTGTTTGCAGTATCGCTGCTCTGACTGAATTTGTGGAGCTATTTCGTATTACACCATAAATTGCACTCAGCCCAAAATGAATGTCAAAACGCTGCCAGGCAAAAAGGTGTGGGCAGGACCTCTCTCTCTCTTATAACTGAGAGCTCTGAGGTGAGGTGATGTTTCTTTGGTTCGTTACACAACTCCAGTCTCAGATCTGACAGGCCAACCAGCTGGATTGGCTGCATCAAGTCAACTACCTCCAAGTGCCGGGCGGGTCTGAGTCATGAGGTGTGATGACGAACACATACATGATATACTGTATTATCATGTACCGATCGCAGCGCCGTTAGTCACATGGGTGTGAGCATACACAGATCCATGATTAAAACTTGATTGTATTAGCCTCTGTGTTATTGTCACGAGTCAGTCACACACACACTATTGGGCATATACAACACACCGCAGCCTTGACTGTGACACATGGCACTTGTGTTGGAGATATGTGACTATAAAAGCGGTGCAACATGGATGCCTTGACACGAGATTGCAGGAACATGCTTCAGATGGAGCTTTAGTGTGTGTGCAGCTTCCTCGCCAACGTGCTCTTCGCTGTTGCTGAGTAATTGCGCAGGTCGGACTCGGGGCGTCTTGTTTCTCGCCTCATTATTCAGATTCTGTACCAACAGCTGCTTACTCAGCAGCAGCGAAATGAAGAGTGTGTCTTCATGGCGCACTGCTGATATTTACAGATGGAAATAACGGTCCGCTGGTGATGAATGGCGCTGCCTAGTGCGAGATTCGCTCTCATATAAAGAAGTTGGAGGGAGAATGCCATGTGCCTTGAAGACAATAAAGCGAGGGTAGTTTACATGTTTGACCTATCACAGCTAATTATGAGCAACAAATAAAGAAGTGGTGGTGAGCCAGAGGGAAAGAAGCCCTAATATTCTTTACACAAGATGCATTATTCACATTTTGTCTTAGTTTTATTACTGTGACCAGACCAGCTCAACTCAACAGAAACCCATGTAAAAGCCATCCTTTACAACTAGGTGACACTGGATCTGTCTGGCATTGGTTTGCTCTTCATGACAGCCTGAGAACTGGGCTCTTGATCTGATCCTCACACTGGCAAAACGCACTTCTTAAAACAGCTGCTGATGCACCTGCGAGCCCTGCTCAGTGGCCAGCATTTCCAGGTACACAAACTAAGAAACGTCCCCATCCAGACCTTCACCATAGATCTGGATGTTCTCTTCAGTCAACAGGTTGAGGTTCTCAAAGTTATTCTGATCCTATTAGATGCTTGTTGGATCTAATCAAACCTTCTGGCATTTATCTACAGTGTCTCATTCAGAGGTCAGGTTGCACTGCACAAAGCAGGCCTTTGAGATTAGCGCTGGCCTATTACCACCGAAATTAGCAGTGCTAAGATTCCTACCATGCTTTTGCAGGGGGAGGATGCTACCTTTAAACAGGAAAAACAGTGTTATGAACACACAAAGAAGGCTCAGGGCTGTCAAAAAGAGACAAAAAAGACAGGTGAGACTCAGAAGGGGCAAAAAACAAGGTGCAGGTAAAACCTCAATATCAGTGTTTGACATGAACAGCTAATTTACATGACTACCAGGGAAACCTGGTTGTCTGAGGTCTCATTAGGTGGACAGAAGAGATGTGTTGGACTGGCAGCTCCAAAAGACAGCGAGCACATCCCCGTTTCCAGGAACCATGACAACAGAAACAACAGTATCAAAAGGTCAGGAATTCTTTTCTCCAGGACAGAGAGAGGGGGATGCAGGGGGAACATTAATTGGGAGCGCTGCAGTGTCATTGTTGTTGTTGACACAACCAAGATGGAGAATGTGCACTGTTTGAAGGAATTTTTATGGTCGACTCTTTGCACCGCTGGTTGGGCGTGAGGGATTAAAAAAAAAAAAAAAGAAAATGAGAGAGAGGGGGGGAGAAAGAAAAGACGAAAACCAGGAAGTGCAGGAGACAAACTCATGTCTCATTATGAAGAGGACATCCAGCACTACTATATCATAACACAATATCCACTGTTAACTGAGATGAGGAAAGACAGGCACAGAGAGAGTATTTCAAACTTAATATTCAGGATGACTGGGAAGAACAAACCTGAAAACACTTTCACACAACGTACTTTACATGTCTGTTGCATATTTTTCTTAATTCTTGGGCTGCATGAATTGTTTGGTGAATAAAGCTGCAAAAAAGATATTGAAACATGACTATTACATGTTCTGACATCTTCAAATTGCTTGTTTTATCCAACAAACAATCCAAAGCCCAACGATATTCAATTGAAAAAAAAAAGAAATAAAGCAAATTCTCAGTATCAAAATTGTTTTTTTTTGTCAAATCACTTATCAATCAGTCAACCTATCATTTCAGCACTACAGTACTTGCACAGATAAATGGCCAAACGTAGATTATGTGACAATGTGTGCATCTAACTATTATTTTCATAATCGACATCAATAAGCGACATCTTGTTTTGTCTGACCAACACTCCAAAACCCAAAGATATTCAATTCGCTATCATAGAACACAATGAAAACCAGAAAGTATTCACATTTAAGAAGCTGGAGCCGCAGTATTTTGGCCTAAAAAAATATTTTAATGATCTAGACAGGCTTTGGTGTCTCAGATTTAGAGCATAAGCTTCTCTGTTAACTATTCAGTTCAACAACCAGAAAAAAACATCCTGAGATTGTGAAACATATTTATCCACTGGCATTAGCCTCAGCTGACCTTAATTAAGTGCAGCCATAAAACATGCTGAGTTTTGATGACGAGGTTTATTACTGTAAAAACTCTCACTCCACTTCTGCTTTTCTATCTACACTCATACTGAAAGCTCCGGGGTTAAACACAAAGTTCACACCCTCTCTATGGGAGTTGTCAAAAGGCATTCTGGAAAATGTAAATTACTCACTAAAAGTGGGAGCATAAAGGCGAAGGAGTCAAAAATGGGTACAATAAAAAAAGTAAAAGAAGAAAATAGAAAGCAAGAGGAGACATATTAGCGTTGGGTGCATTTCTCCTTCAAAGGATTGAAACTGCAGCGTGAGCAGCCGAGAAGGTGCCAGAGAGAAACCCTGGCAGTGCCAACAGGCATAATGGCATTAAGGCTCACTAATAAGGGGAGAAGGCTGGTCCGCCCCGGGCTGAAAGACTGCAGTATGCACACAAACAGACTGCCTGCACCCATCCAACAGCCATTTCCCAAGGATTTTCAGATACACAAAGGCTGGCATCCAACTCCCACGCTCCACACCGCGGCCTCCGTGTACAGGGCGGGCCCGTCAGGAAAAGCAGCTTCCTTGAGCTGTGTGTTTAGAGGTGTGTGTGTGTGTATATATGTGTGTGTTTGTGTGGGGTTATTAACAAGCCCTAACAAGATCAAAAACTTGCTATATCTCATTTTTGAGTGAGGTTTAATCTTGCTAAGATTACTCCTGAAATCTTAAACAACTTCTTCCAACTGCATTTTATCGCCTCTGCCTTTGATGTTTATAATGTAAATACAGGACTCAAAGGGTAAAGATTGTCTTAAGTAACATTTAAGCAAAGGATTATGAACAAAGCAACTGCTTTGCTTGATGAGCAGGCCAAACTATTCATTCCAAGCACACTGATTATAGGCTATGTGCAGGAAAGGAAAGAAAAAAGAAAAAGCTGACCAGAAACGGCGAGCAAGAGAGTTTAACAGCCATTGTTGGGCACAATCAGTCCATTACAGGTAATATATTTATCACCAATATAGGCTTTCATTGCTAGAACCAAAGATCCCACAGAAAACATTCAACTGCAGCTGCTCCTCAAACACTATTGCAGGTCTTATCTGAAACAATGAGGCTACTGGTGGTTACATGAATGTGTAATTTCCCTCACAACAAGGCCACACTGCAAATAATGTCCGACTTGACTCGATTCACATCTTGATTTCAGATCACTCATTAGAAAAACGGTGGAAATTTACCAGTTGGGGAAACCCAAGTGTTAGTTAATAATTTGCTTAAAAACGGGGAAGTAAAGCATTTGTGAGAGTATGAGGAAAATTCTATTATTGACAATGATGAAATGACTGAATTTAAGTACATAACTACGAATTTTAACATTTGAGTGAGTCACTAGTACAAGATCAAGTAAATGATATTAAAAATACACTCAGTGGCCACGTTATTAGATACACCTGCACAATCTGTTGCAATTCAATACAACAGCCCTGCCATAAATTCAACCTTCACAGGGTGTTCAGTTTTTACTGACATTGTTGGAAACGTGTAAATTCGATAATGCTCATTAATGATGTAACAGTTCAAGGTGGTGTTGTACTCGACTACATTTACATACATGAGGGGGTTTGAATATAACAACCACTTCAATACAATGCAGTCCATTACAGCTCCATCACTAGCTATAACCTCAGTGCTAAAAACATAAGTGAGTTAACACACATGTGTCAACAAAAACAGAACTTTACAGGCATCATAAAAGTAGACTTTATGGCACAACAGTTGTATTAGATTGCATTAAATCAGTTCTCACAGTGGGGTCTGGGAACCCCCAGGGGTCCTTGAGGGAGTTCCAGGGGGGTCCCCAGCAAAAAGGGAATAATTTATTTTCACTATAACTCCATCCATAAGTAGCACAATGACAGAATGTGTGACTATTTTGGTCATGGGTTTCATACAAGTTCTATGGTAAAACATCTAAAATCTTATCAGATGGGGGACCCTGGGAGAAATTCTTATCAAATGGGGCACACGTGGTCTAATTTGTGTCAGTTTAGGAATCCTTGACGCGAAAAAGTTTGAAAACCACTGCATTAGATTGTACAGGTGTACCCAATAAAGTGGTCACTGACTGTAGATATTTTTTGCAGTGTATTTTCCACAAAGCGACATTCTTGGCGAAGACGCTTGAAAAATGGACGGGTAGTGATTTATGTGTCCATCACAGACATTAATAAGGAATAACACATATGTACGAAGTAACTATTATCAAACAAAACTCAACTGTGGACTAGAGAAAAAAGGACCTGAAAGGCAACAATGATAGCCAAAGCTCCTGTTGGCTTCCCAGTTTCCCGACCCTCGATAAATGCTGCAGTGCACCGCCGCCATCTTACTTCTCTATTCTCTCCCATCTGACTGAAATATGTGGCAGTGTTGCTGCTGCTGCTTTTTCCGATACTGTTATTTTCACGGGTTAATTTGGTTTGTGTAAATAGAAATCTGGCATCGACTCTTCATCGTTGACAGAACAAAAAAAAAAACCTTGTTGAGCTTATTTTCATCCCCAAACACGCCCACTCCCATAAAATTAGCCCTCGGGATATGAAAACTGAGACTTTTCATTTATTCACTGTAATGAATTTAACAAGATTCAATTAGTCCTAATGTGGTTTTATAGCAGCAGCGTTCACAACCAACCACGCAGTATTGTAAAGGGTAAATAATGTGTTATGCAAGTTGTATAACATTTTGAATTAGAGGGAAAAAGGCAAGTTACTCCTCTGTTTTACACAAAGAAAAGGGAAATATTATGGGTGCAGCTTTACATCTTGGGTGTCGGATATTCTCTCTATTGTCACATAGTCTCAATAAATCAGTTACCACAGGCTGAGAGGGAGACTTTGCCTGAGAGAATACATCAATTAAATACGTCTTTTTGTCTAAATCCCTTGCTTTTCGGGGAGGTAAGATACAAAGGAAGTCTTAAATGCGAATACAATTCACCCCTGCTTGTTACATTATGTTATATTACACCGTTAGTCGTCTCTGGTTTAGAAAAATCGAGTTTTCCCAATCACTGTCAAGCTAGCCAGACTTTAAAGAGACATTTCCTGTTACAACCTGCAATGTAGAAGCACAAGCAAACTAGCTACTATGTACTGTTTCATTAGCGACAGTTTGTAAAGATAAGATGTGATAGTTAAAACGAGAGGAAATATTTAATCAATATAACACTTGTGTTATTGTGTTTATAGACCAACAAGACGTTTCCCAAATACAATTTAGGTCTCAACTCTGAAGACGCAACGGCTCAGCTTCCGGTCTTGTTGTAGCTAACTCGAGCTAGCTTGACGCAGATGACAGCAACAATATGGTGGAAAATACTACAAATTCTCGCTCAAAAAAACGGATTTTCCTTACCTCGGCAGCCAGAGCCGACGCCGCTACAGCTAGCAGCAGTAAAGCTACTCGGTCCCCCATGTCGCTGCGCTGACACAACGCTCCTAAAGGCAGCGTTTCACCGGGCGGTTCAACGTTTGTGTCGGGTGAGAAACTGAGTGCGTTCAGCGCCGGTGACTCCCGTTGTCTGATGGTGAGCGAAACCGAGGCTGCACAGCTGCTCAGCGCCGGATCACCTGACCACAGCGGAGTGGGATTAACACACACACACACACACACACAGTCATGTTTCCATCACTTCAGAGGACATTACATTGACTTCATTTCCATGAAGACTTATCCTAACATTAACTATTACCACATGCCTAACCTTAACATAATCTTAAACTAACGTTAATTTTAAACCAAGTCTTGACTCTAAAATTAATGATTTACATTAAGGTGACTTGCTTTTTGTCCCCATAAGGTAGGCGAGTTCCCACAACATGACTGTGTAAATAAATTTACATCCTCACAACATGAGGAATATCTGGACCACACACACACACACACACACACACACACACAGACACAGACACACACATCAGGTCATGGTCACTTTTGGGGACACTACATAGACTTACATTCATTTCTTGGAGACTTACCCTAACCCTAACCTTAACCACTGAACCAAAAATCAGCTTTTTCCCAATTAGGGACACGACTTTTGTCCCCAATTGGGCAAGCCATCCCCAATTAACTTATCTTAAATTTGAAATTTGCCCCCAAAAGTAGCCTATGACAGACATGCACACAAACACTCACTATCTCTCTGCCACACATGCATTCCTGTTATTATGCACAAAACACATTCGCGCACATTGTTGACAATTCATATAAATAAAATAGACTTTAAACATTTATGTTCATACTTTTAAAAAAAGTCACTTTTTAATCACATCTTTAATTTACAACACAGCCACTGAAACAGCAAGGAAAAAGCACTTAAAATCATTTACCTGACACATTAATGGTTATATCCCTTCCATCATTCACAGGTCATCCATCGCATGAATCAATAACAGCACAGTGAGGTCATTTCACTTTTGCTTAAAAAACGTATAGCCTGCTGCTTGCAATTCACACAATGAATGCTTCACAATTATGATTCAAGATTAACATTTTTCAGTTTCAAAGAGAATCCACTCATCTGAACGTAATGTGACCCAAGTTCAGTTTTCACCCTCACATTGTTTCAAGTAAGGCAATAAAAGCCAGCTCATTACCAACAACCCAGTCCTTTCAAGTTTCCCGTGCCGTTCAGGTCAGCATTATTATGCATTATGTTCAAGTCTTTGTGTCTACACATGACAGGTCCAGACCTGACTTGTTTAAAACAGCTTTCATCCTCAACTCCAACCTCAGTCACATCAAATAAATCAAGTTATAAAAAAAAAAATGGGGTGAAAAAAGGCAACTTTCCATAAAAGCAGAGTCTACATTGTATCCTGGAAAGACTTCCCTCCTCCAGTGATGTGAGCCTTCCCCTCCGTGCTGACAAAAGTGGTCTTCACCTTTATCAAAGCGGCACGGTGCCTTTGATGTGCACAGCCGGGGACGGATAAAGATATTGGTTATTAGCAGGAAAAAAAAGTACCAGCCGCAGGCAAGTTAAGTCTATCCAAACGTGGACATATTAGGGAGTTCTTCAGCGTCCTGACCCACATCTTATTATTTATTTCCTCACCACTTGGTCCAGACTTGGCTTCTGAGCAGCATAAATGCAGTTACATTTACATCTTGCAAGAGCATAGCTAGGAATTCTGGCCTGCTTAACAATATTGCACCGGGCCACTTTTTTTTTTTTTTTTTTTTTGTTAAATATGAACATTTTTGTGGGCCCCTGAAAGCCTCAGTCTTTAACCCCAACAGCTGCAGCGCTGCTCTAGAGGCCTGAGGTGTCCAGCCACCAGGTCTGGAAAATCAGGCCATGAGACCGTCCTTTAAGCTGGCCAGCGGATGATCCGTGCAACACAGATTCATTTGCGTGTGCAGCCAGGGTAAGGAGGAGGGGGGGAGTAGTTGGCCGGCCGAGGCTGAGTCGGAGTGTAAGGCGGGGGGTGCAGGGAAGGAGGGTACATCTCGTAGTCGTAGGTGTATGGAGGTGGAGGACCTGGAGTACAAAAGAGAAATAAAGCAACATAAATTCACCAGATTGGTCAAACACATGTATTTATAATATAATAATGACAAACTTGACATGTTTTTTGCATGTTTAAAAGGTAAATGATGCCCTCTTAAACTCAGGATACCTGCCCCCATTTTAACAATGAGTTTGATGGGACAGTTCCGCCCTCTAGTGGCTGAACTGAGAGCTGCACTCTCTAGAGAAAGGGACTTGGACTAACAACTGAAGAAGGTCAAAAAAGTAGCTCTGTTGACCACAATACATGGGCCTCACCAGGGGGGACTTACATTATTCACTGAAACATCAAAGCAGCAGAGATGAAAGAAAAGATGAATGGAGTTAGTCAAGCCTCGCTCCAAACCGAAGGGTTACATCAGCACAACCTCACATTTATTACACCATTATTTTATAGCACACAGTGTAATAAGAGTGTTCTAGTAGGAGATTTAATTTTAAATAGGCCAAGTGCTGATCTGAAACTGCTGTGAATGCTCAGACAAGAGGTTTTGCGAGATGAGAAAAATGTGACTTAATCAATAATTTATACCTCTAAGGCACTGTTAATTAAATAAAACTAGTGAATAATATAAGCACCGATCACCAAGTAAATTATAAATCACACATATATGTCGAGTAAGTCTTCTTTGTGGCAGTGGAAAAAAAAAATAGGACAACAGAATCTCATACCCAAGAGTGTCAAGATAGAGAAAATAATTCATATCACCGCAGCTACATACATATCCACTCATATTGCACCGCTTTGTGTGTTTGAGCGTCATGTTTATGAAATATGATCATGAGCTGCAGGGCAGAGCGAAGAGTCCAGTGTAGCATGAAGGCGATACACTGAGGAGAATGAGACGTGATAAATAAATGATGAGCCCCAGAAAAAGAAACAGTATTCCAGTAGGGTTGGAGAGTGTCACAGTGTACATTTCTCTCTCATCTCTGATGTGCAGACAATGTACCTGCAAGTACAATGTAGAAACATTGTCGTTGTTTGAGCGGGAACAGAGTGTAACAGGAAAAAAAAATTGCTAAAGTAGGAGGTAAAAAGCAGGGAAATGAGGCATATTTATGAGCTTTTCAAAGGGTAGTTATGTATCAAAAGTGTCTGAACAGAGCTCAGGGTTAACCGGAGATGGTGGGAATCCTTTATATTCTGAAAGGAAACAGTTCTCTCTTTGTGCTACTAGTCAGAAATGGTGCTCAAGGCCAAGGTGGACCCCTTAACATACTGTATTACGCCAATTCATTTTTTTTTACATCTGCATTTTCTTTTCATTTCTTGTTGCCTGAGGAGAGGAGATGAGGTTTCACTTAATACATCAATAAGGGAGGGTTTCTTTTGGCTGGAGTGTATCCTTTAAAGTGTGTGTGTGTGTAAATACATTGCTACCAATTTCTAATGAGAAATACTTAATGAAAAAAGGTTTAAAAGTTATAACTTGAGCTTGAGTAATATTGATAAATGATAACGTAATGCTCAATAAATCTGTAATATGCAATTGTTTTGTTCCTTTGTGTGTATGCGTGTGTGTGTGTGTGTGTGTGTGTAGACCCACCTGGGTAGCCCTGGGTCACAGTGTTGATGTATGAGGTGCTGAACACGCCGACCCGGGCACCCCGACCATTCTTCATGCACATACACACGCACAGGAACAAGGCTGCCACCGCCCCCATGAGAAACACCACGCCGAAAACGATACCGGAGATGGCAGTGCCCCTGGAACACACACACATACACACACACAGATACTATGAGCCATCCAGTTAAGTGTGAGAGGGGGCAGCTGGTAGTGACTAATACTTCTAAATTGCTGCCATGGAGATGGACTGCAGCATCTGATGTAGATCAGCTGTGCGATGTGTGCGTGACTGTGTGAAGGAGTGCGTGTGCATTGGTGTGTGTGGTGTGTTCACTGCAGAGGAGTCTGTGAATTGGCAATATAAAAACAGAAAAATCACTCTAACAGGTTTGTTACGTCTTCATAGTCAGCATTAGTCAGCATGTCACATTTAGCCCTGTTTGTGTTCAAGAGCAGCAAATTCTGACTGTCATTCAAGGTTTTGTATTGAGAATAAAAATGCAAATATACAATTTTGCGACAAGAGACCCCACAAATACACAAAGAAAAACACAAAATCTTCTTAAAAAGGAAACAGGAGTCTGAGAACTAGGTGAAAGTGTTAAAGCAGTTGTGCTGAATAAATCAGGCAGAGGTCAAAGGTCAGATCCTCTGAAGAGTCTTCTGGCATGTTAAAAGACAGCTGGCGTCTGCATTAGCTGTTTTCGTTCATTTGAATCTCAGGGCTGGGTTATGCTAGAAAAGAATCGGTTTGTACGAAGTGCAAAAAAAAAAAAAAAAAGTGTTTATAGACATTCTGATTGGCCACACTCAAGTTTGGAGTGAAAAGCCAACAGTCATACAGAGATATTGTTTAACTATGGGGGATAACAGCGCATATTTTCAGAAAGTCTCTCCTGGAAAACAAAAATAGTTGTGCAATGAATTTAAAAAAAAGCGCTTGAGAGAGAAGTTCAAATCCTGTTTACTTTCACTCCTCCGCAGCCTGGCCATTCACAACGCCAAGTTGGTGTGAACGTTGGATTATTGGTTGTGTAAAGTAACAAAAATTGTCGGATTCAGCCTCCCTTTACTGCCAGTACCAGAACTGCACCCAAACCCATAGCTGTCAAGATGGATCTAAAAATGCTGTTTCCATGTCTACAATTTCTCTGAACTATTTGGTCATTTCCCTAAAAATTTAAAACATTCACAAGCAGAACTACAATCAGAGCTCTTCTTTCTCAGTTCAATGGCGGTGGACAAAAACAAAACTATTTGGTTAGAAGTGTGGCTGAATAGATTCTTACAAACAACTTAATTCCTGGGCAGCTGCATCAAAACTTCACAAAAAGCGTCCAACAGCAGAAAGTTGTCGATAACAACACCTGTTTTTACGTGATTGGCTATATTTAGACTCAAAAAAGTTGGACATTAAACTTCTGTAATGTAACTTCTGCCATATTTATGTAAGTTTTACTCTGTGATAATCATGTGCCAAGCATTTTCAAAAACACTACAGGACCAGTTTTCTCCAAAAAAAAAAGTGTATCTATGTGGTCTCAATTTGCTTGTTGTGTCTGTGCGTTAACTTACGAGAGGACGTCTCCCACGTAAGCGTAGTAGGAGCAGCAGAAAGGTGGTGATCCATCGCAGCAATACTCTATACAGCCTTCACACTGGGCCTCACTGCCTCCTGCAACACACATGCACACACTATTAAGAGGGATGTCACATTGTGAGGAGCCAAAAGTTTATAGCAATTCTTTAAGTGCTGGTAGGTAATTTTATACTTTAAGATAAAGCATTTCAAGAGTCTTTTAAAAAGGTTATAACGAAGCAAATTATGAGAAAGAAAAATCTATGACACTGTCGTAAGTGACCACTTAAAGTAAAAGACGCACTTCAAAGAAACTATTAAGTCAGGTCTTGTTATCTTGGAAACTTTTTAAACTTTTCCCTCAATTAAAAATTACTTGAACGCTATAAGGAAACCTTTTCATGAGCTAACCTCAAAGCACACAACCTCAACCAGCAGCCTCTATTTATACCTTCAAAGACATTTAAAAGCACCAAGACAGTCGATTTATTATGAGTTCAGAGGACTGAAGGAGCACTTATCTGTTTTAGAAAGCAATCAATACCTGTGGAGCTTCTGGGGAAAAGAAAATTTAAGAGGATCTCTGTAGTGAACTCAAACAGAGACCTTGGGTTTTGTTCCAATAAACCCAGCCACCTCTACTACTCTGTATTGCCACATGTAAGATTTTTAATATCAGTTAAATCAGGAGCCAAAATGCAACCGCAGTCACAGGAAGCTTTCTGAATCCTCCCAACTCTTTCCAGCAGGGCTAGCAACAGGCCTGAAGTGATCTCGTCATAGTTTTTCTAAAACAACGAATACAAATGAGTTCAAATGGGTGCTCTCCAATTACATATAATATATAATACAGACACAACATGGCAACAGGCAGCCGTTGCCATGCAATTGCTATGCAGCATTTAACCGAGTTAATAGGAGACATACTTAATTTATTTTTCCATGGCAGGGGTGGCTGAAGAAGCAAATCAGCCCACCTCACCGACTAACTGAATCAAACACTGTAGGCTGCAAGCTGGCTGAATCTGACAAGACAAATCTAGGAAAAAGCCTAAAAAGCAACATTTCCATAAGTTTGGACTGTGTTTAGTTGCCAGATTGTGTTGCTTTTACAAGCTTAATGGTATAATAGCTTTTTTTTTTAGTTAGTTAGTCTTTCAGGAGGATGCATCAAATATCCAAAGGGATTTGGGTGAAACTAGTGATTTCATTTGGGTAGTGATTGATTTGCGCATTCACATCATTTGACAATTGTCTTAAATATAAAGACTGATTCCAAATCAAAAGATCTTTACAGGGTCAACAAATCAGTTTTGTTAATTATTCATTGGAAGTACAAAGCAAGTGAAAACAGCTGTATAATGTCTTCTGTTGCTCTGGAGGAGTTTTGTCAAGTCTGAGAAAATAATGCTGATGTTGTCAGATTATCAGATTTATGGGCAGTGTAGGAGTTTGACCCATACTAGAGACTGAAAGTCAGGATATCTCAGCCTATGCTGCTGACATTTTGCCCACTCTTTTTAAAATTCACTTCCCTATGAGTTCCCCTACTTTAAGAAAGTGTATTACCAAATTTGCTGGAGTGCCCCTTTAATACCAATATGGAGAGCTGGTCAGGAGTTGGAGGTTTTTTGAGGTTACTTTTAAAACTGTCCCCAGACACAGAAAGTGTGAAAACTGAAGTAGTCACAGTGATCCAACAACTGAATTAATTACATCTTGAGTGGGAGGTCTTTAGAGTGGGATACAGCGTGACTGCCGTGTGTTTGCGTGGGGGTCAAATTAATCTGATTTAATAGCTAACATCTACCACTTGTGCAACTCATGACGCATGATCCAGCGTGATCGTTTTACATCTAACATGCTTATTCCTGCTACAAGCAGACACGGCATTTGCAGAATCTATTACTTTTGTGTTTGTGATTAATGTGGCTCATTACCCCCACCCTCTCTGCTCAGCCAAAGCCTCCATATTCAAAAGCATTGTACACACAGCTGTGCCTCTGTGTACTCGTCTCAACCTGCTGCCACGACACGACCCCTTTTTTTTCCCTCCATCTGAAGGCTTTTCCCCTTCATGAGCTGCAATATTTGTGTTTTTCGCCGCCGCGCCGAAGGTTGGAGTCTTTCACAATCTGGAGCCCAAATGAAGGACGCTGTAAAGAAAACAAGCTCTGTGCATATGTGTGTGCTGAGGATCTGCTTTCTCTCAGCAATCACTCACACTCAAATGATGTGTGCCTGAAGGCATATGCACATTTCCAGGCATAGGTTCACATACAGGTAGGAAAAAAAAAAAAGAGCAGAGCGCTGCCTTTTTATTACTGCAGGAAGGGACTTTTCACAAAGAACTTGCAGAATATTAAACAACATATGGACACGTTTTTTCCTGCAGAAACCTAAATTCACAGTGCCAGGACCTTTTAGAGAGAGATAACATGCTTTTCTTTTCATACAAAAGTTTTAATGGATGTTTCCTTTAAGAAACATCCATTAAAACTTAAAAATTACTTAAAAAATGTAAGTTTTAATATAAATGCTGTGATATTTCCATGTAAAAGTCTCCAGGAGGTCCCATCAGCAGACTTCTGGCGTGCTCTTTCTGGGTGGTCCTTTGAGGTCCTGGCTCCTGTCTCTCCACACGCTGGGAGACAATGGCACCATGTCCTTCACCCCCACCCCACCCCACCCCTTTTCACACACCACCACCACCACCACCACCACCTAGTCCTCTCCCCTGCCCCCCCTTCACAGCACTGTTGCCAACTGCAGACTTGACACAGATGAAAAGTTTTCCAGCAGCTTTCATGTTTGGTCTGTGCTTTATTTGGAGTGTAACGCATCCAGACTAGTGGTTCCCAAATTGAGTTCTGAATAAATTTATACATATCACTGACTTTCTATAGATTATCAACACTTTTTTCAGCAGTTTTCTGAGGCTGATGGAGTCACATTAGTAATAAAACAGAGAGAAATGCCATTAAAGAGAACGTACAGGTAAATTATGTGCATGGAGCTGCTGAGAGAAGCGAAAAAAGTCCATGCAAAATAATTAAAACAAAAACTCACCAGTGAATAAACAAAGCAGCAGCGAGTTCCTCAACAATTTCCATCTCACCGCCTGCGTCCTCCTCCTCCTCCTCCAGGGGTTTTCCATGACCCTTCTTTCTCTCCCTCTGCGCCCACTTTCCGGACTGCTCCTATGTTCTTAATCAGTGACAGAAAATAACAAAAAAAAAGCCTGGGCTTGCAGCAACAGTCACCTATTTGGCTCCTCCAGGATCATTGTTGTATCCCCCCTCCTCCTTTCCCTCAAAGAGAGCAGCGAACCGCTCGTTGTGACTTCGGCTTGTTTCAATGTTTCTTCCTCAAAAGTGAAGCTCGGTTTGTTCCTCCACGTGTGCGCGTCTTTTCAGTCGCCGCTCCGTCCTGTTCCCACACCTCCGACTGACTGCTGAGGTTTTTATTCCCCTCCCATCCCCCGTCTGCTCAAATTACCCTGCTGGGTTTACACTGAGGAGAGAGAGAGAGAGAGAGAGAGAGAGAGAGAGAGAGAGAGAGAGAGAGAGAGAGAGAGAGAGAGAGAGAGAGGTATGAAGTCAGCAACAATATGAAAACACTTCTGGTCGACGTTTTCAAAATAGGACTTTAATTGACAGAATGTATGGTTTTGGAATAACGCAGAGGCCCCCAAAGTAAAGAATCTGTTCAAGAGTTCATTTTTGATCATTGCTTATTTGTAACATGTGTTCTCTTTGTATAATAATAAGAATAAAAATAAGAATAAATACCAGAAGGTCGTTTAACAACAACCCCAGAATCCTCAAAGCCTCCTCTAACCAGCTGGATGAAAAATATTCCATCCTTTGCAGAATAAAATTGTTTCCATTGTTTCCTAATCCAAACAAAGATGGGAGCTGGACATGCTCAATTCATGCAACGTCTGTTTTTCAGTAATATTTGTCTTTATTGATGCTAAATTGTATTATTTCATATTTTCCAAATGTAGCAAATAATTCAGGCAACGACTCACAGTAGGTCCCCAGTTACAGATGTGTGGCAAATTCAAGTAAAAAGCACTCAATTGTCAGGCATTGCCCCCAGATGCTCCCTTTTCCTTGCTTTGGTCCCATGGGTGTTAATTTCGAGATCTGGTGACTGTGAAGGCCATAAAGCAAGTGATTCACATAATTTTTCATACTCATTATGTCACGCCCTTGAAGCATCTGCATTCACCATGTTTCTCCAATCATTTATTCAGGATTTTTTTTTCAAGTTGTCACCAGTTTGTCAACAGTTTTCCCTAAATTACAGAATACGCGCCACAGTTAAATGAATCCCTCTCTTTGGGGAATATATTTCAAATATTAATTTATGTAAAATCATTAAATAATATTTCACATTATCCATTTGACTGCGCACACAGACTCTGTTTTTGTTTTCCAAAACATTTGCAAATTTTTACTGCATTCCTTACCTTATTTATCATGGCTTGACGGTGAATTATACAAAAATAATTCTTGGTTGACATAGTAACAATAGTTGTATGTACAGGTGGTCACAGCGCCCCTAATACTTCTGATAATATGTGAAGTAGTATTAGTCATAGTTATATTTAATGATTTTGAAGGCAGAAGCGCATGTTTTACGCACTCATCCTCCTTATGTCTAACTTGACACAGAAAGAAAAACGCGTGTGCATGTGTTTGCGTGCACGCTCACACTCGTGCGCGGGCTGGCCGCCCCGCGTGCCCGTCAACCTGCCGCTTTCCTCCGCTGCTTCACATGCCGCCGTCAACATCACGACCTCTAAAGAGGAAGCAGACTGTAATGACCCAAGGCGACCCCTCTTCCACACGACTCACGATTTTCAGACACCGAACAACACGAACCGTCCTACTTTCTTTTTGGGTTTAAATCTGTCCTGGAGCCATTATGTCAGAGTTGGAATAATTTGAAAACTTCATCCCATTAATATTTCTGCAACACACGGTTATCATGTCAAAACCCCTCACACATAAGAGCAAGGAAACACACTTGATATGATTAAGAGAGTTCATTTTCATATAGCATAGAGGATTCTTCCTGTCTCTTCCGGCTGGGGGGCACCATGAGAAGAAAAAGTTAGAGAAGGATCACTCAAGGCTGGATTAGCAACTGGGAAAAGAGGGCTGCTGCCCCAGGGTTGGTTCTAATTTAATTGAAAATATGTGTAGGAATAGGCAGCACCCTGATTTACCACATAATTTATAGGTCCTGTAATGTCAAACTGTAGCTTTAAGACCTTAACTGTTTCAGTTTTCTGCTTGTATGCTGCATATTCCTTAATTAATGTGTTCAGTGTGGCTCATAAAAAATATGGAGCCAGGTATTACAGACAATTGTACAGGGAAGGGGAGGAACATTACCCCACACTAACAGAAAATGACATGATAGGGCACCATAGTGGAAGGGAGGAGTGCATGGTGTTTTTGGCTAAACTAGTGTCATTTAAGGCATATTATTGTTGTCCAGCAACATTTAAGGACCACCATCTCCACACACACTCCCCTCTGTGCTGGGAATACTTTTGAAAAAGCTGCTTGTGCCGACCTGCATTGACTTAACCACAGTCATGAAACTGATAATTATAGGGCTAAATTATACTTCTGGAAAGGCCCCCGGTGTAGCCCACGAACATCAGCAACCATAAATGTTCACCATCCAACAACTGAATTTGGCTCTAACTTTGGAGAAATTATGACTACATATCCGTTTAATGTAAAATTAATAGCCCTCAGACAACAATATGTTCTAAATACTCAGTAAAGAAGTTGTCCTAACTGGAGAAATAATGTAGAAATGACCATTGAAGTGGATTTTCCTAATATGATTTCATTTGATCATAAATTATACATACTATATGTGTGTAAGGATAATTGATATTTTCCTGGAACCATCTACGGCATCTATTGCACAGACTGAATGAAGTATGCTTTTGGCTGTAATAGATTCCTAGGTCTTTTAAATATGAATGTTCTTTTGAAGTTTGAAAATTGGATCAAATATGCCATAATTTAAACAAACTTTTATGTGCAACCTAGGGTGGCAAAAGGATGAAGATAATTTAGTTCTCAGAAATGCCACCCACATTGAGCAGCGATGATTCATAATGCCTTCCAGATGTTTCTTTTAAACTGTAATGATGTGACGCTGAGACATGAAAAAACAAGCAGGTAAAAAAGTATGTTAAATTTCAGGCGTACATATTAGTGGTGACATTTTCCTCCCCGATTTTGTGTTTTTCTTTGTCAATCTTAAAGTCATGAAATTACACAGAGTATACATCCTCGCCTACATCAGTAGTTTAGGCTTACAGAGTCCAATGACACATTATGCTATTATGCAGATTAGAGAGATGGCCAATCTTCTTCTTAACCATCCATAATTACAGGATAATGATTTCCTTTGTGCTGCAGTGGGAGTCGACAAGGCGGGAGGCGATCTTCCTCAGGGCCCAACAGGAAGTGCCACACGGGCTCCAGCTTTTAGTGACAAGGCTGGGGGTAATTGTCTGGTCCCAGCTGGGGTCCAGAAAGGTCAGGGGAAATGCCTGAGTCCAGAGCATTAAAAAAAAATCCACAAAAGTATCAAAGAGAAGAAAGCTCAGCAGGGATGCAATCAAAATTTGTATAATCTGAGGAAAATTACTTGCTTTCTAAAGGTTATTTCTGCTTCATCGGTCTGTAAGGGAAGAGAGTGAATTCAACACTGATTCATCACTGAATATAAGTCATATAGCCTACTGTCTTTTCCATGTAATGCAACTTTATTTTCCAACCAACAACCCCAAATCCACATGTGCTTTAGACAAACATATAACTGCAAAACTACTTAAAAAAGACTCAAAGAGTTAGCTTAATGATGATAAAAGGTGACGATAATAAATTAGGCCTCATTGATTTGCAGAGAGGTTAATGAGGAATCAAAATGTTTATGTTATGTTAGCTTTAATCTCAAAGTACATATGTGGCTAACAAATAGATCATTAGAGGACATATACGCCTGCAAAAGGCCACCATGTAGCTTTAAAAGGTCAAGGCTAGATTACAGACCCAGGGGCCCCCAAAAGCTCCAGGTTCACTGTGTGACAATTGGTCTGTGACTATAAGATCAAATGTAACTTTTCTTGGGAATATGCACTGCTAAAATATCAACTGACATGATAAGGGCATTAAAATGGATGGGTCCTACTTTATTATCTGCTCTTAGGGCCAAGTCTTGGAGGGGTCTTGTGTCAAAATGGCTTTGGGATCGTCATTATTTCAGCTGATATTTTGTTTAGGTTGTGTTTAATTATATTGTCACACAGCAAACCTTGGGCCATGTAAAATTCCAGTAGACCACGATGGGGGGCGCAGTAGCTCATTTTTACTCCCCTTGCAGATGAACTAAACCACCACTTGACTGCCATTTGACTACAATGTTTAGAGACTGTGGATCGATTTTGGAAGTTGAAATACTCCCATCTAATGGACAAAACCTGAATTACAAAAGATGATATTCACATTTTGGATAAGGGTATCATATCTTTCCAAAACTACATTGTTAAGTATTAGGAGGGTGAAGGGATGAAAGAAAATTCACCTTGCAGATTGTGGGATTGTGCATATGTGTGCATGTATGTGTTTGTGCCCATGCAACTGCAAATCAATGTACCTCCCAAGTTCAAACAGACAAACCACTCTGGAGACATTAGTTGCACAATTCAATGTGATACTTTATTCATGAACCTAGGACCATATATATATAACACTGTATAAATACTCTATATATTCTACTTCCTTCTGTGGTCTCAATAACAAATAACAAATAAAAAATAATATTAAAAAGCCACATGATTATATATAACAGGCTGTACAAAAATAAATAATGTTTGGATATTCTGTACAAAAGAGGAAAAAAAAACTTGATAGAAAAAAACAAATTGCCTTCGCAGAAGGCAGGAGAGACTTACTTATGAAGTAGTAGCAGGAGACAAGTCCCTCTTTAGGTCTCCACACACACGCACACACAGGCACACACAAACTCACACACACCTCTTTGGTCTTTGAAATGTTCCCTCATTGGAAGCTGTGTAGACGAGGGCAAGATATGGCTAAAGGACAAAGTACGATGTACTGAGGCATTTAGAGACAAATGGATGTTACAATGTGCCGCTGGCAAAAACAAAGATGAAGTGCTACAGGTTTGTGATAAATAAAATGTTGACTGGCAATTTTGAACAAAAAAAGACTATGAGCTATCTTATTTTCCATACCTGATGGGGTTAGCAAGTAGAATATGAGTTATTTTCTTTCATTTGTTTTTTATATACTCTGCAATAACCTCCCCCTCCCCACCCTTGTGTGTCTGTCCAGCCCAGCTTGGACAAACATCATATACATGTATTAAAAATTTGACACATACAGTCTCACAGACGCTCTCTCTCTCTCTCTCTCTCTCTCTCTCTCACACACACACACACACACACACACACACACATACACACACACACACAAGCATGACATTGGCACGGTAAGCAGCATGCTCTAAGAAATCAGGAATGTCCATGTGTTCTTCTCCTTGATGGGAGGCAAAATGTGCCACTGCTGTGCTTCAAAACCAGACAGGCAACAAGCCGAATGCAGTCTTTATTGCTGCAATCAGGTGGCAGTGCCACTATAGTTCAACATCTGGCCCCAAAATGGAAAGGGTAAAAACTGGAAGTTACAGATGCAGTCATTGTGGACCCATTGTCATGTGGGACTGTTGGATCAACTGGAACCCATGAAAACCTGCAGCATAGATGTAAACATTCTGCCTCTTTAGATTGTCTGTAGGAAAAAGGAGGCAGCGAAGATCAGAGTTTTTATCTGATGTCTTTCTGAAAGTTGGGTGGAGAGAAGGAGGTTAGATTGTAGAAGCAGTCCTTAGCAGGCACTCTGATAGCAAAGTTCCAGCAGGGGTCGCGGCCGGTCTTTGGAGTCACAGCTGTCATGGTTTAGCGTGCGCCCATCATGGCCAATGCAGCGCAGTTGGCGTTTGCGGAAGCCTCGGCCACAGGTTTTGGAGCATAGCGACCATTCTCCGAGAAGCCAGGAGGGGCATGCCTGGGAGGCACAGGAGCGTGAAGCCAGGGGACGCAGCTCCTCTGGACAATCCTTAGAGGGACGACCCTGAGGGTCCAGACACACCACCTCTCTCTGTTGCACACCTCCTCCACAGGTCTGGGAGCATGGACCCCACTCCCTCAGGGTCCACTCGGCTCCACCCACCTCTGGGATGGCATTGATGGACGGGCGGCGGCCTCCATTGTTGTTGGAAGATGAAGCAGCATTGTTGGGTCTTGGGGCGAAGTAGCTGTACTTAACCCGGGGCCTTGGAGCCTCCCCTACAGACAGCACCTGGATGGTGAGGGGCTCAGGGAGTGGGGCGAAGCTCCGGAGCCGCTCCAGAGTGGCAGAGGAACCACTGTATCGCAACAGTGCTCCTCGCATGGCGATGTCGGTCTCCATGGTCATCAGCTTGTAATCGCCATTTAACAAATAGGTACCATCTTGGCGACGCACTGCCAAGTAGCTGTTATCACGACGACCATTGCCAGGGGCACGTTGCTTGACGTCCAGATGGGTGGCACCAGCAGGGATAGTTACAACATCCTGGTAACCAGGCCTGAAACAGAGACAGACAGAGGTCAGATTTAGCCATAGAAATTGATTTTGACATACATGCAATGAAGACTTCACAGTTGTGTACAACTAAAAAGCTGCTAGATGTTTACCTGGCACGCTCCAGAGAGCCTGACACTTTCTTGCAGGTAGAACCGTCTCCACCACACACACCGCACTTATCAAAGCGCCTGTTTGAGCCGATGACACGATCACATCCAGCTTTGACACACTGGCCTTGAACACAAACTGAGGTGGAATCTGGGCTGCAGGGTGTGCCATCAGCCACCTGGGGGCAGCAGAGAGACACAGATGGAACATTAGGGTTATGTCTAGTAAGACTGTTATATAAGAGTCTGTGTCTAAAGGTAAAAAGTATTATACAGTATAAGTATTTTCCCCAGCAAGGCAGTAGCCTAGGGGCTGAGGGAAATTACAATAGTTGATCCTTACACTTGCAGGTCTGCACAGGTAAGATTACTGATATGAGATAAACTAGGCACCTGAGAATTTTCTAACAGCGTTCTAAAACAGAGTCATAAAAACACAGTTTATTAATATAATCTAGCATCTAGCAACTCTCACCTTAGATTTGAGGACAAAGAAGTATCCAGTTCCCTTGGCCCGGCACACCAACTTGCAGCGGTCTTTGGGTGACACTCCAGCATACTTGGGCACCCACTCAACACCCTCGCCTGAACCCAGTGACACTTGGGCTGACATGTCATTGTGGGCCAGGCACTGTTCCTCACGGAATGACAAGCCTGAGAAGGAGACAGAGAAAGGTCAGATTTATTGCCTATTTACCCTGATCTGCATGCTAACTTTCACACCAATGTGCAAAGTACATCAAAACATGACTTCTACATTTAAGATAAAGGAATTATTGCTTTGAAAACCAAAAAACAACTACACTGTAAGGTGCTATGTCTTTTTTTCCATAATATAAACCTCCAAGAAAGTGTATAGAACTGTTAAGAGGAAATCCTTATCCCAGATTAATTTTTCTCTTACCATTGGTATCAGGGCAGGCCTCCGTGTTACAGGAGCGGTACTGGATCCTCTTGCCTTCACAGTACTTTCCTCCATTCTTGGGCAAAGGGTTGTCACATGAACGGAAAGAATACTGCACTCCTCCACCGCAAGTTCGAGAGCAGTCGCCCCAGGGACCCCACACTCCCCAGCCACCATTGACAGGAGTCTGAAAACAGCAGACACATGACCATTACAATTTTGACCTAGGTTGATTGGTTCAACAGTGGGCAAAAAAAAGTAGGTATCAGCAAGTTTTGCTACATGCTATGCTGAAATGCTTTAACTGCTTTTATACTATGCAAAGTTTTTAGTCTCATTTATAGTGTGATTGGATTGACTCTGATTCCTACCTGGTGTTTGGCGGCTTGGCTCTTTGTGAGACACTGTCCAGCCAGGCAGTAGCTCTCATGCCCACATGGTGTTCCATCAGCCCAGGGAGAGTTCTTGGTCTGGCACACCAGCAAACCATTGGATGTAGTCACAGTACACCACAGAGCTGCACAGGTTGTGCTCAGGTCTGGGCAGTGCTGGGAGTCGTCGCCAAAGGTCAGCCGGCACTGATGGTCCGCGTCATAGACTGTGCCAGGCAGGGGCTGGGGGAGTGGCTGAGGCTTGACTGGCTTATCCAGCAGGCACTGACCATGGCCGTTGTCTAGGAAGGTGGTGACCATGAGGGCGGAGCAGGGGGACCATGGCTGCTGCTGGTCCAGGTTGGAAAGAGTGGATGCCATCATGTGGGAGCCCCAGTGGGCACCGTTGACCCCAGAGCACAGCTGGGCATCATCATGAGGCATGTTGAACACGTGGCCTGCAGCACAGACATAAAATAACAGTTCTTTGAGCACCTCTGTCCCATAAATAAGTTATGTATGTGATTAATACATTTTAGCTTAGTTTTTTTCCATTCTCACACTCGAGAACATGATCTATTTTCTACTTACCCAGTTCATGTGCCACTGTAAATGCTGCTTGCAGCCCATCATCCTCAATAATTGAGCAGCTTCTGTCAGGGTCGCACACTGTACCAACATCTGCCATTCCAAGAGTATCACAAGAGTGGGCACCACACAGATCCTAAATGGGCAGACAGAGAGAAAAATGAATATATGAATACAACTGAGTGCTTTTTTTCTAGCTCTCTCTCTGTTAGTTTCTCTGTCTTAACACACTTATTATTTTTAAGCTCCAACTTACCGTCCTGGTGAAGAGCACGGCAGTGTCATAGTGCTCAGGGTGGCGGTCACTTGGAGGGTTGTGCTGTCGCTGCCACTGGCAGAAGTTGCGGAGGGTCATGGCAGCATTAGATGACACCTGTGGGCCTCGTTCCTCCTCGTACACCACCAGCAGCTTCACCACTGCCAGGCTGATGGAGTTGTGGATGCTGGGGTGGCGGTAGAGGCGGGAAGCAACAGCCATGATGGTCAGAAGGTAGGGTTTCAGCCCGGCACCATGAAATTCAGCCATGGACTGGTCGGCAACCAGCATGATCTCAAGGTAGCGAGGGGTGGAAACAAAACGCCTGGTCCTCTGGTGAGCTGAGGGGAAGGAAAAGAGAGACAGAGAGAGGTCAGACCAAACCAGGTTCTTAGGTCATGTGAGTTGATATCAGGTTTCAGTACTAATTTCTGCTTGCACTGTAACTTTTTGGACTTATTTTAGATTTTCACTATATCTGGAACAGTCTCCCCACTGCTAAACTGTGTCAGTGTTCTAAACAGGAGCAACAAAGGCTCAGTTTTTTCAGAAGGATAGAGGCTCTAAAGAGAACTCCGGATGTGCCTGGAGGAGCCTGGCTGCAGTGACTCAGCGTCATACCACCGGCGGCTCCTCCTCCTCTGGGTCCACATTCCTAAAATGACCTTTTCTGGCGGAAAATTATGCGAGTGAGAAAGGGCAAAGGGAGAAAATCCGTTCTAGGTAAAAATGTCTGCCGGTGCGAGTTGTACCAGGAGGCGAGTTTACATGTCTCAGCGCTGCCGGGCTGTGGCTGGCCCCAACCCCGCTACTCCCCTCCCCTCCCTCCGTCCCTCCTCCTTCTCTTTCCTCTCGGAAAAGTATGCCCCTTCTCTCCTCTCCTCTCCTCTCTCCTCTCCTCTCCTCTTCTCCTCTCTCCTCTCCTCCCCTCCCCTCCCTTCCTCCTCTCTGGCAGTGCATAGACGGCGCTGTCAAAAAGAGAGCTGATTCCATTGCTCATGCTGTGCATCCCGGCACAACTTCAGCTGATTGTAGTTGGGTCAGCATATGTATTGTAGTCAGTGACTTGTATATAAGATAAGTATTTTTATTGTTTACTGAATGAATTTCATGATATTCTATAGAGTAAATAAATCACTTTCTCGGTGTTTCCTTGGCCAATTGTATCATCGCTGGTCTGAGAATTTGAACTCAGTCTATTATAAAATAGATAATAACGTGTAAAATGTGCATAATATTTCTGCAGCCTTACCTGTCTGGTCTGAATTAGCTGCTCCGCGCTTGGCTTCTTTCTCCAGATTATTTGGCACCCTCTCCTCGTCCTCGTTGACCCCACACTTGGAGCTCCCCTCATCAGCCAAAGCTGCCTGACCTCTCCGGCGAATCGTGTGGACATCATCCTCATTACCCTGAAAGTCACTGGAGTTAAGGGGCTGAATAAAGTACTCTTCACCCTGAAAGTAGAATCCGCCCCTGAGTCCGTGGCACAGGTTGAGCGCAGCGGCAGAGTGCTCCTCTCCGTTCACCGTGCCCGAGAAGAAACAACCAGGCTCGGATCCGCTCATGGGTTCCTGTGTCGGTTCGGACTCGGGACTCCCCACAATGTGGAAGACAAAACCCGGCGCCAAGAAGGTCTGGTCAGGCTCTAGCTGCAAGATCAGCTCCTTGCCAAATACGTCCAACCGGTACACCCTCATCTCCGCCTCCTTCTCCTGCTCCTCTGTGGAGAGAGTCCGCCACGCTTCGGTTTCGCTCTCGGACCGGGCCGTAGGGTCTAGTCTGACCGGCACCACGGTGCTCTCCTCCCAGGCGCTGTGCGCCGCGCCGACGCACAGAGCGGCGATTAAACCAATGGAAACTTGTAAAAACCACATCATATAACTGAAATCCGACAAGTGGAAAGAGAAATTGATAATAAAGTCTCTACGAGAAAACAAGTAAAATCCTTTAAAGGGGTTTCCACTATTAGCTACAACCCCCAAGTACTTTAACTTCCACAAAACTGTCCCCAAAATTACGCACACGCATAAAAATCTAAAAAGGGATCAAATCCAGTGCAAAACTCATTTAAAGTTATGTGCAGGTCTGACTTGTTGCAAAAAAAGTCCTTTCATTAAATGAAAATAAAAGCTGGATCTCAGCAGTAAATTCCAACAGGTCTCTCTCAATCTTTCCTTCTCCAAAACTCAGCAGATGTCTCAGTTTCTAGCTCTCTCTTTGAGATCGGGGGCAGGTTTTAGCTCTGCTGACCCGTCTGGTCTGTTGTCTGCTTTTGCCTTGCAGTCAGAACTGAGCCGGTCCCTCCTATATATCCCCCTGCCCCAGGACCACCCCTTCCTGAGGGCCCTTTGATCTCAGAGGGGCCAAATCCCGTGCGCAACGAAAACGCACCAGCGACCTGGAGCGTTGCCAATAATAATCAATCATTGTAGAGGATAGAGAGCTTTGGGCAGAGTAAAAGTTTTCCTCTTCAAGCCCTGCTTGTCTGTCACAATATGTACATATACACTCATAACTCCTGAATATTACTGAATACTGTATATTCCATTAATATTTCTCATACAGACCAATGGATAATTTCACACAAAGCGCCTTACATTTATAATATAGTGGCTAAAATAAAACCCCAAACCTCTAACTTCTGCACTGTTGCATTGCTCCACTTTCTGACTTAATATGTGAGCTACATACCGCTTATTAAGCCTATTCCAACATAAATTATGGTGACAGGCAGCGGCTGATGTGGAGCAGTGTTGTAGTGTCAGTGCAACTGGAGAAGGGAGATGGCAGCAGGTCGGGAATGGTAACCATATCGTGCTGGCCAGGGCTCCGGGAGCCGTACTCACCTCCTCCGTGCCAAGCCGGCTGTGGTGCGCCGTGGCCGGGTTCCGCAGCTCCGCTCCCCGGGGAGAGGGAGCAGAGCGGGGCCTCTGAGGTCTTAAGGTGGAGCAGGTCCTCCATCGGGCTGCCTCTACGCTTAAACCAAGGCAGAGAGAGCCCCTGTCCTTCGGCTTCTTCCCCCGCCCGCCCGGGCCGTTCCTCCTCTCCAACAGACAGGAAGAGTTTACACTGGAGTTTCATTAAAAATAACTGGCAAAGCAGCAAATCCATTATCTGCAGTGCACAGAGAGACATCACAAATGAGCTAAACTCCACTCACAGCAAAGAGAAAAACTTTTTTAATTTTTAAAAGTCAGAGACGGTTTAGGAACAGCTATTTAATATTAAAAAACTGAGGTAATTCATCAATGTTTTGACAGAAATCATTTTTATATAGCTCAAATCGCAGCAGAATTTTGAGACTCTGAAAATAATGATAAACTAATGTTCAGAATATAATATCACATTATACTATAACAAATATGAAGACGCAAGTGTGGTGTCATTGATCTCAGTTTTTTTTCTCTTACATACAGCTTCCTGGCATTATTTCGACTCTAGTGTCTCATTTTGACTCAGTGCAAACATCACTGATCAGTCTGTGTGAGGACAGATTTTGAAAGTCCACCTTAAAAGCAACAGGTCAGAAAAGAGGAAAAGTTGCAATTTCAATATTCTCCAGTAGATGGTAGACAAGAGTTTAGGAAAATTCCATGACTGCTGCAGTGATTTTACCAGACTCGATTGACAAATCACAAGCTTAGCCGACAGGTGGCGCCGTTGTATTACACATGAAGGTTTGTAAAGCTGCAAGCCGTGAGCCACTGGCCGCAGGGAGGCAAACTTGGTACAGTAATGTATCTGTATTGAGTGTAGAATGATGCCTGTTTTTGAGGGTGCTGATCATGGCATCCACATGGACAATATTTAGATAGAGTTGAGATATTGTGAACTTTCTTATTCCATTTTGTCTTTAGATGACACTGGGTCCAGACTTCAAAATAACAGTGACACTTTGACTTTTGTCAATTGGATCTTAAGTCCTTAACCTTAAACACCAGGCCACGCTGATGCACAATCCGTCTGTGCAACAGTAAAGATTTTGGCCACATGAACCAGGAAAATGTTGACTTTTTCATGTGATAATATGCGTTGATGTCTGTGACAAACAGTGCAAACAAAAATGCTGCTCAAAAAGCATTTGTCCACTTAGGTTTGAAACTAACTGCATAATTTACATCTGCAGAGTTAATTTAACTCCATTGCCCATACTGCTCGTCTTATCTGCCACCGGTAGTGAACTGAACCTCAATTAAGTACCATCCTGACCCATTTAAGGCCTTTTATATTCTTTCCAACTATGACATGAAACTAAAACTGCAGAGAAACTGCAATTGGAAACACTTTGTCATAGAATATTATCATAAATGTGAAAGTAATAATTAAAATGATGTCAGTAAAGGAAATAAGTGTATCTGTGATTGTTTGAAGGCATGTTTCTGCTGCTGGTAAATACTTATGGAGCTGTATCTAGGTGGCAAAGGACCCCATAGTAACATTGGCCTTGCTGTCATATGTAACTTAGTATCTGTGTAGTTATCTGCAACAATGGTTATTCAAAGACGTGGGCATATCATATAGATTAATAGGCACATTACTATTTACAGATTATCTGCAAATGTAAAACAACTGCAAATCTGTTTCTGTATAGTCAATGTGTAGCTGTGATATGATGAAGTCAAATTTAATCTTCGATATGCTTAATTTTTTGTTTTCTCTTCTACACAGCTACATTTATAGATTTTCTTAGGGCCTGATAGAGTTAGTCTTATCAAGTTTGCAGAGTGAGTGTATGATGACACTGGACACTAAGCATCGCATACAACTGCTAAATAGTGCAGTTTGAGTCCTTGCATCAGGCCTGAGTATTAAATTATAGCATAGCTTCAACTGTGAGAGTGTTAATGGTTTAATATAACATTTTAAAAAAACCTTTTATATGGCTGCTTTGAACTGACAGCTTTCTTCTTATGGCACGTATGATCACTGGGAATTCAAACTGCTTCTTGTATACTTACTGAGTTCAGCAGCAGTCTTTTGCTCAATTTGAAGAGATGCTACAAACAAGAACAAGGCTCGTCTGAATGATGAATATAAGGCCTCTCAGCTACATCTACTGGTATGAAACAGTCATGTACTAAGAATAAAATTGATTGATTGATTGATGAAAATTGATGCCATGACAGAATAAACGACACAGAAACACAGATATTTAAATATATAGATTTTATGTACATATATTCATGTGGATGACTAGAAAAGAAACACTATATTCTTACAAAGGAATGATTCTGCACAGTCATATTCCTAAGTTAAATAGTAATTTGATACAAAATTACTATAATAAATAAAACTCATCTCATTGTTTTTTATTCACACATACCAGTTGTACAAACAATAAATTACAAGTTCAGTGCTGTGTTTCTGTCGTTCAGTGAGACGGGTTTCCCCACTGGAAGAGTCAGAGTAGGCTGTGTGTGTGTGTGTATGAGTGTCTGAAATACTTAAAAACTGTCTAAAATGATGGATTGTTTCAATGGTGTGTGTGTCTGTATGTGTAAATTCCTGTGTAAATATGGTTGAATACTATCACATAAATGAAAGATCTATTAATTGTACAAAAATGTCTATATTGTGTAAATAAATCTGAATGTGTGAGGCAAAAAGAAGGGACATTTTGTGAGTGGTGTGTTGATCTGGGTCATGTAGTATCCGAAAATGTTCCTTGTAATTTGTTTCACCCTGCACAGGTGCCAGATGGGTGAGGTTTGCCACAAAGGAAAATATGACGAATTCTTGAAAGTTAACACAATCACAGGAAGGTATTTTAAAGTCCATTAGGGATGTAATCGACTTGACTTTGTAATGCTAGGGCCTAATTACCATTCATGAGAGCTGAGGTAATGTCCTCAGTATTTACTCCTTTAAAGTACATTTTCAATTTAGACAAATATTAATGGTTTTTCATATTTTGTCTCTAACAGAAGCCTTATCTTGACACATATGTACATTGTCTACAATCTAAATGCATCCTTGATTAAATTATCAAATTAAAAGAAAAAAATATGATACTGTAAGATTGGGCGGAGGATTTTATAGGGTGACTTCATGAAAATGACAAAAAAAGCACATTTTCTCACTTATACCCTGTGCTATCTAGTGATGTAGATACATGTGTTTTTTCACTAAAAGGAACAGTTCCTTTGATGAGTTAGATGAGAACATTAATACCACTTTCATATCGATCTGTTAAATATGAAGCTACCGACAGCAGTCTGTTAGCTTAGCTTAGCATAAAGACTGGAAACAGGGGGAAACAGCTAGCCTGGCTCTTTCTAAAGGTATAAGATACACCTGGCAGCACCTCTAAAGCTCAGACCAGGCACAGTGACTTCCTGGAGTCTTGCTTACTTGCTGATTGCCTGGAAACCTCACCATGACGACAAGACTCTAGGAAGTCACTGCACCTGGCAAAGAAATAGTCCCACACATAACACCTTATAAAACCACAAATTATTGTTTTTACACTTTGATCTTTGCACAGATTAAACAAACAAAATATAAAATGTTAAGTAGTGAGCTCAAGAAGTGCTGGTAGGCTGATTTTTTTTTATTGCCTTCCAGACTTTTTCCAGCGGCACCAATCTTCACATCTAACTCTCAGAAAGAAAGCAAATATGCATATTTCCCAAAATATTGAACTATGTCTTTCATTCAACAGCAACATTCAACTTTGAGTAATCAACAGAACACACTGTCAAGAGTTTTCATATTGAATTAAAATCATCCATCCTATGGCACAATCTGAAGTGTTGTAATGTGGCAAACCCCACCCATCAGGGTTGGAAACAAATACATGATGTAACAGAGAATGAGTGATGAAAACAAAGACAATGAGGAAAGAGTTGAATTGCAAAAGGACATTAATGACGGCATTAGTATCTCTCATGCTGTCGTTGCGAGTATCCAGGGCACACATTGTCATATTAGCATTGTATCCTAAACAGATTAACAGACAATCAGACAGACAGACAGACAGAGAAAACACAAGGACCGTAAATCTCCCAGCACCAGCATAATGATTGATACAAAATGGAACTGAGAGTGAAGAAGCTTCGAGACGCAGCAGAGGACAAAAACACATATTCACGGTACTTTAAACACAGGCCTTGGATACATAAATGTGCTAGCATGTGCGCACAACATGCACACAAAGATACACTCACTACACACACACACACGCACATCAAAAATCAAGCATTGCCCCAAACATGTGATTCATCATAAAGCTCCATAAATGTTAAGGAGTGTCATGTTTACTTTGCCCCTTTATCAATTTAACTGTTGCAAGGTTTGTCCTCTGAAGGCCACCATAGTCTTTCTTTCTATCCCATCACACCAGGCTGCTGTTTCTACACTGAATAGGTGATTCAGTACAATCGATATTTGTGTCATAAGGAAGAATTTTCTTCCTGAGTTGTAGCAGAGAGGAGGAACTACTGAAGCACCTGGGCACAGAGAAGTATCTGAGCAGTTTACGACTGGACCTTGGTACGACTGATGGGTTTCCCAGCTTTGTACCTTATTAGTGTGCTGTTTAGATGCAATTCCATTCACCAAATGTATGGGTTTCCCCATTCATTCTTGGTCGTCAAGCCACCTTCCAATGACTCCTAGGAAATCATAATAGTAAGGCTGCACTCTCTTACTCTCTCTGGCACTCTCAACGCTCACTCACACTCTCTTTTGGATGGTCTCTATATACGCTCAAGATTACAGTAACTAGTTTAGGTTCAGTCTTGTGTTGCTCCCAGCTTTTCAGCTGGAAAGATCAGTCAAATGAACACAGGGTATGCTTGTAGACAGGGCATATGGCAGAAATGACAACTAGGTGAATAACGTGTGCTTCCCATAGTTGGGGCTCTTGTCTTGGACACATTCTTGACAAAACACAAAAGGGATGTGTCTTCCAGATCCCCACAGTGATTAGAACACATGGAATAGCATAGAAAAGAACGACAGGCATGCCATTACAGGGCAACACACACTAAACCTCAAGGTTTGGAGACCGAAGGAAAGACAATCAGTTATTGTCCATGTGGAAATGGCATGCAACTTAAGTCTTTAGCTATGCCAGGGCAATACTTGTCACTATCACACAGGAATTGTCCTCCCTCCTGCTTGTGCTCTGCATAGCTACTATGATTCAAGGACATTCCTCTCAGGCATATAGTCAGGTACATCCATGCCAATTTGTCTCTGAGTCTTTGTGTGACTGGTCCTGGCACTTTCAGCCAATATTCACAGTCCTGTTTAAGGTACTATGTCTTAAATTCATTGGTCCATAATCCTACATCCAGCACGTGAGACCTTTATCGGATTTACACATTACAACTTCCTGCACATTGTTTTTTGTCTTATGAATCGTTTTTCCAATCCTGCCGCCTCAACATTTCCTCACCAGACAGTGTTTAAAGGCGGAGGGTCGGCTGCTCAGCATGCAGCCCTTGGACAGTTTCCCATCCTGGTCCTTACACTGCACTGTTCTGCTCTGCCAACCAGTGTCACAAGTCCTGGAGCAGGTCATCCAGGGTCCTGTCATCCACTGAGGCCCTGGTGTTGGGGTGGAGGGACCTGGAGCTGTAGGAGCCAGGACAGGGGGAGTGGTGGAGGATGTAGTGGTGCTACTGGTGGTGGTGGTGGTGGTGGTGGTGGTTCTCGTCGTGGTTGAGACAGTCGTGGTGCTGGTATGCAAATGGGCTGACTTTGGGTTGGGGATGAGGGGAGCTAACGGCTGCTGTGGGGTTGTCCTGCGGGGCATGAAAAAGCTATAACGAACATCCAGCGGCTTTTTAGCGTCTGTCGCTAGAATCTGAACCACCAAGGCTTCTTGGAGGGCCCCGGGACCCATGCTGTGAAGCCACTCGTCCCTTTGGCTCCAGCCGCTGTAGTTGAGCACAGAACCATTGAGTGGGATGATTGTCTCGGAGGTGGAGATCATGAACTTGCCGTTGAGGAGGTACTCGCCATTGGGTCTTCGGAGGGCGAGGTAGGCGGTGTAGCGGGTTTGGTCCTTGGCCTTGTGCTGACGAACTTTGATGTGTGTCGAGCCTGCAGGGATCTTCACCACATCAGTGTAGCCCTTACTGTTTGGCAAGAGAAAAAGTAGAGAAGTCAAGTCAATATGCAAAACAGTATGCTCTTTGTCGTCACTGGCTTTGCTTTGCTGGCTTTACATCAAAATGGAAGCCAATATCAACACTATTACAATTGATAATTAATTTAAAACTAATTTAAAAGGAGCTATGTATATATATATATATATATATATATATATATATATATATATATATATATATATATATATATATATATACATATATATATATATATATATATATATATATATAACTGGTATCACTTGTTAGCAAACTGCAACAAATCTAGCTAGTTAGCAACACTGTGTTAATGAACCCAAAATAGAGGAAACCAGTGAGCTATGCTGAACCAAACCATCACAGAGACAATGTGAAGATAAATGTATTTGACACTCTACATGGAAAAATTATAAATAATAGTTAAACTGAACAAACTGATGTGGACAGTGATTCAGAGGTCTGGAGCCAGGCTAAACTTTTAGCTTGTTACTTAAGTGAGGGTGCAGAGGCATTGTGAACTGAACAACACCAGTATGAACAAAGGATTAGCCTTGGTTGCATTGAATAAATTTGAACAATATACGTGTTATTCTCATTCTAACTGGACTTTTTGACACAATTCAAATAGATAATTTAGGCTATATCCCTAATAATCTGGTGTGACTACAAGTCTGATGAAGGAGGCAACCATCTTGGAATAGTGCGTGAAAACTCCATAGTCGCAATAATGGGCGCTCTTCCTTTCTCCTTCTTCTGCTAACATTGTGCAAATGCAGCATTATTATTTCTGTGTGCTGTAAAAGATTGCTGTATTAGGAATATTTCTCTAAATTCTGTAAAATAAGGATGTATAAGCACAGTGTTTAAGTGTTTTCTGTTTTCTTACCTCTTCTTGGTGAAGTTGCCCACTACGCGTATACATCCTGTGCTGTCGCCTCCACATATACCACACTTGTCAAACTGGAGCTTGGAACCAATGATGCCGTCGCAACCCGTTCGTACACATTTCCCCTTCACGCACACCGAACTGCTGTAAGGACGACACTCTGTCCCATCTGTCACCTGAAAACAGACACAGTCACGGTTGAATTTCTTTTCTCAATATTATTTAGTTATCAAAGTAAAATGCACCTTTTGTGTGTGATTAACTTACCCTCTGAGAGAAGACCACATAGTATCCTGTTCCTTTTGCTCTGCAGGTTAACTTGCACACATCTTTAGGGAGAACTCCTGCATATTTTGGCACCCACTCAACAAAGGTCTTCACCCCTTTAGGATCTGTCTGGGGACCGTTACGCACCTCACATTGTTCTTGCCGGAAACTTTTATCTGAAGAAAAGTTCAATAAAAAAAGGTTTGAAATGATGGACTATGTATTTTGTATAAACAACAAATTTTAGCTTGAAAATGAAAATAGCTTTAAATGTTGCTGTTGTGTCATGCTTTATTTAAACTGAGGGATAGATCAAATTTTCTGTATGATTTGGTTCGATTTGATGAACCTGTGACTTACCAAAACCTTTCAAAATCAACTGTAATGTTGTAATCATGCATGCATTCTCAACCAAACATGTTTTCTTCATGCTGTCATACTCACTTGATGCTGGACACGGTGTGACGTTGCAGGACCGATAGATGGCTCTCTTCCCTGTGCAGTAGCGCCCGTTGTTCCTTGGTGGCGGGTTGTTGCACAGGCGCTGCGCGAACTGCACCCCGCCTCCGCAAGTTCTGGAGCAGGCACCCCAAGGACCCCAGGAACTCCAGCTGCCGTGGTTGGACGCCTGGGAGAGGGAGGAGAGGAGTAAAGAGACGAGGAGAGGAAAGATGAAAGAGGAGATAAGGGTCGGGAGAAGATGACAGCAGAGGAGAGATCAGAGAGAAGAGAGGGATGAAGAGAAAAAGAGAAAGAAAAAAGGACATGAGAGAGGACAATTAGCGCTTATCAGACATGCTGGAAGTTAGTGCGGTTGCCCCCAGTGTGTCACAGGGAAAGTCCTTTGGAGAGAGATTTGAGATAACATTTTGTGAAAATGTGGCATGCACTGTGGCATGCAAAAGAGACAGAGAAAAAAGAACGAAGCAACCCTCATGTGATAATAACTGTGTGACTAAAATCACTTTAGTCTGCTTAAAGCCACTCATTAAGACAGCATGACTGTCTCTGTGGCCCAACAGCTCACATGCTTCCCCCGAGGAACAGCCTGAATGAAATTCTGAAGGTAATGTACTTATTCATGCATTTTTCTAACCAGTGGTGCATGAGTCATCAGTGATAAAAAACTGCTGGATAAGTAGCATTTAACGTTTTATGAGACAAAGTTGATTTAATACTGAAGTTCTGCAAAGCTTCTTTGGTAACCGTTTCCATTTCCATTTAGTTCCACTGCCGAGTCTTTATAGTTCTTTAACGGCTTCTTTCCACAGTAAAAGCTACTTAATCTGCAATCATGCTACAAGAAATATATAGAGGTTAAAGGATTCCGAAGGCTAAAATGGAGTGGCTTTAACGCTGCTCTGAGCAGTACAGCGATCCTCATACAAGGCAGTAAATATGAAGTGAGTCAGAACTTGGGCCAGATCCACACGTGCAGTCGCTTGCCAAGTATCGAGTCAGACTCATCAAACGTCATGTGACAAAAAAACACAAAGAAAATATTCTTTCCCTCTTTCCTATTCTTTTTAACTTTTACTCTTTTTCCCTCCCGACACACATACTCAGTGTCCACAGCCTGCCAAAAACAAGATTCGGTTTTTTAACTCATTAAGGCCAAATTCAATTTAGTTTTGTTTCAATAAGACCAAAAGAAAAAATAGCATAGATCAACAGTGGCATAAATAAAGCAGACCACACCATGAAGTCACAAAAAGACCCGTGGCATTTTTTTTTTCTCTTTCAGTGTCTCTGTCTCTTTTTCTACTTCATATTTTTCTTTCTTAATAGCAACCCTGTTTACTTGATGTCAAGTTTCTTCCTTTTTCTCTCTTTGTGCAGCTTTTTGACTCCCTCAGACAAGTTTGTGCATTGTGGAAATGAATGGTTCATGCTTAAAATATCAGTTCTTGAACAATACAAAGGTCTAATTTTACAACAAGAATCTATTTTGGATTTTAGTCCTTTAAGTCTCTCTTGATTAAACAAACACCTCCTGTCTCCATATGCTATGTCCTTCTATCTCCTTACCGAGTAGTGTCTCTTGCGGGTTTTGTCCACACACTTTCCCTGCAGGCAGATGCGCCCCTTCCCGCAGGGTGTCCCCTCCACGGCCGGCAGCTTCTTGGTCAAACACACCATTTGTCCCTGGCGAATCACCGCGCACCACAGCCGAGAACATACGTCCATACCCGGGCAAACGGTGTACTCAGGGCCGAAGGCCAGGCGACACTGGCGGACGGCGTCGTAGCTCTGCCCGGGCAGCTCTTCAGGGCCCAGCAGGGGCTGGCGAGGAGAGTCGAGGAGACACTCGGCTGTGGCAGATAAGACGGAGGAGGGGATATTTTATTTATATGACAATCCTTGAAATGACCTGGTGGATAATGTGGCTTTTAATGACAACCTGCAATCTCTGGTGGTTGCCCAAACAATGCTGTCTGTACATGAATTATGCTGAAGGCAATGGAGCTTCTTAGGAAAATGTCAACTCAAAATGCTTTATGGCCGTCATAACATTATAAAATGGGAATGTAAAGTATGACTCATCTTGATACCCCGCCAGTGATCTGTCTTTGGCTGCACTGCAACAACACTCTTTAAAGAGGTTAATAGGATTGTAAATAACTCCATTTTAACGAGGATTATAGCTTTGTTTGGTAGTAAATAGTTCTTAGTTTTAGGTACTGTGGGATAAAAGCTATCACAAGTCAAATTCACATGGATGCAATTTGTAGATAGAAAGTATACTGGCTGTTGAGAGTTCTCATTATTAAAATTATTACAGATGTTTGCTGTTGTTTGGTGTCTTCTTTCCACTGTGCTTTTATTCTTCTACACAGTCTCCCGCACTCACCGTTGCCGTCATCAAAGAAGTCAGTGATGGTTGCCGAGGTGCAGCGGCTCCAGGGTTTGGAGGCGTCGATGGAGGTGAGGATGGAGGACATGAGCCGCTTGTCGCTGTTCACTCCAAAACGCTCTTCACAGAATTTGGAGTCATCATGGGACAAACCGAGCAAGTGACCTAAGGCAAAGAAAGAAAGGACACTTTTACTGAAAGGTTATGGCTACATGATGTACAGAAGTTCTTGGAAGAGAGAGAAAGGATGAAACTTGTCACTGGTTTCCACATGCAGCAAGAATGAGAAAAGAAAACATACTGAGGTATCAAGTGTATGACATCAGTCAATACTCGTATGATATTAATCAACCAGAGAGATGTGCTGACTGATGTGCATGCCCTGGCGTGTCTGAATCGTTGTTTGTGAGTTGGTGTTTGTGTGCGTGTGTCTATGCCTACCTATCTCATGAGCAACAGTAAATGCAGCGTGAAGCCCGTCATCCTCGATGACAGCACAACTTCTCTCCGGAGAGCAGATGGTGCCAACGTCTGCCATGCCCAGGGTGTCGCAAGAGTGGTGGCCACAGAGGTCCTGGACAGAGGAAATACTGTAAGCTTAAATTTGCACTTAAACCAAAAGAGTGAGAAAAACATGTTTATTTCAAGAGTTTACTTTAAAAAAGTGACTTCATCCTGATACTTGTGGAACAATCTGCCTTATTTCCAGATAATCTAAGATCCAAATAATCTAAGATTTTAGGACTTAATGCCAACTTTTTCCTTTTCAACAAAAACTCAAGACAGTGTCATCTTAAAAATGAATTGACATTTGGCCTGCTGCGCCTTCTCCTTAAAAACGCAATTATATGAACCGGCTCCCTCTCCTCAGGCATCAGGGAAATATTATTTTTGGATTTTTTTCTTGTTCAGCTTGCTACATTCTTCTGCCCTAAATGCCTGCTGCTTTTCTTTCCTGCTTTCTAGGATCATCATCTCGCACAGAAAGTAATACAGACACATTGTGTTTAGTATTGCAATTTCCTAAAGTCGGGTGGCTTGCAAGAGACAGATTAAAACAGAAGGATCAAAGTTGATGCAGCAGACCTCAAAGCAACAAAAACAATGGATAGTACACCTCATATAGTGCAAATTGGTAGCATGCGTCCTTAGAGGCCTACACTGAGATCCAGTGAGACAGATATGGTGTCATTTGAGTCATTTTCTCAAACTTGATAAAGCTCGTCCAGAGCCATGGACATAATACAACTGCTTTAAAAAGCAGTGTAGCACTTCCTGTGCAATTTTTCTTCAACTGCTTTTAATACCCACTTCCTCCCTCTACCTCCAACATCTCTTTGTCTCTCTCATGGGGTGCCAGAGTACATAATATTGATCTTTGTTTGGATTCTCACACATGTCCATGCAGACGAGGCCTCGGGGTGCTCTCCCGAGCCCCGCTGAGTGCAGAGATCAATCAGTTAATCATACCATCACATCAGTAGAGTGCACACGCCTGCACATGGACCTGTGTGCATACGCACTCACAATGCAACAGAACACGCTTCGAACGTATATTTGCATTCAGTGCACAGACGCACGCAGACGTATGGAGACAAACATCCATGCATGTGCACATAAGTACATCCAAATAAGGAACGCACACACACACACACACACGTCCCATGGAGAGGATGAATCGTCATGTTAAGTGGTGTTGACAGGCCTGCTGGGTCGTGTGTGAGAGGCTCTCTGGGGAGGGTGTTTACCCGTTCCGGGCGGATCGGTTTGGAACAAACTGCCTTGTGTTCTGCGCTCACACACATAACTGACTGGGTGGAACCACCTCTCACACACACACACACACACACACACACACACACACACACACACACACACACACACACACACACACACACAATTACACTCAGATGCACATAACTATAAGAATGTACATGTAATATATACATGCACAGGTATACATACCATACCATGCAGAATACATAAACAGGCAATAATATACAATATAGCATATACTACTCAATGGTACACAAGCAAATACACACACAAATACAAAGGAAGAGAGTGCCTGCTTTTGCCAACTGACTGCTGGATACACAAGAAGCAAACAAAGGGCAACTCAAACACGCTGACTGCATGGATTGCTTCTGAGAGGCAAACTGTGCTGGAATTCTTCTTAACTTTTCTGTGTGGAAGCTTAAAAACCACAGAAGGAAGTGTGTTTGTTTTGAATCAGACAGTGAGAACCTATAGAGAAGTTTGTCTTCATATTTGATCTGTTTCTCTTTTCCCGTTTCCCACACTCTTTTGCCCCCGCGTTCTTTACAGTTCTCTCACATTTTATTTACTTATTCATTAATCCCGTCCCAGGCTATGGTGCGAGAGATGTTATTGTTCCGCTCATTCTTGTATACACGGCTTTCATTGTTACAACACAGTGTAACAGAAAACACGTGGGTGAAAAGTAGAAAACTGGGAATCTCCTGTTAGATATTACATGGTGATGTGTGAAAAATACCTGAAATGACCCCAAAACTCACATTTTTGTCTAGGTATTATTTACTTCTTCCCTCCGCCAAGTCTATTCCCAACTTTGTTTTCATCCCAAGGCCTCTCACAGACAGGCAGGAAAAAGAGGGAGGGCGTGGGGGAGAGCAAAATAAGTTCAGGAATCATATGCCAGGGGGGGAGAGGATGGAGGGATGCCGGAAATTAAAGGGAAGAACTGAGAGAACAAGGAGTTACAGAAATATTGGCAGAAATAACAGGGGAACAGGTGGCAAGCTGGTTGTGAAGGTCAGGAGACGATCAGAGCTGTGTGCTGTGTGGGAGCGGGACCACTTGCGATCTAAGCCAAGGCTTGTGTTAAACAAACAGCCAGCCAGACCCAGACCCCAGACACACAGGCTCACACACACACACACACACATACACACACACACACACACACACACACACACAGAAAAAATCTTTCTTGCAGAGTGAGTTTAGCTCACACTGAAAACACACTACAACCTGATTTTGACAAAACTGTTAATCAAATGCAACAGCTCTCCACTATTGACTGGACAGGTCACAAGGACTGGCCACCAATGACTAACAGGTTGTCAAATGATGAAAGACGTTACTTTTTTTTTTTCCACAGCTGGATGTTTCAGTTTTCTGGCTCTAACAGATTTGTATGTCATCAGCGAAGGAATTATCGTCTATGTTGTATGTTTTGAGGATGTCACCAATAAGTGGTGGCATGTAAAAAAACAAGCAAAAGTGGTCCAAGTACCGATCCCTGTGGAACACCGCATTATTATAACAACACTTGTGTGTTTAGTAACTCAGATATGAGTGGACAAAGGCAAGAATCAGCCCCTTAAGACTAATGAAGTTCTCAAGATGCTATAAGAGGATGTAATGGTCCACAGAGTCCCATCAAACAAGATAGATGTGAGCTCAGAATCCCACAAGACTGATCACTTATCAAGAAGAAATGACAAAGAATGACTGAGAGAATTTTTTCCTAAGAAAATAAAGTATAACTAGTTGGATTGAGAAAACGGTGTTATTTTTCTTCGCTTGGAGACATGAACCAGCCTAAGGTCAGTGCTCGAGGGAAACTTAAGACCATGATTGCAAACAGGAGAGCAGTTGAAAGTCACTGATGCATCACAGTGTGAAGAAGGTGAGGCCCATGTGTTGTTAACGGGCAGTCTGAACTCTCATGTATGTCGACAGACCCCGGCCAGGGTCGAGGCTTCAGGATCCAAGAGCTGTCTGCAGGTTGTCAACATATGCCAGACAAAGTATAGCACGTGTGAAATATCAAGAACAGTTAAAACAAATAGAAGGACTAGCTGTGACGGGGGTGAGGGCTGGGAAATGTACACTTTAATGTACTGACACATAAACATGGAGGAGGAGCGGAAAGGAAGAAGTGCACAGGAAAGGGAGGAGTCTGCACTATACACATGTGTAAATTCCTACATTCAATGTAAGAGAGTAAATGACATAACTGTGTGTTAAACACATGTGGAGGAAATGGATTGTGTATTAGTACTTGCTGTGTTTATATCAGTGTGTATCTTACACCTGTCATTATTACATAAGGGCCTTCTCAATGTTTCTGCAAAATGGGTGTTAACTCAACAGTATTGTTCCATCAGCTTTTAAGGGAATCATCTGGTGATGATCCAGAATGATGACGGTGCCAGATGACGGTGCCAGAATGATATTGATTTTGAGCAAGTTGTACTTAAAAATGAACAGAATTTGTTATTGAAGCTTTAGTTTGTGCTCATGTGTTGCATAACTGTGGTGTAAAATTAATTGTTATTTTATACAGTATGTGATTTTGTATATATTTGGCATATTGTGGACATTTCTGAGCATGGAAGCTCTTTCTTGACCTTGGGATAAGTATAAGTGACTTACTCTCAACTGCATTTCACAATCTTCATTAACAAATAAAAGTGGCTTATTTATCATCATGTGACCGAAAGTGTGGTGACTTAAAACATTTATAGTATTTGGGCTGTTGCTCTCGTCCAAAATGCTTCACAAATTCACATGCGGTTACCTTGATTCAAATGTGAATTTCTTAAATCATTCTCTTTAAGAAATATCTCACTTTCCTTTCAATGAAGGATATTTACTTTCTGACTATGGGTTTACTGTCAGGGCATTGTGGCGCATGATCTCCTTGCATTCATAACATAGGAGTTCAATCTCAATCCACTCATACACAAATTTTTATAGGCTCTAGAAATAATAATGAAGGGTGGCTCCAATGAAAAGGGTAAACTGTAAAGAATAAAAAATAAAAAAGACTCTAATTGTTGTATCTCTAACATTATTACAAATCTGTCCTGACTGAAATGAAATTGATCTGACCTCAGCCTGGGTTGAAAAGGTCAGCACTGGCATCACAAGCACCTGCTACCAATGTCTACCCAAATATTTGAGCGACTGCTGCAAGAAGCAAATGAAAGAAAAAAAACTGAAGTAGCAGCATGAGCACACATGTATGTCAGTATCTCCACAGCTCTGCAGCTCTCTCTGGCCATCTTACAGTAGGGCTTTGTCTACCGTCCAAGCTCACAACAAGTGAACACAGCCATGCGTAACATTTAATGTTCCCATATACACTTACACACAAACACACACTCACAACAGAGTCCCCTCAATGTGCCCGTTGTTTTGTTCTGGTGCTGGTATGTGTGGAACCGGGTGACACCGCCACACGGGTCAGCTCACTCCGGGTACGGGGTGTTGGAGTAATTGGACCCGACCACAAAGAGACGAGTTCCCTCCAACCCTGTACTCTCCTGCCCTCCCATTTGGGAACAATGGACTGGTCTGACTTCACAGTCACAAAGTCTTCAATGAGCTTCAGTTCTAGTTCAGTGGACTACAATAATCAAGATCTGCTTCACAGTCCCTCCAGACAAAAATGGGTTATTTATGTTCATACATAAACTACTATTTTGCAACTTGACACATTTGACATTCAGCACTTTCAGGCAAACCACTTCCTATAACACATCAAATACCTGGCAGACAAACTTCACAGCACATCCAACTTTGTCTTTTCCTCTTAAGTTTCCACTGGGACAATAACCAAAGCATTTTTCCTGAGAAACTCCTGAGAAAACATGTCTCATATATTACAGTTCTTTTCATTTTCAACCCAAAATGCAGCAAGCTATGAGGTACCTGAGCCAAACAAGAAGTTATTTCCTGACTGGCAGTTTGTCAGTGGAAACACTAATGGCTTGATCATGTTTGTCAGATGATTTTTAAAAAGTGTTAAAAAACTTACAAAGACAAAATTAACATTATTTTTTCTCCACATTTTATCTTTGTGACAGCTAAGCTGCAACTTGCAGATACACACAAATTTCTCAAGCAAAGGACTCTCACAAGAATGTGGCTTTTGAAATTCCATTTTCACTGAAACACAAAAAAAGCGGGACTATTTTCTTGCTGTGTTAAGATGTAAACAAACCTCAGTGCTGCTTGTTTGCTCATCATGATGATCGACAAGGTAAAATAACAGCAATTTAAGCATTCAGCCAAAACAAAGTACCCTGATAATGGCCTTTAATGGCCAAAGAGTTCAGAGGTCAAATTTAAGTTAAACTAAAGTGGCAGCTGCTTTCTTTGGCTAAGGTCATGGCCTAAAGTCAGGTCGTGCTGTGTGGTTATTTTGCATGTTGACCAGATTTAGCTGCAATTATGCTCATTAAAAGAAATGCATTAGATAGGGAGCCTGTACTGTATTACAGGGGGATAGTGGATGATTACAGACTCTGCACACCATAGAGGGATCACCTGCTTCCTCTGGTGACAGGTAAAATCTACAGCAGGACCTCCTTCAGTGGCGAAGCTGAGATGTTTGTGAATGAGAGTCTGGAGACGGGTTTATGAATAATGCAAGTGTTGTGACAGGTGAGACAGAGATTGGTAAAGCTAATACAAGGCTAATATTGGCCTTTTACTAAATATTGAGGTTCTTTCTTGACAACAGCAGAATTAAACCTCTGTTAAACTCATATTTTCTTTGTATTTTCTATCATTTGTAACTGAATTCTTCTTTTTATGACCAATAAAACGGGTGGAAACACTAAAGACTTTTGGGGTTTTTGGAAAAGGGTGTAATGTAATAACTACAATAGTATGAGATTCTGGCTGCATGCTATAGAACTGCATAAAATGATAAGCCCTACCACGGACTGCATGGACATAAAAAGGCAGTTTAACTCAATGCACTCAGAGTGGATGAGCTTTACCAGCATGAGCATGTCTATTTTAATAGGATCAAAGCCCAAGAAGAATAGAGAAAAATCAACAGTACACTGCCTGTCATGTTTCATTAGAATTTCCTGTCCAATTTTCACTCCCTACCCTCCTGTCCTGAGGCTTCCTTAGAGGTATCTGGATAACGGTTACTGTTTCCATGCTCGTCTGACCCTGCTCAGCCTGCCAAACCCAACCACCCGGAGATGGCACTTTTTCTTGCCTCGGCTTGCCCATGCAGGTGTAGTGGAAATAGGGTTAATAAGAAACCACAAGGTGGTTGGCACACAGGAACGGTGACACTTTGCCAGCTTGCTGAACTCAGGTATGCACTACCGGCTGCCCTGCCAATGAATGACGGTGCCAATTTGGCGCTGGCACCAGGAGATCCGAGGTAATACCCCTGCTGCTTGCTTCTTCATCACCCATGACAAGATCTTGCATGACTTGAGCACACCACAATCCAAGGAAAAGCTATCTGACACGTCAACTGGAGCTAACCGCCATAAAGCCACACCCGGAGAGGTGAAAATGCATACAGATCTGCTGCTGCCCTGTGGCTTTAGAGGAGGCAGGGAGGGAAGAAGGAGGAAGAAGCAGGGGAGAGAAAGGGATAGTGAAAGAAGGGATAAATGAGTGTGGTCTCGGTAAACGTACGGCTTCTCACAGAGTGAGAGAAGATGTGTTTGTTTTTCTGACAGCTCCCAGCCCCAGCTGACAGACAGAAACTGGAAAAAATGTGCGGACTGGAGTGATGAGAGCAAGACAGAAGGAGAGAGGAAGTACAGGGCTGGGATGACTATCTAATTAACTGTAGTTTCAAGGGAGTTTTGGGGATATTTCTGCAATGCACCCCGCAGCTGATTTCAAACCTCCTGCCCTGGGAAGAATTTGCGCGCACGGCCGCGAGCACGCACCTCAGATCACACACACTTTGAGGCTTTGGGCTGTCAGGGGACTGGGAGGGGGAGTCTGGAGACAGAAGAGACTGCCTAGAAAAACACTACTCGCAGGAAATACAGTTTTTATGGCTGTTTCACAGACGCTGCGCTGCATTACGCACGCAAGATTCAGCAAAATGAGGAAGACAAAGAAACAGAAGGAGAAAGAAAACAAATACAAAGGTGGATATAATCAGGGACATGTGGAAAGCAGGTTGGGCAGTCTTCACTTCTAATTGACTGTGATTCAAATGGTGAACGCGCACCAGTTCACTGTTCACCAAAATGACCACTTAATGTGTCGCTTTCCTACCGGCCCAAGGGAAATTGCGCGTAATTACGCTATTACTGATATAAAATGTAAAAGTGTGTCAGCTATTTTCATCACAGTGTGTGTTTTGCAGCTTATATTTGCTTAAGCCACCCAAAGCTTCAGTCAGCCAAGAGCTTAGCTATAGTGAACCAGCTGCCACCTCGTGCACCATCAAAATAAAAACAAACGGTGGCGTCACTCCGCTGCCTTGGCATCACATCGAGGCCGCTGTGTGGGATGGAAGACAGTCGGACCCGGCGCCACGGTGAGCCGGCCAGGTGAGGAACGGACAGGGAGAGGTGCTGAAAGAAAGGCGAGGGATGTTTGTTTACCTGCCTGGTGAAGAGGATGGCGGCGTCGTGGTGGTGCTGGTGGTCGTCATCCAGTGGGTTTTGTTGGTTCTGCCACTTGCAGAAACTCTTCAGTGTCGCGGCCGCGTTCTTGGTCACCTCCAACCCCTTCTCCTTCTCAGTCACCGTGGTCACTTTCACCACCGACAGCCGGATGGGGTTCTCGATGCTGGCGTGCCCGTACAGCTTGGAGGCAATTGAGGCCAGTGTGAGCAGATAGTGGTTTAAGTCCTTGCCATATTTCTTGATCATAGTGTCATCCGCCACCAGAAGTAGCTCCACGTGCCTGGCGCGAGACACTGACCTCTTGCGCCGCGTTCCGGTCTCCTGGGCGGCCACTTTGGCGAGCTGGCTCCACAATTTCCGCCCGTGCGCGCCGCGGTCATCTGTGTTTTCCGCTGAGAGCCCCCCTCTGTCCTGTCTCCCCTTCCCGCGACCTCTGTGCCGGCGTTTCCGCACCGCATGCCTGCGTCCTCTGCGCCTGTCGCGCGTCCCGCAGCTCTCGCGCCCCTCGCGCATGGCCTCGAAGCTGAAGCTCTCGCGCGTGAACACATGGAGCGCGCTCTCAGCGTCCTTGTCCTGCAGGGCGCGCACGTCGTGCTCGTGTCCCTTCGCCCTGATGATAGGCGTGATGGTGTAGCGCGCGTGATTTACGGCGAAGAAGCCCTCGAGGCCCCCGCCGCAGAGGTTGAAGACGGCCAGAGACTCCGGGTTGGAGTCCACTGTCCCGCGGTACGCGCACTCCCGCTGCAGAGGCGCAGGGCTGTCCCCCATCATAGCGAGCACAGACTGGGGGCTGAAGTGATGCGACAGCACCGAGTCGTCCCGCTCCATGTCCAGCTGAAACCGGCTCCCATCCAGGTACACCAGGTACCCCACCTTCCCTCCTCCGTTGTAAATCCGGTCAATGGTCCGAACGACCCCGTCTGTCCTCCGGGCAGGTGCGAGAAGCGACCCGTTCGCAGGTGGAAGATAGAAACCCTGGAAAGTAGAAACCCCGGCTCCCAGCTCCAACTCCACGACGCACAGCAACAGTAGCCGAAACCAGAGCATGCCCCCGGCCAGAGCACCAAGGAGCCGCACCATTGTTCATTCCAACCCGAAAAACATCTATATCTCCACTAAAACAACCCCAGACTAGCCGAAGATATAACTTTGTGTATTTGTTCCGCCAAAAAGAGCATCCTCCCGGTGTCCAAATCCCCCATGAAAAAACACACAGTAGTAACCAACAGGCGAGCAAACAAAACCATTGGGGAAAATGGAAAAGAAAAAGATCAGCAGAGAGGAACTGTGTGCAGGCTGGAGAGCACTGAGCTGAACTTGGAGAACAAAAACACAAAGTTTGCTCTTAATAGGACCCGGAGAGAAAAAGTCCTGCCCCCTTTGCGCTCAATCACCACTCCTCCACCCCCCTGTTCTCTCTCTCTCTCTCTCTCCCTCTCCCTCTCTCTCTCTCTCTCTGCCTCTCTTCCTCAAATCAGAGTAAAGTCAAGTGCTGGAGGAGAGGAGAGAAGAGAAACCTGAACAATGCTGCCACTGGAGTATTTCCCATTGCCTCAGCAAAGGAGAGGAGAGCTTATTATGCTTTGTGAGTCCACCACAATCCTTCTAAATCATCATGAGAGGCGGATAAACAGACCTGCTGTGATCATTTTTCTAATCCAAGCAAGAAATTGAACCTCTAAATGATCCATTTTAATTCACTTTTGGTTAAGACTGTATTAAAAAAAATCTGTTTGATCAGTTACAATCACCACATCTCTATGTTTAAATCAATTTCAGGGCATCAACATCACTTGTAGCCAGCATCAGAACATCAGCAAAACAAGTACCTCAACAACCACACGCTGTCCCTCCCAGGACCAACAGCATTTATCTAAATTCGAGAATGTCTCCATTAAATGCCAGCCTGTTATTTTTACACTTTGCCACTTTGACTCTTTTAATAATTGAAGGCTAATGTCTAACAGGATTCGACTGGAGAGTTTCAGCAAACTAGAGGGGAATAGATAATTTATGGCCATTCCCGAATAAGAACTCTGGGACTTCACTGTTCCCGTGTGAGACATTTAATGGTGTGTGTGTATGTGTGAGAGAGAGAGGAGGAGGAGATGGAGGAAATCTGTGAGCATGCATTTAGTGGGTGCTGTATTGCTGTACTTGAGTATGAGAAAGTAAAGAAAAAAAAAAGTGTTTGTGTGTGTGACTCTGCAGGTGTGTGACTGTGTCTGGAACTTCCCTAGGAGCTGACTTGATTATTTATTGTACCTTAAGGGAAGTGTGTGTGGTGTTGCCAATGAGATGTCATACTTGTGTGCTGAGAGGGATTTAGCCATGCATACCTCACTGGAGCTGAAGTTACTCACACAAACACCAACACACTCTCAGAGGGCAGCCAGCAAGAGAGTGGCTTTTCTTTAAAATCGTAAAAGTTCCGAGACACCGCTCATTTGCTGAGTCACCTAACAGCTATTACCTGTGCGCACCACATAGGGGGTTTCAGTGTGCGTCTGCATGCCAAGAGGGAGGCCTTTCTTTGTGGATACGAACATCCCTCGCAGAACTTGAGGACTCAGGGCAGATGCGTTTCAACTTTGTTGCATTAAGCGGAGAGAGTCCATGTCTGTTCTCCTAAAGCGGCGCGCTAATCCAAAGCCCCTTGTACATGACAGAGCGGTGTGGGTAGTATGGCCTGGTGCAGGGATGCAGCCAGGCTGTGGGTGTGAGAGTGCGTGTGGGAGGACGCAGGAATCGCGGCCAAAAATGGAACACGGTGTGCTGCCACCGTAAGCCTCGCCGCCCCCTGTCAAATCCCGCCGTGGTACAATCCACACGTGAAACATCCCACACCAAGGATGCACTCGGCATTCAAACAAGCCTCCAGAAAAATGTCACTTGACAGTTCCTCAACAGAGCTGTAGCTAACATTGAGTAGTTTGAAGTCATGTCCTCTGTATATTTTTGGGTAATATGGGATGCGGGGACCTGGAGGCAGTTTTAGTTTTAGACAACATATTTGAATTTTACTACCTTTAGACCAACAAAAACAGGCTTTGAAAGGTCATGTAGACCTTGATGGTGTGAAATCTAATGTACAAAAAAATAACTTAACACTTAATGAACAATATATGAAAAATTCAAACATTTTACACACTGTCTTTTTGGTGTCTGGTCAAATATTTCCAAGGGAGGTGGGGTTGTGTTCGGGGGCTCATGAACCTCCTCCTAAAATCCTTTCTACGGCCCTGTTCCCCAATACTAATGAGTGCCCTCATCTCCCACTGCACGCCACTAGCACATACACCCACAAACTTCGAGATGGTCACCACTGCAGAGTGGATCCAGTATCAAGGTGAACTTCATCGTCCAAATTGCAGAGCTGTTATGCAACGTATCCCCCTCCGTCCTCCCACCCCCACTACCCGTCTCTTTTTCCTCTCTGTCCTCAAGTCTCATCTCCCAACCCCCCCCCCCCCCCCGCTGCCGCCGCCGCCGGCTGCTTCTCCTTTACACCAAACTGTCAAGTGTATTACCTGCAGTAAAAGACGCCCATAAAGACAGAGCAAACCGGGGCTGTGTGTGAGAGAGGATGTTTGATCAGGACGGTGTGATGTCAGGACTGACCTTGGGTGAACAGAAACGGTGGAAAAGACAAAACTATATCCAGAGAATATTCTGTTTTTTCAGAAGTTAATATATTAGTTCTTCCCACTATTGTTTGACCATGGTTTCAGATATTTTATCCCTGAACATTTTGAGCCAGAAAAGCTAGAAACTAGAAATGTTGAGCTTATCCAGAAAAAAAATATACACAAAATAATACATGTAGTGAAAAGTACTGCAGCTGCAAACTAGTGGCACTGAGCCTGAGCAAAAATTAGGCGACTTTCCATAGCATCTTTAAAAGCTATACACATACTGAAACAACACACACACACATATACATGCTTTGGCTCACATCCCTACAATGTTCTCCTCTCCCTCCCTCTTCCTCTCTCCTCTTTGAATCTCACACACTCAGCCCATTGGATCATTTTTAATCCCTATCATCTGAAACAGAGATGTATGCCAAAGCAACCATATGGACGTAAACCGCCCCCGTTATCCACACACATACACACACACACAATTACACAGTAACCCGGATCACACGTGCAAAGCAGGCTGCATACAGTATTGCACGTCACCAAAACAACTTGTGTGTGCGCCCGCGTGCAGAGCCACGTGTGTGGAAGCAGCCCACTTCCTATGGTGGCTGAGAGAGAGAGAGGAGGGAATCCAATACGGTTAATTGACAATCCGAGCCTTTTACATAACCGTCGGGCTCTGTCTAAGTGGTGGTGTCAGAATTCTCCCAGCGCTGCAACTCTCCCTCCCTCTCTTTAGTCTCCATGACTCCCTCTCCTCCTCTGCACACACACACACACACACACACACACACACGCTCCATCCTTCTCTTGCTCCATCACTTCCTCCGTCCCTCTCTCTTCTCTCCCTTCATGGATGTTAAAACCAGTAATTCCCATCAGGATGAAAATGCTTCAGATGAAGGGAACAGCAATCAAAGCGCTTGTAGTCGTGATGGTTGAACGGCTGATGGAGTGCGTGTACCCCACCAACTCTCTTCCCCTTTCCTCTGTCTCTCTTGTCTGTCTCCTTTTTCTCTCTTTGTAGAGACCAAGTGTTTTCTTAGCATCTGTTACCATGGCGCTGAGGGAGAGAGCAATGTCTCCTGGGTGACAGCTAGCCTTGTCCACAGGTATCGGGAACACAAACACACACCTGCGCACAATCAGTTTCTCACTCAACTTCTTTTTTGTAAACTTTCTCGTCTAAGAAATGAACACAGGCAACACAAACTCTTTTATCCACAATGTTTATATATATATATTCACTTATAAAAGAAAATAAGTATAACCAATATTAACAGAGATAATAAAACACTCAGAGATAAAGAAAAATCAACATTTCCAACACACCAGATGGGTTTAGCACTTTGCTTCTCATTTAAATTAATCTCAGAGGAGCACTTAAAAAGGATTTCAATTAAAACCCTCATCCAGGTCTGAATGACAAGACAGTTTCAAGTTTGCATACAGAACTTAGACTTATTTATCTTTAAACACATCAAACACATCACGTTTGCTTAAGAAATAAACCTCATCCCTATGCTTTTGAAGATTTACATCGGTTTTCCCAGTGAAGAGTACATTCTGTCCTGAGCTTGAGTACAGTAAGTTCATGGTAATTTCACAAATTAGACCCCACTGAGACACCGAAAAGACCTCATGGTGATGAGAAAAGCAAGGAAGTAGTTCTCTGAGTAAATTATTCAAAACACATTCTTGTCTTAGGATACTGCAAAAGTCTACAGTGACTGCAGTCTACATGATATATGATAAGGAACATTAGGAATTTCTTTTCTTTTTGTGCCAATGTCGATGTAAAGCACTTTGTAATCTATAAATAAAGTTTTACTTACTTATTATTAACAGGGTAAGGGGCAGGTATTAAAAACTGCTTTTTTTGAGAATTTACTGCTTCTTTAAATCAAATCACACACATACTATATATTCTGAAAATACGGACATCCCTACACTGCATAGAGGTCATTTTTTCATTTGCCACTTTATAGTCCTACTGCTAGTTATCATTCACATGTTACAGTTGAAGATTCTGTAAAATCCTTTAAAGAGAATCACATTATAAAAAAATCAATTTCTACTAAAACTGTGGAGATGAGAGTTTTTCTCCACACAGCAGCAGCAGCACCAGCAGCAGTATTGTAACTGTAAATAATTGTATGTATATATGCTGATTCAGATACCATGATTGTATGTCTGCCAGATTGAGTATTGATAATTACATTTTGGTACAGTTCAAGGATGTGATAATGCCACTTGAAACTTGTGCATTTGAGACAGCAACTGACAACAGCTAAAAAATAGTACAAACAACTTTCCTGCCCACTATTTTTAAAGACAGATGTGTATAACAGATGAAAACAGTTATTGCATTTTGTCACTAATCACAAATGAGTGTCAACCCTGACATCAAGTGAAGCACTTGGTATACTGGCAGTCGATGCAAACCTTGCATTAGCACCATTTACTGTGTTATTGTGTGTAAAGCTTGTTTTGAACCATTTGAACTCCATGATATGGCAGAGTGCACATACAGAAAAGTCCAGACGAATCAGTGTATAAAACATGTCTGACTCTGAATCAACAGAGATATTCAGGAGACAGTAAAAGCTAAGCAGACATGCTAACATTAGCAGTAATCTCTCATAGAGAGTAAAGTTTTAGGCTCAGTAATAATGCCGGCAGTAAAAAACAACAGTAGGATTGTTCTTTAGCTGCGTCCTGTGCCTTGAATGATCAAATAGTCTACAAATAAAGTGATTCAGCTGCTAAATAAAAAAGAGAGGCTTGCAATTTAAAGCAAATAAAGTAGTTAAGATGGAGTAGTGTGTGCCCATAACAAAAGTTGGGAAGGGCAAAGTCTTAAAGGGTAAAGCAAGCTGTGAACTGAAGCCACACTTCCTCCCCAAAGGACGGGGCTGAGATTAAATGGATGGACGACATTGCTGAGATTAAAACTAACGGTGCTTTCAGTTGATCGTTGAGTGTATCACCAGGCATTTGCTCATGATTGCCGGGTTAATGGTAAAAATATCCATATATCTTCAATTTTTCTACATTAAAAAAAGACATCCTGATGTATTATTTCATTGGTCTAGTTCAAGATATTGCTCTCAACTGGGACTCAATTGGGACTCTAACCTCAACTCTTCCCTTTGTCACACCTGATTGGCTGAGCAGCGTCCACATTGTCATCATATGACAATTTATCAAGTCTTATGATCCTAGATGATGTTGCTGATCGGTTCCTTTGGCTTCTCAGTGAGGGGCAGCACAGGGATGTAGGTGTTGGTGGGGAAGTGTTGGACGGCCAGCGATGAGTTTTTGGCAGGGCTGCACATGCGTTTGAAGCGCTGTGAGGTTGAAAGGTCAAAGTTACCTGATTGTTTTAACATCGTAACATCATCATCATTCTGCTTTATTAGTTGCTTCTAGTAGAGTGACTGGCTTTATCCTGCCTTGTTTCTATATATTTCCTATTAAGTAAGTAGCATTACTTCAACCCAATAACTGACTATTTTTCCTCTGTTTAAGACCTACATAGCCTTTTAAAATAGCCACTTCTTGCAGTGCAATTATAAATTTGATGCACATTTTCATCACCACTAGTAGAGACAAAATTAAGCATTTATACATTATACATGTGTGTATTTATCAACATAGTCATAAAATGATTGCTGGTATTACCTGTGGCAGGGTACCCGGGGTGGTGGCCAGGAGGTAGATGGCCCAGATGGGGAGCAGAGAGACGGAGGAGAAGGTGAGGAGCCAGCCCAGCGCGGTGGCCCAGCCTGGAGCGACCATGCCTTTCCCAAGGCTCAACGGAGACCAACGCACCAGGGAAAACAAAAAAGTAGCCTGCAGGAGACGACAAGAAGAAAGACTGGGTCAGTTAGTGTTTGCAAATACAGCTCTGAATCAATTCAAAAAGATTTGAAGTGAGTTTAATTATGAGAGATATGTCATTGGGAGCTACATTGATTGATTGTATGAAAACCCCCAAACATGAGTTTATGTGTATACTGCTTCACAGCAAGCACACACTAAACAGTGTGAAAGCAGGTCAGCAGGGAGCGGGTCACTCACAGTGCACACAGTCGGGGTCAAGTATTTCCAGCACAGCTTGAAGACAGGCAGGGGGCTGTACCCGGTCATATCCCTGATGTTGTCACTGAAGCGTTCGGCTCCTGCGGACAGAACAAGAGCAACTTCAATGTGAGTGGATGTGGTTTGGTTAGATATGATGGTTTGGTTACAACTGACATGTTGTTTTTGGTGGCGGTGGCCAACTTTGGTTAGAATATTTTTTATTTAATTTTTTTTTTAGAGGGAAATACAAGAAAAATATTAGAAAAAAACTATTTAGAAATAGGTTGACATAGTTGCAGGAAAAGAAGACATTACCAGGAGTAGCAGTGGTAGTGGTGGTATTTGTTGCAGTAGCAGAGCTGGTAAATAGTCATAATTGTAATAGTGGTACACAGTGTGACAAAAATAAATGCACATTAACGCCCACAGCTTTGTAAAACTTCCTGTGTGCACAACAACATTGAATTTATGCTGTTGTTTTTCAGAGTTAAAGCAGGGTGTAACTCTCAAATGTCTACCACCTAGACATTTTTACTTCCAGGTAGTTTAGATAAAATGTGTTTACAACCTGGCTGATCATCTGACACCCCCTCTTGCTTACCAAAATGGACAGTGATGTTGCAGTATCACTAGTTGTCAGACACTGAGTTGATAAAAAAAAAAAATCCTATCATTACCGATAACAATGAGCCCCAGGTTGCAAGGAAATGGAATTTTCCTTTAAGAATTAACAATAATTTTACTAATTTAATGCCCTACAATTGATGCTGAGGCTAGTACTGAGCAGTAATCTCTTCTAATCTCTTGACAATACTGCTAGTAGTAGCAGCAGTTGTAGTAATAATGGTACTAGTAGCAGTTATCTCCCAGACTGTGCAAACAGAAACTGTCATATGACATGTGGAAAGAATCAGTACTATTACTGTTTAATTAATGCATGTGGAAAAAACTTGACAGGTTTAATTTCAAAATGAAATCTATACCTGTTGCTCAGATTATCCACAATATTTCCTCTTTATCTCTGTATTAAGTTTGACCATTTGATGATGTTTGTAACAGTAGGTGTCCCTCTTCTATAATAACCTAACCTGTGCAGTGAAACCCCTTCACGGCCACATAACCAGTGGCTGAGGAGTGTTATAGTATGTTAGAGTCTGTAAAATCCCACAGTCATAAAAAAGGGGAAAAGGTGCAATGGAGTCCTGACCGCTGTGTTACCCAGTCCACTTAAAGCCCACTCCTCAACTCTGCTGCTGTACTCACCTACTGCTGGGAGAGCCATAAAAGCTGGCTTCCTTGGTATTCATATGTACCCACACATACAAACACACACTCTCTGCCAAGCCGCTAAACTCATCCATTATCATCTGCAATGGCATGACTTTAAAAAAAAAAAAAAATTATTACATGTCACAGCTTTTCTGAGTCTTTAACAAATACAAATTTAACTGCCTAAATGCTGTAACACTAATTGGATTGTCTTGATGTACATACACTATATATGGCACATTGCACCCATCTGACTCTTTAAACAAACAGTGTTTTTGTAAATGTTCTTGAGCCCCAGGTCTGGCCGGGATAGGGGCTCCCTGGGGCCGTCAGCCTGAGACTGAGAGGCGACGGGGCCCAGGGGCTGATTTAGGGCCCGGAGGAGACAGACAGGGGCCTGGCTAGGAGCCAGTCTCCCGACAACAGTGGGTAGCTGCAGCCATGTTAATATACTGTCTACTGACTCCAAGTGGAATGCAGAAGGAGGGGAGGAAGTGGACTGCTTGACTGTGTGTGTTTAATTAGATAAAAAGTGTTCTTGTCACTGCTCTGTTTTATATTTTCAATATAAATTGAAAACAACTTGAGATTTATTTTGGCATGTTCTGATGTGGTGGAGTCTGGTATCCTATTGTCCAACAGATGGGGATTATAGTCAGGACAGAGACAAGAAAAAAAAAAAAGGAAAAGAAAGAAGAGGAGATGAGAGGAGTTGGGATTCATACCGTAGACCCAGCCGATGGCTACAGACTGGAAGATGGAGAGGAGCAGCAGGCTGGCTCCACTACAGGAGAAATGGTCATATATCTGGAACACATACAGACCACCCTGCACCGGGGTGGAGACAAACACACACACACAACAGAGAGAAAAGTCTATAATTCAATATCATAGAAGCCAAACAGGCTAGACGATCATGCACTCATCCATCCGGAGTGTGACTTACTGGCGTGACCATGACCAGTCCAATTAGGAAGCAGACGACACAGATAAACAGCAGCAGCAGCTCTCTGCGATAGCCTCGTCTGATCAGATGAGGGTACAGGTCAGTCACCGACGTCATCAGGGCCTCAAGACTCACAAACTGGGGTGACAAGAGAGGAGACGGGGTCAGCATGTGCGCAGTTTTACTTAATACATCAATGCCATCAATAATTTATCAAAGTCGCTGTGTGTGTGTGTGTGTTACTATGACCTACCTGTGTGTCCAGCCCCAGCATGATGATCATGAGGAAGAAGCAGACAGCCCAGAGTTGAGGTAGAGGCATCATGGCTACAGCTCTGGGGTAGGCGATGAAGGCAAGTCCAGGTCCTAAGAGGACATACAAACGCAGGAAAAACATGTTATACATGTAAAGTTATTTAAACAATATATGTCTGACTTAAACGGCTGGGTATTGCTTTGATTTTATGGATTTGCTATTTATAGGATTAGGCTGGGATTATTCTATATTTTTCTTACTGTCACAAATCCCACGGAAAGACCAAAACCAACTATGCATTAGTCTGTCTCTCAAAACTTTCCAACCTCACTACCCTGTCTGTGGCACTCAGCTCCGAGCTCATTCATTCCTACTGAGGATGTAAAACTGTAAAAACAAGTCACATATATTTATTATAATATTTAAAAAAGGCTAACTCATTTCCTAAAACAGCTGGGCACTGCAGTTTCTAGCCAACATTACTCAAACAGGAGGAAATACTGTGTTTAATGAGGACTATTTTCAGCGGAGGATTAATACGGATTAATAGTAATTGATAGTTTTTGACAACAAGGGAAGTCCCTGGCACAGAGGAAAAATCTTTATCAGGCTTTGGCTACACAGGTGATACTTAGTAGTAGGATCAATACATTGTTTTTGGCTTTAGTTCATGGAAGAGCTAGCAAAAACATAGCTCCTGCACCACTTGTGACCCAGGGTAGCCTTTATTTAGAGATTATTATGACACTTGATAGGTCCTTGAATTAAGAGCCCTAAAAGTTTCAGTGTCTGCCTCTTACTTTAAATTAAATTTAAAGGTCAGCGTGAAATACTGCAGTGAATTAATTATAGAAAAGGTTAGCTTCTTTTTCGTTTTCCCTTGAGCTGTTTTCCTAAACAAGATCTCCTCGCTTCTGCTGAGGGAAACCACGTTTCCATCTCCAACCGCCATCTGCTTCACCTGACTGGGCCACGGTGGCTATGTCCACACCCTGCTCCTCAGCCATGAAGCCCAGCACAGAGAAGATGGCAAAACCTGCCAGGAAACTGGTGCTGCTGTTCAGGAGGCACAGAAGGAAACAGTCCCTGGAAGGACACACACAACGAAATACATTTGGCATTACGGCAGGACACAAATTCAGGAAATACATGTGATTTCAGGGGAACAATTTGACACAAAAGCTCAAAAACATGACTAGTATAAAAGGACCTTCAGTTAATGTTGAACAGAATATAATAAGGTCTTTGGTCAAGAGTTAAGTGTTTGGCCCTTTCTCTCTCTCTCTGTGTGTGTGTGTATGTGTGGGAGTCCTAGAGTGTGGGAAACATGGTAGCCAGGGCTTTTCTTTAAGGTGTGGCTGTATCAGTGTGTTTTCTCTCTCCATTCCAGCCATTCCTTCTGGAAGCCATCTGACCAGTGGGAGCTTACATCTTCCATTTCCATGAGTATGGTTTGTCTGAAGTGGAGTGTAAGGAATATTTTTGCATGTTTCTGTGTGTGTGTGTGTGTGACTGTAGTGTCTCACTTATAGCAGTCATTGTTGTATTTGTTGTAACTGCCGAGGGCTGTGAGACTCCCCAAACAGATCCCATATGAGAAAAATATCTGGGTCCCTGCATCCATCCATACCTACAGAGAGAGAAACAGGAACAGAGTACAATAAATAACAAAATGTTTGCACAACAGCAGGAAAAATAACTTCGTGTGTGTTTCTCCAGTGATAGATAACTTTTCTGACTCTATGTAAATGTGCTGATGCTGTCAAACTCCACCCATCTGGTATTAATTGATTTACTTTAATACGCCTTTCTCCAAAAATGTGTTACTTTGTGCCAAGTAGCACTCAGCTTTTGTTTGTATCTGTAATCTGGGAGGCAAGGAACAACCATAATAAGAGATCCCAGAAACTGCAATAATAATGTTATTAACTAAACAGACATTTATCTAAACCTGCTAAACTTCCTGGCCTACCATTGCATTACCTTTTTGGGTCGCGTTTTCACCAAATTTCATGCAAATTTTGCCCTAATTAATAACTTTCAACTTTCAACCCTTTATTTCACATCCCCGGTCAATTCCATAATGCTTGCTATCCCAAAATACTATGAAAAGCAATTCCCTCACATCCTATAGAAAATGAATCGGGCCAAATTTCACTTCTGCCTCTAAAACTCTCCTTGTGTTCAGTCTGAACACACCTTTACAGGTCCCAAAAGTGGCTATTCTATATAATAACAATGTGTTTGGAGGTGACACATTAATCTGTGCACAAACCCTGTTACTGTGTGAACGAGATCTATTAAATGTGTCCTTGAGCTGCATAAAATAATGTTAAACATGTGCATCGGCACTTAAAAGCCAGTGCAGCTACATCAATCCTCCAACATCCCTGTAATTTGTATTGTGACAGTGGTAGTTAACGCTATTAATTCTCAGTATCTATTAATATAATAGTTTTCTTGTTTATTTCAGGTATGATTGATTCGGTATAAGGAAAACCTACAGTCACAAAGTATGCTTTTGCAGATCAAAACATCCTCCATTTTCATTTTCACAAAGTGAAAGGTTTGACAATACACCGACTCACCTGACAGCGTGGACCTCCAACTTAAAGTAGCCGCTATACCACCTGAAAGAACGCCTGGAAGGATTTCTGTTGGCTCTAACAGGTTTTTTAGTGTATGTTTGTGTTTCTGTACCTGTGGGTCTGCCAGGCGGGTGTGGTTGGGTTTGAGGTAGTAGATGATGCCGTCGGTCGCTCCGGGAAGGGTGGCACCACGCACCAGCAGCACAAACAGCATGACATATGGGAAGGTGGCTGTCAGGTACACCACCTAGAATGTACACAGCATGCAGGGATGTGGTCAGGATGGCACAGAGACAGAGAAAACAGGGAGGACGTGTCTGTGATGTCCTGAAATAATGAGGAGGGAAAGCTCTGGAAAGTAAACGTGTTGACTGATGGCGGCAGGGAACACAATAAACAAGTCGCATAAAATCGAGGCAATGTACAGTGTCCAGTCTGTTATTTTGTTTACTGTCCACAAGAAAGATGAGTTGTGGTTAACCCTCAAATACGAAATGATTGCATCAAATGAATAAAGAAAAAGAAGGATAAAAGAAGTTGCAGGCCGGGGTGGAGGGTGTCTTTATGCACTTTCTGTTTACTTAATTTAATCATACAATCTGAGAATAAAATCAATTTTCTCATATCAGAAACAAATCTATTAACTTCAAAAACAAGCCATCTGGTAGCCCAGAAGCTGTGATGTCCCCAGACATGGACGGGGATGATGTTGGTGTGTTTTCCGCTCACCTTTCCAGTGGACTTGACTCCCTTCCAGACACAGAAGTAACAGACGAGCCAGACGACGGCTAGACACAGAGCCAGCTTCCAGTTGATTGGACCCAGCTCGTCTAAAGTGCTGGACAGACGGAGCACCTCCCGCCTAGAACACACACGCTGCTGTTAGTGCATGATCAATATGCCGAAAAACCATCAGTGAGAAACCTAGGAGACCAACCACACTCACTCCCAAAACTCCATGACGGGGGAAGTGGCGTTCTCGGGCAGGCTGCTTGCATTGGCTGTCTGGTTGCTCTGGTCAAACAGGAAACATGCACCTGCAGGAGAACACACACACACATAAGAACATAAAAAAACATCAAGAAGCCACTCATCCATCTTTCAGCTGTCGTTGGTGCTTGATTACTGACCAGTGTTCCACGTGTTGTTACAGTGCGACCAGGGCAGCTCCGCCTGGAAGCTGTTGGACAGGTAAAAGAGAGCCCAGGCCAGGATGATGATGTAGTACACGCAACCATGCAGGATCATCACCTGGCTGGCATAACCAAGACCTGCAGAGATATAAGATGATACAAGGTTTAATGGTTTACACAAGCAGATCTTATTGTTGTCTTGTGTACAGCAGGATTACAGAAATAAACATATGGAGAGTTTTAACAAAGCTTCAAAGTCTTCATACACACACATTCTGTTATCAGTTCCAAGTCACTTGAGTTTCAGATGAAAGCATCCTTTCACTGAGGCACTCGACATGCAGCCCACATCTAATATATCTTCATTAGGAATGAAAGATGAGTCTTATGAGGCTTGAGTGGGTTAGAGAGCGTATGCTGTTGGCCCAGACAAATAGCTGATTGTGATATCCTCTAATGAAATTCAGGCATTTATCTGACAGCAATGATGGCATACTGAAAGTGCAAACTAGCGAGGGATTCCTACAGAAGCGTTACTTTGCTCGTGTAAGTTTTGTCTGTACATGGTGCCTGGGGAAGTAGCGCATATTCTCCATGTGGTGCTGAACACATGGCTTTCACGCAACAACTGTTAACAAAACAGCGGTAACCCTGTGTGCATATCCAAATGTATGTGCAGGCCATATGGAGCAAGGGGCAGAGCAGCTGCCATGAACACACACACGCTTACAAATGCAGTTTATTTGACATTGAACAGGTTAAAAATGTAAAAAAAAATAAAGCACAATTAGCTTTTAACTGTATCTACACACACACACAAACACACACGCACTGTTTACAATATGTTTTTGCAGGTGGTCCAGCTAGCGGTTACACCTGCACATGAGCTTTAAATCTGACAAAAATAAGTTCATAGTTATTACCTAATCTTGAGGCCTGTCTTGAAGTAGGTCCCTGTATTAAAAAGTAGTTTTGAGACCTTTATTATTTCAGTTTTGAGCTCATGCATTTATAAGCTTACTGCTGTAATAAGAGGTATATCATATATTGACATCAGCCAATCACACCTCAATCAGAAAACATAGATTTACAGTATCTACTGTTTGTAACTCCCCCACAGGGCAGCATGGATATTGATTGCCACTGTTTGCATTCATATAAATTACCCACCAATTAGTCATTCTGCTGCACCTATAAATAAATATAGTCAGGTTAGACTTATGGATCAAAGTCCTCCATATAATGCCTGTACTGTATGGACTGTCAAGCTTAATATTGAGGAGAAAACTGTAAACAGATGGAGTCTGATGTTCAGGTCTAATTAAAGACATGAGCCTTTCCTAGATACTTCAATGCATTCCTGTCATCCAAATGTTTAATTGTCTAAACCAGCTTATTGAAGACCATGTGTTCAACTTAACTAACCTCACATAGTTTTCTATTCCCTGAATGACAGGCAGCATCACATTGATAACGGCAGCCTTAGGTTTATTGTTGTAATTGTGTGTTACGTTAACGCTTAACCCTGATCCTTTATTTAGATAGCAAGACACCATGAAAACAACCCCAAGTGCGTGTTATTATTGGCTGGCCGGGTTGCGAGTTGCCTTCTGCACTCTTGAATTGTTTTGACAGAAAACCTGAGATTGAATATGAACCTCACATGCATGCAGATGTCAGGGCGTGCCAAATCTTCTGATTGCGGTCACATTGTTTATATGGGTTTTGTGTTGATGTGGGCATAGGAATACTTTGGATGCTTGCACCAGTGAGGAGAAAGACTAGGTCAAAAAGACATGGGAAAGTAAAGGAGAAAGTAAAAGAGAGACAAAGTCTGTGAAGTTAGGGAAGTTAGGATAACTAGTCGAACGGGAAGGGAAAAGAGAAACAGAGAGATGTTGGTAAGGTTGCAGGTCGGTTAAAAACTTACAATAATCATCAAGATATGCAACAAAACCAGCATAACACTGCAACTGTCTCAATGTTTGTTTGATTTTTTGCGAACCAATGTGTTTGAAGGTCTTATTCATTCAGACATAGTGAAGTAAAAAATTAAATTTCCAAGTTTTCATCCTGTGTTCTTGCGTTAATTGTTCTGCTATCTCTTATTCTCTTTATGTCAATCTTAACAGCACATAACAGGACATATTGCAGAAGTGTACCTCCAAATAATGGGCAGACAGTCCTCCAGGCGCTGACCCCTCCCAGGCTGGTGTACTGTCCCAGTGAGGTCTCCAGGAGGAACAGGGGGATGCCGCACAGCACCAGGAACAACAGGTAAGGTATAAAGAACACACCTGGACACACACACATGCATAAGATGCTTAGTTTGCAACTAAATCAGCTACTGACTAGTTTGGATGTAAAGTCACAACTAAGGCAAGTGGCCAATCGACAATCAAAGATAAGAGTTTGATCATCATGGTCACCGTGCGCATTTGCTTTCTGTCTGGCATGAGCTGCTTAGCATCTTACCATGTTGTAGTAAACTATTTTGGATCAATAAATTAGGTCTCTACTGGATTACTGTGTTGCAAAATGGCATGCAGTTAATAAAATAAAAAATGCTGTGTGGCAGGGAAACTGCTGTTTTACCATTAGTGAGTACAATTCTGTGACATTTTATGATTTACACCTACCCTAGGGACATGTGTAACTATTTAGTTACACATTCCCCTACTTGGAGTTATGTTGTAACTTATCTCCGTGGTGCAGCCGTTTTTATTTTAGTAATGCATAAATCACAACTTAGTAATAATTTTCATTATAACTAGGCTAAGTCGGAACTTACACACAGCTGGTGCAATGGACTGCTGAACTCTATAACCAATAAATAACCACAAATGAACCTTTTTGCTCTAATAAAACTAAATAAATAAAACTGTCATTTCTTTGTAAGGATATTTTCTATCCTTCATAGGAGTAAAAAAATACAAAACACATATATCCCTAACTCTAACAAGCATCTTGCAAATCTCATCTCTATTTTTTTTTTAGAAAATTAAAGAAAAAGGGGAGAAAAAAAGTGAAAAAGATAAGTGCAGATGACAGACAGAGAGCCAAGACAGAATTTATAGAATGACAATTTGTCAACAAAAACTACAAAGCTGACTCTTCCTCTCTCTTCCCCTCTGCTCTCCCACATAATTTACCTCCTCCGTTCTTGTAGCAGAGGTAAGGGAACCTCCAGACGTTGCCCAGGCCGATGATCTGCCCCGCCACTGCCAGGAGGAACTCAGCCTTGCTAGCCCACTGGCCTCTTGCGTGCAGGTCATCCTGGGTGACTTCTTTCCCGTTGGGGAGGCTCCCTCGTTGGAACTTATTCACCTGCTGTGGAGGCAGCTGGTCGGCCATCACTGGTTCCGGCAGAGACACACACACACCCCTGAAGGAAGAAAAACACAAGAAATTAAGAGAAAAGTTGGAGAGAAAGAAACCAGAGAGGATGAATCATAAAAAGCGTGACATGGTGAACCAGTTAGACAATAAAGAAGATTTTTTTTTAAAGGAAGTAGCTAGAATATAAACAAGTATTATCTTTCTGCAACCATGCAGACAGATAGTAAACATATTCACAAAAGACACAAAAAGAAAACAGACTGCGGAAAATAAAGGCAGATTCACTCACATCTTCGCCGCCGGGATTGACTAACGAGACTTTGGGTGTACTTTCTGACAGTTGGTTTGGCTGCCTCACTTATCTGCGATTCGCCTCTCAAGGACTGACCAATGTGGGTGTGTGTCCTTTATCTGTAGTCTTCAGCACACTCAAGGCCTAAATTTGTCATTTTCAGCTTGTGCATTTGACTAGGGACTATCTCGCTCACGCATTTTTTGCCACTGACGTCTAACATCTTGATCTTACGCACAAAACTTTAGATAATCTATAAGTATGCTACCCCAAATGACTTTTGATATTCACGACTTTACATTTTTCAGATATTCTTATCTTGAGAAGTAATAAATTTGACACACTAATACAATTTATTAACAGTTTGACCTAAACCAGATGAACAGATTAATATTTAGATAGACAGATATCAAATTTAAGGTATTTTAACAAATTATTTTTATCTTTTTGTGTCTGTCATATTTCATAATGTTTTATAGGGACCTCTGTGTATTGAAGTGCAACTCAGTTGAAGTATATAATGATCTTTTTATACCTTTAATGCAGACATTTCATGTGGTATTATTATGTGGTGTAGTTGGAACAAAACAGACAGATTTCTGTGTGATTTGTCTTTCTAGGTGATGCATGACATTCTTTGAATTCTTAATATTTTAATGCCTAATAGGGGATGTAGCTGAACTTTTGAGGAACATTTCCCTCCACATTGTCCCTCGCTGCGCCATGTGACCTCAAAGCACTGATATAACGAGCGTGAGCCACCTTCCGCCGTCACAGACACGCAACATAACCACCGTTAAAACATGCGGTTATGAACCATCTACTGTATCAAAACGTGGGTTAATTTATAGGTTCGGTTATTCCTAAATTGTCGGATACGTATAAAGTGGTTTCATGTCGGTGCAGAGCACGGTTGTAGAGGCGTGGTTAAGTCTCGTGATGCGCTAGAATTGATGCCTAAAACAATTTCGCTGAAGCTGCGCATTCGCGCTGCTTCAGTGTCTCCTGTGAGCGGATAAATTGCAGAGAATTGGACATTATGTCTCCTACCTCTGCGTGTCCTGTAGTTCTCTACACCGCGACCACCCCCCAGTCCGGGTGGCCAGATGGTTTGTTCCGGGCAGCGGGAGCTCTGTGAGGGGCTGCAGAGCGGCGCAGCCCACGGTCCAAATTTATAAAGGGACCATGCTTCAGTCAAGCCTGGCGCATGGCATACCAGCAGTAAAGAGGTTACAGAATGCATCATGGGTACTGAAGTGTTTGTTACTGTTACGAAAAGGTATTTCTTTCAGAATTTAACATATCTTGATATTTAGCCTGCAGTAATCTACATTATTAGTAATGGAGTTAACACACACTGCGATATTAATGAGCAGCCTGGTTACCTTTTATATTTTGATTTTGTAGACATGTTTGCATGTCTGCTAATTATATAATGATAAAATGATACATATTAGCCATGCCATTATTGTAACATTTCTGATACAATGTACTGTATAAGGCAGTAAGTAGTGCAGTAAGTGTGATTTCTGTTATCTAAGTTATTTAATCTTCCATCACTCCCCCTCCCTCCCCATCCTCCCAAATTTATACATATATTTAAAAAATATGGACACATACATAGAATATTAACTGAATAGACTTATGCCATAGGCTACCTGTAGCCTTTATAGCCTAGGCCAATCCGCAATGTCTGTCGATAATAATATTTATTACTATATATTTGTGTTTATTGTGCATATTTTTGCATCTATGCTATGTACAGTATATATTGTGTTACAACAGAATAAACCAAACAAAACCATCCAATATGACTGTATTACATCACCTGAAAACTGAACAGTTTCCATGTAGCTATCCTCATATTCCTTTGAGGCCTTTATCAGGCCTGTACTAGTCTTGTAGGAAATTGTGGGTTCAACCTGGGGAGTGTTTACATTCTATCATTAAAAACTTACACATGGTTGGAATTTTATATGCTGATTCCAGTATTTTTAGACACTATATATTTATAAATATGACTAGTCTGGTACGCAAGTATTTTATTCCAGGTAGTGTGGAAAAGGCTTTGAAACAGTAGTGCTCATGACCTCTGTATCTCCCCTGGCTACAGCTGTAGCCTATATGGATGTACAAAGATACAATAAATGCTTGTCTAGGTTCAAAATCAGTGAGTTTATTTTATCTTGATTTATATTGGTCATTGATATTTAATATAAATCAATATGCAGTAAGTGATGCGGCAAAAAAACCAAAACAAATTGTGATGTTGACTTCAGCTCCATACTGTGGACTGTGCTCTGTAAACGGCCTCGGCGTCTTAACCGTTTAGGCCACCTCCAGCAGCTCTCAGCATGTTTGACGGCATCTGTCACTGCCTGTGCTCATTCAGCTGAGCATTTATAGCCACAGTAAGAAAAAAACAGGCTCCAGCTAACACACCAAGGACTTCATTCAGAAAATTACATTCCACTGCATAGACATATTAGGTTACATAACAAGGCGTATAAATCACATTTGAAAGTGGAGCACATTATACTATGACTTGAGGATATATGCACATATGCATACAGTAAATATTTCACCTAAGAAGACCAAAAGATACGAGTAACACATTGGTAGGTGTATTCTATAATTAATTACAATCCTTAAACTGTCTAAAAGTCTCATACCAAGCTTGCATATGGTTTTGGTTTGGTTTCAAGGATTGCACTGTTTTCAGAGAGTTATTCACTGGATACATGTACTGTACACAACAACCTATTTATTGTTGTCATCTTAATGTCTCACAGAGGGACTCAACAAGGATGCTTACCATCTGTATTTCCCATTTCTGTCTTTATGTAGATGACATGTTACTTAACCTAGAAATGCCACTGACCGTAAAGCTTGTCTGTCTTAAATTTGATTGTACTACAGAAATACCTCTGGAAGCCTTGGACTACTGCAACTCATTCATTCCCTTCTGTCTGTGCAATAAAAACTCACATATCGAGGATTTCACCAATGCTGACTTGTTCTGCCCCAGTTTCACTTCTACGTCTAATAGTATTTTCCCCAAATAATGCTCTCTAAAGAAGTTTTCCAATATTATTCAGTATTATTCAGATGTTTTAGCAGCTTACCGTAAATGTCATTTGTTTTTCTCTACAAGTTTGTTTGATACAGCATGTTCAGTTAAGCAGGATGTTGTGTCTCCTTGTTTCTACGCATGCCAGCTCCTCAGTAATTACAACTGAAAGCGGGAGCAGTGCTGCCAGTGACATTCCTCTTAGGGAAAGGTTTTTCTTCTACACAATATAATTAAACAAAACAGAAGAAATATAGTTTAAAATCTTTAAACACTGAGTCATGTGAAAACCTCTTCACAAATCTGTTTTTCCATCATGCAGTTCATTCAATGATGGCAAGAACAGGACATCTTCCTGTTTATGGTGCTTTTGACTATAGTACTTTATGGTTGTGTTGATAAAGACTTATGTTTATGATTAGATAACAGTCACATGTTAAATTGATCATGTACACATCTGATTAACAAATCATAAATTACAGATGAAAAACTAAGGATATGTGGGATTTTAAGGTCATGTTTCAAACTGCACCCTGACACACACCTTTCTTTTTATTTCAACACATTGGCTTGTAGAGTTTGCTGTAAAATCACTGAACACACATTAAATAAACACTAGCAAAGTATTTAGCACTCATAATCACCCACACCATATGTACACACAAACATTTATGCCTGCACATACTCACTCCCACAACCACACACAAACAGACATTCACACATATACGTACATAACTCACAGAGCCTGATGCAAAGTGTCTTGACACAACTCTACTTCTTAGCTACAGCCTTGGGTTAATATTGGAGACGTGTTAATTTTCATGATGTCGACTCAAGCCAACTTCATTTAGCTTTTCACAATGCCTGATGCATTCACTGAATTCTCTGATGTCACAGGCCTAAAGAAAAAAAAACAAAAAAAAACAACCAAACAAGATTTAACTAACTCCATCACAACACAAAAAATATCAAGGAGGATTAGAAGCAGCTGAATTCCACAGCTACAACCTTGAAAATCATATTGTATTGTTTAATGAATTTTCTTGAACTATTCTTGTTTACAAATGCAACAGAATTTTAGGTTTGTTCTTCCTTAGTAACAATATTTAAACTTCTATTATAACTACAGCAAATTCTACAACTCTGATTGTGGAAAAAAAAAGCCACAATGATATCTTGCAAGTGCCTCCCTGACATCCACCCAGCTAAAGAAAAGATTTACAGAGTTGTGAAAGAATTCTGTTTCTATGCACATCTTAACTCTGCAATTAAGTCCCTACATTAATGTATGTCTCACGATTTACACAAGTCTCCCTCATTAGTGGAGTAAATTCCCTAAAGACAATCAAAAAGTCAAGGGTCAAGAGTCAGGAAGTGGTAAAAAGTCTTGCAATCATATACAATGGGCAAATTCCTCAACTACACGTGTGCACTCCACACACACACACACACACACACACACACACACACACACACACACACACAGCCTGCATATCCTCTCTCCAATTGCAGACTCTTTTTTTGCCTCCCAGGGGCCAAATAAAACCCCAGCGTTAAGGGTCCTTCAATACAGTCGCCATTGTTCTGCCCTGACAAACCTGTAGCCCCTGTAAATGTGGTGCCACAGCGTGTAACTCAGACCAGCCGTAGCCGTACACAATTTCTGCATGCTTTATGGCTGCTTTTATTGGTGTCTGGCATCCAGGACAGCAGGTCACTGATATACAGTGGTGGGCATTGTGAGAGTTTTTCAGCCTGCTTCTATTCTGCTGTACAACTGCACAACTTCTGAGTAGAGGCAAGAATTCAGCATGTTATAAAAGTGGCAAAAAAAAAAATCTGCTTTGATCTCCTCTCTGCACTTCCAATGAACACAAAGCACACATTCAGAAGTATTCATGGACCCAGTGACTGTGCAAAACACATGCAAACATGCACAGTAAATTAGTAATATTGCACACATGCAAAATAGACAAAGGCTTCATTATACACAACAATACACAATCAACAAAAGGTAAAAGTAAGATAAAATATACATTAACGAGAATCACTGTAAATTTAGCCCCCATATAAGCTCAAATTACATTCAGGTGTTGGATGAAAACTTGAAAAATGAAATTTAAAGTCATCTTTTGAGAGAAAGCTGTACTCACCACTGTTCAATCTGTTGACTGTTGTAATCTTTTGGTGTAAAGTATCATACGCTAGCTGAGTTGGTAAAGCCTTGTGCATATTAATTGCATCAGGTTAAAGGATCTATGGATATTGAAGTCCTTAAATTTCAAGTTAGCTCCTTTTGCCAGTGTGTGAAACTGATATCTGCAAGTTTTAGGATCTGTTAACGGGATCATTCGACAAGCGGAAGGTCTCAGGTTCACTGCAGTGTCCTGATGGAGAGTCCTCAGAAAAGACAACAGACACCTGCCTGCTCATTCACTCTAAGCCAACCTCAGTGCCAGCCGCATACCATACAAACAGACTCCTTACATGAGATCACTCAGAATACAAAAAGCTTGGAGCTGCTCTAATAACTCGCGTTCTTTGAATACACATCATAATAGGAGTCGACGTTGTGTGTGGCACAATGTGTGGTGAGAGCACAAAGACAGCACAGCAGCTTTGCTACAAGTGCAATCATTTTGTAATGTGATTCTATTTAAAGTCATGTAATAAACAAAAAGGTAATGCAGATAGAGTTTGACAGCTTACCTGAGGATACAACCACTTACAATGAGTGAAATAATGATCATGTGTTACTCAAAGGATTTTCTTATTTTACCCCCTTGAGCAAGGTCAAAGATCAGGGTTAGTGCAGTGCAGCAGCCCTGTAGCTTACTTGCTCAAAAGCACTTAAACAGCACACAAGTCCATCTATGTGATTACAGTCTTCTAACTATCATACCAGAAAGGTGACTGTAATTCAATAGGATGATTCTAATTTCTTTTTTGTGTACTCATTAATCTTCTGCCTCAACCTTAAGGTCAAACACACTGTAAGAAATTAAAAGGGTCTTCTCGCCTCATTTAAATCCTCTGAAAGAGAGAGTGCTTAAGGTCCTGATGTGGTCAACATCAGACCTCTAACTCCTTACCTACTTCCCATGCCCTAAATAGGTAAACATTCCTGTGGCTTAACCCCCTTCCTCTCCATCTGTGTGAAAAGCATACCCTGTAAAAGAGGAGCCATTTAAATATAACCTCTGGCCTTATGTCTGTCATACATATATGTATACGGGCAGCAGTCACGTTTGGTCGTTACAACAAACCTCCTTTACAGAAAAAGGTTTGTGGCAAATATAGAGACACATGCAGAGTGAAGGAGGTTTAATGTAAACAGGTCCTGAATTGCAATAAAGTCAAGTTGATAAAATACCTTGACCTTTGACCTTTTCTACATGGTGTCAGAAGTAGCCTACAGAGTTTAGGAAACACAGATATGAGAGGAAAAGAGGTTAAGCAACGGAATGGCGAAGTTTAATCCACTGGCGAACTTTGCTTTTGATAAGCCGACAGAATGGCCAGATTGGAAGCAGTGCTTTCAGTGATTTAGAGTCACCACTAAACTGGACAAAGAAGCCGGGACAGTGCAGGTGACCTACCTTATTTATGCCATGGGAAGCAAGGCAGAAAACATCTTTAAGTCATTCATGTTTGCCGAGAACAGACATCGAGATGGCTTTGGAATATTATCCATGAAAGAGCATTTTTTCAACAGTGACTTGCAGCGGCCAGGGGAATGTTTCATTAAAGCCCTGTAAAAACTGTCCGCACTGTGAATTTGGTGCAACCAGGGACGAAAATATCCGCAACTGTATTGTTGTTGGGATGCTGGACAAACATTTCTCACGCAGGCTGCAGCTAATAGCAGACCTAAGGCTGGCGCAGACAATCCAGACAGTCAGACAATCAGAGGAGGTTGCCACACAAGTAAGCATGCAGGGAGAGACAGTGGGAACCGTGCAAGAGGTTGCATACAAATGCAATAAAAGCTGGAATCCACAAGGCAAGCCAAAACACACACAATGGGGGGGAAATGAAAGAAAATGTGGTAAATGTGGAAAAGCACAACACAGAATAAAGATGAAAAATGCCCTGCAGGGAAAGCAAAATGCCATATCTGTCATAAAATGGGACACTGGGTCAGACTGTGCCACAACAGCAAATCGGTGAATGAGGTCACAGAGCAAGCAGACCAGCCATCTTATTTCCTAGTCTCAGTTTGTAATGCAGACGAGACAAGTGAACAGTGGACTGTGCAGGTGCATGCGGATTCCACTCCAGAGGAATTTAAAATTGGCACAGAGGCAGATGTCAATATCATCTGTGCGGACACATTCCACACACTCACTCCAGAGAGAACACTGGAACCAGCACACATTCCACTGGACAGCCCAGGAGGTGAGCTGCTGAGTCTTGGCATGTTCAAGGCTACTGTTAACTACAAGAAAAAGTCCTACTCATTCACAGTTTATGTAGTCTGTGAATGCACAATTAATAATCTACTCAGCCGGTTCCTGCCTGTGAAAATGAACCTGGTGAGGAGAGTAGATGAAGTGACATACCACACCAGTAGACATCAACAGGCCTAAAGACACTAAAAACTGAACTTGTGAAAATACAGTTAAAGGACGAAGCTCAGCTGTATGCCGTACACACAGCACGCCATGTGCCTCTCCTAATGCTGCAGAAGGTCAAAGATGAACTGCAAACAACAGTGTCATCGAGTGGGTGACACAGCCTACTGACTGGCTGATGGTGCCAGTCCTGAAGAAGAACACTGGCAAAGCCAGGATCTGTGGAAACCAGAAAAAGCTGAATGAATCAGTGAAGAGATAACGGTATATCCTGCCTACCTCAGATGAGATAACTGCTAAGCTAAGTGGTGCGACTGTGTTCTCCTCTCTTGATGCTGCCAGTGGCTTCTGGCAAATTCCATTGCATCCAGACAGCTGTAAGCTGACAACATTCTTAATGCTATTTGGCAGATACTGTTTCAAACAGCTACCTTTCAGGATTTCCAGCACACCTGAGATCTTCCAGAGGAAGATAATGCAGACTCTGCAGGGGCTATAAGGTGTGGAGGTCTTTATGGACAACATCCTTGTCTATGGGGACTCAATGGAGTTACGTGACACCCGGCTGCAGCGCAGCGAGTCAACCAGCTTGAAACTCAACAAAGAGAAATGCTCCCTCAGGCAGAGCCAGCTGTGGTTCCTGGGTCATCTCATTGACCAGGCAGGGGTCAGGTCTAACCCCGACAAGGTAGAGGCCATGCGCAAGCTTTCACCACCAGTAAATGTTCATGCTACCTGGGGAGGTACATCCCCAGCCTCTCAACTCAGCTACTGTATGAGCTTCTGAAAAGCAAGAATACATGGACTTGGGGCCACTCACAAAATTCAGACTTCACATTTAAGTGCTGCTGACAACCGCACCGGTTCTCACTTATTATGATGTCACCAGACCCACAGCTGTCTCAGTTGACGCCAGCAGTAATGGACTGGGGGGTGTGCTCCTCCAGCTCCAGGATAAGGAGTGGAAGCCAGTAGCATGCTGTTCCAGGCGTCTCACAGAAGCGGAAACACGTTATCCTCAGACAGAAAAGGAGTGTCTGGCTGGTGTGTGGGCCTGTGAAAAGTTTGACAAATATCTCTGTAGCTTGGATCAGTTTAGCCATTAGTGCCACTTGTCAACAAACAAAACCTAGATAACATTCTCCCCCAGCGTCTTCTCATGAGGCTCATGAGATACAAGCCTGTGGCGCAGTATGTACCAGGGAAAACCCTTGTCGTTTGTTGTCCACAAACCCATACAAGGGAAGAGACTGAATTGCATTAAAGCCAAGTTGATAAAGTACCTTGACCCTTGGCCTTTTCTACAATGTCCACACTATACAAGGCTCCCCCGAGACTTGTGGTAGGCCAGATATTTTGTGCTGATTATCTTTCCTGGAGACTTTATGGGAACGTGTTGAGCGGTAATTCCCTTGAGTTTTTTTTATCACAGTGGGTAGTCCCGCAATGTGTTAGTTCTGCTTTCTGAGATATGTGGGACTTCACTGGAAATTCAAAGTCACTTATAGAGGTCTTTGAGAAGTAGAGGGCAAAGTTTTTATATCTATTTGTGTGATATCTGGTGTGAAACTTTGTTTAAATGCAAACAAAGTGTAAGTGTAACCTCTTTACACTGTTTACACCAGTCAAGAATCTGAGTTGAGATGAATGAAACAATGTCCATTTTACATGCTTTGGCATCTTTTCAGAGCTATTTGCCCTCCAAGCTCTTGTCAGTTTGACTATATACTATATGGGCCATTTTCTTTGCTGAGAAAAAAGCCCACTGACAACTTTGAGCAAACAGTGCGAAACACTCTTTCTAATGTAAGATGAAGTTCTTAATATATTAGCCAACATATTCTCCCACCCAAAAGAAGGGCATAGATACAGGAGAGAGCACCATATCATCCAAAACTAAAACAAACAAAATACATCAAGAATATAAAATACAAAATCTGTTTGCTACTCACTGTGTCCCGAATTCACCCCTTCTATATTCCACCTCATGACTTCAGATTTCAGTGGTTGCATTAGTATCATAATCAAGAAACCAAATGTCTGTAAGTACAGTACATAACATATACATATGTGTCATCTTCTCTCCAGACATGAAACTGTTGATGTTTAACAAATGATTTTAAGGGCTGTTATTGACTGTAAACCCAAATTAGTTAGAGTTTTTGTAAAAAGGTGGTATTACTGCTTGGACTGACACTGGGGTCAGATTTGAAGTAGTTTGAGGTCATCACAAGCCACTGTGGTCTGCTATGTTTAAGCCTCGACTGAGACCTTTCTTCCTGGGAAATAGACTCCAAAACGGTCATATCAGCCTGTACTTGTTTCAAGGCAACAAGTACAGTTCTTATGATCACACATTACAGTTAAAGACAATTACTTTGTTAAATGGTAGGTAAAATCATTCCACAGTGACATACCAAAATACTATCGGAATATGATTCTCAGGATCGCATCTCTTTGCCTGTCCTCATACTGAACTTACCTCTGTGTGTGTGAAGGTGGATTCTCACTGAGCCCTCAAGGTAACACCATAATGAGATGGATTAATCAAGAAGCTGTTCGCTCGGATCATTTTACAGAAAAGTGAGTACAACCCTGCCTCTCCCTCCATCATCCAGCCTTTGCTTGTGATGAACTAGGCTCTCAGGCAAATCTAGGCAAGCTAAACAAACCCAGATTCCTGTTGTTCACTGAGCCTGAAGCTGGGGGATAAATGGTCATATCATGGGACTCTTCTAAGTGGGGATGTTGGACTAATAACGTCTTGTTTCACTTTACATGTAGCATCAACCCTTAAGCAACATGAACAAGGGTCATTTTGTCTAAATCTAACAATGTCACAATATTTATCATCTCAGTTTTGCAGTGTGACAACCATGCAGAAAGTTAGATATACAATATATTAAATATACATAATAGGATATTATGCAGTTGAACTTAGAAAAAAGCTTTGCTGTAGAGAGTCACGTGGGGATCAAATTGATTTTGCAAAAGGAGAATGGAAGCCAGGCCTCGAGCCAGAAAGTCAGCTGTACAGTGATTAAACTATCTAAGCTGGTTGAGGCTCCCAGACCTTCACACCCTGGGCTGAGGTTGCCCCAGGAAGGAATGTGGGGCTGGATTATCTCAAAACATCAAATAATAAACCTCCCCCCCTCTCCTCCACCACTGACAGCAAATAGAAAGACTTCTGTTTTTCATCCCCGTGGGGAAAGATATGAAGAAAACTCTGTGGGAATCTAACTTTCCAGGCAAGTTGATGAATTAACTTCAAGGAAGTTGCTATTTAAATCCCACCAAAATAATAATAAGATTAATTATCAATGACTAATACCCCTCATACTTCCATTGTTGTGCACATGATAACGCCGTGGGGTACCTGCAAGGTAATTATATGATTACAGGCCACCGCTTCCATTATAGCTTGATTTGATTATTTCATTACTGTGTTCTTTGCTGACTTGGCAGCTCTCATTGGCAAGGTTTTGCATTCCATAGACCGCCGTTTCATACGCTTGGACGCTGAGAGACTTAATTGAGGTTAAGCACCTCGGTCAAGGGGCTCTGGGGGCCACACTGCTCCACTGGGGATATGTGGAGGGGTCCCTTGACTCGCTGACCTGCCGGGTTACAGGAAAACATGGCAGAGACAGGAAGCATGTTGCATGAAGAGGGTTCAGACAGGAAAATGTGGAAATAACTACCATGTCGTGTTGGTATGGTGGAACAATTTGATGCACTGCAAGAGAAACTGAGCAACAACTGAAGTCAGGGATGACCAATACCAGGGCTGTAGCTCCCCACTGAGGATGCCAAGGTCATATCTGCAGTATTTTATGAGGGTATTTGAGGCATTTAGCGATCTATGGAGGAGTTATGTTACACATGGTAAAGTGTTTTTAATGCCTGATTTGATTTGAAATGTGGAAAAAGAAAATTTACAGAATTATTTTGGTGGCTGGTCAAATTAAAGGGATGGGTGGCGTTTGGACTGAGAGACTCTTGACCTCAGTATTTCTAATATACTGGCTACATCCCAGACTAAGATGCAGCAGATTGTTGGCAATAAATATTTTCAATGATTTGGTCATCTGTTATTCTGCAAAGATACTGATCATTACACTGCAGGCCTGGATACTGAATCACAAGCACAACGAGGAAAGCTAGCTACAGCAGATAGCATCTTATGACACACATGCTTCCAATAAAGTGACATACTATTTCCATAATGGGAGGATGACACAAAACTATAAATTCTTTAGCCTGCCCAGCCTCCTGCAGTTATATTAGCTAATTTGTACACAGCCACAGTTCATAAACACATCATAGCATTAGGTTTGTCCTTGTCCCATTGACTTACAGTGGAACTACAAGGATATTGGCAACTGCTCAATGCTGATGGGGGGAAAACTGGGCCCATTTAACTGGTTTCAGTTATTCTGTTTAATTCTCCTGCCAACAGCCCATCAAAAGGGGCAGATTTCTCAACACAAGCCAAAGTCCCGCTGCATGGTAATGACAGAAAACTGCATTCGCCAAATCCAAGTAGCTGCCTCAGCACTGTGGTCGGATCACAAGAAAGGGCTGGAAACAACCGTGGTCAACTTTGGCAGGCGATAAAAAGTCCCCATGCAGCTAAATAGGGACCACAAATAAAGCACATGTGCTGTAACACAAATGACATCACCCTATAGTAGCACAGAGAAGTGAAGTTGGTCTTTAGGTAAATAAATGGCTTACTGTCAATTGCAAAGAAACCATGTTGTTGGCCAAATAACACACAACAAAAAATAGCTGATAGCTGTGCACAGTGTTCACTGATTACCAGATTTACACCAACTGGTTGAACATTTAGAGAAGAAACTGGCTGTAAAAAAAAAAATGGATTAAATTTTTAACACTGTCCAACAGAGTAAGTGTGAGTTCAATGACACACAGGTAAGTGTAGGGCAAAATGTTTAACACTGACAGATGGAAGATATAACTAGATCATGACATTACTTAGAATTAGCTTTCAAATATAAAGGTCTGTTTTAAAGAAATGGTTTGACATTTTGGGAATACACTTGTAGTATTTGATACCACTCCCACATTTTTCTGTTATATATGAAGTTACAGCCAACAGCTGGTTAGCTTAGCTTAGCAGAAAGACTGGAAACAACAGAAGTCTAGAACATAAACCCTGCATAAAATAGTGAATTGTTGTTATTATACCATTTTTGGACTGATTAAAGAAATTATATATCTATATATATGGAAGTGGAAGTTTCCACATCATACTTATGAAAGTTGCAGATTGGAATAGGCTCCTAACGATCTGTGACGAATCAGGCAAAACCTACTTGAAGGTCCACACCTTAAACTCAGGTTGAAAGTGAACACCCTTCAGCAGATCGATGTAATAACGGCCCTCTAGTGTCCAACTCTTCACATACATCATTCTTCTCAGTGAGGCTCAAACATCCAACTGAAGGAAAAAAATCATATTTTTGAGTGAAGGGGGACTTTAACGTTCCTTAACATTTGCTTAATTTAGCTATATCCTAACTGGTGTATGTGACTCATGCCTGTCTATTACTACTGCATGTTTGGACAAGCTCATTAATTAACTTGGTGCTTTCAGTACGGGACAACAAAGTCAGGTCTTAACATCTAAAATATGTCCTGGGTGTTGGCCAAGCACTGTAAATATAGTGTGACACCGCGTGACGTCCTCTACTCTCAAATGTATTGCAGTGGACAGTAGTCAAACTAACCTGCAGTATGCAGCCTTTTATTGTTACACCACATATATCATATTACTGCTGTTTAAAATTTAATCAGTTTGTTTTTTATATTCAGTCCACACTTTTTGAAACACAATTTGAAAAGTGATGTCGGTGTGGCGTTTCATCAGACACATGAATGACTTTGTTCGTTTGTCTTCGCTGTTTACATTTTCCAGGTTCTGTTGCAAGTTCCACAAGCTGCAAGGCACGCTGAATTAGTCTACTGTGTTTGAATTCAGGACCTCAAATCTTGGATCTGGACTGTGAATTATCACTTTAATATCAGCTTTCATATTACATTACATCATATATCATAATTGAGACCTGGTCGCAAGCATGACTCAGGTTATTGTTACAACACTATGTTTCGTACACATATACTTGTACAGTATTTATCATATGTCTGTCACAAACTTAATTTCATCAAACACCCTTATATAAACACACAAACACACACACACCTGCATACACATACATATCTTTGCACCTACCTGTACTAGTGGAAACTTGACACTGATCTCTCTGTAGTCAGTGCAGAGACAGTGCTTTCCCAAAGACCAATAATGAATACACAATGGTCAGGTGGGAGGAGCAGATAAGCGTCAAACCTTCAGGTGTGTGTTTTTTCTTTAATCGTTATTGATCCCAAGCCAAATGTTGCTTAATATGAATAGATCATAGTTATGCAAGGCAAAAACTAAATGTTGCTCACATTTGGGAATTGCAGACTCCAGTGACAATTCAACTTTTGAAGGAGGGCTGAATCAAAGCTCACTGAGAATACTGAAGATATCACAGGTATATCGTATGAAGTGGGAGGAACTGAGTGGAGCCTTGATTCAGTCATTGTGGAAGCAGAAAGCTTGGAACAGCTCATGTCATGATCATTCAATATGAGGCATACTGTTTATATGAATATATGTTTTATACTCTATGTATTTAATTTGCTGCACTATGTTGTGCCCTCAAAAATACAGTCCCACAATGCAATGCCCCGCATTATTACAGATGTGACACTACACCTGTGGCTTCACCGTCTGTGACGATGCAAAATGACAATGATTTATAAGTGTCTGGAATTTCAACTTTCTGCTCACTATAGAGTAAACTACTGAGTGGAGGGAATGAATCTCTGCCTGAGCAATCTCCTGAGCCCTTGGGCCCCTTGATTTGCACCCAGTAGGAGTAAAGTTAACACTGTGTTAAAGTTAAGTCGCTGTGTAAACATTTGGGACTATAACTTTGTGTACAGTGTATGGGAAAACTGATTAAAAACTGATTCTTTCTATGATTTTAAAGGGGACATATTATGCTTTTTGTGAGTTCCTGTTATTTTTACAGTTATGATGTCAGATGTCTATGTATAACATAGTCAAAGTTCCAAAACTTGAGGTAAATGCATGTAAAAATGCTCCCTGTAATTCAAAAGTCGGGGCTTCAGTCTGCTCTGAACCCTTCATTTGCAATGTTACCTCTCCTTCCTCCTGGTAATAATGTCAGATTGTTCATGCATGCCCACAAACAGGCGTTCGTCTTTGTTGCTAAGTTTGTTTCTAAGATAGTTCCACGGGTTGTTCACCTTGTCCTCTCACAGATTTTGGATCAGATTTTGGCTCGAACATGTATTTAAGAAGTTTACATTTCAAGAAAAGAATGAAAAACAAAAGTGAAATCTGACTGCTTTTGTTTGTTTACAGCCTCTTGTTTATAGCCTTTGGAACCGCCGGAAATCTGCCAGCTGGCTGATCAGAACAGTTTGGGCTTATCGGGACGGGGGCCTTAAAGAGGCAGGAGCTAAAACTGCCTGTTTCAGACAGAGGCTGAACTGAGGGGCTGCATGAAGGGCCAGTATAAGATAAATGAGTTTTTTGACTGTAAATCATGCAAAGATATTCCAGAATATAAATATACCTGGAAATGTGCATGATACTTCCTCTTTCAAACCTTGATTCACTTTTCTTTTTCAAATTTGAAAGGCTCTAATAATATATAATATAAGAGGGATCTATAAATGATCATATTACATTTGCATTAAAATTTAATGAAGCATCAGGTTACTGCTATCAGGTTAGATAGCATGCTTGTAAACTGGAGATGTGCAGTTTTGGGAGGATAAGAAGCGGGTCCATTTACACATGCAGGTGCTTCACTTCAGTTAAACCAGACACAAGGTTTGATTTAAACAAAGTAAATAAGATCTGAAGTTTTAAAGACTTGGGGGAATTGAAGATGGACTTACAGTATGGGGGTAGATTCTGGCTGGATTTGGATTTACTTCACTACTCAAAGTATATGGCTAAACTGATAACACATTGTTTCTTAGTCTACACACCAGTGTCAAAAGTAGAACATTTATCATGTCACTTGAGGAAACCAGTCATTTGAGGGAGGTCAGAGCCTCCGAACAATCACATGATAACTGTTCAGCTAAATTTCAGGGAATAATAGCTTGCATTAATGTTTCAGTGGAAGGAGAGATACACAGCTGGTGTGTTAAAAAAGAGTGAAAAGTAGACCAGAACGGAGACGCAGAGTGAGGGTGGTGGTTCATACGAGGCCTGCACACAACATTCCATAGTCTCTCTTTATTAAGAAACCCACATTACCCTTCGCGGTTTGCTCTCTGTAATTCATTGGCCTGTCATCTCAGACCATTGAGGCATGTTGATGATCCCCCTACAGCTTTATAATCTCAACGCACACAGGCTGCTCATGTAAAAACAGGTTTGCAACTTTTCTGTGTGTGTAGAGCTTGAAGTTTAACACCAGGAGACCAAGTAGAAATGTTCTACTTTCAGTGACCAATCATTTAGTTTGGAAAATGTTTCCTGATCTTAGTTTAATGGCTTTATTGGCAGTACAAGAAGTTACCAGTAGTATAACATATAACTCATCGTGATTGATGAAACAAGTGTTGGAGGTCTGTCTGTCAGCCAGCACGGCTTAAACATTTTGGCTTCTCAAACGCTGTGGAGTGCGATGTGGAACTCCTTGTGCATGCATACTGCACGCCGTGTACGTGATTGTAAAACCCCAATTAGGCCCGTATCTGTTTCACCTCAGTAGTTTTCTGGGAAAGCCAGAGAGAGAGATGCCGACTGATAGAAGCCAAAGAAGTCTGTCATTTAGAGTGCAGCAGGGCCCCATTACAACAAGACCAACATGCTCTAATAACCAGCTTTCCAGTTTGCTCTGTCTCCGTCCTTCCCTCTTTATCCCTGTCTTGTAGTAAATATGTAGCCTATTTTCTTCTGTCTTCATTATTTTGCTTTGAATTCTGTTTTGAAGATTTCTTCCTCAAGTTTTGGTACAGTGCAAGACAAATTACTGTTGTACAGTTTCTTTATTTCTGCAAGATTAAAGAGAAAAGAATGTTTTTTGAAGTGGATGATGCATTTTGCACCAAACTTTTTTAGGTTCTCTCAACAAGCCGCCATGACATCACAGGTGTCATATATATCACAACAACCTAAAATATTAAAACAAAGACATTATGTATAGCAAGAAGTTTTTAAACTTACTTCTTTATTGTTTTATCAAGTGTGTCAAATTCTGATAGAGTTGCATTTTAACCTTTCCAAAAGAAGATCTCATCTGTCCTCTATACTCTGCCCTTTATTCTCCTTCTGTCTACTCTCCATATATTTATCTCTTTCCCGCAGGACCACATAACATAACCTCTGCTCAGAGTTGGTATCTTGTATAGTCTGGTTATACTGTCTCAGCATTAAATTATCTGGGACTTTCCCAGACACTGAACCAGCAGTTAGACCTTGGCATGTGTCCTTAAGGAAGGCATTTCCCAAAGTTGCCCCCTGAGCTCTAATTTTTTTCAGATGATGACAGTTTCTCACAAAATGGCTGCGGTTGGAGTAACCTGTTTGCTATTCAATGATGATTGCTGTGATTTGTGGTTGCATCATTTTTGCTGTTATTTTGTGTACTAGTGTGGATTTTCCCTCTTTTTGAGGAAATGAAATCATGTTTTGTACACCAAGTGTGATTTGTCCTCAGGTGCCATACATTCATACTTATGGTGCTTCATTCCAAAATTAACAAAATACCTATATTTGTAAACCCTGTGAAATAAAAAAAAATAAATAAATAAAATAAAATATATATATGTAAGTCAATAATTCTCAAAGTTCAGGGCTTTTGTTTGGCTTCGTCCTGCTGTCTGGATGTTTGGGTCACAGCGCTGGAATGAAGATGGACAGACAGTGATGCAGAAACCTATTTGGCACAGCACTGTGGTCACAAAGGCAGACGGAAGGGAAAATATGCAGGGAAAGTGAGTTGGTCAATAAAAAGGCAAAGAGTATGCAAGAAAAAGGGGATAAATGTGGCAATTAATGTGGTTTGCCTCATACAATGGTACTTCAGTACTGTCAAGTATGTGTTGCACAGGCTTCTTAAAATCACGTGTGTCCCAGGCAAAGCAATGTCGAGCTTTCCCACACCACAGTGAGCCAAACCGCTCTAACTTATGGGGCTGGAATAATGAATAATTGTTGTTAGTTTGATGTTTCTGCTTACTGTTTTCAGATGAATCAGATTTGCAGTCAGATTTGCTTCAAGGCTTTGAGAAAGACAATGGCAAACATGTGTGCCTCTGAATAATCAGTAACACATAATTTGTATCATCCTGTTATGATCGTGTGCAGTACTCACCCTTTGCATAATAAATAACTTGCAAAATCTCTCGAAATCTACCCAGTGGTGTAACCGCTAACTCATTTGACACTTGGGCATACGGAACAAATGATCAACAAAGACCTCCCTTACGCAACTGTGTATAATTTTAAGTATACAGTCAGGGATGAGATGCATCTTTCCCTAACTTCTCGTAAAATGGAATTAGTGTGCCGGTGATGTCATGCATGATCGATGGACGGGTAGAGAAAAACAGATTCATAATCTTTCCTGCATGTTCACTGGCACCAATTAACTAGTTTTGTTTTTCATCAGTTGGTCAAGTTAAGATTTAAAAAAGGATGATAACATGAGAACAAATTCTGTGTTGAAAGACAAAGAAAATTCCCCTCACAAACTTGTCAGTGCTTAGTGTGCTGAACTGTCAGCTGTAATCACTGTATTATTAACATGAGATAGAGTCATTTTTGGTGTAATTATACCCGCACCTTTCTCCCCTCTGACTGGGGGTGGTAGGGTGGGGGATGCATTCCAGGCATCTTAGCTCTGAGAGTTTACTACAGCCTGACAGCCTGACATGCTGTCACATTTCACTTTATCTGATGGCTTAGTTTGACGCTGTCAGCCAGAGTGAGGGGCATACAAGAACCTCAGGGCTTACAGGTGCTTTCTTGAGTTACAGCGCCACATAAGACACACACAGCTGTGAGCAAACAAACACATATGAGTAGAATGACAGGTATAAACAAATAGTCTTACACATACTACATTAAATTCCTGTGAGATGCCCTCCATCGTCAGGCCTCCAGGTCATTTATTTTAACATTTTGCAACTTATATGTTTTCAAATGACGGTATGTAGATAAAAACATATTCTTCATGCATCAAATACCATTTTTGATTGTGTTTATGGCTGACATTTTTTCCTTTTTATACAGTATTTTTAATGGTGGAGACTGATTCAAACATGGGGGATAGGCTCATTCCAGTATTTTCAATTTTTCATTATTTTTATGCCTACCAGAAAAACAGAAACACAGAGGGATTGTGAGGAAATATGAATTAAATGTACAAAAATTATAATTAAACAGTTAACCGAAGGAATAAAATGTTGGACTCATTCCCTCAGTATATCTAAAATTGTAGCTAGCTCATGTATTGTATTCTTTACCTGCGTTATTATCATGAGCGCACACCTGTAAACCAGCTCAGTAGCAATTTGTCCATGATGAAATATTTACAAGCCCTCACCTGAAGAAACACAAGCTGTGATTCCTTTATTACACCTGCCACCTTTCAACAACCACTTATTTAATAGAGTAGGTGGAGGAGAGGAATCTGTGAAAAGAGCAGAGCCTCGTCTCATAATGACACATTCGGATTCCTGAGCGGTAAACAAAGGGGCTGAGATCAACAACTGCAGTCCTGCTGCCACAACCTGACTCCAGTGTGTTAACATTCTTCTGGAAAAATTTGCAGATTGTAAGGCGAGCTGAGAAGAGAGGAGTGGGTGGTGGTGTCATGGAGTGAGGCATGTGTTTATGGTTTTTTGGCAGGGATAAAGCTGAGTTTTTGGTCAGCATGTGGGACATTTTCAAGCCTCATATTTTACTGACTGCTTGGTCTGTCAAGTCAAGACTTAGCTGAACAAAAAAGGAAAGTATGATTTCATGTCAAAGCAGCAAACAGTCAGAGGAAACATTTCTAAGGATTGAAGGGAGGGTCCAATCCTCTGGCCCAAATCTAAGCCTATAACCTCACTCTCCTCTGCTGGGACCTCATTTATAAAAGCCTCTGTACAGTTTCTGTCCTTTTGCCCTAATCCAAGCCAGAGTTGTGATTCATGAAAATCCCAAGTGGCTCATTTTAAAAGGAGCAACGTAATAAAATAGTCACCTTCTGCACACTGTCTGCATTATAAAACTCTTAGTTGCTGGAGCAAAACCTGCACAAATCCTCATCAGACATCAAGGGAAGCAACAAGAAACATAGTCTCTATACTTTGAGCCAGGCTGAAAACACTTCATCATCCTCATATCCTAACAGTACAATGGAAACACCAATACACAATATATTCACAACCTCAAAACCACAGGGTTCAATGGAGGATACAATTGATTAATTGTTACAAGCTGTGTGGAAAAAGAAAAAGAGGAAGCATGAAAAAAATGTTGAACAGTAGAAATGGCTCGTTAAAAGCCACTGAAGAAATAGTTTATAGCGGCAGAAGTGATGCACTGCAACTTAATAGTACAATGTGGAGTTTTTTTTAACGGTAGTAGACCTATTGAGGAATGTTTTTACGAGTAAAAACACGTTCGGTCATCTTTTTCGGCTAAGTTACAAATGTCTTAATGAGGAAGGAATTGCTTTTAAATATGTTTCTCAGGCCTCAAGGATATGTGCAGTGCATTTTGGTGAGAAACAATGTAAACCTAAATTTCTTTGTTTATGAAGATGAAGCTGTGTCCCCTCATTTGTGAGAAATTGTCAGGTCCACTGATTGTGCGGATACCTGCATTAAACTATTCGGATATAGACAACATGAGTAGAGACACATGTAATAATGATTTTAGCAGGAAGTCTACAGGAAAAAAACAAAAAAACATATAAAAATAAGAATTGTTTTTTATATTATTTAAATGCAAAACACAAAATTGTAGCTGTAGAGGTAAAGAGCTCTCTCCCAAACTCACACAGACACACACAGATTCTCTTTTACACACTTTGACAGACAGGCACATCCGCGGTGAGTTACTGCTCTGGCCTGCAGGTCACGGCGGCTTGGCTAGATTTACAGTCACCCCTCATGTCCAATCCAGGCTTTTCATTGCCTTCCCCTTGTGATGAATTGCCCCCAGACACAATAGGCACCCGCTGTCCTCTGACGTGTTTCTCTTGCCAAAATGATGGTGCTCCTCAAGGCCAGGAAAACTAGAGCTTTTGGGAATGCAATCTTCTGTACACAAGTCTATATTTGGCAGTCTCTTGACCTGACCGATGTTTCTTGGATTCTTCCTTCGGATTCCCCGTGATGCTGTGAGCATAAATCTATCAAACAAAAAGAGAGAGACGTATCCCTGTATGGACTTGTTTTTCCTTGATCATGCCTTACAAAATAAAGCAATACATCAAGAGAATGAACTTGACCCACTTTAGAGGTCAGATAAAATTTCCAATAAACCCCTCAGCTAGTAACCTCACGATATTCCAGGCTCATAGTCAGTTTAACTTGACCTGGCACGACATCCCGCTCCTCACGTTTTCTATTAAAGTATCTTGTTTTTTTCTTTTCCTGAACTCAAGGGCCTCTTTCCTATCTAAGCTCTTAATAGCCAGCCGGAATAGCATTCCTGGACATTAGCACTTCATAAAACCAAAAACGGCTTTCCTCGTGAATCTGTGGCTCCCTTGTGCTCGGTAGTGTTAGCACTGCAGCCGTATGAAGTGTTTTACTCCAAATGAAGCTTGAAATTACAGCAATTATGTTGTGATTGGATGTTTCACATCTTTGTAAAGGTGTTTAATTCTGGATCTTTGTGTCAGCCTATATTTATAAGCCAGTAGAGTCAAGAGCACATAGCAGCTATCTACACTGAATATGCACACTTGAAACATAATTTCCCAACTGCAGTGAAAGTTACTTTGTCTGTTTGTGACAGCCAGTGATTTTGTGGTATGCTGCCCTCAGAGACAAAAGGGGAAAGAGGGATTGAGAGAGAAAAGAGGACAAAATGTGTAGATGTAAGGAGATCTGTCTGGAATGCTGTGTGAGAGAATGCATGACCGAAAACCGCAGAGGCAAACTCTGCCCTGCGTCTCGCCTGGCCCGCACCCAAAAAACATGAGCTTAGAAGACAGAGATTCAGACAGTGGTAGGCTGGAGATGCCCTACAAAAATGATGCTTGACCCTGACAGAAAAAAAAAACCCAAGACAAGAAAACATCCAGAGACACCTCAAGTTATGAGCAACGAGAATTTGTGTTGTAATGTTATCAGATAGAGAAGAATTTCGTCCAGTGGAATATGAACCCATGAAAAATACCATACCTGAAGGAGAACTCCAACATACTGCTTTAGAAAAACAACAACAGAAACACAATATATCCGCTTCATATTTGCCTGTTATTAAATACTTATGATGGAACTTTTTTTTACTCCTTTTCCTTTTTGTCATTGTACTCATTAATTCAAAAAGCTAATGTATCCCAAAGTTCAATGGGTGTGGTGGAGAGTTTTTGTGTCATATGGTGTAAATTAAACCCTGATGGAAATTATTTTCATCTATGTCAGTAGAACACTACTGGCCACTGTATTTGTGTGCATCTACATTAAGTTATACCAGCAATTTGTAAAGTGTTAGTTCACCTAAATTGCAAAAAAAAAAAAAATTTTTCAGTATCTTTTTTTATCATCTTGTATAGGTAGGACAACATTGTTTATCAGTACCTTCCGAATCGCGCATTCCTTGTCACAAAACATTTTGGGTGTGCCAACTCTATGGTTAAGCTTTGGTTAAGTTTATGCAATATAAAGTAATGTTGGGTAAAGATTGTGGTCAGTTTGATGATATCAAGTGTCAGTGCCCTCTGAAATCCCTGCAAAAATAAAACCGTCTTGAGATCTGACATCGCTATGATTAAGGTTTGGCTAGGTTTAGCTACAAAAATGATTTGGTTAGGAGTTAGGGAAAGACTATGGTTTGGGTTCAAATAACAACTTGGTCTTCGCGGTTTTCCATGTTAAAGTATGAGGTTTTGTTGACCCGTCCAACTACCCCAACCTCCTCCCTCTGCGAAATCTGTGGTTCTACAACATCACACGGTTTCCTTCTTTGCTCCTGACAGACAAGACTTTGTCCGCTAGCGGACAAACAAGAACATGCATTGCTTTAGGGTATTTTTCTTAGGAGGACAGTCTCGACACGGGATGTAAATCATGGTCTCCAACGTCACAGTTGCATTGTTTGCATGTAACTTTCTATCAATGAAATAGTCCCTATGAAAACAAAGTGCTATGTGGATTAGCAGAGTAAAGCCCACAATACTTTGGCTTTGATGTTCCGTGTGATGTAAATTTTGTTATCTGTCCCTGTCCGTGTGAACCCACTCATATGGTTGTTTTTTTGGAGGCAATGATAAATTACTTATTTTGATGTTTAGCTTGGAGGACTTGTTGGGGAAGTTCCAATAAAAGTTCCAATGATGGACGAAGAAAACCAAAACTATTTGCATAGCTAGATACCAGTAAGAGTAGGTGAGAAAATGACCAAAACTTTAAATCAACTCTGGCAGACATCAGATGATGTGGGGTTCAAAGTGAAATGTTTAGTGAGTCCAGTTGTGCTCACTCTTTCTCCCACTGTGGGTATTGTCTCTAATGCCCTGCAGCCCTTTTCCTCTGGGAGGATGTTTGACAGGAAATGGAACTGGCCGGAATCCCTTGCGGGGTTAAGGCAGCCACTTCCTGTGCCAACCCATGCCAAGCCATGCCAGCTTACAGCTCTTCCCAGACCACCGTGAGAAAAAGAGTCTTCAACATCCTCTGGGAAATGAGGACTGTGCCTTCCCTTCCCCTGCTGTGGTCCCAAAAAAATAGAAAAAGTCCTTGATTCATATATACATACTCACAAACTGACCCCAACTCCACCTATTTTATCCCAGTGACAGCACTGCAGGGTGGATGCAACAAAAAAGTGAGATCAAACATGGATGGAGTGTGTGAAACAGGTTGAATTTAGATATAAATACAGGCAAGAAGTTTAAGTCAGACGGTGCTAAAGTTTGAGAAGGAAGTGGTACAGAGGGATAAAAGACATGCAAAACAGAAAGACGATAGGGGATGAAGATTGGAGGTGGCTGGTTTTGATGTTCTGTGACTTTTAATTAATATTTGTTGAAAGACAAAAGTGAAAATGTCGAGAGGAGAAGAAAGTGTCCGGCTTGAAAGAAAAGAACTGATAAAAAGGGGGAAGAAGCAGAAAGGTGATAGTGTGGAGGCGAAGGGAAACAGATGGGTTTAAAGAGGATCACAGGGGAAAAGAGCCAGTTGGAAAACAGAGTGGTGGAGGAGAAGAGCAGGAGCTGAGGAGGAAGAAGAAGGGAGGTTTGGCGGTGAGGGTTTCCCTGATGAGGCACAGCTGACGGCGCGAACCTACAGCGCTCTCATGGCAGGCCTCACCACATCAACCCGTTGACATTATTATTCAGCTGTCCGGGGCCCGGGCCCACACACACACTCCTGACCTGCTGCACTGTGCCGCACCGCCAGCGTGTGTGTGTGTGATCTCTGATTCAAAGGCACGCACACAGTGGAGCTCACACACATGCACGAAATGCTTACTCATGCTCCTACAATCAGGTATACACACCAAACCTGTCACACATGCTTTTCTTTCTACACAGTCTGCTTCTATGTGTTTTGGCTGTTGGCTCAGCTTCTTTTGGACTGAAGTCAGCCTGAACCAGCAACTGAATGATTCAGGTGCAATTCTGAGCATGTGTATGAAGGTGTAAGAAGCTTGTTATACCTTGGCATCACGCGGCAAAAGGGAAACGTGTTCCCATTATTTGAATTGCCAGGTGTGCAACCTTCCCATCCTCTCAGTGCTTTTTTCAGTTTGCCACCCTCAGTTCTTGTGTTTTAACGGACTGATTTCATCTTTTTGGCTGGACTGGCCACGGACCTGCCCTATAACCCCAAATGTCTTGCCACTCACTCACTCAGAGGGAATTGAGAGGGAGCGCATCTCCTGAAATAAGTTTTAAAAACGCACATTTACCAACCTAAGCGTCTCACATGGGGGCTCCAACACTGACAGGAGCACCAACCCGCAGATACAAAGAGATGCAATGGATCAATTTACCAGCTTGCACAGCGGTTAGCAACTACTTAGAATGGCTAGCATTGTTATCATAGCCTGTGTGTAGCCCATAGACTCTATAAAAATAAGGTTACAGGTGTGTTTACGGTGTTTGTGTGCTCTGAAAGACGTTATGGCGCGGATATAAAGTCACACAGTTGACGGAGTGTTAGCCTAGCATGCTAATCCTACGTAAACAGGGGGAGTTAATAGATAATTAGAATAGTTCTAATTAAAATTAAAATAAGTTCTCTGTCAAATCAAACATCCAAAGATATGAGAGGAAAGTATTGATTTTGCAACTGCATTTATAACCTTTTTTTCTCAAACATTGCTTAACCATGTCATGTGACATATAACTTCAGTACACTTTAACAACAAATATTACTGGGACGACTACAGAAAGTTGCCAATGAACATTTAATATCCAGGAATACACATTATAGACATTACCACTGACTCTCCCTGTAACAAATTGGCCACACAGTTCAGCCATATATTAGGTTTTGACCTAGTCTTGTTTTACAGCAGCATGGATGTTTCTAGAAAAGATCAGGACCCAACCAATCAACTTCTCCAATTTCATCAGCAGCGGGTGGGTGAAAAACAACCATGGCGTCACTGAAAACAGCCTTCTTCATCACCCTCTTCACATTATTTTGCCCTCACAACACCCACAAATACTCTTCAGCCCACTGTGATAAATATCTTGATGTATTAATGGTGTCATGTTGAAGTGTAAACTTTACTTCCATAGTGTATATCTTTCATCACTTGCACATCAGTAACAGAAGAGCAGCAAGTCCAAAATGTTTGTCGTAAATAAAACCCCAAACTTGCTCACTCAGGACCTTCAGTGTAATAAAATCACAAACAAGTTGGAAGTTTTATATTTTAGTTTTATGGGTTCAGCGACAGGGAAGGATGTGGTGTATGTGTGTGTGTGTGTATGTAAACAAACCTGTCTCTTACAAAATACATTCATATAATTATTTGCTTTGCTAAATAGGTTTTTGAGGAAATATACTGTAATTTCCTCCTGAATAACCAAAGTTTCTGGGTTTGCCCGAGGTCATGATCGGGCAATCTGTATTATATGTGGTGTTAGATTTAGGCTACTAAAACACTTGGTTAATGTTAGGGTTGACTTTTTCTACATTTAACCAAGACCCCAAGTGCTTTCAGATGCTTAAACGCAACCATAAAAACATGAATCATGCTTTATTTGCCTGGAGTGGATTCTTGGGTAAGCAAATTAAATAAGTTGATAGTAAACTGTTTGCTGATGTGTTCAATATAAATATGTCTTGTGGCATTACATTTCCTAGAAAAACTGATGCTGATTCCAGATTAATCACTGCCCACATCTCCACTTCTTACAGTAACTCAAATAGGTCTGGTGTTGTGCTTATTAACGACTGTTTCCCCAATTGGAAAGAAACACCAGTCAACCAGCTTTGCAGGTAGGATTACGAATGGGGACGTCAACTTCCTGTGCCAGTGGCAGAAAAAAACTGTATTTGCTATATTTCTTTGATCATTGTAAAAAAAAAAAAATTATCATAACAACCGCTACCACAGTCTGATTTTCAGGGTCCAGTTTCACCAGATTTGCAACATGAGGTCATTCCCTCTTTCTCATTTTGACAAGTTTCAGCATCCAAGAGCCCTTGAACTTGGAAATTTATCAGCAATTTTTGAGTAACAATCATTTGTAGAGCATGACGCTGCCACATACTTTTTAGGAGACAGCATTGGTGTTTAAGATTTTGTTTGTGCATTTATCTAGTTAACATGCTAGAAAATATCTTGGCTGTACTGTATGTGAGGCTGTGTATCCATTGTGTATTATGTAACTGTTTAGTAATGTAATTCCCTGTGCATCTATTGTATCAGTGGCAAATGAAAGAGATTCTTTATCTGATGCTGATATGTGTTTTTCGCTTTCTCGTGATGTGATTTTGTGTTTCTGCTAGTGTGTCTATGTGTGTAGAAGTCTGGGTTCATTCAAATATAAACTTTTGAGTGAGTTATGCATTTTTATCTTGGATTCTTTGGCCAGACATGCAGTCCAAAACAGCCTCCAGCTGCACTGCAGGTAGCCGGCAACATACATCACCTGACGAGACATGTGAACAGTCAGCCCTTTTGGTAAACACTGGACACACATGCACACACACACACACACGTACACACACACACACACACACACACACAGACATGCACGGATCACTCATCAGTCATGTTATCAAAAGACAAGATGCTCAATGGGGAAGTTTTGTTTAAAGTCTGCAGGGGATTTTCCCTGTTTTGCCGTCCATGTGTTCTTATTATGGATGAAAAAGTGCATGTGTGTAATGATGTGTGTGCGCTTGACCTTTGACCTGTCTTTGTGTGTAGAGCTCAGAGACCAGCAGACTGTGGGATTGAAGGGCTGATAGAAAGATGGAAGGAGACTATTTTGCTGGCTTAATGCACAGATGCACTTACACATTAAACATCATTGATAGAAATGCACTGCAATTAGTTAAAGAGTGAATAAGGTGCAAAATATACTAAAAACTGCCTCTGGATATGACATATTACATTATTTTTTGGCCTCTTTTCTGCAAGCACATACTTGAATTTTGAGTTGATGCAAACACAAATGAAAAAAATTACCAAGTAATATTTAATAGGGCTTTTAAATGCAGATATTTCTTTTAAAATGACCTGTTTCTCTTGAATGAGCTTTACATAACTTTACATTAAATGTCATGTGGTTTAAGAGAAACAGGGAGAAAATAAAGTTTGTCCTTGGTTTCCATGGGCGTGAGAGGTGGAATGTTGAGCGGCTGTATTTCCCACAGCCTGGAACACACATGCACACTCACACACATACTTAGACACACACACATGCACAATTCCCTTAAGGTGGCACATGTGGTGTGTGAGAGCACGGGTGAAGGTCTCGCAGCGCCTCTGTTCCCCTTTGGGTTTTTCTGAAAAATACACACAGCACCTTGAAACATCCATCAGTCTGCAGCCACCTACATCGCTGCTCCAACTGCCTTCAAGACATGCATCAGTCACTCAAAGGGAAAGAAATGAGACATGCATGCAATGTCTTATTTCTGCTCAAAACTATGAAATGCACTGAGATAAGTAACTCCAGTGCTAAATAGCTTGTTTTGAGTGTTTGTGTCAAAAAAAAATTACCAAAAAATCTTGCAAATGAGGAGAGAAAAATTACATTTGTTGAAAGACAGAAGGATTTTTAAAGTTGAGAATATATTGAATGAGTCAGCAATTGCGCACACACAAACACCCACTATAAAGTCATATCCGACTTCCTTAAAGAAAACACTTACCACGTCAGGGCAGATCAACGTGTGAATTGGAACAATGGGAAAGGCCAAGGTCTAATGAGTGTGCACACTTTGTGACGAAGATGACCGTAATTTCCTCATTCTCTTCCTGTAACTGGGGACTGATGGGAGCTAACACACCCTCGCGGACACACGAACAAAAACACACACCATCGATACATCCAGTCTAATGCTTGCCTTGGCCAAGCCTTCTCAGAGGAAGAGCCGTGACGGAATAACACAGGGGAACAATTAGCGAGCTCAGCCCTGGGAGGGCTGCCCATCCCTGGGCGACAGAACCAGCGAGGCCTGGGTGGAGGTCTGGAGGGTGTGGGACGAGGAAGCGGAAAGCTTGGAAGGGAGGTTCCCCCTGCTCAAGGAACCTTTTAGCTGCAGCCAGGGAGATCCATCTGCGGTCACACACACATATGGAAACGCACATACTGTAGACATTGCTCTTCTCCCCCGGTGACAGGAGCAGCTTCCTCTTTCACACACACACCGGGCCAATATCAATACGCCCACATTGTGTTTGATCTGCGTTAGATCCACAAGCAGAGTTGTGAAAGCCAGGAACTCTCCATCCTTTCTGAGGAATAAACTCTCAATTTGTTAGCAGGAACGCTGCTGGATGTCACACCTCATGAACTATACAGAAATCACCAAGCTGATTTGCTATGTTTCAACTCATCTTTTGAATAAACTACTTAAAGCTGGGCTAGGCATTTTTCTGGAGAAGACCAAAAAAAGGCCAGAATTTGAAAATACCTCCTGCAGCTCTCCCCCTCTCCCCTCTCTGCCCTAAGCCCCTCCCACCAGACGAGCAAGTCATATACGACACACACAACTTCCTCTCAAGGCACAACGACCTTTAGTAAACAATAAACGGTAAACAGGACCACCTCTTACCTCTTTGAGGTCTGCCACAAAAGTAAGTTTCCCACGAGTTTCCCCACAGTGATGCATAAAAATCTATCACTGCTTTTCACTTCTGGGAGTTCCCTTCCATTGAAAGTCTGTCACTATGGCGTTGCTGATAAGATTGTGCGCTGTTCAGTTTCCCCCGCACTACAGGCAATAGTCAGATGATTACACGTTCTCTCCTGCAATTCAAGCAGTCCCATCAATTCCTATCCATCAGTATCCCACTACTTACCTGGCCTCCAAATTTTCTTTTTTGTCTGCCTAGCCTTGTGGAGGACTCCAGTCATGCTCAAAGAGCGCATGGGCAGAGTGCGTGCGGGTAGACAGGTAAGTCGGCCATTCAATCATTTCATGCGGACTGCATGAAATGATTGGACGGACTTATTACAGGCCTCTGACAGCCACAGATGCTGGACTATTTTCTTTTTATTGCCAGAGCATTTGATTTATTGATTGCTGTCAGAATGTAAAGAGAATTTCAACAAATAAAACAAAAAATGTTCTAAAATAAAATGCTTTTCAAGAGTCCCCAGCCACATAATGGACTGCACCAGGCACAGACAGCATTGGCTTACAGCCCTTCCTAAAATGTTACTATAGCAATTTTGAATGATTTAGCAGGGCCCACGCATGAGGCTTGAGGACACTGTATCATTTAAAATGACCATTCATCAGTTAAAAAACACCCAGAGTCACTCAAAGCTGATGTTTTTCCAAATTATGTTCTATGTCAGCGCTCTGCACTTGTTCATTAAATGCTACATTACGTCTATATGACATTTACAGGCATGTTTGAGCGTGACTCACAGTGCAGATGACAGTGAAAAATTTAGGTGTTTTTGGGATGTCATTCCAAACCTTCCACAGGGTAGTTTCTTAGAAACGTCCTGCCATGTGGTTCTGGTTTTGTCTTCTGGGAAGCCACTGAAAAATGCGCTGTGCAGGGTGTTCACTGGTTCTGAATGCCAAAGAATGTCTCTCTGCTTTAAGATGCCAGCTAACAATGATGGCCATGGAGATGTCACTGAAGGGTACTGTTTCATGGCTACTGATTGGTCACGGAGTTTGGTTATTGGAGCAAAGATGTAAGATGGTGTGACCAGTGTGATTAGGAACAGGTGGAAGGTGGAAAGGACTGAGTTTCAATAGTCAAAAACGACACACTGTACAGATTACAGAAAGATGGAAACAGATGGAGAAGTAACAGAATAACAAGATTAGGGGTATAATAATTAGTATGTTTTCTTTTATGGGTGTTTTCTAAAGTAGTCAATTAAATTGCTTGTTGAATGGACATTAAGTAATGCAAATATTAGGTGTCAATCGCAATTTCAATACGGAAGAACTCATTTCTAGTGGGTTAGCAAGGAAGCTAAAGATACAAGCTAGAGACATAATTGGGAACTGGCAGAGGGATAACTTCCATCATAACAGCTAAAAACATTTCCAATCATTGCTTTAAAGTAATAGTTCAACATTTTGGCAAAATATGCTTATTGATCAATTTCCTACTACTATGATACATCTTATTTGTACAAGTGTAAAAATGACTATTTGGTTTCCTGGTAACCTCACAGTGATGACCAACACACTTATCTTTCAACAGAGCCAAGCTAGCCAGGCTTTATGCTAAGCTAAGCTAACCAGCTGCTGGCTGTAACTTCATATTTGATACACAGGCAAAAGCCAAATAATTGTTTTTCCCATAATGTTCAAAACTATTCCTTTAAGACTGCATCTGATGCTTCTTGTCAGCAACTGCGTGGTAGAACATTTCTTTCCATGCCGTCACTTATGGCAATTGAGTCTGAACTTGAACTCTTCTACCCTGAGGAAACAATAAGAATAGAGTCATGTTTAGCGTAGATATCATGTCCAAATGACAAAGTTGTACAACCAATATGCCTCTCCTACACCCACCAGCACCTGGTGTCAATAAACGGGGGATTAACAGGGGGTCCCTGCTTTGGAACGCCACCAAAGCCACTCTCATTTAAGAGGCCATGGTGGTCACGGGAATGCTTTTCATTCTCATCCAGGGAGGATAACAGCGATACCTACTCTGATAGGGATCTGTTCTCTCTTCTTTCTTCCTTTCTTTCTCTCTCTCCATATCCTGTCCTCCTCTCTTACCATCTTCCAATATCCTCCCATCCTCTCCTCTTCTCAAATCAGAGTCAGACGCTACCCCACATCTGTCGAAAACATTTTCCAGATGACATTCAGCTGGCAGGTTGTCTGTCCTCTCATCTCTCACACTCTTTCTATTTGTCCTGCCACGTCAGAGATGAAGGAAGAAGTCTATCTATATCTGTCCTCAACTTCTGTCTTTCTTTCTCCCCGTCTGCCTGTCAGAAAACATCCTGCTCCCATTACCCAAGTGCCTCTTCTTTATTTCATCCATTCATCATTTCTCCCTGACCCCATGTGGTTGTCAGTCCTCCTGTCTGTTTTTCACCGGCATGACCCACATTTTTAAAGTGGGATAGTATGTTGCTGAGCGATACATGAAAACACATCAGTCAAAATCGAGCTGAGAGGGAAACACAGCTGGAGCATGTTATAACAGTTTATCCGGTGCCATAAACTGAATCAACCCAATATTAAAATTATGGTGTGATACAAGAAGTGTATGTCATATAATGCATTGTGACCTAGTGACATAAACCAATGTGACAGTTGAACTTGACTGTAAAGGCTACAATAAGAATAGCATTTAAGTTTTTGTAGCATAATCAAATGAGCTGTGATACTTAATCACTACAAGCAAATGGCCGTTGGTGTCAGGTAGCGCTGTTCCCCTCTACCTGACACCAGTGCTTCCGTTAGTTAAATTAAAATTTCCATTTAACTCTGTTTGCTTGTGTAAAGAGGAAGTTTTGTACAAATTCCTCTTCTTCTCTTTCTATGATATTACTTTTTGTATTTTTTGTCTCCTGGACTTTACTGAAGATGTGTGGGTCATCTCTGACCTTCTAGGGGCCCCCAAAGCAGAAATTATTCTGCAGCTGTCTTCCCAGAACAAGCTGGGCTGTGTGGTGATTTTGGCATAGTGGTCACAGTTAGAATTGCAAGTTACACGACACCCACTGGCTGAAAAAGACTTGCCCATATTGACCATTACAAAAGGAACAGCTGTAAAATGATTAAATCATGTTTTTGAGCATCCAAACACTCTGATATAATACTTTGTGTCATCACAATTTGATCAGTTAGGGTTAATAAAAATGAAAAAGTCTCATGGATTTGCATTTGTAAAGTATACTCGTGCATTTCATGTGTGCGGAAAGTCAGCAGGACGTCAACAGACTTGGTCAAAGAAAGACATGCTCTTTGACAACACAGACACCTGTGGAAGCTTGGAAAATGTTTTTGATGTATGCATCCAATTTACAACTTTCACAAGAATGAATAAGGTGCCATCTTGGAACACGGTATCCAGTTTTCTGAACACATCATCATGTGATTTAGCTAATGACAATTCTGTCTGATAGACCGTAATGCACACGCCAAAAAAAAGCAAATACATCTTAACAAAATGATAACTCAATAACTCAGTCAAACAATGTACAGCAGGCCTGTTGTTATTTTAAGTAAGGAGCTAGTTGATGCCCAAGTACTAGCCAAGTCCTGAGGACTAATGTCTGTAATCGGAAAAGCACACCGCAGGTGTGATAACAAGCAAGAAGAGCAGTCTAAAGCCAATGTACAGTCTATAATCCAAATGTAAACAAAAGGTTCGACCCACCCACTGCCACTATTTATCATTCTAAAATTGGTGGACCAGATCTCGAGTGTCTAAAATAATTTGTGATTTAAACCATTAGGAAGTCTAGTTGGAACATCTATACCCAAATATGTTCATTTAAATGCCATCATCTTCAGTTTTGCTTTACAGCCAAATTGCTGGTTAACAAGACAAAGAGCATGTATCAAATGTTTCCTGCCGTTGAAAAGGCACAGCTGTGCATCTGCACACTTACAGGTCCGTCCTACATCGACTGTGGTTTTGTCTGGCAGATTGTTTTCATAGAAATTTGAATGGGGGGGACAAGGTCTCAGGGAGGAGGCCTTTAAAAGCACCAACCATTTGTAGTCATGTTTAATAGGAGGGAGTCTGACATGGTTAGAGAATGTCCAGCCATGCTGGTCTTTAATGGAGCGCGCTGGGAGAGTTCATTGTCTCCCATCGAGATAGGATCTGTGAGAACCTCCCTGCAACGTTAGCCGGCTGGTCTCAGAGATAACCCTTCACTCTGACCTCTGCATATTCTCAACCATCACCCACAGGCTGTATTTAAATGTCTATACAATTTTGTGTGTGTAATTTCTGTTTTAAGCAATAAGCAACCATGTCTTCCTGTCTGGCCCAAGGACTACTAATTTGCTTTGCCAAATGTTTTGGAGGAAACATAATTGCTGCCTGGATTACGTTCAGAGGCAAAGTTTTTCTCAGTCTAGGAAATATGACATCCTAACACTGCACAGAAGTCATGTACAGTGACCCATGTTGAATGTCATTTTTAGAAGACGGGGTTGCTCAGTCTGTCAATTGGACGTGCGATATGCTGCATTTTGTCAATAATTGTAGGCTGTGATTACTGTCACAGCTTCCTCCAACATCTCTCTAGTCTGGAACCCTTTATTGTTTGATTGACAACCACAGTATTAATCAGCGGAAGGTTATTCTCTTCCTCTCTGTACCTTGCCCAGTGTGATGGAGCCCAGAAGTGAGCAAGCCAATGCCAGTGGCTCAGTATGTTTACATGCATCCATGTCTCTATTTACTGAAATGACTGTACTGACCTCAAATGTTGAAGTTGAAGTTAACTACTAACAGACAGAAACCTTCAACATGCATAAATTAGCCACCTTTATGGGCCAATGAAGAGATAACATATTCTCTAATATACACCACTGATTGTATAGAAAATATAAACTGCGCTCTGAGCATGTGTGTGCATTTATATGTGTGTGTGTGTGTGTGTGTGTGTGTGTGCATGTAGGAGTGATCTTTAATCCATACAGACAGACAGCCACGAGCCTCTCATCTGATTCAGCTTGACTCCATGACTCTCCCCTTTCGCCATTGTTATCCTATTTATGTCTCTCTCCAATTAGACATCTGGAGACGATCTGTACTCTGTGCGTTCATGTGAGTGTGTATGTGTGTGTGTCTATCAAAATGCTGACAAGGGAGTTTTCAGTGAGGGCAGACGGGGTTGAAAAGTGGGATGCTGGAAACTGAGCGACAGCGAGAGTGTTTTCCGTCTTTAGCGGTTCCATGATGAATCAGGTTGGTTGGCTGGGCTTCGTTTGAAAAGAACGATGAAAGAGGGTTAAATAACTTTTATAGTTAGTGGTCAACTGAAGGTGATTTACGCTGCCGTTTCCCATAATAGCCTCCTTTTTTTGAAATGTGTGTATGCGTGTGTGTGCAATTTCCAGTCCACAGTACACTTGCTTAATCACATTCATATGAATTCTTTTCCTTTTTCATTAGCGTGTGGCAATGTCAACTCCAGGTGCCAAACCAAAGTTCTCACAACGTTACATTGGGATTGTGTAAGCACTGGTGCAGTGGCGAAGTCCAGAGGACGAGGTCAGTGGCTGCAGCTGTTCGCATGTCCTCATCCTGGAAGGAACTATGACTTCACTGCCAGCGCCAGTTCCGCCTCGCTTCAAGAATGAACTCTGAACTTTGCAGCTTAACACTCAGCAGTCCTCAGAGATGTGCTGAAATGTTGTTTTTTATTCTGCTATTGGGTGCTTTTTCAATCCCCCTAATGGTGTGATGAGTAATTAAATTAGTTTCAATGACTTGGACCACTTGTTTGTCCTGCTCTGCCAGATGGGTGGATCCATTCCTGCACACCTGTCAAATTGACTTCAAAATATTATTGAATTCTTTCTCCACCAGTAGCGAAACTGGACGCCTTTTCTGAGTAGATTCCATTTCACCTGCCATTGTATCTTGTTAGAAATGTCTTCTCCTGTGCAGCATATCTTTGAGGATACACTCTTTCTTAATCCCACCATAACCTTTCATTCCTCTCCTCCCTTCCCTTCCTCCACACTGGGCTCACTGTGATACTGTCCAGAGGCTGCACTCTGTTTTTCCTCACCTCCCTTTAATGGCTTCTGATGCTCCTCAGCTTCCAGTATCGTGTTCCCACCCCGCTAATACCCCCATGGACAAATGGCAGAATTAACTAAACACACCCATTTGGATTCCTTCTTGGACAGCCACACCAAGTTATAATGCTTTAACATTCTAATTTGATTAAGTATAGTAAACATTCCCCTTGTCGATGAAAGGTATTTTGGAAAAAACAACAACCCAATGCTATATCTTTGGATAGGGATGTCTGGGTGCGTTCCCTGGCGTGGATTACCCTATGAGCCTCCTATTTATCAGTGTGTCAACCCTTGACAGTGATTGTTTATTGTGTGTTAAGTGGAAATTCCTCTTATAGACTTCTCCTCTTGAAAGAATGTTATTGGACTTGCAGGTCAAAAGTCGATTCCCTTTTCATCTGTGGCAAAGCTCTGTGAGGGTCTGGTTGTATTTGCTCAAGCATTCTTTGCATTTTCAAAAGACAAACATTTCTGAAGTCAATAATAAGACACACAGATTGTGGACTCTCTTACCCTCTGACCGAGTTGTTTGTGTTTTCCTTTACCCAGCTGGTGGTGAGGTTGTGTGTCTGCGTAATGATGTCGTGCCATGGTCACTTGCAGGCTCTGCTGCTTATGTAGAAGAGCAGTGCAGGATCAGCGTCTGTTGGCCTGATTTAGCAGAGGAAGAAATGCACTTCCTGTTGTTGTGTGTCTGGGTCTCACGGTCAGTGACCTCTGGGTCAAAGGTCAGCTTCCTGGCAGAGTTCTGTCTGGCTGAGAGACAGTACATTAGAGTGGAGATGATGGGGGTTAGAGAGGACACTTGTAACAAGTGCTTGAACAGAGAGCTCCCTCTGTTGCATCTCTCAATGTACTCTGTGAGTGTATGTGCGTGTTTGACAAAGATTGATGACAGGAAGTCACCAGCCCCATTGGTTAACTGTGTCACACACTCACCCAAACTTAACCGCCCCTGCAAAATGGCCTGGTGCACTGTGACACACTGACACACTGACACACACACCCGTAAAACCCACCAAACCATGAGCTCCACACATACTCTGGTCACAGATAAATCATTGTGGGTGGCCCAAAGGACAGCAAGCTTTTGGGGAAGTAGGTCAGTGCCTAGGGGCAGCGGGCCAGCCCGTCACCATAGCACCACGATCACTAGAATGGGCAAAACATTCCATTTTATAAATCTGAGTAGCATTTAAAGGGAAAATACAAGCTAAAACTGTGTCAAAAACTGTCTCTAAAAGTTGTGATATGCAGGAAATCCAAGTTTAAGGGAACGATGGCCCATCAGAGAAGTAAATCACAGCATATATTCAAACTTATCACTTCTGATTATTCTGGATCTATGACTGCAGCATTTAATTCCAATCAAAATGGCATGAGGCAAAAACACAACCATCCTGTCTCCAGTGAAATGGGTTTATTGAATATCTGGTGTCAGCTGTTATGACATTTGGCTACACTTAGTGTCATCCTTTGACCTTGTTGTGCTGAGTAACCGATCTCTGAGCGACTGTTTGAATGAAAGCACGGCACTGCTTTGTGTCAAAGAGCATGAGTCGCATGTAACACACATACACATACACACAATCTCTGACTCAGGCAGTGCCATAGAGGAGTACAAAAACACACATGTTAACCCAGACACGTAATCATTATCTCATTACATACAGTGCAAACTAAACATCAGTGTGGCAACATGGTTCATGTCAGCAAGACATTTAACAACAATGCCACCGGCTGTGTATATGTGCAGGTCATGTGGTGCACTCTGCACACGTCTTTATCAACTGTCTGACATGCAGTGGCATTTCTGCATCAGCTGAGAGTCTCTTGCACTCTTAAACATGTCAGAATGAGTTTGTGGATGAAGCCATAACAAAGTCCTGTTTTGTTGAGTTTGCAGCATTGCAGTTCTAGACTTAGACAAGACGGATTTATTGCATTTGAGCAATTGAGTTTGTGGAATACTACCCTTGCATATGAGTGAATCTCTTTTTTGGGAGACCAGGCACATACAAAAAAACACTTCTGGAGTGTGAAGTTTGAATGATGTCATTAAATAGATGTGTATATATAAGACATAATATGTATATACAGTATATATATATATAGATTTGCATGAAGGTTGAAAAAGAAAAGCATGTTTTTTCAGAGTGGCTGGTCTACAACACATGCTCAGTCAGAGCATGAACTCACACACATACAGTAAACACACAGCCCGCAGGTGGAAAAAGTGAGAATTTGCCACATGCTGTTGAATCCGAACTATTTACATGCCAGGAAAAAAAAGAGAATGTTATGGAATCTGTCATCCATCACAGAGTCAAATCCATCACCTGTGGATGCTCTGAAGTGATACACTGTGAACCAGAGCCAGCTGCTTTAAAAACAGCAGGACCCCATATTACTTCTGCTCAGGATCTTGAGGCTCCATGGGTGTCTGGTATAATTTATCTAAGTGTTACAGTATCTGCTAAAAGTGAAGACACAGCTCAGAATTATGTTTAAAATTACCCTATTAAAGATTTACTGTTTCACTCCTTTTCTTCCTTCATCTTCCTGTCTTTCTCTCCTCTCTGTACCTTCCTTTCTTCTCATTTTCTTATATTTTTTGGGTAAAGTTCAGTCACTTTCCTCTCTCCTTCCTCTCATCTGCTTTCACAGAGATCATATGAACATTCAGAAGCAGGAATGTGTTTTTGTGACCCATATTTTTCACCGGAAAGTGTGTGTAAGACGAGCGAAGAGGGCAAAGCTGCTGACTTGTGGACGCTGCACGCCCACGTTCAGCGCAGTGTCTCACACTCTTACCGAAACTCTCTTCCACCCTCCTTCTCCTTCTTTTCCCTTCATCTCACCCTCTACCTTTCTCCTCGCCTCCATCCTTTTGACCTGCACTTTTCCACTGCCATATTTCTGTCAATTTTCCTGTGCAGCAGGAAATCTAATCAAGCAGGGAGTGTCTTAACAGATTGTTGAAGGTGAGAGGTTAGTTGTGGCTGGCACCGGTAAAACTTCACAAGACTGAATACGTCTAGAATGTGCATGTGTTTGAACACTGGACACATGTTTCATTTATCCAGCAATGTCCTGCTTCAGGTCTGCTACTGTTTGGTCTTGGGACATTTGGATGTTAGAGGAGCATTTTATTGTTTCGTTTTTCTTTGTTTTCACATTGTGGCTCATGTTTTTGTTGTTTTTACTGTAACTACCATAGGATTTTTCTAATGAGATTTCATTGCTGAGTTCTGGGGAATGAGCCAGTCCAACAGGGAAAGACACATGTGGTCAGTTGATCAGAAAGGTTGTTAGAAACAACTGTTAGAAAAATTTTCCATACTCTTTTAAAAGTAAAAAAAGCCAAGCAATGAACATTGTTACCCAATTTGTTGGCTGAAAACATCCATTAGATTCTACCGAGCAACTATCTGACACACACACACACACCAACCAACAGGCTCTTCATGCCTCTCAAGCCTCTAAAATGTATTCTCATGAAACTGCTCATAACTTAAAGACATATGCATAATGTAACAAGAAGGTAAAACTAGACTGCTTTTCTAAAAAGAGGGGAACTTTAGGGGGAACTCCATTGTTTTTACACATGAAAATCTCCACAGGATGTACTCAGCCTGTGAACACAGGTTGAATAATGTCTTGTTTGGCTCTGGAGGTGCTTGGTCAGGTCCGAGAAAATAACTCTGATGATGTCATCAGCTTCTCAGAAATTAATTGAACAGAATTTAACAGACCTCTTGTGATTTTCAACAAATCCAGTTTTGGAGTTTCAAAGAATGGAAATTTATCTGACAGGGAAGTTCCAATGAAAGATGTGGTCAAGTTGCATTATGGGAAGTGTATGATCTGGTGTTTTTTCGAGCTTGACTGAAAGCCAGGTTATCTCCGATTTTGACCAATCTTTTGTAAGTCAAACTTTACAAAAGTGCAATACTAAATCGGTAGAGCCCCTCTTTAAGGGGTCACAAGCCAAAAAGGTTGGGAACTCTTGTTACATTGGTGCACTACGATTCTAGTGATAATTTGCTTGGTGAGTACAATAAATTGAATTTTCCTTTCCTTTAAGTGCATTGCAAACAGTAGATGATGTGGTATAACCTTTAAGCCGAGTACTGTCATGATCATGTATGTGTATCCAATGCATTTGTGTATCTGTATCTGTGTGTATTGTACATTTTTGTGGGTGTTTTTACTCTCCATCATCCTCATTCAGGCCCTGACAGAGATTCCTCTCCATCTGTCAGCAACGTCCCATTAATTCTTTCAACTTACTCCTACACACAACCATGTAAAAACTCCTGTCAGCACCTTTGATGAAGGCTTACATGTTCGGGAGCAGACACAGATTTAAAATTCCTAGAAATATACATCCAACTCAAACATGAACTTCATTGAACCTTCCTAATAAACAAGCCACAAAGTGAATGGGACTTTGTTACATCCTGGCTAAAATCATGCCAGTAAAACACTAAAATTATAGTAATTAAGTTTTTTATCCTCATTACACATTCACTAATGTCTGAGCAAACCTGAAAACTAATTTTGTTTTTGATGAAAACACATTGAAATCAGTTCTACCTCTTTGAATTCTGTGTTCAATCCGATCCAACTGGCTGGTCCCGACCAAAACAAAGTGCTGAGCCAGGCAGACAGTCAGTGAGGTCAGTTCACACAGTGTGAAAGGTTGCAGCCAGAAACTGCATATCTCCCCCAAGCAGTAGTTGCTACACGAGGTAGGTTACATATTTGCGTTGAGTGATTGAAAACAGGGGGAATGTACGTAATGAGAGAGAAAGACAGGAAAAGAGAGAGATATGCACAGACACGTGTGACATCTTTCCACTCTAGTCTCTGCCTCTAATCTGTTCTCCAGACATGAGGAAGAGACAATAACAGAGAGAAAAAAAGTTAGACTGGAGGGAGATAGAGGCCCCCTGACTGAAATTTGAGCACAGTTGATTACGCTGCTGAAACCATATGTGCATATACTGGCTGTGTCTTCATGCTGTTTGTTTACTCAGATTCATGTCAGAGGGGGAGCATAAAGCCGCAGGGACAATGGCAATACTGGTGACAAATACCAGAGCAAAATAAAATAAAGTTAATTAAAATATGATGTTTTCAGTGTTTTTAAGTTAACAGTTTTCACTAGAACTACCGTCTACCAAAGAAATAATCCCTATAAAAACATATCAGTAGTTTGGAAACAGTACTTTGACAAAAACAGAAAAATTAAGGTCCACTTACTTGATTTTTCTGGAACTCCTCAGCAGATGGAGTTTGTTTAGTTGTCATGGAGATAAGTCATATATTCACATACATTCACACAGACCTACCGCAGCTAGTTGGACAACTTAGCAAACACCGTCCACTGATGAAGAATGTGAGATGTGATTGAAAGCCCCAGAAAAGCTAGTACAGTAAGTGGACCTTGAGTTAGGATTTTCTTTTTTTCCCTGTCAAACTGTTGACAGTGTGGAGAGACATGTTGCTTTTCCAAAATTCAAAACTGATTTTTTCAGTGCGTGAGCAACACAAATTAAAATGAATTCACCTCCATTTTATTGGGATGGAAACAGGAATCTATAAAGACGAGTAAAACCAGATCTGCATGGCAAGATATCAGTAGATTTCAGTAAGAAAATGTGCTTTTTTGTAATGTTTTGTTATGCTTTTTTTTTTTTTTTTTTGCTGAATAGTGACCACTGTGGCCACAAGTGGTATTACAGGATGATAGCACATTGAATTTGCCTTCATGATGATGATGACGATGATGATGATGACGATGATGATGATGATGATGATGATGATGATGATGACAATGACAATGATGATGATGATGATGATTCAGATGTTTTGACTGGGAGTGCATTTCTCAAATGTTAGATTCCGAGCAGCCTTTCCTTTTTGACTCAGTGCACAGCCTGAGCATTTCACAGAGGAACAGAAGCCTACTGTCCACTAGCTACCTGCTTTTAATGACAGTTAAGATAAAAATCATGGCAAAATGAAGCAGTCACAAAAAGACATTGTGAGGAGCAGGAGGAAGAGAATTTAGCTCAAGTTCAGCCATCATTCTCAACCCAGACACCTACTCCTGTGCCAGTTTCTCCTCAACAAGTGCCAAGTAGTAACGACATGTACGTGGCTGCTAATTCAGTCTTTTCCCCGTTAGCAGCAGCAACAAGCTGCACTGTTGACAGACTCTTTTCAACTGTTAGGCGGATAAAAACTGGCATCAGGGCGTCAGTGATGACATACAGACTGAACTCTTTGTCCCTGCTCTCCTTTGAAAGAGAACTGACTGAAGCGTTGGACTATAATGAAATAATTTCAGTAATAATTTTCACCAAGCCCCGTCACTTCCTGCTATAATCATCAAAAGTAAACTAATTTACCATTTCAGACTGTAGTGGCCTATTTCAATATTATTGTTTATTGGGTATAGTTTTTGTTGGGTGTACAATTGGATTTTATGCTGATGTTGCTGAGTCTGCCATCTGTGTGTGTGTGTGTGTGTGTGCGCGCGCGCGTGCGCACATGCGCATGTGCACGTGCATGGTTGATGTGGGAGACTATGCTCAGGTGTTATTTTTAACATTACTGAGCATGTTGGTGCTAGTGTACCTCTAATCATAGACTTGATTAATGATGCTGTTGCGTCTGTCAGTTGTGTGTGTGTGTGTGTGTGTGTGTGGGTGTGTGGCTGTCATGCCAGGCTATGTTCAGGTGTCATTTTTAATGTAGTGTGGGTGTACCTCTATCCATACACTTGATGAATGATGCTGTTGCGTCTGTCATCTGTGTATGTGTGTGAATATGTGGCTGTCGTGCCAGGCTATAATGCTGTTAATATTCTTCTTGGTGCCTGTAACATTACCTCTGATGATGTATCAGGCTTGGATGATTGAACTGTGGTGCATTCAGCCAAGTATAGTTGTAACGGCCTATTTTGGTTAACATATGCATTTCAGAACCTATTAAGTATGATTGGTCTTGGATGGGCTAGGCTCACCTGATTTTCTCTGTGCCCACCCACACTGTGATTTCTACCTATGCTACTGTATGTAGTGTAACAGGAGCACATGTACAGATGAGCCATAAAGTCAGCGAACTTACTCATGATGTCAGTTCGACAGCAATATCTATCTTAAGTTTGCTAACATTAGCTACCATCAGCCACTGTTCATACCAGACCAAGTAAGGCTGTAGCGACAAAACACCTGATGTATATATTTATGAAATTAGGCATTTTATTGCCTATGAATTAAAACTATTATTTGTAAAATAAAGATTATGTTATTTCATCCTCATTTTCAAGGAAAGGTCAGCACAGAGATGTAAACACAGACAATCAAACATAGGAATAATTTGCCTTCTTTGTTGTTTTTTCCTCATTTTATTTAAAGATACATCCCAACCAAGAGCATCCCAGAAATTGCAGTTTTGGCTAGTTTTCAGTACTTTTCCATTAAGCCGGTTCCTACAAACAACCAGACAGTTTGGGTGCTCTTGTTTAACACTGCTGTGACTCACATAACCAGTAACCTTTCCACTAACACGTGGCTGCCCTGACCTTCCTCCTGATGAGAAGACCAGCATGATTTTATTATAAAGATATATTACATTGTGTAAATATGCACAAAAGTGAGCCGGTCTACACAGATTTAAACACACACACACACACACACATACAGTTTATATACCTTGGCCCTGACTGGCACCAGATGATGTCAGTGTGTGTGTGTATGTGTGTGTGTATGGGAAACACCAGACTAATCCTGTGTCTGTCTCAAAGTGTAACATGAGTGATGTCAGACTGCTGCTGCATTCCCACCAAAGGCTGGGAAAAGTGTGTGTTCAAGTACAAAAATGTGTGTTTTCTTGTCTGCGTGTGTGTTCAGGGTGGTGTGGATTTGAGAATACCTCTCATCAGTCTGTCTGCTGGCTGTAGGGAAAAGGCTTTTCACAGTCAGGGGAGTCTAAAGACACAACAAGGGCTCAAACTGAGAACTTGCTGACAGTGGTTTTGGTGTCAGACTGTTGGTCCTGTGTGTGTGCGCACTTCTGTGGGTCTTTATCTACCTGAGTATGTGTATGTCTTTGTCTATTAATGGACCAACTTATATAAAGTTCACAATTTAAAGATTTCTCAGGCCAACACTGTTACTGGCAATAGTATTTCTAATCCAGGACTTTGATGCCAGCGACCAACAGCCTGTTGCACCCACTGAGTAACTGCTACACTGTAAATAGTTAAACACTAAATTCATCACCTTGTTCAGTTGCACCTTTGCTACTTAAGCTTCAGTTTAACTAAGTCGACTGTAATCAAAAGGTTGTCAAAGAGTGATGTTTCACCTGGTACATTCAAGTAACATGGGAGAAAAACAATAAAAAACAAACAATTTTTTTTAAGAGAAGTGATGGCAGTGGCAATTTCTACATGTATGTCAAGTAACGCAGCACAAAATCACTCTTGTGCACTCTATTCAGTGTCTTAAGGGATGTACTGGAGTGTATTTTTTGCATAGAGTGAGAGTTGCTGCGCAACCTAACTAACTTCACAAAGTTACTGCTACCACCCAAGAAACAGTTCAACACATAAGCCCCTGTAAAACCGCAACTTGTTGTTTTTACACTTTGGTTTCTGTACTTAATACTAAAGTGTGTTACTTAGTGAGTTTTAGAGGTGCATACTTTGTTTCTGTTGGACAGAGTGGGGCTGGATCTTTATGCTAAGCTAAGATAACTGCTGGCCGTAGCCGTAAGTGCCAATTTACTCCATCAGAAGTGTTTCTTGGATGGTCAGATAGCTTTGGAAACCTCTTCCCCCCACACCTTTCTGACGTCAGTATTGGGGTGACTGCATCTGACAATTTGTGTAAATTTGACAACCCGACATTCATGATCACTTCACACAATGATTGGCCATTTGTGGAGAAGAGAGAAGGTAAGCAGGATTTGAACCTCGCTATCAAGCTCTCTTTTTTAAATTCTTTACTACTTCTGCCACTTTCCGTGTATAAAAGCAAGTGTAACAAATGGCTTAGGCTACTAAAGTACTTGGACAGTATTAGGAAAAGTTGGTGGTCTTGGTTAAATATTTAAGTTAGTTAACACTGACTTGAAGCGAGTCCCCAACCTTTACCTTGTGCTTCAAGTTGCCTAAACAAAATGTTACTCTGCTGTTACTATGCGTTTGTTTCCAGTAGTGGATATGAAATACGTCAGTGAACGTCTTGCAGATATATTTGACCTATTTTGTTATTTTAATTATAAATGTGATCCGGATGGCACTAATTATCAACAAAACCTATTTACTGAAGCAGTTTAGTTTATGAATGTAATTATTAGGAGACAGAGTTCTCAAGCTGTCTATCAGGCCTGCTATATACTGTATTTTGTTCATAATTGTTGGGTGTTACAGCTTCCTCTGGAGTCTCTCCAGTCCGGAAATCTTGATTGTCTGATTGACAGCCGCAGCGGAAGGATATTATTTTAGAGTTTTAAGTGACTTCAATTAAACTTTTTACGCTCCTTGCCCAGCGTGATAGACTCCCTAGAGTCCAGAAGTGAGCTGAAAGCGAACTGCAGTCTTCGTTGGAGGAGTTTGGGGGATTCCATGGGAGTAGCTGGCTTTGTATCCTGCCTGCTGCAGCTGCTCTCTTACTTAACTTCGTCTGGCCTCCCTGCGGACATGCAAACCAAGAAATCCTACTTTATCCCAATTCTTCATACAGTATATCCTTCGTATTTGTCTGTAATTTATATACTCTCTTAGATACGTCTCATTTAGTAAGATTTTCACTCTGCAGCACTAACCTTGTCAAATAAAAGCTAAGTAAATAGAATTAAATCTCCTACTTGGTTTATTTCTCTCTGTTCTTTATTTCTGTCATCTCTATCGTTGCTTTTTTCATTCTTCTTCTCTCTTTATTTCAGTCTGCATTGCTTCCGACATATCTCGCCTCCAAACCACTAGGCTCATAGTATAGTATGTCTATTCTGCTGGTTGTTGAGCTGCAAATCCTCGTCAACGTGGGTAAGTTGAGATTCCAATCTTACTCCTTCCAACTTTTCCCAGAGCATTGAACTGTATGTTTTTTCCTGTCTGGCAGCGGTACTTAGAAATATCTCAAAAGCGTATTGTTTTATTTGCATCATATGCACATACTGTTTATTTTGTGAGTCTGGAATGGAGACAAGGTTGTGAAAACCAATTTTTTTAACATATGACTATAAACTGGCAATGTAGCGGCGCATGAATCGAGTCTCCAGCCCTCTCCTTCTTTCTTTGTGCACTGTTAGATAGCCAGCACAGGAGCAGGGGTCTCTGTCCAAGGCACCGAGCCAGCAGCTGAATAAACACAACATCACAACCGTGGTCTGTGGGGTGAGAGTAGGAGTGATCCTGCATTTGATTGATGGTTCCTCTGTTAGTGGATCCCTTAATCAGCATGTGGCTGACTCACTCGCCTGCATAGGAATGACTGTCATTGTCTTCATTAGCTGCACCCACACTGCTGAAAAAGGAGTCCAGACTGCACATCAACTTGTTTGAGTAAGTAAATTTTGTGATGTGAATTCTGAGTTTTCTAGCAGAATAATGTTGATACAGTTCAGGTTGAATTCAGTTTTATAGTGACACAAATTGCTGTTGACTCATTTCTGTCAACCTTTTTAAGTGATGTAGTATGTCCGAATAAAGTTGGAAATTGTGTTCTAAGCATCACTTTATTACATAGGCAAGGCTGAATTACCAACCAGGCAAAGTGAGTAAATGTCCACAGGGACCTGAAGTAATGTGTCCATAGCAAAAACTGTGAAGTCAGGCCAGATTCATAGTCTCACTCAGGTATTTTACAAAGTCTCTATGAACTTAAGTATGGAAAAAATTAAAGATAATAGTTTCAGTTGATATATTATGCTTACATGGTGCCTAAATTCCTAAAATCTCAAAATAAATGAGTGTTTATCTAATTTAAAAATAACTGACTCAAAGCAAAACTTTTAGTTAGTATTGTATTCTACTCCGGCATTCTGGTTGGTTTCTGGTGTTCTTGGTGAAATATAATTAATATGTTGTCATTTGTAGCCTTTAATTTGCAATGTACCTGATGGATACAGGATACATACACAATGGGAAGAATGGTGGCTCAGTAGGGGCCCCTTTGTGGATAAATGTGGCCCTGTGCTTATGGCATATTTACACTTTATAGCACGTTATATAAAAATCATGGAAAGCACTACCACTGGGATTCAGTGAGCAGGAAAAGGATGATTGAAGTTCATCAGAATAATTCCATTTCAATTCCACTGACAATAATAAATTTAGCACGGAAATACCTCAGGGAAAGCCAGCCCTGGCAGTCCAGAATTAGGCTAACCTGGGACACACGTGGCATCTTCAAACTGAGCCCAGCCCCATTCTAAACTACACAAATCTCCACATTAAAAACCACCGATTTGGCTTTACGTGAATCGCTCCACTGTTACCGTTTTCACTTTTTCCTCCCAGAACCAGCTCGTGCTTTGCCCGCCCTGCAACTTTGTGAAATATTTCCCAAAGGGTTTAAATTCATTCATCATTGCATGAGTTTCCACCACCTGACCGTAACCATTTGTTTAAGCAGATGCCTTCTTTTGGTAATGATCTTCCGTTGGAGTGGGCCTTCAGTGTGCTTTTACAACACCGCTGAATGCTTTTAAAAACCTGGATCCTCACTCCTTTCATCTGTATACAAGTGTGAAGGTCTCAACAGATGCTCAGGCCTCTTCTTTACTAGCAAGACAAAGTCCTTTAAACAATTCCATTTCAGCAAAGTTTACAGGGATGCAATTTGTTACAGACCAACAACATAAATACGAGTAACCAAGGTTGAAATTTGGCTCGTATAATGAGCATTTTTTACAAATTTTTACAACCTGTTTACAACGGGACTCCTGTGGAATCCAGTGTTTCTTGTCAGTGGCAGACGGGCAGTTGAGGAATGCACTGTTTATAAGATGCTCCAAAAGCCAGAAGCTGCCGTATTTGACAGTTAGCTACCACTGTGTTATGTGTGTGTGTGTGTGTATGTGAATAAGTGGTTAGTGCTCTGTGTCTCACAAACACACACACACACGCTGAAGGCACTGCCTGCACCCACACACGCTAATATACAGTTTCCATTCTCTCACCCTGGTATTACTAGAAGTTAGCAGGGCCTTAATGCGACTGAAATGAGTGAGGTATGCACTAAACGTTATGGCAAGATAGAGAGAGAGGAGAAATGTGTTATAAATTGGGATAACGAGCAGCAAGCTTCAACCCCACAAATTCCCCATCCTATTAAACATGCAGTTAGCAACCACTGTTTATGTGAAGTAAAACTAATCTGTAGATATTTCCTTATTGCACTCAGGTGCCTGGGTATACATTACACACATACATACTGTATGGTATTTAGTAGGCATGTAGAGATTTCCATGGAGGGCCAGGGGATTTGCTGCTCTTGCCCACTAAGTCTCCTGTGCCCATGACCCTCTTAAGCCACATCCTGTGAGACAGGACGTCCACTCTGCACAGGAAATGACCCTGATTAATTGTCCCCTGTTAACGGAGAGCGAAGCAGTCGGAGGGAGCTGGAGGAAGCAGTGGGTGAAAACGAGGCAATTTGCACAACGGGTGTTAGTGTGTGAGGTGTGTTGTTCATTATTAACATAATGCTTGTCTTTTTGTCCCATTTATTAGTTATTAGAATGTCTAAAAAGCTACTTAACAAATGTCAGAAAAGTTTGGTTAGGCCATGGGCCAAGGAAGAAATTATTACTTTTTGGCCATTTATTAAGCACTTTCCATGTTCGCATTGAACTCCTGAACTGTGAACGTTAAAAGTAAATTTTCTTTTTTCAATTAGTTCTTAAATGTAAAACATATATTTATTATTTATCCATGTAAGCCTCACCTTCCTTTTCCCTCCATTTCATATATGAATTACATTCACATACAACTAATCTACACCAAATTTGGCACAAAACAGCTACTAGCTTCCATCAAGTGTGACCTATTTGATATGACTGCTTTAACTCTTGAATGCATTGTTCAGTTGCAGCAAAATGTGGATGTGCTTTCAACTCAAAGTGATTCCTTCAAAATTAGCAATGTAAAAAAAAAAAAAAAAATCAACATTAGAAATGTAGCATTAGAAATGTTGCAAAAGTCTTTTTTGTACAACCCCCTCCTGGAATTTAGATATTATGCTGCATTGTTGTCTCTTACTATTTTGATGCAGATCAGATAAGGAAAAGACATATGCTCTCTCAGTGCTTCCTCTGTATTTGATGGTCCAGTTGGATTCATGGCAGTTGTAATGGAATCCAATTTTAAGCACTCCTGCAGCATAGACAACCTCTCAACTGTTCATCTGTGTGCTAACATGTCATATTGACACTGCTTTTGCTTCAGTCTCATGTACAAACCTGTATGCATTCGTCGGATAGCTTCATGCTGCACTTCCGACAAAATGGAGCAAGCTCTGTCAAAGTGTGATACAAGTTTACCATTAGGCATTAAGCAAAGAGAAAAGAACAGAAATGTAATCAGGTGGTAACTAGCTGCAGCACAGTCTTCAGATAGTTCTGTAACTCACCGTTTCTTTGATTTATTCTTTCAGCTCCTCCACATTATCTATGAGGATTACAGCATGGGGTTCTGTTTTGTCCCTAATATTTCTCCACTTTCCCTTGCTGGGCTCAGAAGTATCCAGAACCACTCTGAGAAATGAAAATGATACTATAGTGACTAATGACTGAAATGCGCAAGTGTGAGTGCATGTATGTAATCTAATCTGGTCTAATGGGTAGCCTCCCACAGGACAAAGCCAAAACCAGCAGGTGCGTTAAACTGAAAAACAGAAATGTTTATCTCATTAGACCCTGATGGCTGAGTGACTTTGAATGCACAGAGGAAGCAATTAATGATAAAAAAAGGCAGATTTTGTTACACTGCTTTCTGAGCTTTTCAACTGCTTTTTAGATGCACTCCCTTTACTTCTTTATCTTCTTTGTCTATACTCTAACTATACTTTTCACTATTCTAGGAAAAAAAACCTACCTGTTAGTGGGTTGTCAGATCTGTTTCCAACCAACTTTGGTACTAAAACCTACATTTATGCAGCTTGAATGGACTGGTGCAAAGCAAAGTCTCAGCCAAACCCACCGGATGACTTCAACAAACATTAAGACTGAGGTCGAGCTCAGCTTCAGACAAACAAATGTTGACTTAACCCCAGCCTTCAAACTGGTCAGTGTCTCATCTTAACATTAACCCTGACATTGACATTTGACCTTCTATCTTTATTTTTTAGCAAGAGTTGGGCGGACAGCATCCTGGCTGACTTTCTTTTCAAAGAAGCGTTTGTTATCAGAAATGGGTGTTGTTAACAGCAGGAAGCCAACAGGAACAATGAGGGGTGATTGGACAGAGTCTGCTGTCATCTATCATGAATAATTCTCTTTAAAAGGGTCAGTTCATCAACATTTGAGCTGATGTACATTGTGTGCACATTATTCAACAATTAAAAAAAACCCTTCCTTCTTGGTTTACAGTAATTACACAGTGTGTGAACTGTATGCATGAGTTGCATGTGAATCTGACATCTAGTGGGTGAAGAATATTGACTTTGCTTTTGCATATCTTTTGGGACGCCCACACACTATGGATGGACACAGCATTAATCTTGTTCCCCACATGTGTAATAATTTTTCCTCGCTGCTGTAAGTGCAGTAACTTCAGGGTGATCTCACTCTTGGTGCATGACTTTGAAACACCCAACTCTGAGCCACCGTTGAAATACCAAGGTAATGTGGAAAATCCTGAGGTGTTAGGGCCTTTAAAGTTTACATTTATTTCCTGACTCCAATTAAATGGGTACTAACCAAAATGTTAAAGGACAGAGCTTAATCCACGTTCAGGTGCTTTGTGCTTCAGGTTATTTAAGTGACTGTTATGGAAGCCAATTTTCACCAAGACAAGAAAAGACATATAATTAAAAGTTAGGAATGATAAAAATAAATATACTCATGGTTAGATAAAATTATGAGATAGTATGTTCAAATGAGATGCTAAATTAAAATGACCTTTCAAGTCAAATTTATGAGTTCTTAGCTCTTCTTCCTAAATTAATATTATGAACTCATAATTATGCGATAACTCAAACTTATGAGATAAGTCAACATCTCTGCTACTAATTAAAAAGTATGAGCAAGTAAGTCCAAAAATTTGCAATATGCATTTATCTTAGCAAGTCAAAATTTCTAAAAAGTCATAATTTTGATTTAGTATCTCATAACTTTGAATTAGTGAATCAAATTTTTTGCATTCCAGTGTTTAAATTTAACTTTCCATCCATTTCTTTTTCTTTTTCTGACAGAAATGGGCTTCCATACCTGTTTATGCAGCTTGGAGCTCATACTATTCCAAATCAAATTTAACTGTCTGCTTTTATTGCTGAACACATATCTATAAATGTGATTCAAGTTTCAGAATTTATCTTTTTGCTGCATAGTAATGGCTGAAAAACTGAATTAAAAAAAGGCCAACTTCAAGTCATCTTGATCATCTGCAAAGCCTTCCGCCATTTTTTCCCCCTTTCTCTTCGTTCCTAATTAATTGTTGACAACTTTCTATAAAGTGACTGAGATTTTTGCTCATGGTTTTCCCATTTGTTCTGCATTTTCCTGTCTAGGAAATCGGGGGACAATAGCTTTTGGGCATCTGCAAACTTGAGGGGTGCTGATAGCCCATGATGTATTACAAAAACAGACCCATCTGTCAACTTCCCCAACTTGTGCTGAAAACATATCATGGTGTACAATCCATATTTCTAATGAAAACTCAAATCTTTCCCTGGAGTTTCTTTGTAAGGAATACTTCACCAACCCCCCAACCAGATATGTTGTATGAACGATAACAGAGGAAGCAAAATACAAACCATGTGCTTGAGGTACATATCTCTGTCCTCGTGAGTTCAAAGGTCACTGTACAGCCTAATAGAAGACAGATATTGTATCTGCTCCTACAGAACTGAATGAGCCATCAAACGACTACAAGACAAGAGAACAAGGTTTCATAAGTCCTGCTTCACCACCTCACTGCATAATGTGCAGTCCAGTGTTGAAGGCCTCACACCAAATACTCACACTGTCCTGTAGGTCTAACTGGTTATAAACTGTTAGAGAAATAAACAGTCACTGTAGAGGATTTTGGCACCATCAAAATCAAGACACCGACGTATTCCACATCCACCAGCACACACCCTGCATTGGCCCATTATGGGCTGTTCAGCCTTTATGAGGGTAACAAAAACGTTGGATAAACTTTTGCCCATCATGCACCAGTTACTCTGAAATAGATTTTTTTTCCCTCACTATGTCTTTCATAGTCACTGTAGGAGATCCAAGGAGAACCATCATTGTGCAAGGATTTGAATTTGAACTTATCTTGTGTTTATACTGTATATATTATACCTTTGTATCTTTTCAGTGGTTTGTATCTGTATCATGTATCTATTTTTTAGTCACAGTGCTTGCTTGTCTTCAACATTGATTTCTTATATTTTCCTTTTAGTTTGAACTGCGCTAAAACTTTTCAAGACTGTTAAATAAAAACATGAATAAATTGTGAATTTCTCACCTGCCCCCTCAAACAGAAAATTAGTGAACTTAAAAGTTTCTTAAGGCGAAACCATCTTCATTTTCCTGTTGAAATACATTTTCATGAATATGCACATCTCTCTTTGATTTCAACCCTGAAATATAAACAATGAGATAGGCTGCAAAAGGAGCCAGAACCTTCTGGCTTAAAAGTTTCGTTTAAGAGTCTGTTTATGGCATCAGCGCGTTAGCATTTAGCTCAGTCTTATGGAGGTGCTAGCATGACTGTAGACTAGGCTATTTAAAATGTGTTTTTCCTTTATCTTTTTATCCTAAATTGTCCCCTTTTATTCAATTTGTAGTCAATTTATGCCACAACACTACAATATCATTGAGCATGATCTTGTAGCAGGGACAGACGGTTTTTATTGGGGCTCATCTGGGAAAGTGTTCTTTCATTTACTTGTATGCCTGAAGAAGGTCTGTGACCAAACGCTTTTAGGTAACTAAATAGAATATGCAGATCCTACTGTGCGTGTAAAAGTATGCTTTTTACATTTCATACAAGTCTTGGCTGGGATTTAAAGATTGGTGGGAGATTATTTGTTCTGATACTCTTTACTCATTGTGAAACCCAACCATTTTAAAGATAATACAGTTCTTTCCCTTGTACTCTCTTTGCTTTACACTCACAAAATGACGGGAAACCCTCACCTGCACCACAGGCTCAGAGCATTTCTGAGGTTTATGTCTGACATCCACAGGACATTCCCTGGCAGTGAGAAGCTGGCTCATCTGTGGGGAAATTACACCCAGTGGTTTGTTGTGTTAATAGATCTTGTAGCCCAGTTTCTCGGGGCGCAAACTGTGTGGTCCGTCGTTTCAGCTCCTCTGTCAGGTGTGGGCTGTGGCATTATTTGTTAACTTTTCTAAACCCTTCATACTCATGTTTCCTGGAGGAATGTAGCCAGTTCTGTGATTTTACATCAAACAGTGTTTTAGCCACTATTATTAACACTGATGAGCAATATTTCCATAATGATGGTGTAAGTCATAAAAGAAAAATGTATTTAAAGTGTAATTACTGCTATTAATGACGTCAGCCCCTCCCATGTTTTTTGAGATTCTCCTGAGATAATAAGTCACTAGACAGAATTTGATCAGTAAAAATTTCCTTTAATTTACAAAAGCGGATAAATGAATGCACTAGAGTTATGTCAGAGGTGCTGTTTCCACTCCAGTGCCCAGAGAAATAAATGAGATCATCTGTCTTTTAAGCAATTGCGAATCAAATATTTTTAGATTATGATGGTTCAATAATGTACAAACCCCACCCATTAATTAAAGAGATAGGTTTTTTTTGTTAAAGGATGAAAACGCAAATCATTTTAAGCCTTCAGCAGCCTGAGATAGAAAAATCAAGTGAGTACCTCCCAAAGTTACTCTCTTTTTTGCACAAAATTTTGTTTTCATGGTACTACTCCTCTACTGAAGCTCAACATGGAAACATCTGTTTAAGGAAACACTAAGCAGGTTATTTTGTACTAAAAAGTAAATACATAAAAAATACAATTAAACTCAGAGGAAAATACAAATGACAACCAGAAAAGTTAGTATCACCTATGAAATTAAAGTAAGAAGTAGAAACATCAGAAGACTTTTCTGTTTTGTGGAAAATGTGAGATATACATTAATTCCTGTCTTTTCCCTTCTTTCCATGTTTGTTTAACACAAGTGTACCTGTATCTTGCAAGACTTATGGATAACGAAGTTGTTTAAATTTAAACAAGCATTTGTCAGGGTGGGGATTTTGCATCAAGAAGCTTTGAATTTGTTGTTCACCATGACCTAACCTCACTTTAGAATTGGGATTTTGTAAGAGGATTAGGGTTTGTTTAACCTTTCAGAAAGTTTCACAAAATTTAAAAAAAGGACAGAATAAAAGGTTTTGTGGGCATTTTTCCCCCTTTACTCCCAGTCTTTTTTTTCCTTTGCATTTTCAGCCCAGGAAACAAGGCTTGTTAACTGAATTGTAGGTGTCACCGTTGGCCACCAGAGAGACAAAAAGCAATACCACCAGTACACACTATAACACCAATCACTATATCATTATAATTGAGTAGCTTTCACCTAACTTAATAGGTAAAAAGGCCAGAAGACATAATTCACAATTAAATTAATTTATTCTGTTTGTCAAAGTTCAAAGAAGAGCTTTTATTGAAAGGTGGATTTCAAGATTTTTGAGTTTTACAATGAATCTCAGCTTTGCACAAGATTAAGCCTTTTCCTTTAGTATACAGTATGATGCATTGGAAAAAGTCACCCTGTCCTTTGTTGGGTTTCAGTGGCTGTTGCTGCAGCATAAAGGTGGCTCTGTGAAGCTGGTTTGTTTTTGAGCTACTGCACTGTGGCTTTGGTGACATGTTTAACCCCAAAGGACTCTGGAATAAATCTCTCTTTTCATGGTGACATGTCAGCCATAACTGAAAAGTCTTTTTTTAGTAAATTACTTTCCTTCATGATGGCCAAAGCAGAATCTAAACACGCTGTTATGTCATTTTGCATTTTTTAAAGCAGAGTCAGTATGTTGCAATTTTTGGAACTGATATCGATGAAATTATGTATTTGTGTTTGGGGTCTTAAAGGCTTTATTAAGGGAGGATTCCTCATGTTGAAATGCTCTGTGGACGTGGCCCATCCCAGTGAATGAGCTGCATAAAAGTGGAAACTGTTGCGTAAAAATCCAAAGATTCCAGTGTCCGCGCCAGCAGCTATGACAAACTTATCTTAAAGGTGTTTCCATTTGGCCCCGTGGTGTGACAATTTTATTTGTCTGTGTATGTGTGTGAGATTCTCTGACCGGGGGGGGGGGGGGGGGGGGTCGCACGGAAGTACCAGGAGGAGCAATTAGACTTTTATGAGAGGAACTGAATTTCCAGTCGCCACGTTATGATCGTAGAACATTTCATGGGAGCAGACCCGCAGAGGACAAAAAGCTGCTCAATAAGGAAGAGAGACACAAACAGCTAATAAGAGAGAGAGAGAGAAAGTGGTTATATTGTGTATATCGTGCACACAGGAAGAGCCCTCTTATAATTTAATGCTCGCTGTAAATAATCTGAATAAGTTGCTTGTTTACAGGGTCCAGACTTGCCTCCATGCGGCTGCAAAACTTTTCCACGCTGAGAAATAGGCTGCTTGTAAACTACAGTATCATTAAGAAGCTAGCAAGCTAACATGGACAGCATTGTTGTCTTTTGGCTAGAGTGCATTTTTATCCTGGCAAAGTATTCATACCTGCAAATAGACTTGCAACCTGTCCAGGGTGTTTCCCTGCCTGTTGCCCAGTGCATGCTGGGATACTGCTGCTGTGACCTCGAGTAGGAACAACTTGAAAAGAAACTGGATGAATGAGGCATGGATGGAAAGTGTTTACTAGGGCTGATGTTGATAATCCTTCCAGGAAGAAATTACCCCTTAGTTAATCTACAGATACATTTCCTGCGACAGGAAGAGCACCATAAAAGTGTGTGAACTTGGTATGTGGGACATTAAAAACTCTGGCGCATATTAGTTGCTTGCATTGCCACAGTAAAAGCATAAAACCAATAAAAAGTACCCAAATCCAATCCACTCCAAGATTAATTTTGAGCATATTTTCACTCCTGATCTAGGGGACAGTACCATTTACTAGCTTCTGGAGCTTTCAACCACATCTCTTCCCCACATCTTCACACAGAAAATGGAGCTTAAATGTGGAACTTTGGCTGTGTGATAAAAGGCAGTCCTTTATGGGGGGCAGATCATAAACTCTGGCCTGGGGACACTATATAGTGGACAAACTTGCCCACTCAGAGTAAGGCACACGGCAACACTGACAAACTGGTAGGACAATGTTAAGTGGGCAGGTATATATACAAACTGAGTGATTTAAGGGGAATGAGGGGCAGGTGTGCTGGCAGATGACAATTAGGTAGTGTCTGAGGAAGATAGAGGGTGATTAGGAATGAGGAACAGGTGAGTAGGTGGGTGTGGGAGTCAGGTGACTGGGAAAGATTGAAAAGTCTGAAGGCATCTGGTGATGAATGGCAGAGAATTAAAAGTTCAATTATTCATATAAACATTTTCGGATATGATACCTCTGTGGTTAAGTTTTGGTTTAGTTTAGGCAACTAAAACTTGGCTAAGGTCAGAGTAAGGTGGTAGTCATGGTTAAAAAAAACAAAACATTAATTAGTAGCAATCAGGACGCAAACCCGGAACCTGTCTTATGCCAGGATCGGACTACATGAATTTAGCAAAATTTTGGCCTGATTATTAACATTGGGAACAATGAATGGGCTTTCTAGTGTGACATAATCAAAGAACAGTGGCGTTTGGGATGCCCCATGACACCCTCACAAAAAGTCTAGCATATCATAATTTTTTGTATTTTCCTGCCTAGTTTGACATCTCCCACGACATGTTCCTTGAAATTGACCAATAGCATGACAGAGTGCTCTCTGGTGCACATACAGATGGGGGACAAATTAAAGGGTTTGAAGGATTTGGTGAGTATGAAAATTATGTCAATAAATTGCCAGGACCTTTACAGTCACCAGATCTCGACCCAGTTGAACACATGTGGGAGATTTTGATTTTGCTCTCCACCACCATCTCCACAAGACCAAATGATATAATATAAACTATTATATCAATATGTCATTTTGTTTTGTCTGGCTATGTTATTTTTTCTTTCTATCTGCTGTACTGTCTCTTTTGCAAAAGAGATTCTGATCTCATTGAGATTACCTGATTAAATGAAGGTTGTATATGTATAAATGAGGGAATATCTTGTGGAGGAATGGTGTTCATCCCTCCAATAGAGTTCCACAGACTTGGTAAGGAGCACTGAAGCTGTTCTGGAGGCTCGTGGTGGCCTGACTCCAGACTAAGACACTTCATGTTGGTTTTTCCTTAAATTTGTCACCCATCTGTAGGTAAACACTGACACAGAAAGTCAAAGCTGTTCTCCAGCGGATATCCGACCACATTTAATGTCTCAGACAGTGGGGTGAGCAGCGGCTGCCTCCTCCACAGGCTGATTCAGGTAGGAAAACCTGATTAATAAAGAGATGAGCCGCTGCTTTCCCTGCTGTCTGAGACACTAAATGTGGCTCGGCTTGGCGAGACAGTCACTGGACAGCTTTGACTTTCTATGTTGGTGTTTACACATGTGCACCAGAGAGCACTTCAGTTATAGTGATTGTGAAACCACCTAAAATTAAGACATATCTTTGTATCTTTGAGTATACAATTCCCAAAACCCAATCATTTTTCCCTCCACAAAACATTCTGCTTACATACAGTGAACCTGGTAGTTGGCTACATTTGTGTAATGTTTTTTTTTTTTTTACATGTTAACACATTTGTTACCTCTAGTTCTCTTTGAAGGATAGACAGCACACACTGTCCTCTTTGTGATACCCAGGAACAGGTCCACAATCATTTTTTCTTTCTTTTCTTTTTGGAACACACTGCCAACATCACACATAGCACTTCTGTAGCCATGACTGACAATTTCTTGACCCTTCTCCCCGACAACCTATGAACTCGTGCAAGTTAGTAAACGATGATTGGTCGGGGTCATACTTGTAGTGTTGCCAGTCTTCCGACCAAGACATGGCAAGAATTCATGGCACTATGATTGCCCAATCTGACATTGTGACCATCATGAAAGACAAAAATATTGTGTCGTTGGATCCCAGCATTAGTTATTGTAGGTAATTTTAAAGTTCAGTCTTTTGCTGGTTTGAACTGTTAGTTCAGTACAAAAGTAGGTCTATACACTGTTTGAAATTATGAATCAGTTTGCTGTTTTGTTCAGTTTCGTAATCCATCTCTTCAAAGTTTGTTAATTTTTTTCTCAGCAATAAGGGATCGCATCACGGACATCAAATGCACATCAGTTAGTGATTGCACCACAGTGAGCTTTTAACCAGACTTTTGATTTGGTGTTACAGATTAATTCAGCTCTCAAAGTTCACCAGAGGTCCCATCAGAAAAATGGAAACAAAGGTGGTTTTATGCATGAAAACAATACTGTTGTTTTTCTGATGAAGACAGTCTCAAATGTAGCGTGGAGCTGAACTTTTTTTCTTTTCTCTTTCCTGCTGCTCCTCACGTGTTGCATGAAATATTTAAGCACATAAAGTATCACATGAACCACGTTCAAACACCCTCTTGTTTTTCTATTCTCTCTCTGACAAAGCTGAACACTGATCTGTGGCCAGCTACTGGGGTAACCGTCGGATCTGTGTGTATCATCAGTGGAAGACATCTGCTGAGCACACAGAAAAGCGGCAGGCGGGAGCAGAGTTCAGTGTTACAGCAGGAGAAGTTTTTCCCCTTGCAGCACCCCGCCTCGGCCCTGTTCTGCGCCAGACGGAGCTTTCAGCCGACTCAGGCCTTCCTGAGAGCTTGTGTTTTCATGATTATGATCTTAAGCTGCGTTCATAAACATACTGTACCTCCCTAAAGTGTTTTCCCTCCTGCGCCTGGAACTGCTTTCATCTTTGTTTTATCTGCTCTCCTCTCTTTTTACTCTCTTTCTCCCTTCCTCTGCTCTATGGTGTGGCAAACGTTTGTAGTAAACAAATTAAAACATACATAAATCATGCTCGGAGGATTTCTTTCATAGAAGTACAAACATAAGCCTGAGATATTTGTTCTTTTAACTTTGTCTTAATTGTTCATGAAGATACAGTAGCTCCTTTTTCTGTTTTATTTTATGAGGTTGAGGTTATTTTATAGGTGTTGGAATCACCTTATGTTTGGCTTGAATGTTTGCTTGGAACCTCTTTTAACCACACAAAATGTCAGTTTTATTGGTTGTAAAAGTAGAAATAGATTTTATTTGATTTCTTTAATCTTAGAAATGATCATTTATTTTGAATGTTAGAAAACAACAAGTTTTAAAGTAAATATTTATCTACAGAATAAATAGGGGACCTAATATTGATCCCTGTGGCACACCATCAGCCATTTATAGACAACAGGTGACATTCTACCAGAAAGCTATATTTGAACCACCTGTAAGCAGCATTATCGAAACCAATTGAAAGTATCTTGAAAAAAAATCTTGTGATTGACAGTATCAAAAGCCTTGGACAGATCTACAAAGGTGTTTAGAGGAACTGGTGCACAATCTGCAGCTCATTTGCACTTTTCCCACATTTTTTTCTTCACTTTCTACAACTGGAAGGTGCTGTTTTTGTTGCAAACTTAGCTCATTTACTCTGATCTGTGGTGGTCATTTTCTTCTTCTACTTATGCTGCTTATGTGTTTTATTTATTCTTAAATGAATAAAATTGGTGAAAATTGGTACAAATCATATGCATAACTAAGAACAGCAGCCAGAGGGTTAACTGTGATGCTTCCAAATATGTTCAGTGTGAAAAATGGTAACATCAACTGCAATGTCTGCAGTTGTATTCTTATAGAAACAGAATCAAAGTGACTACAATGCTCTGAGGAAAGAAATTGGTTTTTGATATCTCAAAATCAACATTCACACAAAAAGTCTGAGCTCCACCGCAGAATAAGGTTCCCCAGAGTTGTTAAGTGTAAAATTTGAGTGAACTCACAGGGAGAGTAAAGTGAGGAGTGTTAGATGATGTCATTTCCTCACCAGAGCGAAAACATGTCACATTCATCCCACAGCTGTACAGAAAAAGGGCTGATTTACAGTAAACAAAGTTTTGACAAAATGTACTGTAGCTGCTAAGTCTTTGTGTCTCAGTAAATGCTCCTGACCACATACTGAATATTTTCTTTGAACTGTGACCTTTCTATCCTCACTCATCTACATCAACGCTGTGTTTGCTACCACCAAGACCTCAAATTATGACAACACTCAAGCTTCAAACTCTAGTTTATTTTTGAAGTGCTGCCTTAACCAAAGTAAACAGCACACTGTGTCCTCAAGTGGGCCTCGGCCTCTTGGTGTGAGACTCTCGGTCGCTTTCCCAACAGGCCTCTTGACACAGAGTTCAGCTTTGCTTCGCCGGATGCAAAGACAAGACGCACAGCAAGATGCTTTTGGGAAGCCCAGACCTGAAGCAGACCACCGCAGGCTGTGAACCGAGGCCAAGGCCAGACCCCAGGCTGCCAGATGTGGGGGTGTGGATCCGTGGCTGTGGCTATGCCTGTGGCTGGCTGCACCAGCTGACCTGGGCCTGCTTGTGCGAGTATACAACTACAATGATGTGTGCAGTCTTTCTTCTTGCATTGTGTTGAGCGAAAGGAGGCAGCTGCTGGTTAATGTGTTTTCTGAGGTGCATATACACATGCACAGTATGACACACAGAAAGTCTTGGCGGATGAGAAAATGTTTTTAGAGCATATGGACGAGCATGCATTAAGTGTATATGTGTGTGTCTGCGTCTATGTGTACGCAGTGTGCTGTAAGTCTAGCAGCTCCCCCTCGGACTGCCAGACAGTGTTATTGCAGCTGCGACCAGCTCTCCTCCTCCTCTTCCTCCCCTGACTCACACTTCAGGTGCTTTCCAGCCTCTGCTCTCCTCCTTTACTTCCTCCTCTCTTCCCCCTCTTCTTCTCCTCCTTCCATCCTCAATCTTCTCTTTTTTTAAATCTAGTTTTCTCAGACTGTCCACCACTGTTTTACCCACATTCTTTGAATTCATGCCAACCAAAGAATGACTGACAATCCCACTTGGCTTGCCAGACTCCCTCATTAACCCCTCGCTCTCATTGGTCACTGCTATGGTAACAGCCAGATTGAGTGGGCTTACATACTTTGCGCTTGCTAAGCCAAACAGTAATTTGAGGGTGTGTTTTGTAGGTATGACCTTGAGTACATGCATGGGTGTGTGTGCATGTATAGTCACATTTGTCTCTAAGGTATGTTTTCTGTGAATAAGTGCTGGCAGGCTAAATGTATAGCTAACCATCTTTAAGCTATTATATGCTTTTCTTAACATAAATAACGTTTTATCAGAGCAGTGATACGGAAAGCAGGTCTTCCACAGTTTTAACCAAATGAGACATTCCTTATTTGATGTTGTTCGTTTGTAGTATAGAGGATGAATGGTGCTTTTTTTTTTTTTGGCTTGTGTGAATGCAAATAGAAGAAAAGTGCTCCTGTTAAGAAATACTTTGTTGCCAATTTAGCACTTCTTACAGAAAGCAACTTGGAAATACTTCATTTTGAACCTAAATCCCTCATTGGCATTTCTTAACATACCCCGTCAATTAGCCCTTAATTAACCAGAAATGTTGACAAAGTGCATGCCTTTGAGAGGAAAGCCTTGATATAGAGGCCAAAACTTTTTCTGCCATAAGCCAAACTTATACTTGGAAGCTTTTTAAATGAAGATTGAATTTCTGATAAAATGTGAACTCACTCAGATTAACCTTGAACCTTGTTTCAGTCAGAAACTGTCAAGATAAGAACACTGCCTGAAAAGAAAGAGTGTAAAATGTGTTCATGCTTTTCCTCAAGGTGGTTTTGAAGGGATTAAAATTTTTGAGACAGACATAATCCTGACTCTGTTACTTTTTAGCTGGGATTGAGGGCCAAAACCAAAACCAGGTCAAAAAAAATTAGACCCTTGGATGGTGAGAGTGAACAGGTAGTGAGGAAGATGGAGATGGTGGCTTTCCACTCTGGGAAGTTTTTTATAATCTTTAATCACAGTAACACTTGGGAGTCTTCTACTGGATGTCACTAAGCAAAGGAAGAAAGTTACTCAATAACTTCCAAAGCGCACATTTTTTCCAGCCACTCGTGAACCCACATCATCTCTGACCTCTAGGCTAGCCAGCCAAAAACCACATGGTAATGATTGACAAAACCAGTGGAATTTAAAAACTGCCATTTTCAAAATCATGCAAAAAGCTGCCATGTTCTAAATTGTCATCGCAAGCTGTTTCAGAGATGCATTACTTGCAGAGGAAAAACGCATCCAAACTGGAACAAAATTCAGAGGGCAGAGGGCTGGCAGCGACAGGACCACAGCACCGCAATCACACAGACCTGCCCATCCCAGTCTGACTGCACACATTCATATGGGGACACTTATACAAACACACACATGCAATTAGTTTAATTTCACTGAGCATTGCCAAACAATTTCCTTCTCAAGACATTTAGCCTAATTGTTTCCGTCAAAAACACATTCTTCTTTAAACACGTAAATAAATACCTTTTCAGGGGAGTTTTAATTTCAATAATGAAATAACTGAAAACAAAAGCCAACCCTCTTAGGTAGATCACTTTGCTCATATAAAGAAAAGCACTTTTTGAAATTCTCGAAACAAGATTTGTATTGGAACCAAGTACAATTATCTCACTCCATTATCATTTTTCATGTTGTAAGAAAAACAAATTCTGAAGACAAAATATTAGATTAAGTGACATGTTAAGACGTTAGGTTCCGTGTGTTTCTATTTTCCATTTGTCTTTCCATTCTGCAGCAGGTACAGTCCAGAATCCCAGGCTCTCTCTCTCTCCATCCCTCAGGTTGTTTTTCCAGGCTTGGATGGACCCATTAAAGTCCTTGACCTGGGTCTGGTGGTGTGGCTGACCTGCTGGTGACCAGGGCTGGTGGTGAGGAGCTACAGGGAGGCCTAGCTCCTGCCTGGGTGGGGCTCAGCTGGGGAGGAAGCACATGAAGGGTGGGTGGGGGGACTGGATTTTGCCATGTGTCTTTAGAAAAAAAGCATTCAAAACGTCAAGTTTTTATAAACTAGGGGTTGTAAGGAATTGTGGTGAGTGTATAGACTGAACCAGTTGCTTCAGGTTCATGCATGTCAAAATGTCCTTTATGTTTGATTGAGGTATGTTTGAAACAGCATTCCTCCCATTTTACAATCGCTTGTGACTTTACTCCTCATGGGGAGTATTACTCACCCTGTGAAAACAGTTATATAATGTCCTCTGTGAATTTGGAAGGGCTTTGTTGGGAGAAATTAACCCTTATGATGCCATTTATTCCTTTTCTCTCAAAAGATATGTCACATTACAGAAGCTAAAGACACTTTTCACATGTATTTTAAGATTAGGCAAAATTAGGATACTGTATCCAAAATTCAAATGTGTCTTTACCGTTTTGTGTTTTGTAACTAGTTTACTTCACTAGCTAAACCAATGATGGAGAAGACAGGCAGAAATACCACTTATTTCTGAGAGCATGAATATAGAATTATGATTTTGGAGTATTAAAGGTGCACATAAACATACTATACTGACATTTTTAGGAATATGATATTGTGAGTATAAAAATATAGCTAACAAAGTGCATAAACTCTCTTAGGGACAACAACAACTTATTTTGACGAGGTTTGCTGTCATCCACCCAGCAAAAGTTGGCCCAACACATTCAAAAAATAACAGGCAGGGCGAGAAACTGTGAGTGAAATAGCTGAGTGTGTGTGTTTGTGTGTGTGTGTGTGTGTGTGTGTGCGTGTGTGTGCGTGCGTGTGTGCGTGTGTGTGTGTGTGTGTGTTCTACGGCTGTGCAGCCAAGTCACACTCCTGTGGACCGCATGTGACGGAAAGTTTGTTTGAGGAACAGCTGTGTCTGTTCAGCACATCTGGAAGGCTCTGCACACACTCACAGACACACACATGCTTCCCTTGTGTCAATTTGTAAGATATTGAATTGGATCATGTTTATATAGCTCAGTCAATCAGTTTTGAGCATAAAAGTGTCACAGAGGCACGAGCCATTCTTCCATTGCCTCAGAAAAGGCTCCCCAAGTTGATATATTACCTTGTGTCATATGCAAAAGAATGTCATTGGCTCAGGGTGTATCGAGGAAACAATTGACATCCTTGGGCCACATTGGTTTGTTTCACTTTGATCAGCTGCCTGAGCTGTTTGTTTATGGTTCTGCAATTGGTTTACAGAGGAGAGACAAAGGAAGTATAGTGCAGAGAAAAGGAAAAACACACAAGAGGAGAGCAGGCGTTGTCAGAAGAAAGAAGCTGAAGTGAAAGTTTGATGCTGGGATGAAGAGTGATGTCCATGAGGTATCTTCTCACCTATCCAGAGTAAGACTAAACATTCATCCCTGACACTCTTTTTTTGTGATCAATTTTTATTGGAATTTAGAATAAAGACACAGGGATGTGGTTATAAACTCAATTCACAGAGGAGAGAAGTTAAGCATACATTTCATATTGCATTACAAAAGTCCCAAGAGACATAACAGAACAAACAAAAAAATATGAGTCTTTGGTTGGCCAGCTTCACAGCTGCCAAACGACTCAGAGATTGCTCTGTCTGATAGAAAGATCTAGGTTAGAGCTGTCATTAAGTAAGAAGACAGATAGTGACTATGGGATTGGTTTGGACAATATGACAACATGCCACAAACCTTTTCCTAGAAGCCTGTAACCCCTGGGCATTCCCATACCATGTGAAGAAAGGTGCCCAAAGTGCTATGAGTGCATAAACTCCAGTTAGGTGATGCTGAGGCTTTAAGTTTAGGTAATGTGCAAGGAATATAGTATGCTCAATGAATAAAAATAAAGTGAAAAACTTGGTGGTTAGGGTTTGTGGAGGATAGCAGAGTATTGTGCCAAATAAGTTTGCCAGTTCAGATTGCTGCCATTAGATTACAGGCCCCCTTCCACACACTGATAACGGAAAAAGGTTTAGAAGAAGAGGTTAAGAAAAATATTTGTGGGAGAACATCCAGTTTAATAGCTGAAATACAAGAATGGAATGAGAGTGGAGAAGTGCTCCTCCTTAGTAGATCAGTTTTTACCTCTGCAAGCACTTTCTTGTAATTAATTGACACAGTGCTTGTAACTGAGGGGTGGATAGAGAGACCACCAAATATTTAAGGTTCTGAATCACTGGGATGTTTAATGGGGTAGCTGAACATCTGGTAGAGTCACCATAGCTGTTGGGTTGTTATACAGTAACAGAACCATTGCTAAAAAATGATTTCCAAAACCTAGAAGAGTCACTCAAGGTGGTCAAATGCCTTCTCCGCATCTAGAGACAGAATAGCATTTGATGTTTCAGCAGTATCTGAAGTTTCCATGACATGGAGAAGGCGACATATATTGTCTGAGGTGAGATGAGTTTTGATGAAACCCATTTGGTCCTCATGTACCATAGAGGTCACTGATGTTTCCAGTCAAGAAGCTAGTATTTTGGCATAAAGCTTCATATCTGTGTTCACAATTGATAAGGGGCAGTAGCTTGAACAGACAGATGGGTCCTTGCCCTTTTTAAGAGGCAGAGAGATAAGAGCTATATTATTGTTATTAGAGAAGGACTCTTTTGATAGCAGAGTGAATTGTTTCAAGAATGAGAGGGCCCACCTGGGGAGAAAAAAACAAGTAGAGCTCAGGCAGTAGACCATCTAGACCTGGTGACTTCCCTTTGTTCATATTACCAAGGGCTTTATGAAGTTCATACAGTGTTATAGGTGCATCTAATTCAAGGCAGGCTTCCGGATGAAGTTGTGTTAGCTGTTGAGGGTTCAGAAAGGCATTACACTGTTGTTTATTATAACTTATCACTGACATATACAGAACAGAGTAGAATATGTGAAAGCTGTTATTGATATCTACTGGGGGATATCAATCTGTGGGGGATTTGACTGAAGTTATATTTGCTAGTTGTTTACTAGATTTAAGCTCAGAGGCAAGTAGATGGCTTGGCTGTGTACTATGAAGGTAATGATTTTGTGTGGTCCTGTGGATGAGGAAATCTGCTCTGAATCTAAGTAACTGGTTAAGTTCTTTATTCAGTAATTCTCTTTTAAGAACCAGACCAGGGGTAGGATTCAAGGCCATGCAAATATCTGTTTCTGCAATTTTCTTTTCCAATTCATGGATATGTTTCAGTTTGGATTTATGTAGACTGGAAGAAAATCCAATTGTTTTGTCCCTAATGAACCCCTTCACCACGTCCCAAAGAACACTAGGATCATGCACAGATGGTTTATTGATGGCTATAAATTCAACCAGTTGTTCCCTCATTTCCCCTAAAAATGACTCATTCTACAGCAGGGTAGAGTTAAAACACCAGCGAGCTGCCCGTTAGGGACCCGAGGAGATTGCAACTGTGCCCATGATTGCCCTGTGGTCAGAAAGACCCACTGGGAGTAAATCAAAATCAGACGTCTTATCAAATAAATGTTTGGGTATGAAAATATAATCTATATGTGAGAATGATGTATGCTATGCTGAATAACAGGTAAATTCCCTTGACAATGGATTTGCTGTCTGCCAAACATCTACAACTACAGAATCATTAGCCCATTATCTTAGTGCTAAGGATGCCAATCGCTGCTCTCACCACTGAGTGACCCCAGTTCTATCCAATGTGTGCAGCCAGACAACATTGAAATCATCTCCTATTATTAAACATTATCCAGACAATTCAAGCAGTACATTAGTTAAATAGTTATAGAAATTTCTATCATAATAGTTTGGTGCATATACTGATATAAATGCTAATTTTCTTGCCATTTAACATCAGAGTCCTTCCTAGATCCCAAGTCTGTAAATTGAAAGCAGTGTTTGGCAACAATCAGTACTCCTCCTTCTGATCTTTTTCTTTTTTTTGTATTTGAATAGGAAGTTATGACAAGATAGGATTTATTCTGTAATCTGCAAACATCTTTATCCAGTAAATAAGATCCTTGAAACCACATCTGTAGTTTCCTCCGCATGCTTAAGTGTTTAAGAGGAATATTTAGGCCTCATGCATTCCAAGACAGTAGTGAGATGCTAGTTATGGCTATCTGGGTGGAAGAAGAACAATGATGAAATTAGATGCCAAATCAAGTGATTACAGTTGTTTGATGCAGCATGATTTTGTCAATTTAAAAAGGTCCTGTCCCCCCTCCTGTATATTTGAAGTAATAGTGCGCTGGATGTTGTCCTCCTCAACGTGTTTCGTCAGAGTTGCTTGAATGGTTCCCAGCTGAGTCTGCAAGAGATCGAATTTTTCATTAGAGCTCTTCTCAGCTAAATTGAAATGTCTTTTTAGTGTAGCTTAGAGGGAGGCCATTATAAGATGCAGTCTCGTCAGTGTCCATCTGGAATTTGTCATTTGTACTGTGTCTTTTTTGTTGGTACGCGATTGCATCGCGACATTGCGACATTGAGTTCAGCAATCAAAACTGTTAAACTTACAACTAGTGAAGTTAAGTAAAGTTTTTGAAAGAAAGAAATAGAAAAGTTTGCTCAAGCACATTGAAGGGAGAGGAGCCATAGTTTCCTACTCCGCCATCTTGATCATGTCACATCCCAGACACTCCTGAGAATATTTCTTGGCACATCAAAATTGCCTCTTCTTCCACCTCCTCGCCTTCCTCTCCAATTTTCCCCCTAACTCTACTTCCATATCTCCATCACCCCCTAGGCAACCTCTTTGTCAGGTGAAAACCCTCCTGCCAAGATCCAAAATCCCTTTGGCCTCCCTTTGGAAGCTCCCCAAATGTATTTTCCTGATACGGAGAGAGGGAATTGGGCTTAACCTTTGACTTTTCAGCATTAAAAAGTAGTCCACCATGGATGGTTTATCTATTCTGGTATGCACACAGTAAATCACCAGTTCAACCTAAATTATGTGGATGAAGCAAACAAATATCGGAAGCGTATTCCACAAGTCATTTATAATGACTCGGCCTCATACACTGTGCGGCCTTGCATGTCAGAATATACTCTGGAAAAGCCTTGTTCGTGTCAACACACAGTGGGGAATTTCACTCAGTTTTCACAGTTCACTAACTGCCAGATAAACACACACTGACATATGCTGGCAAATGTAGTTGCACTTCCAGAGTATGTGTGTGTGTTCGAACGCACATGAGCAAATCTGCCCAGAAATTTTTGCATGTCTCAATGAGCATGTATCTGGTCCCGTGGTATATCCGTATACAGTTTACAGATTGCTGAGTAACAGGTTTAACATGAGCAGATCATCAGATTACACAAGGCTACTATGGTTTTATCATGTGTACCATGGATATGTAACAACTATCAAGTATAATATACAGTATGTACTAGCTATTATGGATATATATCACTATAGACATGACTATCATGACTAATATACTGTAAATACTATATATCATGGCTACTATGATAAACAATGTTGAGTCACCACAAGCCTCCAGAAGACCATAACATACAATTAACATTGTTTTCATACTCAAACTAAAAACCTCTTTGCATTTGTTATGTTTCTCCCCTCATTTACTTGTTACCACTGTACAATATCAAGCTTCTTTTTTGATATATCATGACTAAATTGATACGTTACTGTTACTACAGACACAGTATACTGTATATGTGCAAATATGGTGGTATGCGGTCCCACAGTGTATTCAGAGCAGCCTTCTTTTTCTAATGAAATCAAAAAAAGGAGGTTCCTTTAAAGTGAGGATACAGCATATAACATTTGCTGAATAGCAAGACCAGTGACAATTACAGGGTAATGAAAAATGCTAAAACACAATGCAGAAGTAGCACAAGCGTCACAAGAGTCACTACATCAGCAAATTGGCTAACAATGTGACACAGCAATATACATCTAAAGTTGCTAAAAGTAGCCACCATACACTATTGGTAAGGGTGCATTTTATTGATTATGAATTCATCTTTTTTCTTTGTGAAAGGAAGAACATCTTATTTCTTCAGAAGTTCTACAGTCTCGCTTTATGTCTGACACTCTGAACTCTTCTGTTGCTACTACAGCAGCTGGAAGGCAGACAGCTTCCAAACTGCACCAATGAAACCAAATAACCAAATGTTTTGGAAGTTTCAATTCAAAAGAGCCGTCTTCCAAAGGAAAGCTAAACTAATTTTGCCAATCAGCTTCATAACCATGCTATTGGAATTTTGCATGTTACTTTTTCCTGGATTGAACAAACATGACCAGTTCCTTATGTTTCAGTCTGGGGCTGATCCTGTGGCTTCACGGATCATTTCATATACCGTAAAATGTTAAAGATAAACTGTATATGAGGAGTCTTTTATAAATAAAGACATGTGCATATGCGTGCACCACACACACAAACACTCTAAATGGTTGCATATGGAAGTTTTAGTGTGCTCATATAGCCTTAAGGCAAAATTTAATAAAAACAATTGATATGAATACAAGCAGTGAAAGTTGCTTATTTCATGGATAGTCTAATAAAGGAATGACTGTCAATTTGAATTTGCTGAAAGGAAACAGGGATCAGCTCTTACGCACATGGACACATAAACAGAGAAATGGTGTATGTACCCAGAAGGCATTTTCATGCTCTTTGTTAGCATCCTTTTGGTGTGTTGTTTTAAACGTTTTAGCAAAGTTGCACAAATTTATGTCCTTTAAAGTGTCTGTTTCCTTTGTTTTCGTGTACAACTGGCTTGCTGTGGAAGCATTTTAAAAACAGGGAATTGTTTTTTTCCAAAGACAGGACGTTATTTTCTTAAGAGAGGACAGTGTATTCTTAAACAAGACATTCCTAAAAGAAAGACAAAACATTATAAATGCAAATTCAGATGGGAATTTCCCCAAAACATCACACACATCACATTCACAAAACATTATCATGTCCAAAGACATTCGTTTTGTAAAAGAGGACATCACATGGAGGGAATTTCTTCATGGAAGATGATGATTCAAGCCAGTCACATTTCTTCCCACATTTATTTCTCCCAGACATGAGGCATTTAGTCAGTGACCACACGACAATACAGTCGGCCCATACTTCGGCGCACAAAAACCACAGTTAAAATGTGATGCTGTCACACAACAAAAATATGACTACTGTCATGTGGAAAAAAAAGTGTGGCTTCCTTATCTTGAGCTATTTCTTCTATTCTATTGTCCTCTTCCATCGGACTGCTGCGCCGCCCCGTGTATGAATCTCATTCTTCGCACCTCGTGGAAAGTTTCGCTGTAAATTAATACACCTGAACGGTTGCCAAATCGGCATAGGGGTTTGGCTGCTGTCAGTGTCAATTTACTTGCTGATTCACTGCTGGAGTCTCAAATGTCAAGGAGCATTACTCTGTGTAAAGATATATGTGATACTGCATGGCTTAATGTGGAATGTGCACACACCTGAGAGGCCCTTTGGACTACACGCTGTAAAATACAGCAGGATATTATATACAGTACATATAGTGGTCTACAGATGTATGTGAATGTTTTTATGGATAGATGTTGAATGATTTAGTTTCTTTTTCTACTTCCTATCATGCAGCACAATGAAAAATCCCCATTAAAAGCACTGCCAACTGTGCAATCATCCATTCCCCATATCCCGCTGGATATCAGAATCTCAGTGGGGTTATAGATCGAAATAAACCTGAAACCCAGACAAACGCACACACGCAGCATTGTCCTACTGACCCACTCTGTAGCCTCTGAGTGTGTGTGTGTGTGTGTGTGTGCAGTCTGAGGAATGTGACTGCACAGCAGATCGGAACCGACAGTCCTCACAGCACACCAGGCTCCAAGCTGCGAGGCCACAAGGAAAGGCAGAGGCCAGACTCACACTGCAGGACCCTGACCAGGTTTAACCACAGCTTGGGTAACATAAAAGACATATGCAATAATCTTGCATCACTTTATTTTTTTCTTGGCTGCAGATTTCATAAGTTCACGTCACTGTAAGCCGTGAAAAATGTTTCTCTTGCGGCTGTATTTTAATCAAATCAAGCCACTTCTATACTTGCATACAGCATGGTAGAGTTATTATTAAAAAAATTATGCAGTGTGTCCATCCAAAGCTATAGCAGGCATGTGTTTCTCATCAGCTGAGATATATATGCACGTGAAGGCATTCCTGCTGTTTCTTTGTCCCCCTTAAATCCCACGTGTGTTCATTGAGCAGAGCATTGTGTGAACCAGGGCCCTGTTTTCCAAATGTGGCTTGACTAATTCAGGCTAACATGCTGTTATCGGGTTAAAATCATCCTGTGAACACTCATCTCGCTAATTTGGTTCTTTGAATGCAGTTTTAGGACTGTTTTGTTGATCCTGGCTGAAGTTATCTTGAATAACAAAGGGAAATGAGTAAAGAATTGAAGCCATCAGCATTTATATTGGCTGAGTGCTGATCATGTGCCTGCTGTTAAATGAGGTAGGTGTGTTGTGAACCCTCCCAGGATGCAATGGGGCAATAAATTCTTCTTGTGCTGTGCTCCAAATAGTGTATTTCTACTTTTTACCTTTAGTATGTACTGCCGCTGCACTTACAAAGTGCATACTGTTGCATGCAGTATGCATACAATTGGGCTACAGCCAGAAAAGCATGCTAATTTGCATATTGCAAAATGTGTCCGATGTAGTTGGACATCCTGGTACTTTTGGCATACTACATTTGACATAGTGTTTATTGGGACATACTAAACCTTTTTCCAGCATACTAAACAGCATGGTAGTATAGGTATCAGAACAAACCCTTGGACATGAGTCTCATTTTATGTGTGCTCTTCTGCTGTTATTTGATTCTACATCATGCTCCACTATGTTTCTACTGTTTCCACTTCAATCATTGTTAAATAATTGGATATTACCAGTGAATGTGGTTAGTCTGCCAGTGATGTTGGTGCATGATTGGTATGGTTCTCCTCATTGAATGTACAAGGCACTTTTAGGTGACAATCATATATCTGTTATCAAAACATTCCAGAGAGCAGCTGTAATTGCTCTAACATGATTCAGCAAGTGAGAAGTGAATTCTATAGTTAATCACTTAATAGGCTTTAGTGTTTCAAATGTGAGATTACTGTAAATGTCATATGTTCTGGTTCCACTGGTCTTTTCTGGTCACAGTCAGAATCTTTTAGTTGAGTTTCTTTTGCTCAGAGTATCCCAAACTAAATTTTGATTGGTTCCTTTTTAGTGCACAAACTTTTGTTTTGTTGCATATTTTATTATGTATATGTAACTTTTTACTACAAAAAATGAATGATAATTACACCAATAGATCATTAAAATTGTCAGTAACCTGCATTTTCTTCCCTACAATCATAATCATATCAACATACTTTCATTATAAATGTGATAAGGTGAGAACTTTTGTATCTGAAAATGAATTCATGTTTGGGGTTCACCCACCATCTAGGTCATGATCCAGTTAACTGTCAATTGTTGTTGATTTGTTGCCATAACAACAGTTCCAGATGAATTTTAAGACAGCTTCTAAAAACCAAAAAAATCCAGACTCATGTCAAATTGTCAACATTCTAATCTGGATAACCTGATTATCCATGAACAAAGAAAGAGGCCCAGGTCAGATGGCAAATATTAGACGTGGCGTATTTACTTGCTTGCACTCAGACCAAAACAAATGCCATTTAGTAGACAGAGTGCAGACCTTAGGATTAAAGCACATGGGTTAAGCGAAATGTGTTTGTCTCTTTAGCCTGTTTCTCATTTGCTCTCTTCTTACTCTTTCTCTCTCTCTCTCTCTCTCTCTCACACACACACACACACACACACACATGCACGCTGCCTCTTGCTACAGCTCTGTCTCACATGTGTTTTTGTGGTTATGGGGTGCTCTAGGTAGCACATGCACAATGGGGTTGTCAAGGAATCCACGGGTTGCATGATTCCTGGAGACCCAGCTCAGTTACACTCACTAGCTGTTACAGTCAGGATGGAAAAAATAAGCAAGGAGACATAATAAAATAAATTAATGTATGGACAGGGAAAGTATTTTATTTAAAATGTGGCAGGTGGGGATTTTCAGACCTACAGGATGACAAGAATCTCTCCTTTTGGACCTTTGGGGCTCCATGGAAAGACAGGAATTATCATTTTCTGGTCTCTGACTGTGTCTCATTCAAGAATATGTTCATTTTATCTGCATAAATCAAAAACAGGGGCTGCCTCAAGTGCTGTTTCCCGTTCCCCCTAATTGACATGTCAGAGATTTGCTGAAAAGTTCTCCACCCACAGAAGACTGATGATCTGATACAAATACAAACTGCACACACTCTGCTGTCTAGAAAAACAGCTGGATTCAGTAATATTGGATCTTTTGCTTTTCTCATCTCTCTGGTATCCTGTGGTATAAAGGGCTGGGTGGGTAAATATGAGCTTTCTAACATCAAGTTGTATGATTTATCAGTGTTGAAGTTCAAAGATTTTAGATGGTTTACTCTCACTGCTGCCAAAAACACAAACATGCAAAGCAACATGATTTTGGGAAAAGAATTCCCTGTTGCATGAGTTATGGTATTGAATTCATAGTGCCTCTGATTAGTTTTGATGCTCGTGCAGAGATCAGTTTTAGTAAAAGCTAGACTCTGATGTTGCTTGGATACATAATGGTTTGATAAATATATCTAGCATTCAAGTTTTTTGAATGCAGGACACGCTAACAAGCTGTTCTGACATTGAATAAAGTTGTCATGGTGAACATGTCAGCAAATAACTGCCTTTTTACACATCCAGCGGGCTGACAGCAATGTTAGCATTTGCTGGAGTTGTGTTTGTGTCAACCTGATGAATGTAGATCTCCTTTTAGCTACTCTTGAGGAAATATCTGGCTCTTTAGCTGCTGAATGCTTCACTGTGTTAAATAGTTATTCACTAACTTAGTCTATCTTAAATTTGGTGCTGATACACAACCAAAGTTGCGGGCCAGAAAACCAAAACAATTACACATTATGCATCGTCATTTGAACCATTTTTACTATAAAAATATTTATTAGTGCAGCTTTAAGCAAGATTCACTTGATCATATGTACTCAAATTACTTTGCAATACAGACCTTTGTACTGTTTGTAATTCTTATTGTAATGCTGTTTGGTAACATAGTAGAGTACATGGCGAATAGTTGGGAGAAGATGATGCTGTGGCTATTTCCTGCTGGCAATATACCAAACTTAACAAACTAGGGGATTTTAAAACTTGTTTTTAGCCAGCAGTAGTCTTACTAAGAAATCTTGCCTCATCTTGCTATAACTGACGTAAACAAAAACTTCTGCACAGCGGCACAGAAAGGTGACGACCTTTGCAGTGAAGAAAAACATTCACATTCGCACTCTGCGCTTTTCCATTCGTTTTACAGCATCTCATTAATGGCCACTGTGAAGAGCTGGGGATCCTTCCAAAACTAATAAACCGTAGTGTCCTCTGAAGTGTCCTGGAAGTCTTTCCACAGAGAGGGAAAAAAACAAGAGTGACAAGAGAGGACGTGTCAGTGTGGTGAAAACACACAACATATACATCATCTTCAGGTTTATGTGTTTACGTGTTCTGAAAGAAGTACAAGAAACTATCTACACCTTTGCCTTGAGAGAAACATATTTTACCCTTTGATTTATTTGGCATAAAGCACAAAAATACACACACACACACACACACACACACAAGGAAGTGGACACAGATTTATGGGTATAAATGCCTAAATGACTGCAGGCTTACATACACACACACATATAAACACCATCTACCAGAGTTTTGCCATCATATTTTCCCCTAAGCATACGTTCCATATTTTTCCTGATGACATAAACCAGCTAAAAGGTGTGTTGTTTTTTTTTTACATCAACCCATTAGTCTCTCAAATGTCATTACCCACCTTGCTCCCTGCACAAACACAAGCCTGAAATGTAATCCATTTCATTCCAATACTGCAACATAAAAATATAAGCCTGTGGATTATTTCAGTCACGTTAGAACAACTCCTTTTACGATTTCAGATTAGTGTCTTTCCCGATCCATTTTTCTCAGCTCTTCCTTGATGATTTAAGAGACTTTATAAGGAGGTGGTAATATTTTTCTCTTTGCAAATCTTACAGGAATTTATTCATCCTCGCTGTGGTGGCCAAAGTGTCTTGTAATCCCACTCGTGTCCTGTCCAAGACATCAGTCATCGCCGTGGAAAGCTTTTAGTCACAAAACCACTTGAAGTCGACCTCAAAAAGTAAACAAGGCAATTAGGAGGAAAAGAGAGAAGACAGAATTCCCAGAAAGCTTTGCATCAAAACAGGTTTCAGCCTGGCTCTGACCTGTGAGTAGTCAGATTTCTGTCTGGTGTGTATTTGTGGATATGTATTCTTGTTTTCCTGTATAGATGTGTGAGTGAGTCTGCAGGAGACAAACTGCAGGCAGTTAGATCTCAGCTGGGGTCAACAGAGTGACGTGATCTCATTACTGTCATCTGAACCACCTGGGCCTGTTTCTGCCTCCAACCTTAATACATGTAGTGCCCATTCTACCATATTCCTGTATTCCACTTGTTGCCTTCTAGTTATGCCTTGAAATTAAAGTTAAAATAAAATTCTACTTTTTTGTATCTTATTTATCTCAGACTGCTCCATTTCTGACTTGATGTCCTAAAGCTCTGTTCGGTTCAAAACCTAGACTTCCATTTCTTACTTAGCACCACATTGTCCCACTACTTACTTATAAATGTGAACTAAAACTGCTTTACTGCAAATTCATTTTGTATTTTTATCTATTTTTGGTATGCAGAGGAAAAGTAACTGAATTGTATGTCCATATTTATTATTCAACTTCTTTGTCTTGTCCTGTCTGCCTCTGCATTATGTGTATTATTTGCAAAGCAAGACAAGCATTAAAAAGTGCAATTAAGCAAACACTACAGAGGCTTGCGGGGGTCAAAAAACTGTCTAGACAATAAACTCTGCAAATAACATTTCCTCCTCTTTCCCACGAGTGTCCCTATGAAACATTCAGTGGTTAAAAGTCATTTATTTCTCAGTCCGTCACAGCTGCAACACTTGGACTCTGTCCAACTTTGCCCTCACACTTGACAAATTGAAATGCTGGAGCCAAGTCAAAACAACAAAATCCGGATGTACAGTAGGGCACGAATTGTGGTTCCTGTGTGTGTCTGATAAATGAGCCCCCGCAGAAATATACCTAAAAACATTTTTGACCACATCAACCACTCAGTTTTTGCTTTTGCAGCAGTATTTCTGTAGGGAGCATATGCAAGCATGAGGGCAATAATGCTGATTGAAGCATGCAGCTGATTAGGCATGACTGGCCTGTCATCTGTTGCAATCATAACCTTCTGGAAAAAAAGGATGGATGCATGGACGGATGGTGAAATAGAAAGAGAAAGTGTGGTTTATTCTTCTTTAATATTCCCCACACACTCTATACCATAATGTATTTTAACCACAGACCCCCTCCTTATCCTCTGGCCGACTTGGCACTCACTTACAGGCAAAACAGTCAAATGTGATCCTGAGACTCAGAAGAGAAAATGTTAAATGATGGCTTGGGGAGTGCGATGGACGAAATATGAGAGAAGTTTAGATCACACGCACTCCTACACATACACATGACACAAATGGCATCCTATGTGACAAAATGTATGAGCAGTTTTTGGTGGCATACTGCCAGATCTCAGGGTTTCTGAGCCCCTGCATTGACTTTCTAACTGATTAACTGAGTGTCAGATGACTGACTGACTGACCGGTGAACTGACTGACTTGCTGTCTGAGCAGCTGCTGCAGGCAGAAAAAGTCCCCTTTTCCCCGCAGACCAGACATGAAGTCAGAAACAATACAGAGGTAAGCCACCCACTCTTTTACAAACACTCAGACATACACACCAATGAATGCAGAGACACACTCCACCAGGGACTCTCCCTGCTCTGACACAATCACCAGAGCACCTTGTGACCTCCGACTAAGGTAAAAGCTGTAATTATTGACATTACTGTCATTTGAGTCTTCAGCCTTACAGTTCAGAGCCATTTCTCCAAACCTATGCTTTGTCAGCAGTGACAGCTAGCCTCCATTACCTCTGTCTGTCTCCAAGATAGAGAGGAGTGATGTCTGAATGACCTACAAGTACTCTCACCTTCCCTGACCTCTCTGTCATCGCTTCTGTCTCCCCTTCTGTCTTTAACTATTTTATCTCTCCTCTGATTGGCACAATGTGTTGGGAATATAGTATTCATATATTTGAGTAAAAGTAATGTGACACAGTTAGAGCAATTAGAGCTTTTTCAACCAGCAGTAACAGATTTTTTGGCCATTTAGGAGCAGCGGAAACAAGCTATGAACACAACGTTGACATATTGTCACCTTTTAAGTTGATATGACAAACTTGTTATCAAAAATTTGCCTATTTTACACATCCAGATGACATGGAGTCTGTCTCCACCAACTCCTGAAGGATTCTGGCTGTTAAATGTGCCATTATGTTCACCAGCTAGTCGCCAACTTGTCTGCAGTCCAGAGCTGGGTATGTAGTATACAGTGGGTTTTAAAGCTTTTTTTTTTATTAAAGAAAGGTGCCTGCCTGGCTGAAAACAACCTTGTGAGAGTGAATCAAAACAGTGACTTTGTGGGCTGGAAGAAAGTTGCATCCCTGGAATGAATAATCCAGGATCACTGAGTGAACTCCCATCCTGCAAGTGCTAGCTGCACCCACCGGCTCTCGGTGGGTATGCTGACAGATTGACATGCCAGACGGCCTCTTAGCATGCAGCTGTAAACACAGAAACGGCAACCAAGGTTCTCATTTATTCTCTAAGAAGCTGAGGGCATGAAAACACTCACCTATACTCTCCTGCAAAGAGACATACTAGGAGAGCAGCGTATGGTAGTGGTGAAAGATTTGTAGAAGATGAGGCATAATATGAGATAAAAAGTTGAGGGGGAATTTTGGCAACAAGTTAAGACTGACAGAGAGAAGAGTGAGGAGGATGTAAAGGAATGAAGTAATGACAGACGAATGGAGAAATTTGGAAAACGGAGGAAGACGAGCAGCGCAACGATGGATATACTGTATGCTTGATTGAATAAAAGGTGTCAAAGTAGAAAAAAGACAGAAGGAATGCGAGTGAGAGGAAAACACTGAGTTTTGCAGGACATTTAAGACAAAGAGGGGAAACTTCCCTACTCCCAGTCAGTAAGGGATCTATTGCTCGTAATTCAGGCCTCCTTCAGTCTGTGCCGATCCACATAAATTCACCTGTGTTCTGCCTCTGCGGTGTCACATTTCAACATATTTCACCTCTTTTGGAGCCTGTTTTGTGTTACTGTTGACTGTTTTGCCACCCTGCCCTCTTTGACTCATTTAAACCCGCAGCCATAGAGGGTTAAGTCCATTCCTCAAGTGCACTTTGGTGATGGACACATCATTTTTCATTCACTTTCCCTGGCTGTGTGATCCACATTAGTAGTTTTCCAGGCCACATGCCAGCTTCTGTATCCTTAAGCTTAACAGTTGAAACAGAGTAACTTACTATGATTAACGGTGGATTCAAGTTAAGCTGTTTACAGGAACCTTCTTTGATTCTGTTAAGACTGCATGGAGTGTCACTTCTAGCACAAATAACCCAGCTACTAAAATATGTTGTCAGTTGTGTCCTGCCATAAAAGATGTTTTGGTACAAGATTTCGGTGTTTTATTCTCAAACATTAGGACATTTTTCCTCAAAATTACCACTCTCAAATCATGATGGCTTACTATTCAATATATTCAGACTTTTTTTCTTATATATATTATGACTTTTTATGAAATTATGACATTTCATCAGAATATTTCCACTTTATTCTCAACATTTCTACATGGAAACATGAAAAAATGTGTCTTTTTGCAGTGTTTTGCTCACCAAATCCACAGCTACCAAAGTTGGAGTTGTGAGCCAGCAACACATCATGTTATCATTACAAAATGAATCCACATAATCTACCGCATCATCATCGTCACGCAACATATTTTCCAATTATGTTTTTGTCTACTTGTTGCCTGTCTGTACGCTGTCAGCAGTGTTGTAAATAAGTGAATGTATCAACCTAAAAAATGTATAGCCTCAGGCAGATCCGGCAGCGCCACGTGTTTGTCATATCCTAAGCCAAGAACATAAAGCAAATACCTCAGAGAGCATTTTACTTATTTAGTGTCTTTATCAAGTTACAGCAGGCTCTTAAGTTGCAGGCGTAAAAAACAGAACTCGAGGAATTCCGCAGCTGACATATTTTTCACGCAGAGAGAAAGTTGGATGGTTTGTTTTGACATTTATTGATAGCCGCCAGGGGTGTGGAGGAGGTGACTCCAGGGTTGTATTTCTGGCAGCGTGCTGAGAAAACGTCCACCCACTTTCTAGTAAAGGTTGTAAGGTCAACTGCTCAGGCCTCATAAATGGCCGCCGGGGCTGTGCTTCAGTCTGGATGCGGCAGGAAACGTCAGGAGTCTTATCTTACTGTCACATGCGGGACGCAGATTTGTTTGACGTTTTCCGAGAAGAATCTACAGCGAGAGCCTTAAATAATAGTGAGAGCAGACATAAAGGATTATTACTAATTTCACAGAATGACCTCCTCCTTCAACTTTGACCTATTGTACTAACACATTGTTGGTTTTGGTCTCCTCATGAGATTTGTTGATAAAAAGATAAGAAGCTGAAAACAGACCCAAAATATAATACTATGACCCTCAGATGACCTCAGATTAGAAGTTTATTGCATGAATACATTTTTGTTTATGTAAATCTAATATGGTTTATGTCATTTCTTTACGAGGAGATAAAAAAATGTCACATCGATGTCTTAATGCATCAGTTTCTATTGAGGTTATTACCCTTCCTTTACAATCCTGCACAGACTTTTTACTTCTCAGGAGGAGGAGGAGGCCAGACATGACGCCTTTTGAAACCCCACTTAGGTGAAATCACCAGCGTGCATTTCACACCAGTTTATCAGCCAACTAGAGCAATGCCCAGTCTCTGAACTCTGCTCTGTCAGCAGTCGTCAGGAGTTGGGATAAAACCTCAGTATGGAATAATCCAATATTCATTAACATCAGCTAATGGAATGGAAAAGACGATGAGTGTGCGGTGAGCCAGAGTGGGAATGTTTACTCTTGAAACTCTACAGTAGTAGCCTCCTTTACTAGCAGTTTGGGAGATGTTGAAAAATTTCCTTTTTAGCTGTGCATCTAAAGAAAAAGGTGTAAGAATGAGAACATAAGACCCCTGGACTTTTCTTTTTTTTTCCAACATCCCACCTGCTCTTTCCTTGCACACACACACATATACTTCCCCTCCTGCACCCCATGCTCTTTGATCCTGAGCCTTTCTGCTGGTATGACTTGGCACATTTGGCACCGTGCCCCTGCTGCCCGCCACTGTGTTTTCCCTGCATGAGGAAGGTGAAAGAAGGGAGGGTTGTAACTTTGCACCTGCAGCACTTGGGACCTGTCTGGAGGCCAAACAGTGGATTGCAATGCAGGGAATTTACCTGGAAATAGTTTTCTCCACCTCCCATATTTCATTCTCTCTGTCTATATTTCTCTGGAGAGAGTGATCTCACTGCACTCCTCATATGGGTATTTTATGTATATGTGTCTGACACATTCACACGCACATGCACACACATAGACACACATGCACCCGCACCCACACACTTAGTTTGACTTCAAATCCCCTCTCAGGACTGCCATAAAACCCATAACACTTCAAAGTAGCCTTTGCTACCCAGAGTCCCTTGCTGCTCTGACATCACTTATACTGCCTGTTTTCACAGCTGCTGCTCTCGGTGCCAAGGCAGCCCACTCCTCACACTGCTGCTCTCTTCCGCTTCAGTGTGTGTACATACCTGTGTGTGTGTGTGTGTGTGTGACTGACTGAGGTGTGTGTGTGGGGACCGGTGTTTATGTCTGAGGGTCATGTCTCATGGATATGTAGGTGTATTTGTTGGCGGTGCAACAGATACTGTAGACTTCACATGCCAGGGTGTTTTATATGTCCTTCACAATAAAATGTGGGTAACCGTCTTACAAATAACGTGCAGAGATTGTGTGTGTGAATGTGTGTGTAAAGACCTGTGGCCTGTGGTGCCACTTCCATATTGACTAAACCCACATCTCCACTTTCTTTGAAGTACAAAATACAGGGTGTGGAAGAAATTATATCAACACCATAGCAATCCCATACAACACCACCACAAACTATGGTTTTTAAATGAATGCTTCTCACTACAAGATACATATTCGCTGTGGCCTGTCAACTGTAATGTCTTAGAGTACTCTTTATGACACTTTTAATTTCACCTGCCAAAACCTCCCTCTGTGTTTCCTTGAACGCTGCAGGTTGGTGGAGCTGTATAGTGTTGTTTTACTGTAACTGCTCTGCACTGGCTCCCGGTCAATTTTGAAATAAATGATCATATTTATTGTTAACAATGCTGACAGTGCTGACCTTTGAGGGAACAGAGAGAGACAGAGAGTCCTAAATGGAGTGATCATATTAGCTTTGTTGCATCATCAAATTCCATGTAATCCTACTCTGCCAAATGAGAATCAATGCCAGTGGAGCTTTTGTCTTCATATCCATTTGGCCTCAAATGAAACTAGCTACAAACACCCTTGACCTGCATTAATCACCAGATCACCACATTTAAACAGCATCTACTTCAGGAGGACACACATGATTTTGGTGCGGCCAGGGACCTTCTAGTTGTACCTTGTGCTAGATTGGTGCCAAAAGGTGACAACTGGTAGCCCCAAAGCTTTGGATTATTCTGCCTAAGACCAGCTGCATGGTTTTTGCACCATCTTAATATTGTTTTAAGTTCTTGTTTTTATTACTTTTACTGTTTGTCTTGCCTCTGGTAATGTCAGAGAAATGTAATAAGTTGCTATAAAACTTTTCAAGACACAGCATGGGGTAAAGCAGTGAAAAAGTCTTATGAATAGCATGATATGCTGTGCACCCATTTGCACAGCACCACGACAACCAAGAGGGAATCTTACACACCCCCCTGTGCTCCCTCCCTGCTGCTGTCTGATGTCAGCTTTTGGGTCATCCTGTCCTGGCATGATGGGGATTCCCATTATGTCACTGGTCTGCTGGGAGGGGAAGGAGGGAGAGACGCTGTCGTCACCCCGCTCCCCAATAGATAAAGGATCCCCAGAGGTGGCTGTCACATGGGGAATGACTGCCTGAGGCAGACTTAGTGACACTGAGGAATAGCTGTCAGTTTGGCCTCTTACATCACTGCTGTGGAGCGTTTCAATAGGCTGCGTCAGTGTGATGAACTGTGAGACGATTATGAGACACAGCATTATGCTGAAGGCCTCAGTGTATTGGCATCTCTTGACAGTCACGACAATGCACAATGATGAGCTTTCATCACACTCTGGGCCATTGTAGGCGAGAAACAAAAAGTGATACTGAGACTTTCTCTGTGGGCTGCTGCGACCAAGATGACACAGTGGTTAACAATATCAGCTGATGTGCTGTAAATGATGTGTGATGTTAAAGATGAATGAGCAAGGGAAGGCATATGTAATATATCCTTCTTTCTTTCCTCCTTTCTTTCTCTTCTTTCCCTTGTCTTCCTCACATCTCCATTATCATTTTTTGTATGTCTTGACATGTTAAGAGCTCCCCCCAAAGGTCAGTTGTGGAAAAAAAGTATTTTTCTCTTTTGTAACATGTGGTAAGCATCTGTCAGTTACTCCTGTGTAAGCTATTTTTGAACAGCACTGTCCAAAAAATAGATTAGTCATGTGCATGAACCACCAGAAAAATGTATGTGTTGTTTTATGTTGGTTGCTCCTGTCACTCTTACTTAATAACATGGCAGAAATACCACAAAAATTATCAAGCAAAGGTGCGATATTAAGCACTTTCTGTGAGAAAGCTCTAAACCTGGGAATATGTGAAATCAACAAGCAGTTTGCATTTGTATACTAAAAATACTATCATGAATCAAGCTCTTGACTCATGCTAATTGTATCCTGCTCTACTCTAGCTGATGTGCATCTGTGCACTGGCACGCGAAACAGTGGAAAATGCACACCAAAGTCTGCAGAGTGTAAGTCTGTCAGTTGGCCAGTGAGGCAACGGTCACAGGAAGTCCACCGAGTTCATTCACAACCAAGATTAAAACCCTCTCTCTCCTGTTTGCATGCCTCTACAAAGAGATTAAGAATCCCTATTTGCGCCTCAAAATTATTTCTTCACTTCCTCTCCCTCTCTTTAATCTTCCTCTTTCTACTCGTCCTCTGTCCCTAAGGACGCTAAATCCAAAACAACAGTTTTGTTGGTGCAATCATGATGCAAAAGCACTCATTGAACCCATTCATTCCTCAAATGAATCACACTAAGAGCCTGTATGTTTAACAAACTGCATACCCCTCACGTAGTGCAGCTGTCATGTTAACATGTTAACTTTGTCTGATGCCAGGCTCTGATGTTAGACATACACAGTATTTTATGTGGCATACTTCTCAGGAACTGTTCGGTATGCCAGATGGATGAAGAGGGAACACCTCCAACTTTGACATTGGTTCACAATATCGTTGATTTCATTGTTAAACTCCTCTGAAAACCAGACTACAGTTGCATCATGCACCAAATTCTAGATGGATGAATCATTTTTAGCTTTTAATTAAAGTTTAACTCACTCCACAGTGTCAAACACAAGACAAAGAGCAGCCTACTGCATGCATTGTGAGACAGTGAGACTGAGTGATTGCTGAATGCGCTATTAGTGCATTGCTGTGTTTGTGTTTACCACAAGAGAATTTATGTCTGTAAGAAGAAACATGAGACACTGGGCTGGAAATGGAATCTACTGCCAAGATGTCCTCACACGACTCAATCTGCAGGTCACACCAGGCCAGACTGTTTAAAATTTGTGGAGTTAATTTGTTATGTGGTAAAACTGTTACTAAACTAACTTATTAACTGCTGAAAAAACAAAAAAACATGTTTTAAGGGCACTAAGGCAGTCTTTTTGGCCTCTTTTTTAGTTGAATCTACATCACATGGAGAAAAAAAAACACCAAATAAAAACAGTCACATGCAGTAAAAAGGTTTTGGGACAACTGTTTAAGAGCGCAGAGCTTCCAAAGAGTCAAGTTCAGAGCAAAAGCAGACATCTAAGAAGATAGGAGGACAGGAAGAGGCGCTGATAAAAGAACAGAGAAGTTCACACAGGAAGCCTCTCTTGCTATGGAGGGATGGAAGGAAGGAAGGTCACAGAGTTAGCAACAGCCAGGCTAAGAATGACCAGGAATGACAGAAAAAGAAGAAGAAAGAAGAAATGTACGAAAAAGAGAGCATAGTTCATGGATACAGCCAACTATTAGACAAGAAAGAAAAAGAACACTTAATTAGATTGGGTGTACAGCTCTGTAACTTATAGTATAGTACAAGCTATGTATGCAGTTATTGAATAAAAGCAGCTTCAAAATGCAATATAATCAGACTTTTTAATGCTCAACAATGTTCTGAGAACTGGCCTTTGAGCAGTTGAAAAGCATCCAAACAGGTGTAGGGATCAATAGTCTTAATAGTTTTCTTGAGGGCTATGACAGTCTCTTTAAACAGGGATGAAGGTAACAGCTGGAGCTGCTTAGTGCTTGGATTAAATCATCAGGTTGGGTCATATTGGGGCGGTTTGATGGCTACTGTGTTGTATGGACTGTGAATTTAATTGCAGGGGTTTGTAGCTGTGTGTGGCCTTAACACCACATAACTGGAAACCTCCTAAAAACAAATGTTTAGATGCTTATCTAGCAGCTAATAATAGTCACATTATTAAACACATAATACTTTTCATAGAAACACTTTTATGTTGTCTAACGTGGCAACATGGATTCATGCATACCACAGCTTGATCTCCTCACTTGATATGAACTTCCCTCCAAGTTTGTGTTGATTTCAAGCTGCTATTTGAGGCATGATCAACAAACTAACACCAACAGCTTTTTCTGCTGTAAATGAGTGCATAACGCTGCTAATGCACAGAGTGAGCATGTATCTTTCCTTTATTCAGTCACACTGCAAATAAACTTGGCACTTTCACTTCCAGGCAAAGAGCTCCATCTGCTGTGCAGCTACCAAACACTGACCATCATCTACAGGCAGCATCTCTTTGCTCAGGCTGCCTCCTGCAGGGCAGTAGGGGAACTGCAGGGCCCTGCTGTGTCCGAGCTGCATGGACACTGCTGTAGAGCTGAGCAAACACCAGGAGGCAAAAAGGAGCTCGCTTCCTGAAAGTAGGGCAGCCAATGCTGAAATTTTGTCCAGAGGCCTTGCTTTACTTTGCTTTCAGCCTTAACTCTTAGTGTGTTTCTCTGTCTCTTGTCAAAGTGTAGCACAAGAAAAAAGCCAGGAAGAGATGTTTACAGATCTAAGTAATGCTTAAGGTTAGGGATTTGCAGTTTTTTTTTAACTGATAAATGATCATAAGCCATAATGTTCCCTGTATCTTCACATCAGTATTCATGTATCTTTATTTCATATTTGCAATATCTGCACACTCTCCTCATTTCAGCTTTAACCCTGAGGCTTCTCTGCCTCCATATCCTCAGGAATGTCTAGCAGTTTGTATCCCACCTGCAATGCACACACACACACATACACACACACACACACACACACACACACACACACACAGAGTCATATAATAGAGATGCCATTGTCTTCTTGTACAAGCATCTTTTGGATGTACACATCATCACGTGGATTGAGGCATTGTTGAAGGAAATAATACTGTCACGAGCCTCCTCCTCTTCTCCGCTTCTGTTTTGTTCGATTCCAACTTCCAAAATTCTTTCTATCTTTATTTTTTTTTTCAAACTTTTGGCAAGTGGCTGCAGCTCCAAGAATCCCGTGCGTTCTCTCTCTTATACACATACATGCAAACACCCACTTGCGTTCCTTCTCACTCATATTCGAACGAGATAAAACTTTAATGACCCTTCTGGGAAAGTCGAGCATATTTTCGCACATGCAAAGACAAAGTACATACATATCCTGATACACACACACATACACATTGATGGCAGGTGGATGTTTGGACTAAGATGGACTGGTTTGGGTGGGTGAAGCTGTAATGACTAAAGCAGGACAGATTGGAAAACCACACCCAGCAGGGACAGGAGAGGAAGGCCGGGCAGCTAAAAGGCTGCAGAGCCCCAAATGGGAGAAACAGGTGAGTTAGTGTGTGTGTCTGTGTGTGTGTTAGCGGGATTCCTCTTGTGCAAGGTAATGACTGGCTCAAAGAGAAATGCTGCCTGACGGGGAAGAGTGAGCACTAATAAAAAGAAGGAAAAGAGGCTAATAGGGGTAAAATGAGAAGTCAACAGGAAGTCATTTTTTATATCTTCTCCTCTCCACCTATCAACTCATCAATCCAGCTTTAACCTGATGTATCTTACAAAATATAAGATTATACACATCTCCGCAGGGCATATAGGTAATGCCCAAATATATACGTACACACACACACACACAGTAGCTCACATGTTTTCAAAGCCCTCATTGTTTCCCCTCTTATCACTTTCCTCTCTGCTGTTTTTCCCCTTCCTGCACTCTCTTACCTGCCCTTATCTCTTCTCTCTTTCATCTCGGGAGAGGCCTATGAGCACGAGAGACAAAGAGAACAGAGGAGGAGGAAAGAGGGACCAGCAACAGGAGCGTATGAGAAGAGAGGGGACGAGGAGAAACAGAGAGGAGACGAAGAGAAGGCCGCCTCGGTCCTTATCTGAGATGACACACACACACACACACATACGTGCACACACAGGGGCCATTGTTCGGTGGTTTTGCCGCGGGGGCCCTGTGATCACGGAGGCTGAGACTGATGAACGTGTAGCCTCTCTTTCTTCCTCGCTCCTCCTTTCATCTCCTCCTGACTCGTCTCCTGCCGCTCAAAGAAGCTCTCTTCCTCCTTGTCTTCCTCAGCCTCTCTGAGCTCTTCCAGTCCCTCATCAACAGGAGAATTCCATGTGAAAAAAAAAAACATATGGCATTAGTGGACGCCAGTCTCAATTGCAGCAGCATAAGTGCACACATTTATAGCATGGATGGCTCCAGGGGGAATCAAGGGCCTTACCTTGACTTTGTTAGGACCTTGCTAAATTTTCCTGACAGCCCCCACTGTTTGCTTAATGAGCAGCAACCAGGGAATAGCAAATGGAGTTGGTGCGGTTGCATATATTTGCTGGCAAAATAATAATCTCACATAGCCAGATATCCATCAACCTGAAGGAGATTTGGAGACGTTTAAGCTCAAAAGTTCTTAAGTAAGGTGCAGACACATTGGGCTTTATGTCAGAACAATGAAATATGACATAATCTCTAAACAAATGCACTCCAGCTCTTATGGAAATGTGTTTAATTTCTAGGCACTTACATACTCCTATCCGAAGATGAGTTTCCTACCACGTTTCTTGCCATTTTTTTGCTCTAATTTTGGCAACAAAGGGGTGTGAAATGACAGGATGTTTCCTACCAGTTATAATTTCAGTCAGAGCACTCAAGCTTTTTTTACTATTTATTGCACTGAATGAAAAATACACATGCTCCAGAATAAAGATGAGTGAATTTGACGCTGAATGTCCCTCACAAGCCCCCATAAATGCAGAGAAGAGCTAAAAGATAGAGAAACTTTGTACACATATTGAGATAAAGTTCACAATTAACATAAAACGCTAATGCAGGTGGTGGCTCGGGAGGTGAAGGGTAGGGGGGACGACACCACAAAATTTAGTTTCGAACTACCAATACAAATACTAATCATAACATCAATACTAAAAAGAAATCTTAATATTACTACATTATCACTAGATTTAGGTATCAATACACCCACACCCACTGACCTAATTAAGCAGATTGAATAGTCAGACATTACCAATCCACATTATATACAGACTCTATGTGAACGCCTCTCCTATATTCAGTGTTTCCACTACATAAAAGTAAGCAGTTAACTGGTACTGGGTCAGGACTTGGTATCAGCGGAAAATTTGAGTTCAGGTATTGGATTTCGATATCAGGAGAGAAAAAGTGACATCAGTGCATCCTTAGGGATAGGTTGTGGTCATATTTGGTTGGAAGGTATGGAACATGTGACTATAAAGCAACTTCCATGCCAGCCGGAGATACGGCAAGGCTTCATTTTGGTACAAACGTTCCTCAGACTACTGCGATACAAAAGTGCAACATGATTGGAGAAAGGTGATGAGCCACAGTAGAGTTAAAGCTAAAAACCTGGAAACAGTATCTTAGAAACTGACTCTGGATCCCCGAGAATTCAATTTTATAAAAGCAAACACTGACAGACTCAAACAATGTACACTTGTGTCAATTTCACACAAAGTGGCACTTGAAAGTCCTCAGGCAAAATGTGGCATCCAATGCTTCAGTGTTTTGACATTCGCTTACCCTTGTTGCCATGAGCAACAGCAGCACCTCCCCGCTCTGCATTCCCAGCGTCTATCATGATGGACAGGAAGTGGCACATGAGGAATGTGCGAAGAGTAGTAGCGACGCCAAGATGTCCGACAGTAGTTTGCCCATCCCATTTCCCAGCAGCACCTGACCCCGGCGCCGTGACACCGTAACCTTTCAACTCTACTCTGACAGGACTTGCTTTAATCACAGGTGGAAAAATGACCTTGAGGTAGGAAGGGAGGGGTTTCGGGTTTTAGACTTGAAGGTAGAAAGGTGCTCAGGCTCAGGAGATGAGGATTAAGAGAAAGATTTAGGATTATGGTTTTTGGATTCAGGCTTTGGAGGCACAGATACATAGTTGAGTGATGTTATTGTTAGGGTTAGGGACATACAGTAGCTGGAGTGGTTTTAGATCCAGGGTTAGGACATGCAGTTGGACAAATGTTTTGAAAAAGCAGTTTTAAGACTTCAGTTGTAAGCATGAAAGGATGAAAAGACGAATTAATGCAGTAGAAACATTCTGAGCATTTGAAGACAGGTCTTTGGGTTCAACATTATTATTAAAGACAGCGTTTTTAGCTATCACCAATCATGCAACCCATCAGCTATCTGTCTGATGATGATTTAGCCTCTGGGGGCAACCGCTAATATTTCAGAGCTTCTGGTGTAGCCAGCGCATATCTGGATAATGGATATCCAGGCCAAGACTTCGTCTGCCGTTGTTTACAGTCTGATTAGCAATTTGAGACGGTCCAGACGACATTTCAGCAGATATAACAGATATATGCATACGAATGCAGATAAAGCTAATGAAAAGCCATCGTCAGACAGTAGCTGATGGGTTCTGAGATTGCATTTTGGCCAATGCATTCTGCCTCTTTTGCTTTCCACAAGGACTGTTTACCGGCATGCAACCAAAGCCCACTCAAACATGATCGGTCAATACTACTCAGACTGTACAAACAGACTACAAACAGAAACCAGAATGCTTACAGTACCGGTATAAATCTTGTCCCATTGCCTACAGATTCATATGCAGATATCTGTTCATAGAGATTAAGCCATCATCATCAATTATATGCTTTTCTGTTTTATTTTATTGTGTGCATGATTTTCATTTGCAGTTTATCTAATCCTCACCCCAACTTCCTTTGCTGTAAATATAAATAAATATTTTAGGATAAATGGTAAATTATCCTAGTTAAGAACATGGACAAGTAGAGATCTCTTTCTGTCATTTCTTCATCTTTCGTCCTGATTGGCAGCAGGAATGTGTCAGGAATCTTGGCAGAATGTTTTGGTATGCTTAGCGGACAAATGTCGGTGTTGCCATGGCGAGGGCTCACATGGAGACGGGCCCCTTCCATCCTCATTGTTTTCAGAGTGCACGGTGGTAGCATTGACAGTATGGGGTAGCACTGCTTCTTTAACAAGGTACTTGGAAAGTATGTGCGATCATACGCTGTGTGCACGGACATTGTCACCATGGAGACAGCTAAATGTTTGTATGCGTGTGTGTGTTGGAGGGTGGAATAGGGTCTGTCAAAGATGATGTAATCAAGATGTTTGACCTCTGACCCTTGACCTAAGCAAACTGGAACCTGTTTTTTTGGCGACTGGGCCACATGGTACTTAGCAGTATAGCTGGGAAGTCCTGTTTGACCTTTTGACCTCAGATGAGTTGTATACACAGACAGACACAGAGCACGGCTGTGATGTCACTGCACCAGGTGAAGCTCTGTGAAATGTCAGAGTTACTTAGCAGACAATGATAAGCATCCTATAGTTCTTTCTCCCATCACTGGGCTGAGCCTGCACATGTTTTTGTGTGTATCCATCCCTTTGTTTATGTTTGTAAATGCACGCACAATAGCGCATGAACAAGCATAATTGGGCATAGGGATTAAAAGCATGGAGACCTCCACTATCTGAGGTCAAATATTAAATCCTGGATTGACTCTATCTGAAAGTTCAGCAGAGCAAGTGATGCGCTTCTATACTTTTACACAAGATAAGCTAAAGCTCTGCCTCTGACTTAGTGTTCCCATTTAAAGCTGACCCATACACATGTTCTGAATAGGGATTAGACTGCCAACATACAGTTTTGAAAGCCTCACACTGAATACATATTCTAAATCTCAATTGTGAGCATGTTAGCATTTAGCTCAAAGCATCACTGTGCAGCCTCACAGAGCTGCTAACATGGAGATAGCATCTTAGTCTTGTTGAAACTCTGCATCAAAAAGTGTGTTTTGCCCTTGAAGACTTCATCAGATCCATTAAAGTGCTCTTTTCAACTCAGTCTTTTTTCTCTTACAACTTAAATGATTTTATTTCATCTTATTATCCACCAATCTCATAAAAAGACCAGTGACAACCATGAATTTAACCTACCAAAGCCATTGTCTTCCAAAGAGGATTAAAAAACAGAAATGAGCCATACTGTTGTAATTGGGTCACAGATTCCTTCATTATGATGAACACAGCAGTGTAGTTTAGCATTTATAACTTGTCAAACTAGCAAAACATTTTCAAGAACTGTGTCATAGAGTTGTTCCAGAATAAACTACACTGTCCATGTTCATATTACAAATAAAGACTCTCTCACTCAACACAACAGTATTTCTTTTATGTGTATTTAATAGTTTCAGAACAACAATCTGTTGCCATAGACCACGGAATGCCAGGAAATCTGTGGCTACATAGACAAATTGGAAATATTCGTGTTGGTTTTGTGTATTTCATTTAATGCTGCTGCTGTATGTGACAGATTTAAGAGGTTTAATGTGTACATTAATAAACATAACATCAAAAATGTGGTTGAACTTGTGCCACCACCCATTACTTGTCAGCGTTACATAACCTCTTCAGGTGTATAACGATCAGTGCCTTCCTCTTCTAATTGTTTGCCATGTCTAATAAACAGCAGCTACATTAGCAATTAAATAAGATTTAAGCACACATTGAAGCTCGCTTTTAAGTATGCATTCAAAGACACACAATTACACTGAGATGTACAGTAAACGTGCATCCATGTGTATGTGCTTCCACAGCCTTACCTGTGTAACTATAAATGATAAATATACAGAGCCTACACTCCAGTTCCACCCCTTCCCAGAAACTGCTGCGCATTGACCAGTGGACCTGTCGACTGTTCACACACACACACACACACACACACCAGCGTTTACACACATACACAAGAAAAAGGCAGATAGAGAATGCTGCTTCTTGTATTCTTTTTGAGCCATGTTGACAATTCTCATGACAAAGTGCTAAAGTTGGCACCGTTCAAACAGCTGCTGTCCAAGGTAAATCTGAATCTGCCAGTTCAACGGCCTGGAGTGTTTATTTTCAATGAAGCACCTAGATATGACTTGCGGGGTTTTTAGGTATTGAGAGATTTGTGACAGCAGAGCTCGCCCTTGCGTTTGTATCAGCACACATGTTCATGAACCCATGGTAACTGTCTTTCTTTAACAAGGGGTTGTACTTGAAATCATCTTGTAACAGCAGGGCCTCACGGTCCCTGTCGCCCCCTTTCCTGTCGGCGTTACCTGGATACCAGGCCACTGTTTGTCTAACACTGCTGCTCTTCTCCCATCAACTCCTCACTGCTCCCTTCTGCCCAGGGATTGGCTAGATTCATACCGTACCTGTGAGCAACCTTAATACCTGAGCACAAACTTTCTTTCTTTCTCTTGTGTACTATATGGCTGTGAGCACACAATTAAATTTCTTTGTAATAATAATAATAATAATAATAATGATAATAATAATAATAAAGATCTCTACCTACCACCTTTTGTGCACATATGTACCCCAAAGAGCTTATGAAATTAAGTAAACAAAGTTAAGCAGAATACTATATCATTTTTTTTGTAAGCATAAAAAAGTGATATAAGAAAATAGGTTCAAAAAAGAATGTGGAAAAAAGGTATGTGTACTAGCCTGGAATAACATGAGCCATGCTGAAGTTTTTAGTGTGTGGATGGTTTGACTCGCTCTGTGTGTGATGTTAGCAGATGTGAGTGAGACTGATAAGCGTCTCCAGCAGGTTGCTGTGCCCTGGATGTGCCATCTGTATCTAAACTGTTTCCCATGATCCCTCCTGTGAGCTGGCTGGTACACCTGGCTGCAAGGTTGGTATGTCTGGCCAGTGTACACATAACCCAGGCCACTGTGGTGTCAAAACGGACACGCCCATCTGGACTGCAAAGGCTATTTTTGCACGGTGAAACACACACCCACACACACACACACACACACACACACACACACACACACACACACACACACACTTCAAACGGACTCACCTCGCCCGCCAAACATTCCACACCAACAAGCGAGCACTTTGAACGTGGCGCCACACTGCCTCCTCGAGTGCTGGGAAGTCTATATGGACATCATCACGACCCTCTCTGCCACCCTGACCACGTCTGAAGATGACCCTGTCGACCTGCTGACAAATACCCCTCAGCAAATCAAAGAGGATGGGAAAGAGAGGGAAGAAACTGGTAGAATCTGGATTCTCTAGATTTCTCTGGATGCTGCTGGTGAAGTTAGATGCATTCTCTGCCAAACTAAACTCAATTGATATCACTTAATTTTAATATCAAACAAATGAATACAGACAAACTGTACAAAAAATATTTTCTGAAGCCAGCAAGTAAAATATGTTGTTGATTTGGTAGGGCTGAAGGAGCATCTTCATGTCAAAGGCAATAATTTGATAAATCACTAAGGTCAATCAAATAAAGTGGAACACAATGTCAGTTATAAAAATACATATTGCAATGATCAATGCCGCCTTTTGTCTGTTTCAGATTTTTGCGTGGGTCTGAGAGTGTTGCCATGTTTGGGATGAGACATGCTGCTTTCATTTTGCCTTCATACAATGTGGGTTTGAAGTTTTGTTTTTTTTTAAGTTGTTCACAAAGAAAATACATTCTTCATCTTAACATGTCACTGTCTAGTCTAACAGCAGAGACTTAAAATAAAAAGGGAAAATCAAATCGAAACTGCATAAGTTCTTGAGGTTAATGTTTCTTACAGTGCACTTCCATTCAGAATAAACACTGTGAAGCCAAACGCAACATCGACAATGACGCTGGATTATTCTTTTTGTCATAGACCGCATCACGTTGACATATTTCTGGATAAAGCCAATGAAAAATTTCAGTATTTCTATCACCAACAGGACAAATTACATAAAATGTACGTCAATGGGAGAAATCTGTCATAATGAATTTGAGTGTTTCACTCAGTGACTGTGCCCCTCTATCTTTACAGACAGCCAAACCTATGTTGCATTTCCTGGGTCTACCCCATTGTTGGCTGTAGTGAGATGTGTAATGTGGTTATTTTGGCATTAAGGATCGCAGATCTTTAAATAATTACTCTTAAGTGTGTGTGTTCTTGTGCGTGCCTTGGCTCACTATTATCCTAAGAGCACCAATTACTAATTACCAGTCTATCATGTCGACCGTAAGCATTCCAGCTATTTCAGATAATGTAGATGACGTAAGTTAGCTGACAGTTAGCAGAACGTTTAAGGCTTAAGGCAGACAGGCTGAACTAAGAGGTCAGCTCCTTTACATTAAAGTTGATTTACCCTAATTTCCCTCAAACATATCACCTTTCACTGTTTGTTCTTGTGGTTGTATTCTGTTCTGCACATCTGGTCCATTGGTCACCTTGCCCAAAATGCACCTGCCAACATAAATATGATGGAAATGCAGAGTGAAAATCCTGTAAAAATCAGCGTAACCTGTAATTGTAAAAGTAGTTCAGACATTTACCTCTAGACTGGTAGTAGTAGCCCAGTCTGGTGTTGGTTTATTTGTGTGGACTGTAAATAAAAAACAAATGTTAGATTTTGGCAAGCTCCATCATAAATCCAGATAGTGAAAAACCTAAGTTTCATTGTTGGGTTGAGTTGTTTTCAATTTTGTTATTTTAACAATTTCCTAAACACATCTGATTTAAAGAATTAAGATTTTGGCATTTTATTAAAACTAATTAACCATCGAGACTCAAATAAACACTCAACTGTATTACACCACAAAACACAATCAAAATTGGCACCTTCCCTAATGGCAGGTTTGTAAGCCTCAAAGAGATCCACATTGGGCGTTGACTGCTGAAATATATTCTGGTCCTTGACTCATGGCCTTTTTTTTTATATTTCACAAAAACGATCTGCAAAGCAACCTGGAGAAAATTTTGTCAAGGCACCTAAAAGTTTTACTGCAGCTCAGAGTTGTGTTAATTATACAGCATTGCTTTGTTATTAAGTACTGTTTGTGTAGGCTCCTATATAATAACTATCCATCCATCCAGGATGCTGGGAATATATCAAATATGCCCAGCCATGCATTAAGCTTCCTGTAATTTTGTTGTCTGTATGACAGGCCCCTCAGAGCTGCTATAACTGCTAATTTCCTTGATTTCACAATAACACTAATCAGCTACAATTACATTATACACTGTGTATGCTTATGTGTTAGCATGCACACCACACAGAGCTATCTCCCAGAGGTCATTCTGGGGCCATTTCTGTCATGTCACATGTCAGGTAATTTCAACCTTTGTAGTCCTTTAACAGCTCTCTGCTTTTTTTCATTTCTGACTACATGACGTTGCACGTCTGTGTTATATCACAGATTAGGAGCAGCGACAAACACTCTCTTATGTCTTAATAGTTCTTAAGCCTTCTGCTTAATGCAACTTAATCAGAATCACATTCAGCATTGTCTTCAATTAGATATTGAATTTCTGGTGTAAAGACATTTTAACAACTAACACACATCTTACATTCATTCACACACATGTATGCACGCATGGTACCAAACCTAGCATTCAATGTAACTCAAACTGGAGGTATTTGTCCTTAAACTATAGCATAAATTGCTGCCATGTTACCTGACCACTGACCCGAGACGGCCAACCCTGTTTTTAGCAGCTTTACGTGTACAGAACCTGATCTAAGAGAAAATGTATGGCTGGAGCTAATGTTTGCCTTGAGATGGAAGGGGAGATTGTGAGAATTACGACACATTTCCCCCAGATAATCCTACATCTGGATTAAGTCTTCATGCTAGATTAGGCGCAGTCCACTATAAATAAATGCAGTGGGGGTATGACAAGGGGCAAAACAACAATGAAAATGTTACAGAGCTTCACAGGCGTTTCTGCATGCCTGCAGATGGAACGTAGAAATCCATGACTATAAAAGAGACTGTTGCGGTTGATTATCAAGAGGTTAATTGACCTACAGTACTATAAATAAACACTGTAAACAAACAATATGAATGAACATGCATAACTAGAAGCAACAAAAGGGCAAAACAGCGAAGCACTGTGAACATCTTTTCACATCAAGTAAAACTTATGATCACAAATTGGCTACCAGTATACTTTGACACCAGTTTGTGTTGCGATGATGTTGGTGGAGAGCCCTGTTTAACATGTCGCTCCAAAAGTCCCTTGCATATGATTCACATTTGATGTTTTCTTTCATTTGTCACCCATCTCATGTCACCCATGTCATCCTTATTTTAGTATATAGAAAGAAAAAAAATACTATGGTACAATAAATCCTTTGAAACTCGCCTTTTTAAAACTACTTTTGATGGGCATGTTTGGATTTTCACAAGTCTGTCATAACTATACTAATAATATTTATATTCTATGCCATGTGGTTGCTATAATCATTCCTCCTCTTCATACTGGCTGTGAAGGAGTATCGTCATAGGAGCAACTACACTGTAAAAGAAAGCGGTTAAAATCTACAATCCTTGTTCTGTGCTAAAATGCATTCAAAAGTTCAGCCAAAGCTAATACAGTACGAGGCGTCAATAGTCTGCATTAGCCACATCAAGTTTATATATTCATCCTGACAGCTGGTGTAAGTTTATTGTTTTATACCGGCAACCGACCATCAGAACGTATCCCTCTGCTGCAGCTCAGCAAGAAAACCCTGCCCATGGAAACACAAAGGGGAAATTTGCATTCTTTAAAGACAGTAACTTTGAAAGTTGATTATTTAGCTAACCCAGAAGCTTCATTAGCTTCAGCTAAACTTTAAAATGTCTTGCAGTGAAGTTGCGCAATGAAGAGCCTGCCAGTTTGAGCAGGAGGAATAATTGCAGCAATAAGAGTTTTTCCACATTGTATTAAGATAGACTTGAAAAATTCTGAAATTATCCTTAAATGTTTAGTGTTTTTATATCCACATCTACACTACGATGACTCTGTGCCTGTAATTTTACTTTTACTGTCATTAATGTATCTTAATCATATGATTTAATGTTCTAATGTTGTTTAAAACCCTCACTGACTACCTGGAAAAGCACCCTATGAATAACATGTAGTATGAATTTATTATTATTACTATCTGTGATGTATTTCTGTCTTATGATAATTGGTACTGTATGTACTTGTAGACAGTCATTTGTATTCAACAACTGCCATGGCGCCAAAGTCCTGCCAAGTTTGCTTCAGTTCTGCTAAATAAAACAGAGTTATGCTCTTCACACCAACCTCTCACATTGCCTTCCTATAAACTCAATTTTATTTAATAATTAGAAGCATGAGGAAAATAAAGGAAAACTTGACTGTCCCTGTTTCCTTCTCTCCCTGTCGCTTTATACTCTTCCCTCTTGGATCACAGGGAGCACACAAACTTTTCCACTCCATTTCAACTTCAGATTTAACCCTGATAACTGTTCTTGTTTAATGCGCCATTGACAGTTAGCGGCACTGAGCTCCTTTAAAAACATTAACAGCAGGAAAACAGAGTGTGCCGTTTCTGTTGGGATGAGGCCTCACTGGCACACAGTCTTGTGGATATGTGCTTTAGTGAGCGTGTTTGTGCTCTCGGTGTATTGTTTGACAGTTCACTGGCACATTTCGTGCAGAGATGACTATATTTGCCATATTCTACTCTTTTACTGATGTATTCTACTCTTACTCATTTGTTCTCCTGTGTGGCGTCACTTCTTGTCATCCGATTATTCCCAAATCGGAAGGCATCAGATTGGTCCTTTGAGACTGCCCCGACTTGCACAATCAACTAAAGATCCACAAACAAAAACATTACAATAAAAACATTATGACTACAACCTGAATTCTTTCAACAGAAAACAGGAAACTCCTTGTTTTAATTACCATCAGCCTCAATTGCTCAGAGGAAAGAAAACACCATTATGAATCCATCTGCTTTTTCCCAGCAGTTTTGCCATAAAGTGTTGACTGACTGACTACAGCCTCATATGTGCACGTCACTAAATTACGCCTCTGACGTCACCTAATTTCTCTTCATTGCGCAGTAATCATTTACATGCATGTGAAATTATGACTAACAGTGTGACAAATCAGACATGAAAGCTGCGGTTGACCTTCGGTTACCTGACCCCAGTCAACCACCTCAGCTGCATATCTCGCGGCGAGCGGCACATTGTTTTCCCCATCTGACTTCAACATGTGGTTGTGTTCATGTGTCAGTATGTTTTTGGTTTGACATCCAGCAGTTGTTATGTCTCAGATGAGTTCAGCGCCCGTATTTCAGGCCTGTTCTCGGACATGTAATGTACGATCGCATGTGTTCTAGTCAGCATTTGCTCAAACAACAGATGCCCTGCATCTTCTTCTCCCATGTCGGCCTTCATCTTTTTTCTTCTCTGCTGCTCTCAACTTGGTGATGTTTTATTTCTCATGTCTCTCTCTCTCAGTGATGAAATTCTCTAAACAGCTTTTCCCACTTGTTCACTCTTTATCACTTTTGCTCTTTATTGAGCCTACTTTCCTCACCCTTGGTATCCTTCTTTGTTTTTTTTTTTCTCTCAGCTTTATTCAATTGTAAGCACAAGTACAGCTTGATCTTGTTCTGATTTACAGTAATCACGTTATCACTCCCAGGCATCCCACAGCCCCCTCCAGCTAACAATTCATCCACGTCAGAGATTTGACTGAACAGTCAGGACTGTGTGTGTGTGTATGTGTATTAGGGAATATTATGAAATGTGGAGGGGATACACATGTACTGTTTTGTGGAATGAAGGGAGATGTAATCATTTATTGATGAGGAGAGGTCAGTTACTCTTTTTTTATGCCTCTTATATCACAATCTGCTCTGCTCCAGACTGCACGTATGCTTCTCATCAACTTCGGCTGATTCATTACCCCCTGCTCTCTCTCTGTATGCGTCCATCCCAGCACACAAACATGTTTTGATTTTGAAGGAACATCTCTCTATGTCTGCATTCCCTAAAAGGACAGGTTCACTTCATGCTGGACCCAGTACACACTGCCTTTTTAAGTTGCCAAAGAAATACTGCACTCTTGTTGGAGGATATGGCTCTATTACTTAAAATGCAGCCCTTTCTGTCAAGAGGCCATTAAGGTGGTTATTTAATTAAATGATTAAAGTGTTAAAGTAGCAAAACGAGGAGAAAAACTGATTTATAATTGCAGTTCTGCTCCACGCTTCAGCAATAACACTGAAAGAGAATTCCAAGAGGCCATTTAGGTGCAGATTTAAAGCTCCCATAGTATTCATATTTCATGAATTTGCCTTGAAATAGAAGTCATCTCGGGATAAGAATAATGTCTTTCATGAAGTCTTTTAAGCACAGCTTAGTTTGTATTTCTTGGATGAAGTTCTTTTGGGATAAGTGGTAGAACAGGCAGAATACTGGACCCTGAATGGCAGAAATCTGCCCCCAACACACACCTTCACCTTCACCCACCTACTTACTTTAAATGATGCAAATCGACTATGTGGAGATACTCCAGGAGACAGGAGAAGTCAGACAGTTGTTACCAGTCAATACTATAGTCCAGATGTAAAGCCTTAATTGAAGTTAAAGTTCATGTAAAGATGTAATATCGTATGTGCCATCCCATCCAAATTCTGACCCGGTTGTCAGAATCCATGAATATACATACACAATGGCACTTTAAAAGACAGATATGTATGATTTTTGGCAAGCATAAATTAGGAAGGACTAATAAGGAAAAAAAATAACATTTTCTTGAGTTTGAAGATTATTCTTTTCTTTTTTCCCCATTAAAAAGCCGATAACTGGGAATCAACTTCTCACCCATTAAGTTGGAACTGTTGTTTCCAAAAACAAATCACATCAGCCGGAAAAAAGTTCAGTGGTAGCCAAGTTTTTTCAGCTAATAGGCAAATTCACTGCCCACACAGAGTGAGTTTCCACAGTTGCACAGAAATTCAGGAAATACTGCAAATGTGGTGCCATTCATTTCTTATGTGTTATTTGTTGCGCAAGCTAGAAAGTGGCATTAAAATGAGCTTATGTAAGTTTTACTGCAGTTGCAACTGTGGCCAGACAAAACAATTATGAGATAATGCAAAAATGCTAAAGACGTAGCAGTTGCGCGAGGAAAAGTAGAGAAGGGGCATTAAGTCAGCGAATGGAATCAGTACTGTAAGTTACACAGCAATATACACACAGAAAAACATTAGCTAACATTAGCTACTATAAGGTAATGGTCATACCAGACCAAATAAAGCTGTAGCTACAAAACCCCTGAGTGCTTTGAATTAATCAAGGGTGCATTTTAGTGCTTATAAATTAAATTTTATATTTGTAACTGTTAGAACATGTTATTTCTTCTTTCAAAAGTTACACAGCCTCCCATAATAGTAAGTCCCATAATATGTAATGGTTTACATTTGATCATTAACATTTCATGTCAGCTATATTGGGCATAATGAATTGTAAACTTTTCCACTGCTGTGTATTTTCTTCAACACACAGTCCACTAATGGCAACATTAATGTTATATTCCAGATCACACCCACTACCCTCGCTGGCTTTCATTCAGGGCCCCTTATAGCAGAAAGTGGTAACCAGTGATAGTGGGGTCTGCAGTGGGGGGCAGGGGGGGTAAAAGGGAAATGGAATGAATATTTCCCGTCCACACTGCAGGCCATACAGGTGTGACGCACCTGTCCTCCGAGACAACATTCCTCCCTGGAGCCCACAGTCCTGCTGACGCACCAAAATGTTATTCCACAGGAGAGTGGACCCATGGTGTGTGTGTGTGTGTGTGTGTATGTATATTGGGGGGTGGAGGGCAGTGGGGTGAGGGGGTAGGTAAGGGTCTGGGGCTTTCCCATCTTTGAGGAATCCTATCTCCAAGGCAACGAGGGAAAACAGCAACACATGGTATGAAACATTGTCGAATGAGTTGGAGGAGGCTCGGTTGCTGTACCAACCAAAACCCCCCAAAATCCCCCACTGCCACCCTGCAATATTAGTTTGTAAAATCTTGACCCCCTCCCTCATTGCCAATGACATTACGGGATAAAGCATGTACTGTAAATATGGTGACCTCCAGGAGGCATCATTTACGGAGCGTCTGACTCACAGAGGGACCGATGGCTGACCGCCAGCAGGAGGATGGTAGGTATACCTGGTTGTGGTCCTGGTTACCCAGGCAACGCGGTCCAAGGGGGCCCGTAGTGTTTGCATTGCACACAGCTGTGTGACTTGGAGGGGCTGGTGAGAGCGGGGAGTAGGGGTTGAGGGGGTGGGAGATGGGTACTAATGTCAACAATTTCACACAAGCTGCTCCTTCTTCGACCGGTCGCAGAGATAAAGGCAGAGACAGCCTGCAGCAGTGGAGAGGTGTAGCTGAGATGCCATAAATCAGCAAATTTTGCACAGAAGGTCGCTACAGTGTATAGACAAACATTTATTGAAAACACTGCCGATATTCATGCTTGCTAAGCAAATGCCTGAAGATATAATGGATGGCTTCTTGCAAGCTCATAAATAAGAAGTCAAATATTTGTATAGCAAATTCAATATAAATGCTATAAAGCTCCTAGCCCACTGACACAGATTTGGAGGAAGGCGTGACAAATGCACAAGGGACATTATGCAAATGTCAAAAGCCTTGGAAATAACCATTATTTTTTCTTGAATATTTGACAAGAGGCACGCTTTCACCCACACAATAAGCTAGCGGTATACCGGGAATCGGTAACGCTGAGCTCATCATTTTGCAGAAACTTCATCCAATAAAACAATTTATGGTTTTCTGCTGATGTACAGCTGGCAGGCCCATCGCTAATGGGTTTAAAATGTGCCGTCTCTGGCCGGGAGAGGCCGAGAGACTGGAGGAGAGAAAAAGTGGCAGAAGTTAGTGAGGAGTGAGAGAGTGTGAGGGAATTCTGATTTATGATCGCACCTCTGTCTCCAGATTTCAGCATAGCTTTTAGCTCCTCTCAAGCCTCAAAGTGGTGTGATGTTGCAATGTGTCCAGAAATCTTGACATCATTGCTTTCTTTGTGAAACCAAGGCCAAAGCCTCTGAAGTTCAAGCTCCGTCTGTGCCAGTCTGATGAGCGGCAAGCCAAACACCAGCTGACTTATGGAAGCCTTTGATGTTAGACTAGCGAGACACTTGCAATACCAGTGGACTTGTTTCTAATGGCAAGTGATGCAGAAGCTATAGGCCACCCTGAGTGGGATACACCTACAGTATAGAACGGTTTGAAATACTTTTAATTTTTTATTATCCAGGTAATTGGCGAACAAGCTAATTCTTCCAACTTTAAGCAAATATTTAATAACAGACAGCGGCAAAGAGCTCAGTGTCAATCTGTCATCAAAAAGTGTTCAGCCAACTTTCCCTGGACAAATGGTCTAAAAGTATACTGCATGTGCCCCATTAAAGTGGTTAGTTGGCTTTCCAGAAGTACATTCAGTGTTTAAATAAACCATATTTCATGACTAAATCAATATAGTACACTGATTATGTTACATGTTATAGCACAAAATGCTGTACAGCAGTTAAAACGGACATTATCATTATACTTGGAGCGAATTAGTGACAGAAAACGCACAAATGTACAAATGCTGGTATTTTTCCCTTCATTGCTTTTTGGGTATCACCATGTGTAGCTGCTGCTACGCTGGCAAGTCACTACGACAATGGAGTTCCCAGTGACTCATCATGAAGCTCTCTGTTTACATTTTACCGCACACAGCCTGTGACCGAACACAAAGATTTCTGGGAACTGAGGTAAATGGGAGCGGTTTGGGGTAGGTGGATCAGGTCTTGCATAAGGTCAAGGAGTGTGTCCAGTTTGATGGCTGCCATTGTTTCTACTCCTGTCAATGTCTTGTGATTTTAAAGTTTTACACAGTAGAGCATGATGGTGTTGAATGGAAAGACTTTCTTCGGATCAGGCAAAGGAAATTATTCAAATCTGAGGGCAAGACAAGTTATTCAAGGAAACTTTTAAAAGCATCTGGTTACTTTCTTAAACTCTTCTCACACTGTGTCTTTCTTGCCAGTAGTCTTGCTGGCTGTTTGCCAGACGCCACTTCAGACAGGCCTCATTAACAAGCCTATCTGATGGTACCCACTTTAGATCCTCAAAACTCTCTTTGAACTGCCTCCGTGTCTCATGAAACAATGATATGGTGAGTTGACAGCCATTTGTCAATCTTGACCTGGACAGTCATAAATGGATCATTGGGCAGGGTCTTATCATGCTTTGAAAGTTTGAGATGTGGTGCCCCATTGACCACAGTGGTAGTGTGTGTACGTGACTGGGGGTGCATGCATGTGTGGCCACTAACCCATTAACCCTTGTGTTTACAAGGAAGTAGTCCAGATGGATAGCCCATTGGCCACATCATCATGACCTTTTGGCCTCCGTGAAATTACATCATCATGCTGTCACCTTGTTACCATAGACCAACATTAGATCTATTAACTCATTCTTTCTAGTTTGTTTTATCTGCAGTTGGTGTAGCTTATTTTCTATGTCACGTGCAGACTCTTGAGGAAACCTAGCCGTGAAAAACAAAAAACAGCTCTCTAACTATAACCAAAGACTGAGCCACAAATACAGTCGCTCCAAATTCTTTAAATGTTTCACCTTAAAAGTCCAAGTGACAGCCTGGTTAAGTTTGGCATGGTGGTACACTACGTATCAAATGGTGACTTATTAGTATGATGACACTTCCTCTTAAAGGCCTCAGGAAGTGGATCCACTTACCCAAGATCTGTTTTACTAGTTACAGTTTTAGGAGAACGACCTTGAATGCCATAGACGTTATTACTATTCCCACTTAAGGAATTCTTTACTTACTGTAGAAAATACAGTTTTTCAGACCGTTTTAAAGGATACGTCTTAAAACCAGTAATGAATTGATCATAGTATCAAGTGTTGTCTGTGTAGCCAAAACCTAATATAGCTTATCCCTATTCCAATAAACCTCCATTGTGGTCTAAAAACTGCTAAAAACACATTAGTGGGCCACATTGTGGCATTGGGTGACATGGTCCTTCGTTTACATGAACATGGGCACTGTAAGTTTATTTTGAGTCAAAGCCACATACACCCTCCTGGTGCTGTAAATACTCACTATCCCTGCAAATGTGTATTAATCCACAGCTGAAAATAGTCCCTGACAAAAGTGCTATTTACTACATTTGGTTAACATTTGCTAATAGATACAGTGCCCAGACAGTTAAGGAAATTACTCAGAAACTGAAACTTTGAGACCTGTTTTTATAGGTTTACATCTTCATGGGAACCAACGGCCTTTGGACCACAGACAGGGTAGGAAAATGTGAATGCACTGAGAGACAAAATAACTTATGGTTAGCTTTGGTTAGTTAATTACATTAGTTACTTAACATTAGTTAACTTACGTTTCCCATTAAGTGTTATAACATTTTGTGTTTATGTTGGAAGAACAGGACCCTCTTCCTGTTTTGTGCCATAAAGCACTTCTCAGTAATGGCCCCTGTGGTCTACTCTGTCTTCAAATTTATATGGGCATGTTCCATACAGTAGATGTTAACATACTACACATGCTGCAGTCGCTTTAAAAACAGTATTAATTTAATCTTGATGCCAACAAAAATCCAAACCATCCCTTAGTGGTTGCTGTTAACATATATTTCTAAGAGTCCACATTCCCTGTAGTCAGCTGTGTTCTCGGTGCAGGAGGGTGCAGGGGTCTGTAGCCTCTTCTGTGTCTGTGTGCCATTAACATGTCGCCACTCTGTCCCACAAAGCCGCTAATAGCAGAGTCCTGAAGGAGACTGCTTTCCACAAGGGGAATCTGTGGCCACAACAAGGTCACTCTTGGGTTTGGATGGAAAACAGAGAGGTCTGCATGCCATTTCTAAAACTGCGTGTCATGTTCTTCAGTATATTTCTTAAAGAGGATATATAAAGTCATACAGTGCAGGTAAAGGCAGAGTCGTGGAAAGAGATGCTTTACGTACTTTTTGTTACGTACATCTGTGTATGTGCATTACTGTGTACGTGTAGTTTGTGTTTCTGCTTGGATTACAGAGACCGTGGAGAAGGCCTCACATCTGGCAGGCTGTCTGCCCGCCCTGGTGATGGGCTCCAGTTGTGGCACTAGGCAACCGTTGTCAAGGGGAGGGGCCAACTGGAGCAGGACCAGCTGGTAATGTATCATCCCTCCATCCCATGTGCCAAGTGAGCATGTGCTGAATCTGACTATCAGGCTATGAGGATTCTGACTCATCTGTAGATATTAAAGCAGAATTGGTTCCCACAGCACAGAAAGATAAAGCTATTCAGGTTTTTTGTGTACTGTAAGAGAAGTGAGTGTGACTGTGAGTGTCCATATAAGTCTTTATTGTTGTATGTCTGAAAAGGAATCTTGGTTAAGATATCCGGAAATCCCTTTCATTTGTTAGGACTTGCCTCTCAAATCCCAATTATGGAAATGTAAAGCCTGAGATATGAGGCTGCTGATGTGTTGGTGAGTCGGAGTGGCTGCGGTTGTTATCTAGACTTAAGTCCTGGAAATAACAAAGGAACACTGTGCTCCTCTGTCTGGCACCACAGACCTACCTGGATGGGGAAGGACGGGGGTGGGAAGGAGCGAAGGAGGGGTGGGAGAGTGTAAAAAAAAAGGCAATGACAAGCCAGCATGGTAAGGCAAAAAGAAGAGAAAAAGAAAGAAAGGAGATTTCTTCCTATCTGGCAAAAACAGCAGTTGAGAGAAAGAGCGAGAGAGGAAAGCTGGGTTCATATAGAGTCAGCACATGCTGGGAGATAGCAGACAGCCTGGCTGTGAGAGATTATTGTCACATTAAAAAGACCATAAAAATTAAAGAAACGGGTCCAGCAGAGCTCATGGGTTCACAGCTGGGTTTACCTGGAGAGCAGGAATCGATAGCGAGGAGAAAGTGCTCTCGAAGGCCTCATAGAGGAGCCGTGTATCATTTGGAGTCTGCCTTTGTTTCCTTTTCCTCTGGAAAAAGGTATATATCTTCTGTCAAGTGTTCCATGAGTTGGTTCTCTCCTCCAACTGGGACACACTGTGATGCACGCATGCACATACACTCATAAACACAATATGCACAGTGTTCCTGCCAAGATACATAATCATATCCACGCTGTATAGACTTGCTGGTGTGCTGGCCTTGTGGCAGGCTGAGGAGGGGAGGGAGAGGAGATGATGAAAGCAGGCGGCAAGCTAACAATGTTCTGCTGAGGGAAATACTATCACAAACACACTTTTTTCAATTGAATTCAATTGTTTTTGGTCCTTATCTTAACCTCAAACATTCTGAGCTTTTGCTTCATCCTCCTGATAATGGGTGCACAGTACATACACTAGTAAAAGAATGCTAAAGAACGACAGATGTGGCTTTTTTTTAAGCGGATATCAATATTAATATTTGAGGGTTAAAAAAGGGGGGGAGGGTCAGATAATTGTATATCAATTTTTTTCAACATTAGTGCATAACAAATATTTTTGATCCTTTAAATATGCATATGAAATAATTGTTAACATAATTATGAACCAACCCACTCAACTTCATTATGTACAGTATAGACTGATGCTGGATTTACAGTTGTAACATAAACTTGTAAGTGCTACCGAAAACATCTGTGGCATTCTTCTACTAGATTTATTTGTTACTTGTTGGCCAACATATGTGCCAATACGGATATAGTATCTATGAAATGCTAACAACTGCAGATGCACATGCAATTTGTAGAATATCATTTAAAGAAATGAAGAACAGAGAAGTTTTGTTTTTTCTACTTTCTATACCTAAAACATGTTCAACCAATCGTTTTTGGCATATTCTTCTACTGCTTGCGGTGTGGTTTTCTCCTTAGGCCATGACCTTGGTTGTAAAACCGCAGCATTTTTCTCCCCCACAATGCACTGCTAGAATCGCTCACAGATGACCACATGGTATATGACAATTCCCCCCTCATTTATCATTTCAAAGACATTTTATGACTTTTCAGAACAATTTTATCCCCCAAAACATGTTCATTTTTGACTTTGACATACAGAGTCTATTGCAAATCAAAGTTGGCATGTATAAGGGATGAAAATGTCATAATCTGCTCCTCAGTCCCTCTCTGCAGCCACACTCATTCCCAGCCCTCTGCATTGCTCTCTGTCTCCAGCCCCTGCTCACTTCTCCCATGCTATGGACTTTCCTTCAACTCCCCAGACCAACCATCTTCAAACTGTCAAACTGTAGCTCCTGGTCTGAAAAGTGAAGCCGATGCGGAATTGCCATAAACCTGCATTCTTTCTAATGGCCAGCAGTGGGCGACTCCACTGGTTGCAAAAAGAAGTCCGACTGTATGGAAGTCTTTAGTAAAATGACCTTACTTCTCTCTTGATTTATTACCCCAGTAAACAGTTTCATAATTCGTTTATGGTCTCAATCACTAGTTTCAAGTCTTCTGCAAAACAGCATGATGTTCATTTCATAAATTATGGTCCCATTTAAAGTAAAATAGACTTAAAGCAGCATACGCTTTAGGGCGTGGCTACCTTGTGATTGACAAGTTGCTACCACAGGGACAACGTTGATTATGTAACATAATCATGGCGTAACCCCAGGTTCACAGAGTATAGACGTAGCTGTCGCTGTTTTCAGTTCATGAAACTTAATTGTAACATTTTGGTTGCCTAAAAAAAGTCTTGTTCAGCATTTGGTTGTAATAAAAGACCCTCTAAAAGGAGTCAGCTAGTCAGTTTTTCCAGTAAGTACATTTAATTTAAATGGTTTTAGGCCTGTTTTTCCCAATCAAAAAAATTATAGCATCATCACAGTTAACCATAGACTGAAAATGCACTGTGCTAACCAAGCTAGCAACTAGCGCTAGGGTCAACTCCACCCTCTCGTCCAAATGTGGTCACTTCTGGCTCCAAAAATCAAAGATGGCGATGGTCAAATCCAAGATGGTGATGGCCAAATCGCTAAACTCAAGGCTTAAAAAAGGCAGTCCACAAACCAATGAATGACATCATGGTGACTACGTCCATTTTTTTTTTTTTTAGAGTCTATGCTCCTTTCCCCATCTATACACCTTTTCAGCACTTCTCATCAGTCCTGGCCTATTCTGCCCACTCCTCACCTGCAACACATTCCCTCAGACACTCACTACTTATACTGGTCCATTTCCATTGTTCATTGCCAGATGGTAGTTGTCATGTTGCTTGTTGTCAGTGCTTTCAAGCTTCTATTTTCTGTATCCTGTTACCTGGACCTGTACCATATCTGTATCTGCTAGCCTGCCTGTCTGGACTTTTCCCTTGTCTCATCCCTGCAACTCTGTGGATTTAATATAACTGCGGTTTGAACTGTTTGCACTTGCCACCCATGCCTGTGAACTTTTGTATCTTCTTTTTTGACAATAAACTCACTGCACTGTCCCTGCCTGCCTCTACAGTCTACTTGTGGGTCCTTCCCCTGCTTCCTAATACACACCACTCATGACAGAACAAGCATATCCAAATTTACCAGATCGAAGAATATTACATTATGCTCAAGTGAGTGGCAGTAAAGTATCAAAGAATAAAATAACTATAAAAATGGATGGATCATAGTCACTGGACATTAGATGTACATAATGTTTAAATAAGCAAATATCAAAGCTTTCACAATAGCTTCTAACTATTGGGGATAATAGGAACATGTAAAAAGTCTACCTCATCATTCAGTCCTGGAGACTTAGTGGCCTTTAGAATGTTTCTCATTGGAGGAGTTTTCTTAGTCTATTACTACCTTTTATATGGTTATGTATGATTTCAAGGGCAACTGCTTTAAAGGAAGAGGGACTCCCATGTCCTGCTTTATGGTGGCTATAGGATAGTTTGGATTTTGTGTGTGAATAGCAGTTTTATGCTCCCCGAGTCTGTCTTTAATCTCCTTTTTGTTCTCCCCACATAGAAAAATCCACAGGGGCATTCAAGGCGATATACCAGAAAGGAAGTGTTGCAGTTAGCAAAGTGATTTATTCTCCATGTCTTATTGGTAAACACCATCCACAAATGTGTCTGTTTTAGAAATATGATCTAAAACATGTATGATCACCCTCCAGCAATCATCAAAATGACATGATACAATATATAAAAGCAACATCTGAGCAACATCTGAGAAAACACTGAGTCCTTCATCTGACTGTCTTCACCAGTCTCTCATCATGCGCACACACACACAAACACACACACACCTCTAAACTATCAGTATACAGTTACAGAGGCACACGCCCTGCATGTGCTTGGATCCACAAACACACATATAAACACAACATTTCAAATCATATGGGTTTAGACGCATGATTTAGCTCTCTAATGCAAACATAAACTGAAAAATGTTCCACCACCTGATTTGTACTGTAAGCTGTGTTTACATGCACACAAAAGGCGATGTGAAATGTAGGTCAAACCAGAAAGGCCAAAGTGGTGGTGAGTGAGTCAGGAAAAACTACATGTGCCGTCCAATCCACTCACTCCGCAGGACTGATTTTTATCTCAGAATGAAATGTCATAAGTTTGAAATTCAATCCTTTGGACTGATAGCATCTCCTGTTATTATACCACTGTTTCAGTGGATGACTCATAATTTGCCTTTTTGCCCCTTCTTATTCTCAGTAGTGAGTATGTTGCATTTTGTCAAGTGTGCACTTGATAATAACTACAAAAAACCTGTAAGAAGGAAGATCAATTGGAGTTTATATGAATGTGTGTGTGCGCGCGCATGCATGTATGTAGTGGGGGTCTGGTCAGCAAGCTTCCAGGCACACTATTCAGCTCCTAAAGATTTACAGGAGTGGAAAAGTTGGGAGAAAACGGCCTCTGTAATATGAATCAATTCCTCCTCTTCTTTCCCTCCCCTCCTCAGTCCTTTTCTCTCATTGTTCCCTCCTCTCATTGCGCACACACACACACACACACACACTTTTGTTTTATATCTTTGGAGAACCACGTGTGTGGAGTTTACCAAACTGGCATTTAAAGTAAACCATGGTCAGTCCGTTTACCATCCTTTTTAGGCCTTATGAAATGAAATAGTACCAAATCAGCTACAATCATGGGATATTTTTGGCAGAAATATGCAGACATTAATGCTTTTCTGAATAACATAATTGTGTTGAATATTAGTGGCTAATTCTCTCATGACAAGTATTATTTAGACTATTTGACAAACTACATTGCATTCAAAAAAAGTGAAATCTAGCCAGGCAGAGAATAAATTCAAGTTTATCTCTAATCGCTATGCCCATTTCAAATTGTTTTCCCCGTCACCCTTTCTTTCTGGCTTGCTCCATCTGGCTCTATCCTGAGTCCAAATCCTCTAGTCTCAGTTTGTGTAAAACCACTGGTGCCAGATAGGTCACTGGGATTTGCTAGACAGGGCAATACGATGAGCAGAAAATCCTAAAGTCAATTTTAGAATTTAGTGTTTTTTTGAGGAGACTTCCCTTATAAATCTCAAAACCCTATTTGGTACTGCAAGCAGAATATAGTGAGTGACTCTTGTGTTTGAATCAGGCAGTGTTTATCTGCAGTGTTTGAATTAGAATAAAAAACGATGACAGTGTTCTAAACCTGCATATGTACAGCAGACAAATTTAGCTTTGTGGGTAAAGGACAGGCCTATATTTACTAGTAGTATATCACTTCCAGACACAAGAAACTCAAATCAAATTGCTATTTTTTTTTACATGTTGCTATCTCAGCTTGTATGGATATCTTGTCTTTTATTCACACTTCTCCCTTCTCCCTTGGCTTGTTTGGGCAAGTTCTACATCCATCCTTCCATCAATCCATCCATTATTTATTTTGCTTTTTTTTGCTGGCTTACAGCAGCACACATTTTAGTTTCAAAATTATGCACATCTATTCAGCCCTGTTTCTTCCTCTTGTTTCAGTGGAAATACAAAAAGCATCTCTTGTGCAACAGAGGATTTTTCCAAGGAAACATAGACCACTCAGCAGGTGTCTGGTGAACCACATATACACTGAACATTCATCTTCATAAACATGCTGCACATGATTTCTCTCACCATTTGCAAATGCTATTAGATGGCATGAGTTTCTAGAATCAGAATCTCTTTTGTTATCATGCCAGTTATGGGAAGCTGAACCTAGTCCAGTGTGTGCGCGCCGCAGAGTTCAGATGGAGATACTGAGGCCAAGAGATACAAACATCAAGCTGCTGAAATCAGTGAAGCACATATGCAGGTCAATACTGAACATTGTGTGCTTCTGCCTCTGGAGACTAATATACTGTTTCACTCCATGGTTTTTCTCTTTTTACTTTCTCTCTCTCTCTCTCTCTCTTCTGCTTCAACAAACATGTACACGTACACACTGCTGTTATGTAACTTGCTAGCATTGATAGTTGGAGAGGAGCTATGGCAGTTTTAGCCTTATGTAACATGTAAGTGCAGAGAAGAACTGTTTCTTAATGGTGTCTTTCACACCTCGTATATCTCACTTTGAAGTTTCACTGCACACACAGAGAATATGGATATACAGTGTTACACGTAGGTTGTGTAGGCAAGCTATGAATGGGAAACAGATTGTGACTTCTGGGGAATATATTACTGCTTTCCTACACCAAGCAATCTCAGGCTACTACTGCAAGAGAGGCAATGGCAGAGAAGGAAAATCTGCCACATGCAGCCTTTTCTGGTGTTTTGAGGCATGGGAGCATTGTACGTTTTGTTGTAATGTGTGTACATGTACCATGTATTGAATGCTGCTACACCCTCTAATTTGGGAAAGGAGGCCTGTATGCCTGACTAAGCCACTCACTGAGCTGCCTATGTCTGCATTTACAGACTTGCACTCCATTTGGTTCACACTTATCTAAAAAAATATTTTGTCACACTGAGCATTAAAAGAAACTTGAAGAAACCACTGCTGCTGAAAAGTTGATCCAGTTAGCTGACTGTAGTAACACCATTTCAAGGTCAGACTGAAGTATTTAGCTTTGTGTAGTGCATTTCCTGGTAGGTCAAAATCACAGGTAGCAGAGCAGATAAACAGGATGATCAGAAACAGGGAACAGATACAGGTGGTTTGAATGCAAGTAGACAACATGACAAACTGGCAGAGGACAATGGAAAGTGGGCAGCTATATATACAGACTGGGTGATTAGGCAGAATGAGAGGCATGTGAGAATTCAGGGATAAATAGGGAATGAGGAACAGGTGAGCAGGTGGGCGGAGGAATCAGGTGAGAAAGGTACAATGCTTTATTGAGACATTAAATCTTCCTAATCTCTAAGTCTTCCAGGGTTCCTTGCCACAACATCATTGGGCCAACATCCATCATTGCATCATTTGCTTATTTTATTTATCTTGAAGACCTATTCTGAGGGACTTGTACAAATACGGGATTGAGGCCAAGAGTTGCTGAGAATTGGAGGTACAGATTGGTAAGAGTTAGGAAGAGCTTGCAACTGTTCAACACAGTTGCATCTGTATCTTGTCATCTTTAACATTGGCACTCAATTACTGTGGGTTCTTCACTATGCGTTGTCTATTTCCCTTTAAATGCTACTACATTGAATCTACACCACACTGTTACTTTTCAACACACATTCCTTACAAAGTCTAATGGGTAGCTATCTTAATATTGTGAGTTGGAATGTCGAGGGGTTGAATCACCCAATCAAAATGAAGAAAGTATTCACTCAACTTAAGCAGTTTAACACAGATATTGCCTACAGGATACACACCTGCACTCTTCAGTCAACTCCAGATTTCTGTCAGGTTGGGTGGGGCAGCACTTCCATTCTACTTTCCAGATGAAGGCAAGAAGGGGTAGATCCTTGTATTGTAAGAACGAACTCTTCAATCCAACCAAAATCACAGCTGATAGGAGCAGTAGATTTATAATTGTCTCAGGAAAACTATTTAACACAAATGTTGTCTTGGCCAGTCTATATGCTCCAAACATAGATGATGTCCACTTCCTTGATCATCTGTTTTCTCATTTCCCTGACCTGGGCTCCCACTACTTAATACTTTGGGGGAAGGGGGCCTTTAACTGTTGGTTGGACCCAGTGCTGGATCGCTCTTCCACCAAACCTGGTGTATTGAGTAAATCTGCTTTACACATTCAGTGTTTTCTCTCCAAGTATGGAATTTCAGATATATGGTGGTATTCCTTTTCTCCCACATTCACCACAAGTACTCCAGAATAGATTATATTTTTATTGACAACAGGTTAATCCCCCATGTCTCTTCCTGTACATATCAAAGTATTGTTATATCTGACCATTCCCGTTTTGACATCACTGTTACTTCCTGGTATTCCACAGCCCATAAGGCACTGGCATTTTAACCCAATCAAATCACTTTTTTTCTTGAATCCAATAATACTCAGCTGTCTCTGGTCTTATGGTCTGGGATGCACTCAAAGCCTATCTAAGAGTACAAATTATATCATTCACTGCAAACAAGAAAAGACAGGAGTGATTGGATCTGTCATCTAAAATCCTAGATATTGATAAACAATACACAAAGACCCAAACCCCAAAATATATAACGAAAGACCAGGACACAAAACAAAATTTGACCTCCTTACTACTCACCAAATGCAAAATGTTTTATTAAAAAGCAAAAGTACATTTTATGAACATGGTGAAAAGACAGGGAAACTGTTAGCTTATCAGTTAAAAGGACAGAGGGCTAAGCAACTTATAACATGTATTCATACAGAAAGTGGAGATGACACTTTAGACCCCACTAAAATCAGTAATACATTTAAAGATTTCTACTCCCAACTATACTCCTCCCAAGCTGATGGAGATGAAATGACAAACCCTTTCTTGATCCTCTGCCCATCCCAACTATTCCCCCAGACTTGGTGGAGAAACTAGAAGTGTTTCTAACCCAAGCAGAAATAGCCCTAGCCATATCATCAAAGCAATCTGGAAAATCACCAAGGCCGGATGGATTTCCAGCCGAATTCCATGAGGTTTTCTGCGCTCCTCTCCCCACAACTAACAACCGTTCTGTCTGAATCCCTTCGCCTGGGTTCCCTCCATCTCTAAATGAGGCATGTATAATTCTCATAGCCAAGAAGGGGAGGGACCCTGCAGAGTGTGCTTCATGCAGGCCAATCTCACTACTGAACACAGATGCTAAGATTTTAGCAAAGGTTTTGGCGCACAGACTGGAAGTCCTCCCCCAAATAATAGCAACTGATCAGACAGGCTTCATTAAAAGCCGTCACTCCTTTTTAAATGTCTGACGTCTTTTTAACATACTTTATTCACCTTCTGAAAAAGCCCGTGAGTACATCATATCCTTAGATGCAGAGAAAGCGATTGATCAAGTTGAATGGAAATACTTATTTACACTTATGGAAAAATTTGGATAAGGGTCGTCATTTATAGCTTGGATTAAATTATTATATGCATCTCCTACCGCAACAGTTCAAACTAATAGTACATTTTCTCAACCTTTTGCCCTAGGCCATGGAACCCGTCAAGGGTGCCCACTGAGTCCAATCCTCTTCGAACTAGCTATCAAATCACTTGCAATTGCCCTTTGTAACAGTGTAGATATTGCCAGCATTTGGAGGAGGGGTATGGAGCACAAAGTGTCTTTATATGCAGATGACCTTTGGTTATACGTTTCAGACACAACAACCTCTCTGTCAGCAGCACTCTCTCTGCTTAACCAATTTAAAGTTAAAACATTGCTACTGCAGTGGTCCGCTCTTACATTGTCCCTTGCCTGTCAAATAAACTCTATAAAAATGAATATACTCCTATCTACATATTTATTTCAATGTGTACCAGTGTTCATCCCAAAATCATTCTTTGTTTCACTTTGATATCTCCTCATATATATGGAAAAATAAGAAGTTGTGAGTAAGCAGGATCCTACTTAAGAGAATCAAACGTGACGGGGGTATGGGGCTCTCTCATATCTACCACTATTACTGGGCTGCTAACATTTGTTGTCTTGCCTTTTGGAACCACTTCTACCTTCAGCCCAACAACCCAGAATGGACATCTCTTGAGCTAAAATCAGGCCAGGATATCTCACTCCCAGCACTCCTTGGTTCACCGCTTAGCCCCTCTCTGACTAAATCAATAGACAACCTGGTTGTGTGCCATACCCTGAGAGATTGGGCCCAGTTCAGGAACACCTTTGGCTACAGAGACTTCTCCTGTCTGAGTCCTGTTGCTTCCAACCATCTTTTCATCCCATCTTGACACGACTCAAATTTTCAGGACTGGCACACGAAAGGCATCAGATGGTTTAAAGACATGTTAAAAGATAAATGTTTTATCTCTTTCAACCAACTGTCAGAGAAATATGACTTACCCAAAACACATTTCTTTTGATATTTACAGGTCAGACACTATGCGTGCTCCATCCTACCGTGCTTTCCTGAAGAAACTGACACTAACCCTGTTGACATATTTCTTTCATTCGACCCACTATCTAAGGGTGCATTGACAATGTCATACAGAAAAATTTCCATGCTGATATGTCCAACTTTGGACAGGATTAAAACAGCTGAGGAACATGATTTTGGTTATACACTATCTGCTGACCAATGGCTTTCCATCCTTACATCAATACACAAATCCTCACTCTGTGCAAGACACTGCATAGTGCAATTTAAGGTAGTTCATAGGGCCCTCATGTCCAAGGTTAAATTTTCTAGCATCTACCCCCCCACTTGCGACAAATGCAAAAAAAAATGATGCTACCCTTATCCACGTTATTGGCTGTGCCCTCATTTACAAAAATTCTGGAGAGACCTCTTTCATACCCTATCCAACATCTTAAAGCGGAATCTAGACCCAGACCCTCTGGTAGCTCTGTTTGGCATTACAGATGGAGACGATCCTCATCTGACATTTCCAGAGCGCCGCATGGTTGCCTTTGCCTCATTCTTGGCCAGACGCACAGTCTTTCTCAATGGAAGGATGCTGCCCTGTCCACACTTAGTCAGAGCTTTCAAGACATAATGTCCTGCCTTAAATTGGAGATGAGATGCCTCTTAATCAGTGGCTCTGAGAAGAAATTCTATAAGACCTGGGGACCCTTTTTGACATACTTTCATAACACGCTAATGACATAGCATGACGTGCATTCTAACTCTGCCCTTGACACAAAAAAATAACACCTGACTTCATGGAAATTAGCTACATCTTTACTTTTATTTCTTCATTTCTAGACATTGTGCCTTATACGTATTCGTAATCAAAGGAGTAGGTGCAGGGGGAAGGGAGGTAGGTACATCTTACTTTATTACTGTCACTATTGTCACTTTTGGGTTTTTGGGGTTTTTTTATGTGATACTACATTGGTGTATATTTCATAACAACGTGGAATGTATCTGCCCAACCCTGGGAACTTTTTTGAAAACTTTAATAAAAAGATTTTGAAAAGAAAAGAAAGAAACACACAGACACACAAGCTCACACATATTAAAAATCCTGGGCAGATTTCGGCAAGAATTCACAGTAAATACATGATCTAAATTCACTGTTTTCATCCCTAATGAATAGAGATGGTAAACTGGGTGCATGCACACACACAGAAATAACAGGGTTAAACAGATGCTCTCATGCAGCTGGATAAGTATTCCCAACACTTGGCTTAGGTTTTCCCTCTCTCTCAGGACTTTATCCTCATATGCTCAGCTTCACATGCACACACACACACAAACACACACACACACACACACACACACACACACACACACCTTTGGCAGACCCACGGGGTCAGCAGTGGACATACGACTCCACTGCGTGTCCCAGTCCACCTGTAATATCAAACACTAGTGAATGCTCAGAGTCAGATGTTGAGTGAGATATCAATCCCATCTCTCCTTCCGCCACGGCCAGTTTCATGGCTTTAAATTATTTCCTGGCTGAAATGACTGCTCTGTTTTTCTCTGGGATCAGCTGCACCTGTAGACCCATGTATGTGTGATAAAGAATGACCACACAAAACTATGACACCCAAATAAATTCTGCGTTAGCTGCAGTTTTACATGCAGGTCACTGCTGTTGCATAGATTAACTGAAGGCATTTCATTTCATTATATAAGCCCCTTAAGATGGCAATGAAAATACAATGAAACACATGAGGGATGGGAATGTGGTTGAGCGTTAGTGAATAAATGTACATGGAATGGTGTGATTTTGTGTATGTACGCTTTTGTACATGTCTAACACATATGCAAACATATATTCTATAGTTTTCCAGGTTTGGTCGTGCACCACAGGGGGACATGAAAACAGGCTGGAGATATGTTACATAACAGCTCATAATTCACAAAAAACAATCATTTCTACTAATGAACATCATTTTATAGCATGAGGAGTCGTATGTGTCTATATATGTGTGTGTGACTGGAGCTGGTAATGCCTGCTGGCTTACAGCATTCTGGCGCCAGTGTCAACATATGCTTTGTAAGCAAGTGTTGAATTTGGAAACAGGCATTGTTACTTTCAGCAGGGATTTGATTATGATGTGGTGTACATATGAATGAGGAGAGAAACTGCATAAAAGCCAGTTAAAGCTTTATATCACTCCTCCATATGCTTCTTATTAAAGCCTTGTTTTATATTTTGTGGCTTTGTGGAAAGGGAGACACAGTTGAATTGACTCCTCAGCTTGTTTTTAATGGAGTGTTGCTGGCTCCTATGTCAATTAATACAGATCTGAAACTGTTACAGTGTCGCTTAGATTATAAAGTACTGTGCTGGTGGAAGAGAGCTGATATTGGCATGTATGAGACGTGTTGAATCAGAAGTTAGTTAAAGAGCAGCACCATTTTGTTATAGAGCAGTTGGTGCATAAAATATTGAAAAAACTCCATTGTCCTAAGCATTTTTTACACCCATTTTTATCGCAAGTACATACACAGAACATTAATACTATTAAATATACACAATGTGCTAATTTTCATAGTCAAGTGTTTTGGCAGTTAGTATACAAGAAATAAATGTACTTTAAATAATGTCAACTGTGTACCAATGGATGTCCATAACTGTGACTTCGGACCACGACTGCCAATTTCCAATTTGGAAACTTCAGAGAAAGCAAAATGTTTCCCCAAAGATTTAATACCTCTGTTTTGTTTTGTTTTCTGAGATTCCCCTGGAGCTGTTGCACCGCTGTCCTCTATTAAATGTTTTCCAGCTGTGAGCAGCTCCTCCGCAGCTCCATTGTGCCTTATACAGTGTGGGACAATAGTGTACATGGACACCACACTCAGAAATCAAGTTTAGTGTGCTGACTTTGTCACTTTCTCAGTGTAAAAGCACACACCACCATCAACCAATGTGAGTCAAATTTACGCAGATAGCAAGCCTTTTCTTTTGGACATTAAATCATAAGTAGACAAGTGTGGTGCACCATCCCCTGTGACCCTGTGAGGTCAAAGCTGACCATTATACTCAACTAAATGAAGGATTTTAAAATATACCTGTTTTCCTTGCTTGGCTAAGAGTACCTAAAGAATGTTTTTTTCTCTGTTTTTATTGAAACAGACAACCACACAAAAGTGAACCATGTTATCTGCAGGGCTGACCGCAAAAAGACTCAGCATTTGCGTAAGAATGACGCTGTGGTCTCTCCACTTGGCCGCTACAAAGATCTAATGACGCCTCTATTGAACAGCCAAAAAGCTGATCAAAATGAGTTTCTCCCTGAGCTTAATCTGACAGTTTGCTGAAACTCACCTCATCATCCCCATATGGTGGACCACTTCAAAGACCTTCTTTTGAAGTCTGCCTTGACAAGTCTTGACTCATACGTTTTAAAGAGGCCATGGCTGTTGCATAGGAAAGAACACACAGCATGTACAGTATAGACTTGCGACATAAATCTTGGCTGCTTGCTAAAATACAGGAGATGTATAACCCAAGAAACTGTCCTAATGACATAACAGCACTACAAAAATGGCTTGGACGGGTGAGCAGGGAGAGAAAAAAGTCATATTTTGGTGCAAGTTTAATGTAAGTCAAATATTTCACTGTGCGTGTTCTCAAGAAACACGATATGTTAAAAATGTAAACCTGCTGCTGATGCCTTATGTCTGAGTATCTTGACCTGTCAGAAACAGTGAATATCTTAGGTTGTTTGACAATTCGACCTGGAACACACCACAAAAATTGAGCTAAACAGTCTGATAGGGTTGCAGTTGTGCTGGTCTTTTTCCCTTCCTCAAGGAAATGAAGAATCCCAAGACTATCACACATTCCTGGAGTGATAATAGCACCATTGTACTATAAGTGTATTATTAACACCCGCAGCTCATGTTGTTCTCTGTCTTTGCTTGTTCTGCTCATGCGACGACTGGACAATGAGATACTGTTATCAATCCTCCTGCCCCGGGAAAGACGCGTCATGGACGGGTTTTTGCCATTGCTGCAGCGATCAAAACAGACCAGGTTGGTAGGGAAACAAGACAGTAGTCATTACAGCTTAGCGTGGTGTTTACTCACCTCAGGGTTGTTGAGCGCAGCTTGAGTGAGGATTTCCCCAGGTGTCAATGGTAAGCAAAGTGAAGAAATCAGATGTGCACGTAAACTCACACACACACGCACGCGAAGAGTTTGGTTTGATGTTAACCTTGATTGCACTGTAATCATCAGGCTGATATGTCAACGTTCAAAGCATGCATTCACACAAAAACACACAGAGAAAACGTGAGCTTTCACCACATGCATAAGCTCACACATACACACACACACACATAGTGATGAAGTCAGCAGATACAATATCAGCTGTACTGTCTGTGTGTTTTGACCTTACTCAGCATGGCTCCAGGCTTTCTTTACCAGTAGAGACACAACACACATCTGACGCTCTGACACACTGCTTGACAGCCTCTTCACTCCATCATGTCTCACAGCCAAACCTGTGTGTGTGTGTGTGTGTGTGTGTGTGTGTGTGTGTGTGTGTGTGTGTGTGTGTAGTTAGTTCAGCTGCAGTTGTTTGGTCCAGATTGTGCACACACTTACAAAAAAGTGATGTTATTGGTTTGAAACCTGCAGACGTTTGACAGGCAGCTCATATTATGTGATAGATGATGAGCAGACTTTGCTCAAGGCAGCTAAAAACAGCAATAACCACTATTGCTATAGGAGCTGACAAAATTTAAACACAAGCACTTCAATATAATTCAGTCATGCTCTTCATATCTTGCAGACTGCGATTTATCACTTTATTTTTGTAGTCTGTTGATTAAGAAAAACTCTACTGTTGATCACAAATGAGATAATTTGTCCTTTTAATTTTGCAGAAGGGTAGTTGAGTGCACATCTCGTCCTATATTTATGCTATATTTCACCTGTCATCCAGGTGTAAAGAGGGAAAAATGGATATATATGCAGCATTTTGTATGTATAGTTTTTGATACTTACAGTATACATAGCATATCATGAAAAGGGGTACTGCACTGTACTGGACAGTAGTAAAAGTAAAATAGCTGCTGGCACACTAGTGTATGGTGAAATTTTATAAACACCGATGTAGAAGCAGACACATCTACACTTTTCTTTTTAAGCACCAAATTGTACTTTTCTTTTTCAGTACGGGAGTGTGTGTGAGAGCATCTGTGCGTGCATTCATGCATCTATGCATATGTAAATGCATGTAATCTGCACATCTACAGCGGGGCCTTTTTCGGCTGATAGGTCCACCTGCACTCAGGCTCTTCTGTTAGTTTAAGATCTTTTATCTATATGAGAACCTGATCACACACACGCTATAGGCATGCACACACACATCCATGCTGATGGATGTCTAACTCTCCCATGAATGCACATGCAGCTTTCACTTAAGGGAGGAGAGAGTGAGCAAAAAGAGGAAGATGATAGGCTTAAAAAGTAATAAAGGATAAAGAGGGGAAGTTGGGACAAAAAGATGGGGCGGAGCATCCGTCAGGGCACGCTGAGTTAAGGGAGCGGGTTGAGTGAACACCAGACCAATAGATAGGCCTGATGGATGGGCTCATATGTTCCCTGATGGGGAGAGAGATATGGATAAACGAATGCAGACTCACACATCCAAGGTTTGATGGGAATGTTCTCACTGTGCTTAAGAGAGATTATGTAACAGGGCCTCCAGTCATGATTGCACAGAATCTCTGTGCTTGGGCTTCTCCTCAAAGATCTCTTTCTTTCAGGCTTCTGAAAATTCAGTTAATTTTCTTTTTAGAACTTTTAGTAATTTTTGTCATGCTGGAATCAGAGTAGACAACATTTATGTCTTTTGAGATGAGGAGTAGGTATCATGGTGCCTTAAAGAGTTACCACCTTTAAATTCCTGCTGACTTGGCTGAGACACATGTCAATCATGACCTACAAAGGTGGTTAAGTGGGAGGGTCCAAAGACAGACTTCCGGGATCAGGAATGTCATCAACCATGTCGCCCATGGGCCTTGAACCGACTTCATGGAGCACATCACAGACATTGTCAAACTTAGCAAGAGAAGGCAAAAAATGTCATGCTAGTCACGTAGAATCATTGTTCTCCCACTATGACACGCTACACAAGAGAAAATGACAAATTACTGTGCACAACTCTCATTTTGGTTCTTAATGTCCCATTATAAGTTTGATTATCTGGCTGATGTTGTGTAGTCTGATCCTAGCATTACTCAGAGCTATTGAAACATTCAGATGACATACACACATAAAACCTTAGTCCTCAGTTCAGCACTGCTTTACTCCTTCCTGAGTGCAAAAGCCGCAAAACAAAGTAGACCACAGTGCTTTCGCTGTGGGCGACAGGAAGGGAAGAAGATAAGATAAGTGGTTGCTGAGGTGTAGAGGTGAGAGTCTGGTTCAGGAAGCAGAAGAATAATATAAGAAGATAATATCATTTCACCAGCCAATCCACTTATTATTTCAGATGTGTTTTTTCTGTGATTTGCACCTCAGATTTGCACATAGACTAGTAAATCTACTGTCAACATCTATTTCATGTTTTGTTTGCCACCCATGTTCACATATACAAGTGTTTGTGCCGTCACCAGAATAAAATAGTCAGGAATTGTTCTAATATGCATTAAAAGAGATTGTTAGCTTTTATCTGTCCACCAACAATGGAGTCAGGAAGTGTTTGACTTTATGAACAAGCTGAGAGTTTGATGTGGTAAAATTGCAGTAGCCAACCCATGTTATGTTTCATTCTTATGTATAATTTTCTTAAAGGGGACCTATTATGCTTTTCCTTATTTTCAGTCATATATATAATGTTACAATGTCTGATGTTCATATTAAATGTGTATGAGGTTAACGTATGTAGAAGTAATCCCTGTGAGCAAAAAGCGCCAGCTTCAGTCTGCTCTGAATGCTCCGCTTCGGTTTTTTACTTTCAGCCTAAGCTGACGTCAACCTGTGATGATTTCTTTATATGGTCATCTGCTCCACGCACAGCACGTGAGTTCACTGCTCCTCTTTGCTAACATTATGGCAATTTTTCCATTGTTTTGGAGGTAGTCACGCCAAGCCATGACTCGAGTCGAGCTGGCACGCTGTGAGTGTTTTTCCCTTACACAGCACAGAAAAGTAAAATAAGTAGTTTACCTGTTGGAGGTGTGCTGGTTGTCTATAGCTCTTCATTAAACATCATTATCGCTGTTTCTGCTTGTACTATTCCTCCCTGCATTATTTCTAACTGATTCACTGAACAAAGAGCTTTAAATATCTCCAAATCTTGTTGTGTTGACCAGTTTTTAGCACCGCTAATGAAGCTCTGCTAATTCGGTGAGGAACACGTTTCATTTCCTGTAAATTCTTCGCAATAAAAATTTCCCATTATTTAGTAATTTAAAAGCTTTTAATAGCTGAAGCAGGAAATGTTGGATTCTCATCGGCAGAAACTTAACACAACTCTGATATGTGCTGCCCTTTGGCAGGATTCCTGAAGCTGGCCGAGAGTGGGCTCATCAGGAGGGGGGCCTGTTAAGAGACAGAGGCTGAACTGAGGGGCTGCACAAAGGGCCAGTATGAAATAAGTACGGAGTTTTTTGAACTATGAATCATGCAAAAATCCCGGAATAAAAATATAGAGCTGGAAATGAGCATAATAGTTCCCTTTTAAGCAAATGCTAAATTAAAACTTTCAGTACTTGGAAAGTGATCACAGAGTTTTCTCAAGAAATTTCTGTCATCAAGAAAACTATATGACAGTTTCAGTTTTCTCAAGAAAAAACTGCAAACAAAACCAAACATGGGGGAAATTAGGAGGTAAATAAAAATGAAACTTGTAAGTGTGTAAAAATAGAATTGAACTGTATACTTCCAAAACTAAATGTATGATTGAACTTTCACTTTCAGTGTTAACCATGGGCATGGGAAGTGAGGTTTGTTGAAACCCTGGGGGAATTTACAGTAATAATGTTGCCTTCAAGTGCAGTTTTAACTGTCGAGAATTCAAGTGACCGTAATAAATGATTCAAAATTGTTCCCGGAAAACACAGACGCCTCATTCAGCAAGTGAAAGTAGGAATGATGTATGTTGATGTTAAATTGTTGTTACTCTGTGTGAACAATTAGTATTTTTGTGTATTTTCATTTCTATCCCTTGAAGATATTTGTGCATACTTGGTGGCTGTCCTTATTTACACTCATCTTCTTTTTCTTCCTCTCTCTCTCTCTTCTGGCAAGTAAATCCAGTTACATAACCTGCTACACAACTCTTCCGTTGCACCACTGTACATGAAAGTGTAACATAAATAAAAACTCTTTTCTGAACAAGAGCACTTGAATGTTGGACAAATAGTATTTGCGACTTCTTGACTCAGAAGTAGGATCTTAGAAGGAGCACTTAATTGCAGCGTGAACCCCACATTTACCACTTATACACGCTGATTTATATACTGTGGATGTCCTGAGGTGAGGGAGGCGTAGTCCTCAAGTTGAAGGTTGCCATCATGCCTATATAAGGAGACACTCTGCTCCTGTAAAAGCCTCTGCCGTGCTGGCAGGTTAATTGTATGTTATGTTGAAGTTAAAAGTGCTTCTTTCGTGGCTGCTTTCTCAGAAATGGAATTCACTCCATCCTATAAGATATTTTTACAAGTTTAAACAATAATACTGGTTTTGCACTTTAGAATACCGGTGCGGTTCTAATTAGGTCTAATCCAGAGTCAGGAAGTATGTTCTGTTTTAAGATTTTTTTTTTTTAACATTGAACCCCCTTTTTAAAGTTGTGCTTCCCTGTGCTTGAGTATAGGTACATGAAGAACCATTGTTTTTTCAGCTTTAACACATTGCCATGTATCGTATGATTTATGGTTGCATGGCCTTCAGCGTCCACACACATCCACATGCATGAACACACACACACATGCACGAACACTATAAATATATAGTCAAATTTCCATTGCCTCGTTTAAAAATGAGGACATTAACATTGTTTTGACAGAGCATGATGTAGAGTATTAAATTCCAATCATACTGTATAATAATATGATATTTAATTGATCACTGTAGGGATATTCTCCTGACTGTGAGCTCTGGAAGACCTAATGTGATCCAGCTTTTGGTGTATATGGCTGCCAGATTTGGCAGCAAGGTTTCCTGGTTCAGTTTCAATTTAGGTTGAGAATCATCTCCAGGAGTGGAGAAACAACTACAGTTAGAGGTAGAGGCAGCAGTTTGACAGTGAAATGATTCAAACTTAGCTGAGACCTTCTCTGCACATGATCATCAGCAGAATTGCTTTCTTCTAGTGGGAGTCATTGTCTTCCTCTGGAAAGAGCAAAGATGCTAACCATTCATCAACCTTGGAAATAGTATGCTTGTAAGTGGACAATGAATTGGGATTGTCATCTCTGAGCAACTGAACTGATCAGTGCTGCTCTGGAAACTGCTCTGGAAAAAGCTAATAAAAAGACCTTGAGTTGGGATTGTTTTTTCAAGAAACCCTTAGCTTGTTTGTTTGAAATCTCTAGATGTGCAAACAGTTAGATAAAGTGACCAGCAATGGGCGAATGATGATGAAGGATGATGAGGATGAAAAAGGTGTTATGCACCTGAGCACTTCTTGATCATCAGATTCCATCTTCTTCTCCAAAAGAGCTAAACTAGCCCTACCTGCTTCTGTGTCCAAAATACAACATCCACAAACAGTCTTTGCTAGGCTTGTTTCGTTTTTAAAATAGCATTTTCTACTACAATACATTTTGCCTCAGCATTGTTCTTTGCATCCCACCGCAATGATGGTGTGAAGAGGGCCTTAACCATTTATTTGTTGCCCTAACTGTAACAAAAAATGTTTTTTTTCAAATAACTCTTGGCTAATCTTTTCATTTGAAAATGGTGACAAATACTGTGTTCTGTTCGTGGCATCCATTAGCTGTTAGTTTTGGATTTCATGCTCATTTCACAAGTTTTGTGTGAAATGAGCCACCAAATGTGCCGCTATATTTGCTGCCAAAAGGGCTCCATCCATCACCGATACACCCATCCATCCATGTGAAAACAATGCACAATGGAGCCTGTGTGCATGTGTCAAGCCACGTCCTCACTCTGCTCAAGTGCCATGATGAGACAGGTACCTAATACCCCTATTGTTTCCCCACTCAGACACACACATATAGACACCTATGCACACCCTAAAGGATATGTAAGTCCCTGAGGTATTTCCTCTATTTAGGCTGTGAGATGACGAGCTGTCAGACCCTGGTGATTTGAGCGATGATTATATAGGCAGGTAGAGAGGGAAGGAGGGATGCGCTCATTTTCTTCTGCTCTGCAGTCTTGTGTGGTCCAACACACACCCATGAAACACATTCACAATGAGGCTATTGTCTCTCATGGACAAGCCTGAGACGGTAGGTATGAACGAGGGATGAGAGAGTGAAACGGTGTGAGAAAGACAAAAAGGTAGAAGATAGAGGTGGGATATGAAAGAAGAGGGGGAAAAACGGATGGATGAAAGAAAATAGAGAAAATGACCCATGCAGAGATAAAGCATGTAGTGTGAAAGTGTGTTGTACTTGGAAAAGAGGAGGAGAAAAAGTAAAAGAGGAAATATGAAGATAAAAAGAGACTACAGGAAGGGATAGGGGTGCAGGGGGAGGTAGGATTATGAAAGAGAGGAAAGTTTATTTAGCAGCTGTTCTTAAACACTTTGTATAGATTGCTCTGATGGAGTGTACATTTGGCTTGGAGACTGAGCTAATAGATAATGACATTCTGTAAATAGGGATTATACTGTACAACAAGTTGTTTGAGCCACACAGTCTGTTTGGTTAACAGACATGTTCCAACTGCGGTTTGATACGCCAACTTTTGACTTTTGATGGAAACACAGAGAGAGTTTGTGGTTTTCTTTTCTCTCTGTTAGCTTTTATTCTCATGTATAAGAAAACCTTCAAATTGTACTCAAACACCCACAGGTATCCATTATTTAAAAGCCATATTATCTGAAATGTTCTTGACAAATACTACACAGTGCTTAGCTGCATCACCACTGCACCTATAATCACACTAAAGAGTCTCCACTTTCAGTCGTCTCTTTTTAATATGAAAGAGACTGCACAAAAAAAAAGCTTTAGAAACTCTATTTCAGCTGGCGTCAGGACAGAACCGTCAACAAAGAAGAGTCAAACTGGGTTAAACAGCCAGCTTATAAACTCAAAGCTAAGCATGAATACCATCAAGTGATGGGAGCAGTCTGTAATTAAGATACTTGAAATGTCAAGACATTTCATTCATACATCATTCAATGAGGGGGTAATGCTCCTTGCACTGCTCAAGGGTCTTAAAGCCAAAACAGTGCAAACAATGCAATTGCCTATTAAATAGGAAAAGATAATGTTTTATTACTCGATTTGATTACAATGGGTAAACACAGGAAATCCCCAAAAACCATGATTGCAAAGGGTTCATCTATGAGTAATAATTAATAGGAATAGCTCAAGTTTCTATGGCTGCATTCTCACAAATATCTCAGACTCATGAATTGCTACCAGACACCATACACTCTACATTAACTTTTGTTTGACTGTATTCCAGTGTTTGATTTCATGAGCATCATTTGCATCTGGTATGCAGGTTTTCCACTGGCTGTGAGGTTTTACTTGCTTGAAGGGTCAGTTCACAGAAGAACGACGCCTTAGCATAAAGTCTGGAAGCATGCTTGACGTGATCGCCAGTCTCCACCGTGGTGAATGAAAGAATGTAAACACACAATTGTCTCCTAGTCTCCTATTCAGTAATGAAAAAAGGTCAACTTTCCCATTGTACCTCTATATCATAAAGCGAATGAAAGAATTTAAATACTAAAGAGAATAATTAAAGCACTGTGCAGCCTGCTTAAGTATGATACATTCTTCCTGTGATGTGGTGATGCTATCAGCAGGTGAAATCCAAAGCTGAATTATAAATTCAATTGTAATCTGGGTAAACCAACCATTTAAACATCTGTTTTGTCGATATTCACATTCTTATTGTAATATTAGAAACATGAGCAAGTCTATTTTGGATAGTCACTGTATTCAGACATAAGAGAAGACAACCCAGTTTTCTGAAGAAAAGCTGAATCACCAGTTACTGTAGCACCAAAGATGGTGAAAAAACTGAGGATCCGGAGGATTATCCCTTTAAAGGAAGCATCTAGGGTAACATTTTTACACTCTCTTATTAAATATCTGAAGTTTGGGAGTAAATTTTTCAACATCTCTAAAACACAGTAAGTTGAAACTCTTGTCATTTTGTCAACCAAGGAATTGGTTTCCCACAATGTTATAACTGTAACAGTTACTTTTTCACATAGTGGACATGTTTTTGAATGAAGATCTACATTTAAATGGTTTATGGTTTAGACAGACTGTTCTCTCAGCACTGAGCCAAAGGGACTGATGACAGCATCAGAGGCCAGACACGTAGAACACTATACAATGCCAAACAGTGTGGTCACACCTGAGAGCGAAAGACACACACACGCACACACACATATCAGATCATGGTCACTTCTGGGGACATTAGATAGACTTACATTACTTTCCTGGAGACTTATCCTAACCCTAACCATAACCACTACTTGCCTAACCCTAACCCTTACCCTAACCTTAATCTAACCCTAACCTTAACCACTGACCCAAAAATCAGCTTTTTCCCAAATGGGGACACAGCTTTGGGGATGACACAAGCCATCCCCAGTTAACTGGTCCTCAGCCAGAGGACCAGAGAAGAAATTTGTCCCCAAAAGTAGCCTATGACAGACCACACACACACAGAGGTTGTTCTAGGTTACTTTGGGGGACATTACATAGACATACATTAATTTTCCGGAGACTTTCCCTAACCCTAACCCTAACCACTACTTGCCTAACCCTAACCCTAACCCTAACCTTAACCACTGACCCAAAAATCATCTTTTTTCCCCACAAAAGACACAGCTTTTGTCTCCAATTGGACAAGCCGTCCCCAATTAACTGGTCCTCAGTCTGAAATTTGCCCCTGAAAGTAGCCTATGACAGACAGACAGACACACACACACACACACACAAACAGACACAGACACAAACACAGACATAGACATAAATACACAGACACACACATAGTCTCATACATTCGTGCGGGCACGCAAAAAGCCATAAAAACAGACAGACCGAAATACCCACACACACATTAACACACACAACCATAAACATAGACAGATATTCACACACAGAGACAACTATAGATACAGACAGAGACACTCTGAGCCTTTAAGGTATTCACTGTTAGTTTCTTCTGCCACATGGCTCCATACAAATGTGTTACCTGAGAAATAAAGACAGTATCGCACCGGTAAGAGCGGATTTAATGTGGTCATAACTGTCTAGTCAAGTCATTTCATTGTGATGGTCAGCTGCTGGCAACAACCACCGGCGGTGCATCGTCTGCAAGACCAACGTGCAAATGTTCAGAAGGTTGATGTTAGCTAAAGGAGAAGCCTCTGCTGCCGACACACAGGCCAGTTTAGACACGCAGCGCTCACAGGTATAAATCAAGCTTAAGTAAACTATAAATCAAGAGGAGAAAGAGTTAAAGATTTTGGGTGAAAGGGGTTGCATTACATGTCTGTGAGCAAACAAGTAGGACACAAAAAACCTTAGTCAGGCCTGACTTATTTCATAATGCTTTCATTATGGGTGGACTAAGAAATTCAAAGGCTATTCTAGTGACAATCTGCTGATGTATGGAACTGCTGTTTAGTTTATCCAGCTACCTGTCAGTGACTGATTTGTGATGCAGTTTGTTGAGCATGTTTTAGCCATTTTGAACAAGCTAAAAGAAAAATGTTATGGACCCTGTACAAATAATATAAAACATTCAGGGAAATATGTGAGAATACAGTCAAAACTTTAATTCAATGCAAACTTTCCTAACTATTCTCCTGCTTTATAGGTCCAACTGCATTCACACTATAGATGAAGCATGCCAGGGTTCACTTGCAGGGAAACCAGCGGCTCTCTGACAAATTGGACTCATTTGATATGAGAAATAGAAAAATGCATGACCAAATATGTATATTTGACCCTGCAGCATAGTGCAGGAAAGTGTTACATAAAGCAGCAATCCACTGATTTTACATGTGAAAGTCAGTTTACTAGACATGGGGAGTTATCTAGCTTAAATGGAGAGATCGTGGCTTTATGGTTCCAGTATTTTTTTTATTATGACTATTGAGAAGTCCCCCAATCTTATGGAAGTGCACTACTAAATCACTGACCTTTAAAAAATGTTTTTGGTGTGATTCTCAATGTAAAACTCATAGACTGATGTCAACGAAACAGTAGAAAGATTGGCCTCAAGCTTCAGAGGTCTTTAAGTGTTCCCATCACCCAAAACAATATCAGTGAAAGTAAAAATCAAGCCTACCTTTATAACAGAAATACCTATCAGCTAAGGAAATTGCATTTTGTTTTATCTTACTGTATTTTTCCTGTTACTCTGGATAACTGGCCAAATGACTGATTTATCTTTGAGATATGTGCAGCACAACTGCAGTGGAGTTTAACATCTCAAAAAAAAACAAAAAAAAAACAGTACACCTTATGTAAAATCATGTTGGAAACAATACAATCTATGACTCAAGTTTAGAAAAAAAATACACACTAACCTCAAGCTATGTTGTATGTTGTACAGTAACCGCTGTGAATCCTGAGTGTAAGCCTCTAGAAAGGATGAACAAAGACGTACAGAGAGGAGGAGAAGACGAAGAAGTCAGGGCTGTCAGATGTTTGTTTTTTTTCTGCTGACCTGAAGTTACAAACCCAGTGAAGCCTTGACCTCTAACGCCAACTGCCCTCAACCTTCACAAACACACAAGCATCTATACACATACACAGAAGGCCTTAGTAACTGTTGCTGTTTGGCATTCTCTTAGTCCACACAAAACCCACCACTACCTCCAGCCAACCTTTGCTTCAGCGATGTCGCATGGTTTCCACATATACAATTCTGGGGTGAACGCACCCACAATTCAGTTCTGACAAGCAATCAAGTAACTGAACTTGCTCTGAGTATGTGTGCATACCATGCTTGTGTGTGTGTGTGTGTGTGTGTGTGTGTGTGTGTTTGTGTTTGTGTGTGTGTGTGTGTGTGTGTGTGGTAGACCCTGATGAAATCGCTGTAATCCCAGGGGCTGATAAAGCCCTGTTGGTGGCAGTCCGGGAGGCCCCCAGGCACTCGCCGCCCGGCCCAGCCAGGACCAGGCAGGGACCAGGAGCTCTAAGCTGCTTTCTCTGTGTCAGCCGCCACATGCCGCACCAAGACACAGCCAGCACTGGTGCTAGCTGGCAGTGGAGGACATGTACACACAGAGGACAGCAAAACATAAACAGTCATGCATGGGAGTACAAGCAGAGAGACATATCTGGAACTACATATTACAATATGTATATACACAATAAAACAGAGTTTGGTCCTTCCACATTGATAGCAGCTCAGCATTGCAGTTTTCTTACTCAGGTTAAATCTCTCAACCCTCATGAACCACCTTAAAAACAAGACCCTCCTCTTGGCTCCAGAGCCTGTCTGGAGAGAATTTTTCCCCAATGCAATACTGACACTAGCAGGCAAAAATGAAGTACTGCATGCTAAAATCTCTTAAGGTGGACTGATGTTGATCATTAACTCAGTTTTCAGGTCTCAATGCTTTAAAGAGAAACTAATGTTGTGGCTAGTGCTGAGGTGATACCTCGCTTACTGAAAGGTTAACAAATGAATAAATGTGTTTGATTTGGTTGGTGATGATGCTGTTCACTGTTTCACCAAAAGAGGGAAAAATCCTTGAAGGAGACACAGACACTTAGTGGCAATGACCTCAGGGATCCTCACACACAAACTCACAGTGTCAGACAGCCACAGGGATGCCAGCCAAGCCGTATGTGATGGATGCTGTTTGAGATATCTGCCTTCAGCCAAAGTACAGCGTAACACGTGTGTATCAGCACTCAGCACAACTCCAGAGTCACCCATACACACACAAACCGCCCCCACAGGGTAACTGGTGAAGAGCCGCCGGGCCAGCTGTTCATTGACTGGTCAGCCAGATGACACACTTGTGAGTTTGCATAGGTCGGATGTAGAAAAAGTCGAGTCTGGGACTCAAATGTTGTATGCTGAGCAAGCATTCATTGATTCATACATTTTACATTTTAGTATTTGCTGTTCTGTAGAAACAGGAAAAAAAGGAACTGAACAGAGAGGATGGAAGAAGAAAAAAAATGTGAGTAAACCGCCTAAGTCTTTCTCCAGAATCGTCCATTTTTACCAGTTCACAACCTTTTGCTACAGAGACATCCATATGTTGATATGGCAAACATGATGCCACCAACAAAATCAGAAAATACATGTTTAGCTTAAGGAGTTGCAGCAGTCTAAAAATACTCTGAGGGGAGCACACATTGAGCATGCTCCCAACTTGTTTTTCCAGCTTACAGTGAGCCTTAATGCCTCTTTGTGTGTTTCTATAGGGATGAAAGACCTTCAAGATCAAGCACATCAAACTAATAACCTGAGGGACCTGTGGGTGAGAGGCAGAGGTAAAAACAGAGAGAGAGAGAGAGAGGGAGCAGATTAGATAAAGTACAGAAGATTGGAGACACAATAGCCAGATGAGAGAGACGTGAGATAACGGGATCAGCGAGACACACCGCAGGACCGCAGCTTTGACAAGAGAGGGGACCTGCATGGGAGTTTGGGGCTCATACACACACATACAGTATATCAGATAATCCACTGTCAAAGCACTAGCACACACGCACATCGTACATAAACTGCTTGAAAGGAAGAAAGGGAATTAATGTAAGAATTTTTATTCAATATTTTGTCTAAAATTTAACATCTGTTCACTACCCTACACATCTCCTTATTTTACAAAGAAAAATCACAAGTGCAAAGGAATAACTAACCAGCCACAGTAAACAAGGAATGTACAGACCAAGAATACAAAAACTATGGAACAAACATATAGATAAAACGCATTTCTTCAAATGCTGGTTTACAATTTCGTAGAATTGGATAGGTTCAGGATTAAAATTAAGGTTATTTTAAGTTTAGAGCAAACCTTAAAGTGAGGCTATGTAACTTGTGAAAGAAGAAATAACACAATGTTCCCCTTACAAATGAAAAGGTGAATTAATAAGCAATAAAACACACCCTTGCTATATTCAGTACACTCAGTAATTTTGCCGCTACAGATTTAGCTTACAGTATGGTGGCTAAAGTTAGCGAGCTGTAAAGAAAATGTGCTGTAATGGACATTAATTAATTAGTTTATTAGTTTGCTCACTTTAAGACTCTTCTACTACTGCTACACTACGTTTTACCATTTACCACTATCCCATAAAAGTCAGTGTAACCAGTGAAGGTTCTTACAAGTATGGTAATACAGATCTCGGCCTGTGTTTGAGGCTGAACGTCTGTTGTCCTCTACTACATATTTCTGTCTTTATGTGCGGTTAATGGATAATTGCATGGCAAGGAATTGTTGTCTTTTGTCTTTATTTTCTTTAGTTTAAGTGGGATCAAACCAAAACAACTTAATTCAGCAACTCCTCTCGTCTACGCCAGCAACAATACGTTGCCTTTGTCCTCTTTCATATTTGACACAGATTAGTGTACTCTGGCAATGAAAAATGCTGTCTTTCCTTCAGGGAGACATGGGCTTAATGAAAACAGATTGCAGGAGTGGAAATATCAAGCATGTGCCAAGATTTAAAATCTTAGGCAAAAACTTGAATAACAAAAACTGATTGCACTGAAGTTGTGATTACAAGGCCTGACTAACAGAGGTTTGGGAATATCATTGTCTTCTTAATCGCAGATACAGCTGATGAGTCATTACGAAGATTAAAACAACAAGCAAGCTGAATTAGATGTAAAACTTATCTTGGGAAAAAATATATTCCCATCATTTTAAAATGTCATCACTTGGAAAAGACAGCTGACTCATATTCACCAGCTTTATGACAGAGTTTCACCTCAGCACAACGTCATTCCTCTTCAGAAGGAGAACATCCCCTCTTTCTTATCGTAAAACTCCAATGATTCACCAATGGCACGACTTCCTGGCGGAGCTTGGGAGATTTTGTTTTGTTATCAACTAACGTCAAATCAGCATCTTGCTAACGTCATAACAAATCTGAACTGTCGAGTGTCTTTTGGACTGAAGGGCCAAAGCTGCAGCCAAATTAAAGCTAAGATAAACAAGGATGAGAACGGCCATATTTCAAGAAAAGGAATAGACCAGACCTAGAAGCCCTTGACCTCTTTTGGTTGCTGTTTGGGTTTGGATATTGGCCAGCCTTTGGAGCCCAGCAGTTTTCTGAATATTATTATTTCTCATTGTGTCTTATGGGAGATGAGAGTAGGTCAAACCGAAAGAGAAGACTTCACAGGAACTCTGGTTTTTCATGCTTTCTCAATATCCCCATGTCAGTTTCTATCTGATGTTTATGTAATAATTACTTGTGACATAGCTATAAACCACAACTTGCATAAAAAAAATATTCCAGTCACTGGAGCTGAAACTGTCCAAACCAGTAAAAAAACAGTGTAGGTGGTTCAGCCCAGTATCACTAGAAATTACACTTATTTTGAATGATTATGCAGCACGCGATTTACATTCAGCACCAATGCAGGAAGAAGTGAGTCCTTTATGTAGTGAAGCCGAACGTAAGGGTGTGGCATACTGGGTCGGGGATGGGTGTGTGCATCTGATGTTAATGTTTGCTTATTTAAAAACCGTAACCACAATCTTTTCCAAACCTTAACCATACTTAATTTGCCATAACCACAATCTTTCCCTAACCTTAATAATACCATTGTTGCCATGTATAGGTATTTTAGAAAGAAAGGATTGTAGATATAAAACTATCATTGAACGTAATCCAGGGTTTCGCTTTGGGTGGTTTGTTAAAATGCCTAAATCAACCTACTGTGTGTTGTACTGGGTTTACCTGATCAGGCCTCTACTGTAGTTGTGGTGCAAATTACAAGTCTTGTCAGATGTAGCGCAATGTTGTTATACCACTGCAAAACCTCTTGGAGAGGAGGTTGGGTTGGATGTTGGATCACCGAATTTTATGTCTTTTACATAAGAAACCACTGTTGAAACCCTTTTTTCCTACTGACAGTCATCATGTTATTTAAGCCATTGAGTTCAAGTTGGCTAAATCTAAGAAAACTTTAACCATAGCAGTGGTAGTTTAGAAGACAGTCATATGAATTTGGTAATTGTTGGACACTGACAAACAATGGTATCCTGTGGAGAAAGTGCTTCATTTTGAAGGCAATGATTCTTTTAATCACTTATAAGGCCTTACACGGTTTAGCTCCTGCCTACATTTCCGTGCTACTAAGCCCTTATACTACCAAGCGGTCACATAGGTCCTCCAACCAAAACCTGTTGGCCATACCATGTGCCAAACTAAAAACCAAAGGCGACTGTGCTTTTGCTGCCCTGGCACCCAAACTTTGGAACAATCTCCCCACTTCCATCAGATCAGCGGAGTCTGTTGACTGTTTCAAAAAACAGTTGAAAACCTACTTTTTTAGAATGGCTTTCCCATAACATTCGATAAATTCAAGTGTGTGCTCTGGGTGATGACTGTATGCTTGCTGTGTTCGTATGTGTGTGATGTCTTTATGTGTTCTTGAATGTGTCTTTTATTGTTTTCTTGTCCTCTTTTCTTTGTGTGCCAATGTAAAGCACTTTGTAACCTGCATTTAAAAAGGTGCTATATAAATAAAGTTTTACTTACTTACAATGGCTAACAACCTATTATGTCCTTTAGTTGAGAGTTGTTGCTGAATTAGCTGTAATACAGTTTACAGTGTGGATACTGAAATAAAGTAGGCATTTATGCAAGATATTAGGGCCCGTGCATAGTGTGTTTACAGTGTCCTACATATTTAGGACCAGAACAAATAAGTAGGCCTAAATGATGCATCAGAGGAGAGGTTTTAGGAGCAGTAGATGCAAGGGTGGATGAACTGCTGATTCCATATACCAACAGTGACCACTTTAAATAAAAAACATCTGAGTGGTTTGAATTTGTTTTTATTTTCTTGGAGGAACCTCATCGAAATCACCCTTTATTACTGTAATGTATACTTGAATGCAGTCAGTTTTGCTTGTCAACACATGGACGTGATGTTCGTCTCAAACTTCCTGCGCTCTCTGTCGCCTTCCTCTCCCCGCTTCATCCTCACTGACCACCAACCTCCAGATGGGGGGATTTGTTTGCCACGGGGGTAAACAACCAGTGCCTGGGTGGCTCCTAGACTCCATTTCCCCTTCTCTCCATGTCCTCACAGTCTTTTGAGGATGACTTGGTGAAGCCACAGACTTCTTAACCCTTATTTCACCATGCAAGGAAAACCTGACCAAGACAGATTGTTATTTGCAACAACAGCCTGAAGTCATTTAGAAGGAAAGGAAACTAGGATTCATGTTCAGATGTTCCCAGCTGGTGTAAGCATTCCAAAACATCCAAACTGGCCACCTCCGGGGTCAGAGGCCTGGCTCTTTTCCTCAATGGAACCGTTTCTCCCCGTGTGATTTATTCCATAACATAAAACCGCATGTTATTGAATACATCAATTCCATTTATTCCTCTGTTCTTTTTCAGTTGTTTACAAAGGCTTGGACTTATTGTACACTCCTCTTGTACACTGCTAGGCTGTCACATGGACGCATGAGGGTGTTTTAATGGGACCTGAGCATAACAGTTTATGTTGGCCAGACTCTTCTTCATCTACTCACTTCCTTTTTGTGTCGCATTATTTTTGGCCCTGTCAGTTCTCATCCTCCTCCATCTCTCTCGCCTTTGCCGGGTCTTTGCCCTCACGTTTTGTCCCCATCTCAACTTTATCCCGAAATTTTTCTCTGACCCCATTTTTTCCCGTCTCTCGCAACCATGTAATCTTCCTTATTTATTAGTCATTTTTGGTCCCATTCTTGTTTTTTTACACAACAGAAATGTGACAAAAATGTTTTCCCCCTTTTTGGCCACCCAAGACCATTAACTGTTGGAGCAAGTCCCATCAACAAGACCAGCTGGGAGGAAATCCTATCTCAAGTGGCTCTTGTCTAGACCATTAACATTGTCTCTTGAGGTTTAATGCATAAACTTTTAAGAGCCTTAAAGAAATTTGGATGTAAAGCCTGAAAGACTGTAAAGTGAATGATGTTAGGCAACAGAGTCCAGCAGGGTGAAAGGTTTTCTCTGATTGTTGGTGAAACTGTATAGTACTTAGAAAGGTCAACTAGATACAAAAAGGGAGTGAAACATGAAGAGTTGCCTCACAGAAGGAGCTGATGAGAAGACGCAAGAAAGTAAAAAAACAAAGAGGATAAGTGTGTGTGTGTACGTTATCTTTTACACATAAATTCATCCGCGTGCACATAGTCCCCTCATTGTGTACTTGGCTATGTGCTGAGTGTGTTCTCTCGTCGTGTCCTCTCCCCTGTGTCCATTATGGTGATAAGGCTTCCATTGAAGTGTTGCCAGCTCACAGATAAAGAGCCATAGAGAAACTTTCTGTGAACATGCCGCTCCTGCAGACCCTCGCCACCCTGCCGGTGCCAGGCTCCCATCAACATCCCCCCCAAAAACCTCCCCGTCCCTTCAGTCTACCTCGCTGCTTCATTCTCTCTACTTATATCTACTCTCTTCTCTGTTTTCCTTTCTTCTGTTTGTACTGTTCAGGCTCTTTAGACCTAAAAAGGATAGGCTCTTACATCTTTGCAAGACTGAGTAATTCTCAGTTCTTCCAAGATCTCTGTTTTTTATGATAAATGTAGTACAAAATGAGTATTGGACTACTACTATTCAACAGAAATTTGCAACCATTGTTGTGATTGTGATGAGTAATATTTTTAAATTGCCAATCAGCTGTAAAAAAAAAAAAAAAAAGGATAGCAACTGTTTAAATAAATATTGTGATTATCACAATATGCACATGTAATGAGTTCCAGTGAGAGTAAAAATGCGACATATATTCCTCCTACCAAGCCAACCCTGCCACAAAGCTGAATTAAACTGAATGGCAAATTTTAAGAAATGGTTCAGCTTTGGTAAATTTAAAATTATTAATAGAATATGCTTGGTTGAAGCAATGAGGTCTGGAGGAAGGCAGTGTCTGAGAAGTGAATTGGAGAATAGAGCTAAAGCAGAGTTAATTTTTTAAAATTACATTCTCTAAATGACCAGAAACATGACTCTAAATGAATGTTATGTTACTCCATATCCCATGGATGTGTAAATAAGCAACTGCTCGCTAACAAGTTCACCATATCAACTTTATAAGGTGATATTATGTCTTGTTGCACTGCTCCCAAGCAATCAGACAAAAATCAGTTAGTGCAGGTCTGAAATGAACTCTTCACAACGTTTCTTTTCTCTTCCCCTCTGTAAACATAGTTAAACTCATTGTTACACCCTTGTCAGTGCACTAATTAGTACTCTGTTGGCTACTTACCGTCTTGTTCTGAGAGGCAACTACGCATGAGTGAGTCCTCACAAACACTCTACACATCACGGGTTTTTTTACCTTGTGGGCACACACACTTACTCTCACTCACCCATGTTCATACAGGCAGATACTACACCATTATGCACATGCACACATGGTGATAAATGCATTCACTCAAGCAATGAACATAATCCCCCCCGACCCCACCCTGCCCCGCCCCACCCCATGGGCTCTTAAGCTGAGTCAGATGTATGTGTGTGTGTGAGAGAGAGAAAGAGAGAGACGGTAGGTGCTTTGAAGTTCTGCCGGGTGGGTCGGAGCCACACATTGAGGACGCAGCAGGGAAGCTGGCGTGCCAGGCTGGTCCTCCAACATGCCTGTTTTCTCAAAGGACCCCCGAGACCCAGCATGCCTTGTGATGCCATTACTGAGGCCTGCAAACAATAAGGAATATTAAGGTTAAGGTTAAGCACTTAAGGAGGCACAAGAACTGGACTGAATGTCATACACACAGCAGGAGAACCTGATGTTCCGTGACCGATGGCAAACAATACTCATCCGAACATGTTTTACAGCTTTTACCTTCAATGAACTACTGTATGAGGGTGTTCCTCATTCCCAGAAAGTGATGCATTCATCTTTCAGTCAATTGGAGACTGTCCTCACCAGAAAAATGAGGTTGGTCAAACGTTAACACTGTATAAAACCTCTTAAGGCAGACATTGGGGTGGATTGTTGGGCATACAAAGTGTGGGACTTCCACACTGGACACTCCATGATCCATGATCTTTCACTAACCCTTAACCAAGGTCAGATACCTAAACTGAAGAAAACATTCATATGAGCCATTTTTGGCATTTTGACATTTCTTGTGTAGATATGAGGACTTGTAGTTCATTTGTTAGAAATAAACGTACAAAGTCAGACAACCATAGAACTATCATTCATATCCACGAAAGGCAATAATATATAGAAGAAAATACTACATTATGTATTTGATGTAATGTTTAGGGTTAAATAAAGAAAGAGTAAAAACTTAAATGTGCAATATCAACTCTCACAAGCAAACAATAAAAAGAAAATTTGTTATATATATAAAAATAGAAAAGATATGTCTACAAGAAAACATATTAATGCATCACAGACAAAATAGTATCCATAAATCTCAGCTGCAAAATTATTTTAAAACAGGCCTGCAAAAGAAAAGAATGTCTTTATAATTATAAGATATCAGTTGTGTCTGAACCCACAAATATACATGAACCATATAGAAATGGCCCATGGTCAAGTCTACATTGAGGCCAAGTGTTGAGTGTCATTAAAATTGTTTGCTATAAGTAAACAGTTGGATATTGCTTATTTTTGCTACTGAAAAACAATCTTATTTACGACTGGATGATAGCTATTACGCCCCTAGATAGGATTTCATTTTAATATATCTCATGACTGCAGTAAAGCCAGAGACGCAGCACATTACTGGACAATATTTGTGCAGGCAGGGCCTTCCACTGTACTTTCATGGTTAGTTAGAATTGTGAAAACAAGCAGAAGAGCTGTTGAAATATAAACACAAAAGCTTTTTCTTGTCTAAGTAATTTTCATTCCAACAACCTCCAACCCCTTTTATATACAGAATTACTGTTGGCAATAATCAGCAGAGAAAGTTTTGGCTACATTAAGATGTTTATAATATTGTGAAATGTTATATTATCATCCACACCTTGGGATTAGGAGTACACAGCGTTGGGTCTTGTTTTTTGTTTTTTCATCCTCAATGATCGTCATGATCATCATCCTCTGTTAAATCAGGAGGAGACGAAAGGAAGACGAGGACAAGTTGTGAGTCAGTTAGGGCTCTGCCAACACAAAGAGTTTACATTTAGTTTTGGTTTTATTTGGTTGGGATCCTCTAACCAACAGAGACAGACGCAGACAGAGAGAAGATTCATGAAGGGGGCTGGTGGAAAAAAATGGGAATCACCGCGCTCTGTGTTTGTCAACAAAGTTTCCTCTCCAGCTGTGATGGTACCCTGGTTGGACTTTTCCACAATCGCACAGCAGCACAACAATACAGGAGATAAACTGTGATGGCCTGATCCTTACTGTGCAACACCGTCTCCTACAAAATATACATATGTAGCAATAATTTGCTTTGCCAAATACATTGGATTACATTCACAGGCAATAGTTTGTTTCTACATGTGACATCCTTATATTACACAGGAGTCATGGGGAGGAGGTCAGGGTAGGTCGTTGTGCACACATCGCACAAACCAGAGTTTTCATCCTGCATCCCACATGTTGTTAGAAAATACATGGTTAAGTTTATTAAAGATCGTGGTTTTGGTTGAATATTAAAGAGTGAATACTAACTTCAAGCACAAGAAGGGACTTGTTTCAATATTTAACCCAAAACCACAATCTTTCTTTAAATATTGTATGGAAACAAATTAAATCCGCTGACAGTGGAAAATTTTGCTTTCACTCACTATGAACATATTGTGTTAGCAGTTCTTGCTGCGCATCCATCTGTTACCTATAGACATGTATCCTGTGCAGGGTCACAGAGAGCTGGGTTCACCCTGGACAGGTTGCCAGTCTATCACAGGGCTACAGTCACATTAGCCTTCTCCTCAACAAAGTTGCCCCACACTTAGCCCCGATGCCACAGTTCTATCACAAACAGGAAATATGCAACAATGCAGATGTTATTAGTTTGGTTAGTCTGGTTTCACTAAACATGATGATTGCTAGAATATCGCAAAAACAGTGAATCAGTGTTTCTGTTGACCGACTTTGCAAATTCGTAGTTGAACAAAGATGAAGCCTGACCTGCAGGCAACCTGGAGGTCGCACAGAAACAGGAAGTGCCTGCTTGAAATAATCTGTTGTTTGGGTTGGAGTGAACGGGATATGGAGCAAATATTTACAAGTCACAAGCAAAATGTGACCATATAGACAGAAGATTTAGGGTCCCTATTAACCCAGTCTGCATATCTTTGGGCTGTGAGAGGAAATCAGACTACTGTGGAGGAAACCAACACAGACACAGGGAGAACATACAATATAACTCCACACAGAAATGGCTGGCAGGTTTGAAGCTGGGACTTTCTTACTCTGATGCAACAGTGCTAACAACTACACCCCCGCTTCCTTGATATAGTGATTATAGGTTGCACAGAGGCACTGACCCCAGATGAAAAACTCTCTTATAACAGTAATGCACGATTATACAATTTCAAAGCTTCTCTCAGATTTGACTCACTCACATAGGATCAGTAATTCTGGGAAATTTAGGAAATCTAAGTCCAAGTACACACGGCACGTTCGGGGAAAAAGCTATTCCACCACCTCATCACAAACTAACTCCTACAATGTGTTGAGCATAATGGATTGATGATGTTAAGAGTGTCTGCGGGTGCTTTTTTTTTCCTCGTTAAAGTCATCTTGGTTAAAGGAGGGGAGGGCAACATAGAGAATTTGCTCTTCAGAAAGTGGTTTGTCATTTTTGTGGTCTGCTGCCCTCGATTTTATTTGTTTCTTGTTTAAGCTCCTCCTGGCAACCACAAAACCCAGAGATGTCCACGACTGCAAAATGTTGCACCGGCGCTGTCTGCCACGAGGGTGAAACTGAAGAAAGATACTGGCAAACTAAAATGAATGAATATCCTATAAAAATAACACAAGTTGATGCATTTTCTGTCATCATTTAGATGTTACCAAGTTTATAACACACTGGTTCTCTCTGTGCCATCTAGGAATGGAATGGTTTGGATGGAAAATTCCTCAAAATTCCTCCAGTTAATCAAATTAGACAAATACAAATAACCTCCCCTTTTATTTAGATTAACTAAGTACAGTAAAGCCACCGTGATTGCAGGAAATAGCTTTTTTTGAAGGGAGTCATATTTTTCCATGACTGCTGAACGTCCTCGCTCCAAAAGGTGGATTGCAGTGAGACCTGTGCTCAGAACAGTTCCAAAAGTAGAAATATCCATGTAAATTATATCTGATACTCATGTGCTCTGCGACCGTGAAAGGAGCAAAGCGTGGCTGCCTGTCATAATATGTCCTTGGAAAAGGCCCGGGTCAAATAATTTTAGTCTTGGCATTTGTCTTAACCTGGATGGAGCTCAGGAATGGCGGAATTTGCTGTTTTCAGAGGATTCATATAGAGTCAGGTGGCTGGCAGTTAAAGAAAAATATTATTTATTTCGTATCACCGCTGTCTCGCCTACCTCTCTTTAAAACCTACATTCCACCTTTATTTACAGCTGATTTTTGAATTTAAAAAAATAATAAATGAATAATAAATCATGAGTCTGGAGATAAACAGAAGGAGTATAGCTTTTATCTGTTGGCAGGGAGCTGTACTCTTTACCACTGGGGTTGTAGGTGATGCTGCTAACCTTTTCTTATTCATATTCTGTGGCATAAGTCATGTTGTATCAGAGAACCAATAAAAAACTGAAAATGCTGCTATTTTACATTACATTACCATACTTTGGATTTAAAATAAAATAATTCAACCTCGGTCGAAACACGAGCAGGATATCAGGAAAAATTGTAAGCAAGCGAATTAGAGCGTGTTAAGTGCACAGTAGGATTTTAATTTTTTCTAAAGAAATTAGACAATAAAAGTGTCATCCGATCATATTTACAGTGTTTATACTTGTTCAAAAAGGCCATGCTCACACTCTCACTCTCAAAGACAAAGGTCTCTCCTCAAAGGCATTCATGGTGTTTTCCTCATATATGAAAACTGTCAAAAGTAGTTGTGTGAAGATGGAAAAAAAGGGAGTTTGAGAAAGTTCAAATTATCTGAAATTACTGTCAATTTCTGACCAGTTTTACCTCCATCACCAGCTCCCTTGCTGAGGCTCTATATGTGAAGCCGTTACTTGACAGTGTTATGGATAGTATACATGTGTGCTTGTGTCCGTCTGTGCATCAGCGTGTGAAGCATGTGAGCATGTGTACATCCATAAATGGTATCCTTCAGATGAGAGAGCGATCTTCTCCTGAATCTGTTTGTGGTGATGAAACAGGATGAATGTTGGATCTACAAGCCGAAGCAAAAAAACAAAAAAGGGAGTCTGAAGCAGTTTAACCTAGTCTGGTGCATATGGCAGCTATCTGGCTTAATTGCCAAGGATTTCCATTGCTTCTTAGCAGTTTAATCATCTCTCGCCGATTTTTTGTGGGCCATCTGGAAATGATATGCTCTCAATTAACTCTCCTCTTCCCCGTTCAAGGTTTTAAGACTTTCTTCCACTTTGAAGTTGCTTCCAGGCCTACAGCAGACTGAGGCTTTACTTAGCTTCACCTAGGCCGCGATGCTAAAACTCTGTCGTAGACGCAGAAGCTGCTGCTACTGCCGCATATCACTTATCTGCTGGCCTAATTTTTCCTCCTCACTCCCTCAGTCCCACTTTGTTTCTTGAACCTGGTCTTCATTATGCCTGAAAGTGGAAAATGGTGAATGATTGAATAACTGTTGGATGAAATTTGGAGAGGCGCATTCTTCTTCCACCAACACTGACAGATAGTGACATGTCTTACGGTAAAGCATGCCGGTTGAGACGGCAATACCGGCAAATCTGACTTTTTCATTTCTGTGATCTCTTCAGCTGCATTTCTACAACACCTTTAGAGACTCTGCACAGTGTATAACTCTAAATTTCACTATTGTGCCAGCATGTGTAAGCCTGCCAGGTGTGAAAGTCTTTGAAAAATGCCAAAGTGTTGCAGTTTTTACTATCCAAATAAGGACATTTGGACTGAGCCAATATGCCTGGAGTGTAAACAAAGGTGAAAAAAGAGCATATTCCAATCTGCCACCCTTGAATAAGAAAATGAGAGCAAACAGCAAAATGCTCATAAAAATTGATTAACTTCATGGGAATGGAAAAAGGGATGGATGTTTTGCTTTGTTGCGTTTTAGTCTCAGGATCCTTGCCAAGGCTGTAATTTGCATCCTTGCAGTGATGTTTATTTAGGAGCAGATGTTTTATCAAAATTCAGGGTGATGCAAAGCTTCGGTCCAAGCTGTCGTCTTAATGCTTCAAGTCAGTCGTTTCAACGGCCCCCTCTCACTTATAAATAAATGAGAGAATGCATATGATGACTTTGTTTTTGTCTCTGGGCCTGTATGTACACGTTTGAAACACATGTGTGGGATGGTTGGGAGCAGGGAAAATCAGACTTTTGGGTATGAAGTCACATGGCAAGAAGTGATGGCAGAGGGCCAGTTTTCCACCTTTTGATGAGAACCATGTATCTGGTGCAACACGTGCAGAGGAAGGTATGGTGTCAGAGAATACCAGCGCTGCTGCATCATCTTAGCGTCTGGACGACCACCTCAGCTGTCCCTGATGCCCTGCCTTTCTTCTTTTCCTCCATCTCTATTATCTCTTTCACATCTCTATCATCTTTCCTTTTTGTTCCTGTCTGTCTTTCTGCTTTTTTTTTTTTTTTTTTTTTTTTTGCTCTCTTCCCCTTCCTTCTGTATGCGCACGCACACTTGTACATTTGTCTGGTGGCCTCCTGTGTCCATATGTGTAGCTAAAAGCAGGTCAGGGGGAGTCCGGGTAGGTTTTGTTTTTTGGGTAGAGGTGAGCATGTCACAACAGGATTGAATACTTCCCGTGGTCCTTGACACTCCATAGGGCCCCCTGTTTCCCTCAGCCCTCTGTTTAGATAAGGGGCCTCCCGCCCTCCTTTCCAGGGGCCCCCAAGCACTTACAGCTGAGATGCAGGCTGGAGTGATTATTTGGACGGGGAGACGTGCACGTGCAAAGCCCTCCCCTCTTCTTCCCCCCAAGTTTTATGCTCTCAAACTCACCAGCTCAGCAGTGTGTATCCCCAGTCCTCCCATTGCAACCTTGGGGCCTCTTTTTTGGCTGTTTAGATGCAACAAACAAGTTATTGTTTATTTACTACAAGCTTTATTGCAGCACAAAGCATAAATGAAGCTGTTTGTCAACTTGTTAAGGACTGGTGGGATTACCTGAGTGTGTTGTAAATATCAAGAAAACAATCCCCATGGGTTGAAAGCCCCCATAATTCTACGAGGTGCTTAATTCTCACCTTTTTTATGTTATTTATGGGACGTACAACAGTATAAATCACTTGAGTGAAAAAGTATCAGCTTCAACATGTGGCTTTCAGTAACTGAAACAAAATAAAAAAAACCTCAAAAAACAGCAGTTTTATTCCAAGACAAAACAAAAGACTGTTTGGGAAAAAATAAATAGAACAATCAACATATTGAAAGCATACACATGTAATTTTGGCATTGACTCAGGAGACGCAACATATGCAACATATTTCATCTGATCCAAAGCTTTTATTGTTTCTGGTTTTCATTGAAGAGTGGCTACAGCTGGGTTCAGCGTTTGTCTACGAATAAAACTTTCATGAAATGTGTGTACATGCATAAGCCAAGGCATAAAAATATAGAAAACATAAGTATTAAATGCATATCAATGTCTGAATGTTATTGAGTAGGGTGTCATATTATGACCCTAAATGTGATGTTAATTTTATACTGTAACGCTTATAAGCTTATGAGATCAATTTGAAATATTAAGGGAAGCACACCACAGGATTTTAGTCAGGACTCAAGAGTTCCAGACAAATTTTCAAGATCAAGAGGAAATCTCCTGTCTTTAGTGTTATTAAGACCGTGCTCCCATCACCAATACTCTTGGTAAACCTGTCTGGAACTTCTGAGAAAATATAAGGCTGGTTTGATTTGATCTTAAAGGCAACATATCATGCTTTTTGTGATTTTCTGTTATTTTTACATTGTTAAGATGGTTATGTTAAGCATGGCCAAAGATCCAAAACTTGAGGTAAACATATATAAAATGCTTCCTGCAAGTCAAAAGCCAGAGCTTCAACCTGCTCTGAATGCTTCATTTGCAAAGTTACCTCTACTTCCTCCTCATGATGACACCAGATTAATCGTGTATGCCCTCAAACAGCTGTCTGTTCTGTATTCTTTGTTGCTAATGTTGTTTCCATGGGTTGTTCACATTGTCCACTTGCAAATCTACTACTGTCTTCTTATGTAGCCTCTGGAGCAAGTGGAAGTCTGCCATGAGGCAGCTTTTGCAAGCTGGCCAATCATAACAGAGTGGGCTGTTTGGGAGGAGGGCCTTAAAGAGACAGGAGCTAACAGCCTGTTTTAGACAGAGGCTGAACTGAGGGGCTGCATAAAGGGCCAGCATTATATAAATAAGGAGTTTTTTAACTGTAAATCACACAAAGATATTCCAGTAGAGTCCCAGAGTATAAACATATACCTGGTAATGTGCATGATGCATCCCAAAGTTTAAAACACCACAAGGATCTGGACTTGGTGGGTTCAATAACTGAGAATTGGTGAAAGAATCCTAAAATGTGCAATTCTGTGAATGTATGTGCACTACAAGGGTGATAAAGAGGTTAAATGCATGATTTTCCTTTTGCCAACTATTACCCTCAAGGTATAGTTCAACATTTTGTGAAATATGCTTGGCAAGAAAGTGAATTCCTGGAACAAATGTACATAGCAGCTTTTTTGTATTTCAGTTTCAAGAGACATGAGTTCAAGTAACTATTACTGCAGAATCTAAAATCCTATGTTTCTGTTTAATAAAATAGCATTTAAAGAAGATAAATTATGAATTTTCCTTCAGTTCATTGATACAGCAGTGGGGTTAAATATTAAGATTTCTCCATGCAGGCACATTCTCTCTCAAAACTGAATTTTTGTTGTGGGGAAATGGAGAATCCATTCCCACACCACAAATAGTAAACAGTTGTTGAGAAAGTCTCTCTCACAGCGCTCTCACATATCCTCAATGTGCAGTGCTTTCACTGCGACACAGCAGCCTGATACCCACTTTGATGAAAACCATAGAGTAATGAGGAATGGCTCCAATATCCATGACTCTGACTGTGTTTGTCCTATTTTCCTTTTTTTTTTTTTTTTTTTTTTTTTATGCTGACTTGATCACATAAAGAGCATGACCTCCAGGCACCTTCATAATTTATCTAACACACATTCAGAAAGAACTCACCTTTTTAAAATGTTTTTGCAATACTCTGTGTATCATCAAGAGGGTAATTTATCTTTATGACTTCCCCCTTCCTCATCTCATAGAGAGGTCAGATGTCAGGGTGAGGGTTAGACCACTTCTGGATTATGGAGGATCATGGCTGAGGGATCTGGACCTCTCAAATATTTATCAAAACCTCCAAAATCCAAACCAACTTTTATAACCAGTAACATACAATAAATGAAATCAACTTTAAACCACATTTTGAGCCTGTGCATTGATTCTAGATCCGCATTTTTACAGTGTTATGAATCTCTAAGTGATACAAGCTGCTTTTTATGAGTGACCCTGAATAGAACTGGGTGTTATTAAACAAAGACGGCGAACAGAATATGTCCACCTGAGCCGCTGCGGAAAGCCAACACGTTCCACAGATTCTTGCCTGCTTCAAAAAAAAGAAAGAAAAAGAGAAGAAAAAAGATCATTTGTGGATAATTGCTACCACATTCTCAAGACGCACTCAAGCTCTTGGATGACCAATGAGATGTCTGATCAAGAAGTGAGACAGACAAAGAAAAAGTGATAGGTGAAACAAAGATAAAGCAACTCCGCTCTATCATTAATTTTAAGAAGCTTCTACTTTAATCTTTTTGAGTTTTATTGCTCCCTGGGGAACAGTGGCCCATATACCTCTGATTCCCTCTGATCCTAAAATCCCTCTCTCTTCCACTCTTTGTCTCTCTGTCATGTGTTAGGTGGATGAAGGGATGAACCATTTCAGGCTGTTAGAAGCAAGCTTATTCTACCAGCCATCTGGCTTCAATGAAACGGTTGCTTTCCTAGCTGGACTAGTAGTCTGACATGTTAGGAGTCCACTGGGTTTGTTTACTGGCTGCAGAAAAAGCCATTCAGCAAAAACGTCTGGTTCTGAAATCACGTTGGCCTGTCTTATTTCACACTGAACTCCTGAAGGGATAATCACAATTAGGCAACAGTAAACACTGTCCACCACAGATGATGAAGTTGCCGTCTGAGTGAGTTGCAAATAAATATGTACATTTGTTTTTCTGATATTTAAAGCAGGAACGCAGCAGTGGTGTGGATATTTTTTCTGTAAGTTTTATCATATGTGTGAGATGAGATGTTGAATTTCCATTTTCAGCAAAAATTCAAAAATTATCCAGTAGCATCAGGCTGTTCGGAGAAATTTTAAAAATGTCAGATTGGAGCCAAGGAATGTGTTTTTACCCAAGCGGCAACTACCATAGCTTGAAGTCAGGGTTAAAATCAAGCTTATTCTTAAACAGTTTCTGCCCAGCCTTAATTAATATCAAATTCTAATCAGTGGCAATGTATGTAAACACAAGTCCATAATTTGTGTACACAAAGGTCTGTGTGCATGCAAACATATACATAATAGATACATAGGATATGATGTATGTGCACATGTGTAAATATATGCAAAGTCAATTACAAACATGTACAAAGGCACGTGGGCACTCAAACAGGATCCAGGTGTTTTTAAAGCTTTTGTCAGGTTTTCGGTGTCGGTCGTGCTTTCAGTCATTACACACAGAGGCTCAGAGGTCTGTGAGCAAATACCTCGCAAAACCGACTACTCCTCCACAGTCCATGTGGATGCAATTCTTGGGTATTTAGAGCGGAAAGTCTCCACAGGGCTACTGGAGAGAAGTCGAAATTAAAACACAGCAGAATACATTTCCCGTGCTAATTAGCAGTTAGAAGTCCCTTGTGTCTACTGTTTGACAGCGGATAGTAAACAGAGACGGTCTTTGTTGTGTTCCCACATTGATCATCGCTTATTGTCTGTCAGCTGGGATGTGAGGTGTCTCTGGACATGTGGGAATACAAGTTTGTCCTCTTTCGGTGCTTCATAGCACATCCATTCATTCAAGCTCTCACTGAGTCATTCACGGCTGAGCGCGGTGAAGCGTAAATGAGGTTATATTCAGAAGATCAAACCCGTCGCATCAACAAAGGGAGGAAGAAAATAAAAAGGCCCTGGCACGTTGTTGTGTCGAGGACGCCTGCCTTGTTGATGAGCAGTACTCAAATGACCCTGAACTCTGAAAGACCTTGCTTTGATCCCACTTTGTGCAGGCAGTCACCTGTCTGTGACCCTTTGACCTTTGCTCACAAACAGCTGTTTAGTTGTCAAAGCCCGGTCAATTTCTGCCAATTCACTTAATCTATACCAGGCCTAACCCTTGATCCCAAAGTATATAGGCTCTCAGAGGAAAATATAGGCCTGCTTCGCTGTGTGTTTCCTGCTTTGTCCCATTTACAAGAAGCCGAGAAAGCCATCCATCCATCGTCCCCGCCATCGGCCCCATAACTCAGCTCTCAGCCAGGGCGTCTAGCTCACTCCCACCCCCTCTGTGCCTCGACTGTGGCCATGTGCTACCCTTTGTTTGTATCACATCCATTCATGCCTGTCTCCCCTCTTTCATCTCTTCTGTCTCTTTCTCTGCCCATTTCTCCTTCTCCATCCTCTTGATGGCAGCGGAGGTTTTGTTTGCTGTCACATTCTATCATTCTGGCCCGAATGTGGGTCTCCGGGCGGAGCTCGCCACCTTTTTCTTTCTGTCTCCTCTCCTCTTCTGTTTTTTCCATCCATCCACCCATCCTAAGGGAATTCTTTTTTGCGTTATTTTCCTCACAAACAGATTCCACGAAAGTCATTAAAACCTTAGTAAATATTTTCCGCTCTATAAAAAAAAAAATTAAGTTTGGGTCTAGAGTTTACGGAGAACTGTTTGAGACAGGGGAAAGGAATATAATAAATTAGGACAAATAGCTAGACACATCAATGGTAGGTTTTTTTCAAGATGATGCTTTACTAGTGAGTACATTCTTCTCATTTGATGTTTGGCTGGAGACAGAGGTACCTGCCATGAATGAATGGGCTACACAGAGCAGTCCTTGTTCCTGTAAGTCTGTGCATCAGCTCTTTTTTTTTCTTTTGAAACTCATATTCCTGTCAGGGGCCTCCCATATGTGCTGTGCAATGTGTGCGTTGTCAAGGAGGAAAGAGAGACTGAAAGAAAGAGAGATGGATCTTTAGGGAAGGTGCAAGCTTTCCTCTCTCTTTTCACTGTCCTGCCCCCCTTAATGCTGAGTCTGCACATTTTCCCTCCTTCAGATTGTAATGGAAAGTTCTGGAAAGGCTGTAATGGAAGAATAACCTCAACAAATCTGACACATAAGTCCAGCCACTAATTGAAAGAATGCAGCCAAGGCAGAGCGGCTGCATTGTTTTTGACACTGATTCCCAAGCAAAGAGTGGCTACTGTTACATTAGCAATTAAAATAACATAAACCTTGGCAACAAAAGGGTCAGTAAGGTGATTAATCCAAACTACTAGATAATGTTCCCCTCATGTTTAAAGTCCTTGCAGTGTATCCCTTTCTTCCAATGTACATTATACTTGCTGCCTTGGTATTGAAATTGTGATTTTAGAGGATTGTCTGCTGGAGCAGTGGAGGGATTTCTCTGCCAACCTCCACTCACAGTCCAGAAACTCTGCATTCCAGCGTCTCTGCAACCCTGCTGATCATCCAGGTTCCAGCACTCAGAAAAACGTGAGCAAAATAGGCTCTTTCTATAGATGCCTTTCCCGGCATCCGTCTCATGTCAAGATGTTGGCTTTCAGGTCACTGAGGTGCCAAGCCAAAGGCACGGGTCAATTTGTCTGTCAGTCAGGATAATAATAACTGCAAAACTAATAATACCCCATATATGGAGTGATTCAAGGCTGTTCTGTACATCTTCACAGCTCTCTGGAAATGTTGAGACATATGAGGTGATTTCAGGAAGCTCTCACCTTACTATTTGACACTAACTTGTTGAGGTTTCAAATGAGGCCTCATTTTGGGTTGAAAATTACAGCTCAAGTGGCAATTCGTCATAGTTTCACATGGTTTATAGTAAGTAATACTCTCAGCGTCAGTGCATGATATTAAGTGTCCCATCCAAACTTTTTGGACCACTCATGGAATCATGAACTCTGTGTGTAAACACAGGGAGAAGTCTAAGAGCTGGAAAGTTTCCAGTTCCAACAACACCCCTGATTATTGCTCTTTGTCTAACCTTTGACATCAGCTTTAGAGAAAATTAAAGGCTCCAGTCTTCACTCAGTACAAGTGGTCAACTGTCCAAAGGATTAGATATAATATCAGCATCAAGGTTCACTGACTCCAGTCAACAGAAAGAAGCCACTTGAAACTAAACATTCGCCTTATTCGGACAGTTTGATGCTAAAACTGAACATACTATAAAGAGACTATACCATGGTCATACCAATATTTGTTTCTAATTGGCTGGTGGGCATAAACTCCAGGTAACTACTTTGTTCTTCACTATGACATCAATGGATTTACTGTTGAAACAAACATCTGGTTTAAAGGGGCACTCTACTGATTTTATACAGCTCAATCTGTCAAAACAGTTGTATAATGTCTACTGTGGCTCTAGGGGAGCTTTGTCAATGACACTCCCGGCCAAAATAACCATGATGATGTCACAGGGGTTATCTGGGCTTGGGCTTTGAGAGTACAAATGTCTTGCAGAAAACTTGTGCTACAATTTGTGAGAGCAGAGTTTGAAAGACTAAGGTGTTTACCAGGCAGGTATGGTCTAATTAAAGAAGCTACTGAGTTGCATTATAGGAATTTCAGGATCCAGTGTTTTAATGCTTTACCCACACTAGGGTGTACTGACATACGTATGTCTTTCATGGCCAAGATAGATAATATCTTTGCCACAGTGGGGTTACTCTTTGATTTGACTTTGGGATTAAAAATCAGATAGAGGTGAAGCAGAGTTCACCTGCTTCCAAGTGAAACAGTCTGAAGAGATGACAAAGAACACAAGCCGAAACACGTTGGTCTCACAATAAAATTGTTCTCTATACTACCTCTACTGAGGTTAAGCAAAGGTCAGGATTAGAGTTACATAATTTAATATCTAGGACACAAATTACCCTTTATTGAATTTGAAACCTAGAGTATAGTATTGGGTTATGATACTTTCGTGCAAATTAAAAACATATACAAAAATAAAGTTGAGGAAAAATAGCATAATGATCAAGCTGCAGCAGTCATTAACTGAAAATTTGTGCCTCATAATATTGGTCCCATTGGTCTTGGTCTCAATTTTCGCAGTTGATTTTAACAAGGTCATAATTTGGAAAGCTAATGGATCTCTATTATGATTGCCTGTATATTGTGGAGATCTAATGGATATCTGTGACCGATACTGGACTGGTTTCCCTCTCAATTCTGCTGGAAGGAAACAGGCGGGCCCATATGACTCCAGTTATCTCAGATTCTTGGTTCATGAAAGGAGAACTCTTGATTCACATTCATGAACATGATGGGTTTATTTCAACCAGCGCTCAAAGAAAATACACAGAAGGAAGTGTGTTACAGACTAAATGCCCTCTGCTCTCTCACAAAGAAAACGGCGGTCAGATTCTTGGTTTGTGGGCATCTGTGTATGCACATGTAGGCGTGTGCATAAATGGGTGTGTGTGTGTGTTGTAATTGGTACAGGATTGAATATTGAGATGATGCAGGAAAAGAGGATTGTCTTAAATTTCACAATTTAGACTCCAGGACAACATAAAACAAGCACAACAGTAGGATAAAATTACATTTTATGGCCACTAACAACATCACATATTTCTACCCAAACAACCCCTGGGTTCAAGACCCTGAACATGATATCTGACCCAGAGTCAGGTTTTAAGCCAAAACTTACCAACAGCTGTACTAGAACTGTTAAAACACGGAAATCAGTGGACAATGTACTAGAAAATGGTGTTGCAAGACATTGTTTAGAACAGATGAAGTGGTGATTTTTATTTGCTGTTTTATAATTCAAATAAACTTCTCTCTGGCTCAGACTTGCTCAACTGGATATAATTTACAGCGTATGTAGTCACTAGGAGGCTGAGGGTGTTTCTTAGTACATCCACCTCCGGAAAGTGTGAAACAATGACTGGAAGAGTGGAACTGCCCTCGGTTAGCGACCAGAGAGTTGAATCATACCCTGTGGCTTGACATTAGTCAGAATGCATTGCTTCCCCTTTTGTTTCCTGATGAGCCATGGAATCATTAATAAACTTCATCAAAAAATCCTTTTCCTGTTTCTGGCTGCGGTTTCCAAACTCTGCCCACCACCTCCCTTGGAAACGAAGGGTGGTGTGCAGGTGTGATGAGCTACAGTTTGGCGTCATTGGTGATATCAGAGGGGAAGTTGTGGTTGAGTGGTCATTGCACTTCAGGGAGTGAGGGTATTTCCCTCTTGCTGGCGTTCAGAGGTGATTCTGACATCAGTAAAAACAAGTATGTCACCGGGAAAGTTGGCACATCAGCCACTTTAAGGAGGATTTCCCCTTTTCTCTGTTTTCTCTCAATGGATACCAGATTTAGCTATTTTTGAGGCATTTTTATGAATTGAAAGGTTATATTAATCTGGGAGCTAAACAGGGGACAAGATGAATAAAATCATGTAATTTCCGTGTAAGGCACTGTCTAAAGTAGTTGTTTTACTCTAGCTGTGAAAAGCAGTTAACATGGTTAGTCTTACATTCTAGTTTTTCTCATAAACTCTGTCTAAGCACTGTAAAGCTGAAAATATGCTTTTGATAGTAGCTGCAGCTCTTAATTACTTCAAGAAATCTTGGAGTATCCGCTATAAAACTCACTCTCTCTCCCCTCTTTATCTCTGTTTCTTGCTCTAGTCGTCTCTAAAGGGTAGAGTGGTTAGGTGACTCCATTAGTATTCTGACTTTCCCTGGGAAATGGTCTCATAAACAGTTGGGAACCACAGCAGGGACTTGGCACACAATGCACAATGTGTGTGTGAGTGAAACTGTGACTTCATATGCCATGATAAACTAAAGGCTTACTACTCTATTACACTCCAATCCACATACGTCACACTAAATGGGCAGATTCTAAGTAACTTTCATTAACAATAACAGGTTGCGGTTGAATGCTTGCCTTAATGTTGTTTTCACTATCAAGGAATCCAAAGGTGCACAGCAGGGCAGTTAGTATCGCTAAACAACTTGTGACGTAGTTAAAGCACTAACGCATGCAAGGCTGGTCCTGAGTCACAAAAAAAAGAATGTCTTAAAAGAAATTTGACATTTCCCTTGCTAAATACCCACGTCATTAAAGTAATGATCAACGAGAAAAACTGTTGGGTGCCTGGTTAACAACTCTCACTGTTTCGTGCCATGGGACAGGGATTTGTGTGAATGAAAACCTAGAAAGGATGTGATTTGTTGGACTGAGTCAAGAGAGTTGTGTCTTTGATGATTTCATCCTTTTCCTTTCCTTGTCACAGTCAGCTGGGTTAGTAGGAATATCTGTCAGTGTTAAGCCATGTGTCCATATTAAAAAGACGAATGCTCTTAAATGCTCTGAACAACTGAACACATTGGTCCTGATATTTATTATCTTTTTTTTGTATTTTATCCTCCCACTCTGTGGATTTCACTGCTGCTCCAAGACATCTCAAGATATAAATAGCCTTGTATCCTTAGGACTTACATGCATATTATTTGATTCCACAACTTTATATCCAATGCCAACATTCAGTACCAGTGTCTTTTACTGTATATAGTGAGATGGTGAGGTAATATTGTGGAGGTCGGGTTAATAGAGGGATGTTTAGAGTCCCCAATTATCACATGGGAGACCAGAGTTTCCTTCCCATCACAGACCCCAACCATGATCTTTCCCTAACCTCAACCATACCATAGTTGCCATTGGGAAATATTTTTATTGAACATTAAAAAATGCTGTAATTGAAGGTAATGCAGCGTTTTGCAGTTACATATGTATAGTAAGAATTAGCGCTATTGTCTCGCAATTGGGTTCTACAGCAGATACTGATTCTGATTTGCACGTTCCACATCCCAATTCTTCTAAGGTATAAAACTGTCTTTCTGTGTTCTTTGCAGATTTAAGGGAAATTATTGAGTAGTAAAGGCTTTGACCTGGATTTACCCCTGTGTTTTTCATGAAACATATTTATTGTATAGGGGGTGTATTTTAGCAAACATTTTTAAACACCATGTCACTGTGACCATCATAATTTATTGGTGATGACTGATGAACTTTTGATACCATTCGAGTCATTTCTTTGAAAACCAACCGACTTGGAGAACTTGAAAAGCATGATATTTGGGGTTAGATGTAAGTTAAAGATTTATGAAGTCAAGTGTTCATTCAGGTAGAGTCTAAGTGGGCAGGAGTGGTGACAGCTTACCCTTTGACTTGGCATCCCTGATGATGGACGTTTTGCCAGGGTCAACAGCAAACACTCTAGTAAGCCATTTGAGACATGGCTCCTCTTATGCAATGGGCTGTTTTCGAGGAAGTGGCTCCTGTTTGGCCATATTGCTTGAAGAAAAAAAAATACTGCTTGTAAAAGCAAAATATAATTTGAATTTGCGTAGAAATACCTTAAAATATATAACCTAATGGAACAAACAAGGTTGTATGCTGTGTGGTATTTGTATTAAGGTGGTAACCCAAAGGTACATGACCATGCATCAAATATAGACAGTGACAGGTGGCAGGAACTTAAAATCACATCTATAGCATGCAAAGACTGAAATGGACATGAAGTGGACACGAAGTAGCTGCTCAGCTCATCTTCTGCCACGTGAAGCTTCATGTCCTTTTCCCAAGTGTCTGATGGTCTCACTGCGAGCTTTACATTCCTCTTCTCTCCCTCTGTTCCCAAAGTGTCCAATGCCTCAGGGCTGTGGTTACATAATCAGTGCTTAAGTATATCTCTGCGACATATTTACCTGAAACAGCTTGACCCCTACTTGAGCCTGGGCAGCAACAGAGATGACTGAGGGCTGGTTTTCATGCAAACATATCAGCAATCATGATATGTTTGAGTCTTGAAAAGAAAAACTGTTGCTGATGCAGCTCTGTTCTTACACACGTTTTATTTAATTAATAGAATAGGAATGTGTCCCTGCACTGTGTAGAGGTATGTTTATTCAGCTTTTCAGCACTCGACTAGCCTGTTGAGGCCTTAACGCAACACTGGTTTAGTTAATTAGGGGCCAGCAGCTCCCACTGACAGTTACACTCAGTTTGGGTTTATTACCCTCACACATACCAAGAGGAGGGAAGTGACCTCTGGGAGGCTGCTGGGCACCTTAATACTGAATGCTGTATGAATTTCTCCCTTATTGTTCCAGCACTTTGTCATCAAGTTAGTTGATATTCACCCTTATTTTGTTTGGGATGAGACAATTCACTTGCTTCAGTAGGGTTTGTCAAGTGTCGAGACATTTAAACAAAGTTGTTTTCTTTTAAATTGTGTAAATTATGCTTAATTATGGGATTTTTTAAAAGTTATTTTTAAAAAAGGACCACTATAAAACAAAAAAACAAATCTACTGACTTGTTATGATAGATATGTTTTGCAGTGCAAGATATAGCACTGGGCAGAACTCCTCATTCTTTCTCATGCTTCAAATTATGTGAGGTATTTGGAAAAAGGAACTAAAATGTGTCCCCAGTGGATCCAGAGTGCGCAAGGGTATAAACTCTCGCTTCGGAAAAACACTGAAGATATGTCATTAAAATCTGTGAGGAAGCACAACAGATGGAAGAGACGAGTTATTACCATGAGGGAGAGATAGAGTTAAATGACTTTGTAACTCACTCAGCTCTCCTCTCTCTTCCCGTAATGAATGTCTTCTCGTGAGTAGCGTCAGTAATCCTCCCCTCCATGAGCGGCCCACACGTTAGCCATCAAAACACGGCAAGTCCCAGAGATCGCATGCTTAGATAATTACTGTTTAAATCATGCCAATCAATTACCCAAGTAAGGGAGGTAAGAAAAACAGTCAGAGAGAGTCTGATGAGGCCCGTGGTGGAAAACAAGTCTGGTGGCACACACACACATCCATGAATTTCACACTGGCACACATATGCAAAAATACAAAAACATAGTGTTGTCTGTTCAGGCACATGTATGGCTTGCAAAAGCCCATGTGCAGACCTGAGACACCATCACTCATCCTCCTCTTGGGATGTCAAAAAGGTGTACATGCAAGTTAAAGTGTCTCATTTTGATGGAATTATGAATGGGGGTCGACCTTGAAGACACTCAGTAGGTTCACACACAGTGTGAGCAGTGTAATTTTGTGTATTTGTCAATGTCTTCAAGAGCATGTGTGATGTTTATGTGTGTATGCATGCTTCTGGTCTTACAGCACGTGTGTATATCAGCGTGGGCGTGTACATACGCAAGTAAGCATAAGTGTGACATCATGGCACACCTGCATGTTTCAGCGTTTCCAACTTTGTTTCACTACCATCCTCTACTGGAACGCAGTCTCTGATATAAGAGAGCTGCTCTTCTCCTGTGTGTAAACAGAGTTATGTAATTGTACTATTACAGATGATAAATGAGCAAAAGTAGCGATGGGAATCTCACACCGGTCAACGTCAGCACAGAGTGAGAAACCCCAGTGCCAGACTTCTCGCTGTAAATTATTGTGTGTGTGTGTGCGCGCCTGTGTGTGTGTGCGCGCGCATGTGTGTGCGTGTATGTTTATGTATGCAGTTTTGTTACTTCTTGAGGACCTTTTCCAGTAAAACGCCTACCTTATCGGGACCAGTAGTCCTTGAGGGGACTGAAGCCCAGTGCTAATGAGGAAAAATGTCATTTCTGAGGTCCTGGTTAAGGTTAGGGGTAAGGTGTGAATTGAGGTGTGGTTAAAGTTAGGGTTAGGCATGAATTGGTTATGGTTAGGTTAGGGTTAGGTTGTCCATAATGAATGGAAGTCAATGCAATGTCCTAAGCTGTGCAAACTTGTGTGTGCGTGTGCGTGTGTGCACGCGCGCGTGTGCGTGTGTGTGTGTGTGTGTGAGACAGAGAAGGAGTGCGAAGGAATGAAAACAGATGGAGCGGCTATGTGGGCCAAGGAAGACAACAAGGCATGTAAACCACAGATTGGTATAAAACAAGAATAAATAAGAGAGTGAGGCCAAGGACTGACGTCTGCTTGACCAGGCAAGTACGCGCAGTCAATGTCAGTGACAAAGCAATCAGCTCAGGAAGGATATTTCACGTTTCATTTTACTGTGATTAATTTCCCTCTTCTGCTCCAGAGATCTTTGTGGTGTACCTTGCTTGTCTGTGCATTTAGCAGGCGTCTCACAATCTCTGAGATGCGCACTGGAGCTAACAGATACTTGGCTTGTGGTCAGGTTGTTACACACACTCAGCACATCTCCTCCATGCTGTCCAAACCAGATATTTAATCTTGGCAAAGGGAAGTCTTTCCAAGAAGGAGAATGATGACCTGAGTTATTGCTCTCTCCTGATGCAGAGGATGACCTTTTTAACTTTGCAACTTTCAACAATCGATAAATCATAGCTAAAACAAAGCAGTGAGGATTTCATGTCGTGATATGGACATCTGAATCTGCTGAGGGGAGATGACATATGAAGCTTTGCTGCTTACATTCACACGCAATGCTAATGCATGTAAATAGGGTTTGAGACCCTGCATGCAAGCAGTTCAAATAACACAACATCTGTTGCACTTGCATGATTTTGCAGAAAGAACTTGTAAGCAATGTTTTCAACATGAGGGTCAATTAATCAAATGTGAGGATTTGCTGCTCTTCTCTGTTTCATATCAGTGTAAAAAGAATATCTTTGGGGTTTAGAATGACAGTCAGACAAAAGAATGTTTATTGAAGATGTCACCATGAACTGTGGGTTGCATTTCTGAGATTTTAGACTAAACGAATAATCATAACAGCAATAGTTTTGCTAGTCTGTATTTTTCTACATATTCTTAAACTCATTCTGAGTCCTGCTTATTCCCTGCATCACATGTTTCTTGAGACAATGAAAAGTTATGCAGAACTGGTTGAAGAACTTGTTTAATACCGTGCATTGATTATAATAGCTACCAGCTATCATCCCCTGATGTCTCTTCTTTTATTCAAAATTTCTGGCCTTTACTGCAGTACAACAGAATACAATCTGCTGCCCTCAACAATCAGAGCAGATCTCAAATAAATTGTTCCTCGGGATAATTCACCAGTCATCAAACCCTGCCCACTGACTTTGCACACAAGGTTCTTTCCTCTCAGAATAACACTCTGTTCGTCTGAAATTTCCCCACCACACGCAACTGGGGCCGGCAGCAGTCATTGTTGAGGGCAAGCTTCCGATCCAGGGAGCCGCAGAGAGCGGCGGCCAGGCCCCCGACACCCGGCCCAAGAATGCAAGGTGCAAGAGCAGCAATTTCCCCTTTTGCCGGCTGTCTTAACACGCCACACACAGAGGCCATCATTATGGCTGGAGCACATTCCCGCTGAGAGGCGGCCTGGGTCCAGGTAGAGCTGCAGTATGTGGAATTGAAATGAAGAATATGCTGGATGTTAGAGCTGATTTTGTATAAACAGAAGATATTTGGTATCTCCACAGAAAGAACAGACTGTGCATATTGTGTGGCCTTGAGCATAATGCTCACGAGCTGGACAGAATATGGACACAGTTACAAGCTACACTACAGTATGTATCCAGTTGTAATTCATAATTCCATATTGTTGTGTTTGTCCAGGTGTGTAGCAGCAGTCTATGGGGCTTTAGGGGAACGTTGAAGGGGTTTATGGGGGGTCTTGTTTCTAAGATAACATCAAAACACAATTAACCCCCTGCGACACATGAGAAGCACTTCCTGAGCTTCAGCTATACCAGCAGTTTCCCCTGCCAGCAAGTGCTAGTAAGGGGGTCTATTGTAAAAAGGTGTGTTTACTTTGGCCTGTGCTCACCTTTTTGGCCATTACTTAACCCCCTCCCCCACTGCACACATGCATACAATCACACACACACACACACACACACACACAGAATGGAGATTTTGCAGATGAAATTCAAGCCTCATTGCAAATTACCTTTGTCAGAGAAAAAAAAGCATTCACCTTGCCCCTCCCATCCTCTTTGGTAAAGAAGCCAAATGTTATTTTGCTGAATTTCAATGGCAATTTTTGGTGCATGCCCCCCCCCCCCCTCCCCAAACCCCCCCACCACTGCACATTCCTGGCAAAGTGCTGTAAAATAAACGGCGGGCAACTAAATTTCAACGAGCTGAGATGGAGTGGGCGAGAGAGAAAACAAGCACACGCCAGCAAGAAAATGGGCAACTGGCAGAACGCAGGGTTCTGCTGTTGTTACAGATGGCCACGCTCTTAACCGGCCTCAGTTTAGTTTCATTGTGGGAGAGCAGAGTGCAAAAAGAATAAAAGAATCAATTGTGAAATGTGAGAGGTAGAGTGAGCGATCTGTGCCGAAGACAGTGGAGGATTTATTGGTTTTGCATTAACCATAGAAGCTCTACATGCAATATGGTTTGGGCCTGAAAAGAGCTTTGTGTTGACCCGAGGTGGAATTTTATCAGTGTGATTACACATCTGCAATGGAGATTTTTAAGATTAAAAGTATTATTTACTCTTATTGTGATGAGTGGGAGGATTGCATCTTCATGAAATAACAAAATCAATAACTATTCAACATCTTTTCACTATTAAACACATCTCAAACATGAAACATCAAGTTTAAAGCACTCTGTAGAGTTTATTTTTTACAACTTATTGTTTATTTCTTTTAATTTGCTCACAGCAGTTCTCGAAAATTATCTTACAAATGCAATTTCCTTGTGGAGTTTCATATGGAGCTGTGTTTTTACGAGTGAGTCCCTGTTTAGTTTCTATTGTGCATGTGCATGAGGACATTTTTTTTTTTAATTGGCTGTTCAAATATCCAGACGGCTGAGTCAACCTTTCTGAATGGATGACATTCTTCAGATGTATGGCTTTTCAAATGTTTTATGAGGAAGAAAATACATTCAATGCGTTTGTTTATTATAAACTTAACTCCACAGGGTAACTTTAATTGCAGAGATCCGGAAATGTGGCATCTTTGCTAAAAAGACAGTCATAAAAATTTAAAACAATCCATCAAGATCAGCCAAACGAAAGGGAACGGTAAAATTATAACCAAAACTGTTGGTTGTAAACATCCATCAAAATTTTACAGACTGACTTCCAGCTTCAGCTTTGAACTACCATACCTAGTGATTATTCCCAACATTTCAGTTGTGCAGATTTAGTTTTATCCTCGTTTTTTGCCTTGTCACTTTTCTTTGTAGTTATGTGACCATGTTCCGGTTACTTTGCATCACCATTGTTATCATGGCCAGGTTTATCTGGAAAAAGAAAATTAATCTCAATGAGACTTTTTACCTGCAGAAATCATAACCAATAGATATGATGGGCATAACCTGAATATTATATCTAACATATCTAGAGTAAACCTTTGGTTGTTTCCTTATAAACTACTGGATAGTTCTACATCTTCAGGCTTCTAAAAAATTAATAGACATATACAATCAATGACACTGCTTTGTATATCGTATTTCCTCAAATAGTGGCCCAGGCCTTTATTTACCTCAACTGCAGAGGATACCAGGCCTTTATTGGAAGCAGGCTGATATTAGAGAGAGGCCCATTTCGGATTCCCTTTGATAAGTATAGTTGCTCATATTTTCATACGAAGCTTCTTTGTTTTCTGATCTGCTTCCGTTTGCTCTGTTAAATTTTTGTTTCTACATTACTGGTATTCCACTTACTCCGATGTGCAGAACAATAATTCTAGCACTTGAGTTCCACCCGAAACGTTTTGGCAGTGCACCACTTAGCTGTAGCATTTGGGAAGCATGCTCATGGATGTATGCTCACCAGCTGAGCAAAGTTACCTAGGTTACCCTGGTTACCCATGCTCATGTAGTGTCACTGCCATCATTATTATTAAAATATGCACCATTATCCCTGTACTTAAACAATATTACATCTCTTCCATCCCCCTCCCCTCTCTGTGACGTCAGCTAGAGGGCTACACGTGTACTCATAGAACTGGAGTTACATCCTGGTAACTACTATTTATGCTTAACTGGCATGCTCATCATCTAACAGGCACCAGGGGTTTATCCACTATTCCCCAGCCTGTTTGTGGGGCCGGGCTTTATTTGTGTGAGTCCACCACACTCCCGGCCATTATCAGAGACGTGGCTTTTAATTGACTCCCCGTCTTTTATTTGAGGAAATACGGTAAACAGTTAAAAACCACTGCTATCGGTCAGTTCTCCCCTGTGTTTATCCCAAAGCTGCATCACACTAACAAACTGTTACTGTTACTTCTTCCTGCTGTTTGAACCTCAGTGTTGTTTTATGACCAGTACACATCAAGGCATCAGTTTTGAAAGCAGGGCGCTGCAGGTTTACAGTGAAGAAAGTGATGATCCGTACCATCCGTGGACCATTATTAGATGTGGTTGAACCTCATCTTTTAGTCAGGACTATAGTTTAAACACTGTATTCTGCAGACCTACTAACACACAAAACCCATCTATTTGTGGTTGTCTCTGCTGTACAATCTGTAATCAAACATTTGTGCTGCGGAAGTCATAAAAGCACACAAACACATGTGCACAACCATGCACATGTGTATTAATCTGGTGTAAGTATACTCATACATAAGTGGATGTTAGTGTGCACATGTGCATTTGTATGTGTGTGTGTGTGTGTGTTTGTGCACCAACATCTGTATTTATGCAAGTGTTTTTGGAAGAGGGACAGAGAGGGAGAGGAGGTAACAGACAAACATCTGGCCACAGCTTCACACTCTCTGCCGACTCTAGCTCCATGGATCCTTCACCGCCACATCTCAGCAGAAACAGCTGGAGTTGTCACCGCTTGGATACACCACCTTCAGAATACAACCACCTGGAGGGAAGCTGGGGGGAGAGTAGAGTAAGATAGGAGAGAGAAACAGCTATGTTAAAGGCATACCAAGCAGGATTTTCCTAAAAAATCAATGTATAGGCTTATACAAATATAATCCCTCTCAAACATCACTTATGACCTACTAGAAGTGTGTGGTGGTGTATGTATCTACAGAGACTCTGCCCTCTGCCTCCATTTTCTTATTTTCTTATTATTTTGTTGTGTTCGGGATGCTTCTGGGTGTCAACCTCTGGGCAGTGGGTGTGTAGCCCCCAACCAATAACAGCGCAGGCAAGTTAGGACTTTAAAAACATAGTGACAAGGTTACATTGCTGTCTCTGTCTCTCCTCTGCTTTCTATGTGTGTCATGGATGTGTAAAGAGAAGAGGTCTGTGTCTGTTTGACCGAGGGCGGGGCTGAGTTCCACACACATACCCAGAGCAGAGAGGCGACAGTGGACAGGATGAAGCATGTGCTTCGGCTGCATTCACACAAAATCCGGCAATGCTGCACCTTCCCGCAGGGTTGTGCGCAGATGTGGGCATGTTTATTTGGGTTTTCAAATGTGACCACCATGAAACAATCAGAAAATAACGTCTTATTTGTCTGATTTCACTGCTTTGTTCTCGCTATCGCTACTCACTCTCTAGCTCGCTCAACCTCTCTCTTGTTCACACTCTCAGCTGGCTCTGGTGTCATTGACCTGGGGAGGAGGGGCCAACTTTGATTGTTGTGTTTACAAAAAGCAACTGACAAATCCTGCATAGCATGCCTTTAAGTGAGCCAAATGAAATATATTCCAAAAGCATTTTTTTACACAAAAACACATTTGGTGTGGTACTTTCCAAAGAAACAAAAAACAGAAATCCAATTATAAACATGAAGAAAAACAAGGGCAATTGCTTAGAAGATGAGAAATCGGGAGAAACATTGAGCAAGACAAAGGGCAGCAACAGGCTAGAAAACAGAGATAGAAGTGAGATGAAAATGGGAGAAAATAAATTTACAACATGGGAACAAGCTGGCATTTCTAAGCCCGTGCCCAAGTAAGAGAAAAATCTACAGATAAGGAGGACAAACACAGCTAGAACTGAGCCTAAAAAGAGGAGAAAAAAAACACAGAGCATGAGAAAAGGACAGCAAGGATGATTCTCCATATAGGTACAAGCAAGAGCAATGAGCTCTGATCCGATGGAGAAGGAGGGAAATGGAGAGAGGCTTCCAGGCTGAAGTTCAAGCTCCTCTCCTCTTAAATCTGTGGTTGCAATTTCCCCTTCTTTACTGTAACTCAAACCCAGGCAGCTCGTATGAAAACACTCTATCTGTGGGCTTGGAGCGCTGTTTGACGTCAAGAGGGTTTTCCCATGAGGCCATGGGGACCCTTCTCAACAGCGCCTGCCCACGTCAACAGAGGTAAAAGCGCCAAATCTCTCTCGTCCACTTTTCAAATAATTCTTATACTCAGGACGTCCCCTTGTGTGTATTGTGTTCCTTTGGGATGAAGATTTTATGGCCAGGCGCAAGTTTAAATGGTAAATGCCTGCATTTATATAGTGCTTTTATCGTAAGAGCTTTACAATGTTTCTGCTGCTCACTCACCCATTCAAACCATGGTAGTGGCAAGCTATTGTTGGTGCAACCGTCAGGAACAATTTTGGGTTCAGTATCTTGCCTAAGGACACTTCGACATGCGGACAAGAGGAGGAGTCGGGGATCGAACCACCGACCTTCTGATTAGTGGATGACCCATTCTACCTCTTGAGCAACAGCCGGGTTTACTGACCTGTCTGTTTGCTGTTTCCAAATCAAACATTGGCCTTGATGCAGTACCCATCAGCTGAAAGCTCTCTGTTTTGTTACTTGCAGCAGGGAACCAATCATTAATATTGCTATTGGAGTTCCGAATAAACACAAAAAGTTTAAGTTTATTTTAGGTCATAGCTCATTGCTATAATGTTTTGCTTTGCGCTTCCCAGGAATCACTTGTTAGTTAGTATCCAGTGATGTGATGGTAAGTGGCACTCTTTTCTTTGTATGTTCAGCTATGGTGCTTCCTGCTAACAACCCAGATCTTTTATTTGTTAAAAAATAAACTGTTGAAAATACAAGACATTACAAGGAAATGTTTGAGTTCCCACTAAAATGGGCAAATTTCCCCTAAAATAAACACATTTCAGGGTTTTTTTTAATTTATTTTTATTTTAGGAGCAAGTAATGACACTTCCATTGGGGATCACAGCTGCCAGCAAGGGGCTGATTTGCTGTGACATGTGATTGACCATCTGTAACTTTGCATGACAGCACAGCATTGTGTCTAACTGCATGGCTGTCAGTATACAGTCTATAACAATAAGGTCACTGAAACACATATTTCATTTATAACTTATTTTCTAAATAAATTTGATATTAAAAATGATATATATTTACTTATTTGATTTTTATACATATATTTACACCTGCCATTACCAATGAAGCTTATGTTATTACTTCAGCTTTTTTTTTTTTTTTTTTTTTTTAAGTGAACCACAATGAATAACCACGCTGCACTCAAGACAGCAGATTTCTGATGCATTTTTATGTAATATCTGAGGTTTGCAAGTAGTTTTTAGAGGGTTTTTTTCTCCTCTGGAAGCTCATTTTTTACAACTACTTTGAACTCAATGGACTCTGACTGCTCAAAAGTTGCTGTTAGCGAATTCTGTTCAGAGCACGAAGCACAGAGGTCAAGTGAGCTCAGTGTAAGGTTGCTAGAGATTCAATGCAAACTCAGGCAAGAAACAGGCTGAAAGACATCTGAAGACTAAGATGAAACACTCAAGGTTCAAGTCCAGCATTCACTGATACATAATGTTGTGTTGTAGAACAGCAAAGCAGTGAAGGCCTATAAAAGGCAGCACAAGCGGTGCAGGTAACACCTGTTGAAAAGTTGCAATCACCTCCCAAAAAGCAACAACATCAGCAAAACAACAACAATAACTGTGGCCTGGCTGACCCAGCCCTCTCATCTCAGGTTCATTCGGCCTCCTTGAAAAGCGTGTTGGTCCACGCTAGCGAAGGTGGGAGGACCAGCTCCGCTCTGTAATCATGCCTTCTCCCTCCTAACAGACAGCTGTGTAACCAGGTGAGTCGCACAGCTTTCATCCTAATGACAAACCCTGGCTGACTGCTGTCAACGGGGCTAAAGGGGCTTTAGGCCAACTGCAGGGAGGATTAGGAACAGGACTGGGAACAGCAAAAGGTTTTCCATGATGCTCTTGGCTTTGTTACATAACAAAATCTGCCCTTTTGGAAAGCAGGCGGGCAGTGGTGGGATAATTCACTGCTGCTGGCTCGCAGTTTCGACAAACGTACAGAGTGAGGGGCGAAATAATCAGCAACGTGGTGGAGGTGTTTTTCGCCAGCCTGAGCAACAGATGGACACAGAACCAGGTGCACATTATGAAAACACAACAGCGAGGTGACTGACATTGAAAAACACACATACTTGAATGTCAATATACGACTAAATCCAGCCACATGTCCTCCTGATCAGCGCCTGACACGTCCACACTACCACAACACATTTGCACATATGGATCCCTTACGGAGTAAAAGTTAATAAACATCTGTGCATGAGTGTGTGGGTGCACAAGTGTAGAAATGTTAACTTCACATCGACAGCTTACAGGTGTAGTGCACTATAGGAAATTTTGTGCTGCCAGTAGAATTATGAATCCTCCTCGGGGAGACTAAATGTTCCCCACTAGACTCGGCCAATATACCACACAAAGCACAAAAACTACACCTACTCTCAATAGAGTAATTATTTTAAATTAGATCTGTACAGGTGTTGTGCAAAAGTTGTGAAATGTGCATTTTGCGCTGCATAGTGATGCTTTTATGTGATGCTTTTATAATGTGCATTATTGTCAGTTCAGTTTTGAATTGAGTCATCGCGGTTTAAGTAATGCGATGACTTCACTAAAAATGCTGAAATAGAATAGGTTTCCTGTATGATTAAGTTTTAGAATGATGTAAGGGTGGCAACTGTCAGATAAACAAGAAACACCACCACTGAGCTCATCTCAAGAAAGAACTTTGGGTAAATTTCAGGACATTTTTTAGCCTTTGTACACCTGTATTTACAGAAAAGTCATGTGTTTTTAGTAGTTTTGTTGCTTATGTAGATATTTAGAGCCATGAATGTAACTTTCAACTTGCCAACAGCAGAAGTCAAACCAGAAGATGGATTATCTTCAGTTCTTTTATTTATCAGGCAATGTGGTAGCAGGCCCACATACATATGGATTTGATATTCAAAAGTCAGCTGTATCTATTGTATATGCATACAAAAGTAGTCAAAGTTTCAACAGTAAATGTCAGTCCAGATTAAATCAACACAGCAAAATATATGCAATATAATTCACTTTAATGACCACAGAGTTTGTGTCTGGAGACACTATCAGAACACCATCACACAATTATAATATTAAAATGAATGAAGATTAAATTTAGCACATTATGTTATAAACATAATTTAAAAATACAAAAGTTTATTGCAGAATCATCAATTCAGTTATCAATATCCATTAACAGCATCAGCTACTGTATATATTCTGATCAACTTGCTAAATCAATTCATCATCAATTCTGACCAACTGACAGCAGGAATTTTGCTTCCCTTGCTAGTTTTTTTCTCCATTGAACCTGTGTTGCAGACACTTTTAGGGGTTACAGCTTGCATATCTTGACATTGTCCATGTGTCAGCTTAGTCCCGCTCCTCCTCCACACACACACACACACACACACACACACACACACACACACACACACCCCTCCCTCTCTTCTCTGTCCATTTCTCGGAAGAGGCACTGGGGAACTGTGGACAGAGCATAGGCCTGTCTTTCTCTGTCAATCCCCCCACACCACCACCACCATCCAACCTCTCCCTCCTTTTCTCTCTCTCTCTCTCTCCCCCTGTGTATCTCAAGCTTGCTAACCATCTCACATGCTAACTACAATAATTGGTCGATTGCGATGTAAGAAAATGTTCAACCTGGACATTTTTCTTGTCTAACATGAAGTAGACTGAGTTGGAAACACCAGCCATATTCAAGATATCAAATCTTAAGTTTACCATAAACAGACCTACAGTACGTAACATGTCACTGTTATGGCTGCATTGCATTCAGCATGCATACATTCTCTATGCTCAGATGGGTAAATAGTCACTTGCACAATGATCACACAACATATTTTCCAAGAAAATGCACTATAATGGCTAAATATAATTGAATTGAATATCTCGTTTGTCTCATGTTGGTTGGGGGGTTTGACCTCACCTGGACCTGGACCTCACCTGTTGTGGTTTTAACTAATGCCTCTGGTGCTATGCAAGAGGAAGGTCCAGGAAAACAGCAGCTATATTCACCTGCCGGTGGATCCAGTGGAGGAACATTAAAAGACCTACAGACCTGGCAGGGAAAGATGCCATTTTGATGGATTTAATCTGATCTGGGTTGCAGGAACAAATATAAAATCAAAAACAGCAAAAGATGGCCAAGTGGCTCACTGTTCCAGGGCTGAAAGCATCATATTAATGGAGTCTCTGAAATCTGTGTTTGGTTTTATTGGGGATTTTTTTTTTTTTTTTACTTCATGGATATTTACAAAAATCTGCACTGTAATCTAGATCTTAGTTGTTTAACTCTGGCATTTGGCATAAACAGCAGGGCCCTGCTCTTGAAGGAGCCGTCTGCTGCAAGAGCAGAGGCTTAGTGTCAGAGACTGTAATGTGAGAGCGTCTACAGGCCTCTGCCTCCATCCTGCTTTAGCAGAAGACATGAAACCATACTGCCCCCTAGAGAAAGAGAGGAGAACATCTTGGAGAGAGAGAAAAAAACTGGACAGTGAAGCATTTTAGGGTTATTTTATTCTTTTATAGGTAGTTTGTCCTCATTCATCCACATAAAAAAGACATTATGTCCAAAAAGCATTTAAAAAGTTGCATTTTCCATCAGCGCTATCTTAGTTAAATTTTGCATCGTTTAAATTTTAAAATATCAAGTTTGCTCAAGCAGCTCCACTTATTTTTTTTTCCACTAACCTTAATTAAGCAAAGACACACAGATTCTTTCAGACCTGCTGACATAACTTTAATTAAGACACTTGTGGACGTTCACAACATCCTCTGTCAAGCTGAGAAAACCCATCAAAGCATCAAGCAGCACGTTTTGACGACTTGCTACTGCAGACATGTTTTATGAGATAAGGTCCCTTAGAGCTGTGTCTCGAGGCTCAGCAGATTTTCACTAACCTCATTTTCACTGCGACTATGAATGTAATTTGCAATTGTTTCCAGTTCTATTAACCTACTTCATGAACTACCTGACTATCCTAACAAGACAGCAGCTGAATGCAATTTCAATTCGTTCAATATTTTTGTTGTCTCTGTCCTCGACTGTGAGATTGCTTTAAAAACAGATGACATTTTAGAGGTTTGATGCAACCAGTGTTCGAGGGCATAATTCTGTCCTCGCATAATTACATCTTTGTGAAGGATGTGGCGGTTTCAAGTGTGAAGGTTGCGACAAAGCAACCACCAGACTGGGGTTTATGATGCTTAGACTTGCTAATTAACTGACTTAGTTGCCTGCTCCAACATCACACCATTAAGCCACATGTGGATATCAGCTCAGTGATGAGTCAAGGCTTTTCTGTGGGTGTGTCCTGACAGCCTAGTTTCTTATGGTGAACCAGCTCCTTCTGTTCAAACTTGATAACAGTGCGTTTTTAAACAACTGAAATAAGGTGATTAAGACAGTTTAATATTGTCAGATATCATTTAGGTACAGTTGCCTGGCAACTATTTTGAATGAGAAAATAATGCAAACCTTGCTGTGTACCTGTGCATGCACTGAGTTTTCATGTGGCAACAAGTCCTCAAAAACAAAGTGTACAGTTTAGATTTGCTACCTTCATTTTCTGATCTGACACTCCCATAAACAGGATGATATCTCATGAGTGCCTTCCAAAAACTGTTACCAATCACTGTTGCAGACATGAAAGCCATTTCTGATCTGATCATAACAACTTTTTCATATTTGGAATTTTCTCTTACGTATGAGAAGAAACTAACGAGAAGTCCAGACCCGTTGTACGAGTCATGTACGGAAAGTCAGCCTGTGTCCACAAGAGGAAAAAGTTCATCTCAGAATTTAAAGAAGACTAAAATAAAATATATGGCAAAAAATAAACTTGATTTTCCTCAGAGGTTTTTCCTTTTAGGTGCAAATGAAATTGATGATGTTTTAGTCAGCTGATGTCCAACAGCAGGCGTGTGAAGTTCTTCTTTTAACTCTTGGGTGGCATTTTGGCGAATGAAACTTGTCCACAAATGGAGCTGGACAGGGAGCTATATATAGCACTTTAGGGGCGTTGATTATTCAAATGATCAAATCTGTCCTCCTCGTGAACAGGTGGGAGTCATCAGGATGAAACGAGCAGTTTAGGACAGGTTTGTGCAGTTAAGAGAGTTTGGTGAATCGGACTTGGAACACTCACGTATGTGCAGAAGGAGGCCAATTGAGTTTTATGCATCAATTTTGAGGTGTTTTGTTTCCAATACATTCCAATTTAAAGCAAAGCCATCCGTAGTTTATTTTAGATGCTGTCCTGCTTACATAATAGCTTAAATAACTACAGCATTTACAATGACTGCAGTGAGACACTGTTTACCTGTTAGCAATACCACAGTCACCACTATTAACTACCATGAAAGCGCAAAACATGTTTTACATGGTAATAAATGGTTATACATGGCTGCCACACCATGTTTGGTTCTGTGCAAAAGGCTAAATTGTTTCATTCAACACTTAACGGCGGCAGGCAATTTAAAACATAGATGTATAAAAATTTTTATAGCTGGCCATTAGTTGGAATGTGTTGGCTGCTACAATGGTGTAATAAAGGATGTTTTGTTTTATTGCAAATTGATGGAGCACTACATTGTTCAAGCAGATTGCAGCCACTTTAGGCCACTTTGATTTTGCACTGAAATGAACTGTAAACATTTTGTTTAATGGCTGTTTCTGATGAGAGGACGTGAACTTAATATTGGTGTCAGTTACCTCAGGAAAGGTGAAACGTTCAGTTAAGTAAGGTAGTGACTTTTCATAGTGAAGTCACAGGCATGCATGTGTCAAATCTATCACTCTCATCTGTCGTCGATTTTTTGGAAGGTCAGAATTGGATCCTTTTGCTTCATATGCACGCCAGATCCGTTTTTATCACCATCTCACGTTTTTATGTTAGTGTTTCTCGGCAGTCTATCTAACCGTCCAAATTTCTCATTCTGTTTTTCTCCGTCTCTGCTTTTCTACATCTCTCCCCATGGGGTGAGTGTGTAGGATGTGACTGTTAGAGTCATAACAAGCCGGTGGAAACGAGTAAGACGTGGAAGTCAGCCATGGAGCCCTGCTACTTCGCCCACCTTCTGATGACTTTACAATGTGACAAAACCACTTGTCCTTGTTTTACTTAACGGGGACGTGTGTGCCAACATGCCAAGGAGCACACAATAAGAAAGAATGAAGAATAATATCAATTTGCCAGGATGTTTGAAAAGAGAATTGAGTTGTGGAAAGTTTTGTGTGTGCATTTGAATTTGTGTGTGTGTGTGTGTGTGTGTGTGTGTGTGTGTGTGTGTGTGTGTGTGTGTGTGTGGTAGCTTCCACCGATCTGTTGCTCCCACACACGGAGTAGAACCAACAGGTCACAGAGGCCTAATAGCATGTCAAGCTTCCTTCCTGTGGGAAAAATCCACAAGCCCACTGACTCACTGACGAGCTCAGCAGGCAGCAGGAGCCTCTAGATCCACCATCTAGTTATATGTATGTATGTATCTATTGGTTAACTTGTTAGTTATCTGGCCATCTATCAATTTAACAATTAAACTAAATGCTAACTTCAGCATAGCAAATATGCTCACATGCCATGCTAATGTCTCCTAATTAGCACCAAACATAAAGTATTGGGAAAAATGAAATTTTGACCAGATAAAGGCACTAGAAAAGTTAATACAATTCATACTGTAGACAACATAAATGTCTGCACCAGTTTTCACCATCCAATATTTGTTGAGATATTTCCTTCTGGACTAAAGTGGTCCCTTGAGCCCAGCTAACATGGTTAACAGCTATTAAATTAAACTAAAAACTATCTACTGAAGGTTAAAATTAAAATTGTGCACTATTTTCCAAAAGAAAATTAAAAAAAATAAATATTCCCAAGAGTTCATAACCAAATAAGAGAGCACCAGCAAACTAAGGCATTTTTTGCCTCCCAAGGTGGACCTAAAATTGTTTTTTGTTTTATATATTTATGCATAAATTTGTCTGCCCACTCATACCATGTGTGGGCAGCCAAAAGGAGATATTTTGGTCTACCACTTCTTTTCTTCATTATTTGTTGAGCTTCTGTAGTGGAGTGTTAGCAGGTAGCGGTTTGTGGCAACAAAATGCCTATGCTGCGTCTACACTGACGGAAATTAAACAATAACAAGAAGAAGCATTTTCTGCAGTGTCATTGTGTATTCAAAAAATGTGTTTCCATTAGCTTGTCGTGCATTTCACTTTACTGATACACCAACTTTTTCACCTCAGCCAAACATCATAATGAAGAATTTTGTGATATTTGTGAATTCCTGGCACTTTCTATAACAATATAAAAATGGGCATAAGAACAAGTGGAGGGAAATATAATTTTAATACTTTTAATGCTATTAAACTCTTAAATAAACATAGTGAAATGCGCACACAGTGCAACAGGAGCCTCTCAGATGAGCGTCTACTCACACTCGGTCCACTGCAGGGGTCCTGCTGTGGTCAAGCCAACAGCAGGAATGCAGACTGGTATCCCAAGGGCAGTGGGTTAAGAATCTCTCTGTCTGCCTCTCTTTTTTTTTCTTCCCCCAAAACAGTCCAGGGCCTTGTGGTGTTAAAACAACAGGTCTCTCTTAAATTAGTTCAGTGCGAAAGTCCAATTCAGCGTTTCCTTCACGGTTCAAGAGGAGCTCTCCCTCTCTCGCTCCCTCCCAGCCTGTGTGGGGGTCTTCTGCAGGCCATGACTATGTAAACCCATTCCAAACAGCCAGGTGATGGAGATGAGGGCCTGACTTAGCTTGACTTCAGTGGCAGCTGGCCAGATGACCCACTTTCCATCTGATCAGCTCTTTAGCTCTTGTGTGACTTCACTGACTGATGTCAACAATAAAGCAAGCATGATGCAACAAGTCCTAAAAAGCCAGCAATGACTTCTAGGTGTGTGTAGATTTCTGTCACTAATTTAGATTTAGTGTTAATTTAAATAATACTTCTGGACTGTAGCCAGTACAGTAGCTTTTCCCTTAACCATCAAACTTAACAGATGGTAGGATGTCTGTTGTTTTGATTGTATTTATCCAGACTTTATGAACTCAGTGCCCGATCCTTGGAGCGATACTAAGCATGTTGTCAACTCATCAAAGACAGAGCAAACCACAGGAGCAGGCGATCATCTCCAGATCTGGTCTTGCGATTCGCCCGTCGTCTGTGCCATACTGATGAAGATTGATTTATCTGCATAACGTGACTGGGCTAAAACGGGATGCTGATCTGACTAATTTCCTTTACATCAAGGCTCGGTCCAAGAGTGTGTGTCTGTGCATGCTTTCCTGCTATGTCTGTCTTTCTCTGTCTCTCTCTCACACACACACACACACAGTTGGATACAGACTTGGACTGCCCAAACATTTTCCCAAGCCAAACTGCCTTTGTGGCTTCTGCATTAGGGTCAGTCACCCGCATGCTTCTGACCTACTGACCATGAGCCCCGTTAGGCCCTCTGTCATCCACACTAATGACAGAATGGGGTTGTGACCTTGACATCCAAAGCTAAAGAGGGCAGATGTGAGGATCAACCTTCCCTAAAGAGCATAACCAGTCACACAGACCTTTCCCAGACTCTTGATTCCTGTCGGACTTTTTCTCTTTCCTGTTCCATCAACCCCATCTCGCCATCTCCATCCTGGATACCTCCCTCCAGAGTCCGTTGGGGTGAAACAGATACACCGAAAAACACAGAGTGGTGTAATTTTTCAAGTTTGCACGTGACATTAATACGAGGGGGGACCGTGAATCAATTTCCATGGCCTGACCTTGTCTCCCACTCTTGACACAGAACTCTCATATTGCCAAGGCTCATTACAGGCTAAAGTAGAAGCAGCAGATCAAGGGAGCTCCCCAGCAGGTTAATTTCCTCAACTAACCAAATCTTCTACATCAAATGGATCATCTTTCACTCCACCTAAGCTCTGGAGCTCTGAATCTCTGAAGTCTGCAACTGAAACTCGGAGGACCTCCAACTTTTACTTTGAAGTCGTAAGGAATCAAAGTAAACGTCATTTGAGCAACATTACCTTAAAAAAGGCATTTAGAGGGAAGATAAGCTCATCAAATGGACTGCAGTTTCTTTATGAAAGATAGACTTCATTATAATCTTGAAAGGCCTAAAATTCTGAATGAGCCCCCTGTCCCATTTTAAATTGAAGCATTTCTCAATCACCGCAGCAGATTTCGCTGAGTCACAGTGCAGTGCCCATATTTCCTTCCAGCAGCTTCAGCTATTGTCATGGACTTCCTGACCCCTCCTCCCACTGGTTTTACATCCACCCCATAAAGTGGCACTTCCTGGTTCCCCACACACACCCATGGCCTTCCACTACCGGTCACGGTAATGCTGGGAAGAATCGAGGTCAGCTCGACCTCCACCTGACGCCTCGCATCTGCAAAGCTTTTTCACGGCCCTCACCTTCCCGCCTGGGTGTCCCAAAACAACAACCTTCCTGCATCATGTGCAGAATCAGGAGTTAGTCATTCACCTGTGAGCTATGGGGGGAAGTAAGGGTGTGTTTAAGGGAAGCCTAGCATACAACTTCCTCAGAGGTAACATTGTTCTCACGTGTGATATCCAGAGAATGACATGGCAAGTTTTCCTTCCTGATTTCCCAGAACTGACTAATGATAAGACTGATTAAATAATACAAAGGAACAAAGAATAGAATAGAATAGAATAGAATAGAATAGAATAGAATAGAATAGAAATAGAACAGAATAATAATAGAATATAGCTGAAGGACAGGACAGAAGACTTAAACTAGAATAAATTGAACCGAACAGGGCATTCAGCAATTCCCACTGTGGGTGTTGAAAGCCTCTCTGATCTGCAGTTTAGCTCTCAGTCCACAGAAGCAGCAGCAGCAGCAGGTAGAAACCCCAAGTCTTCAAAAAGAGGTCAAACTTCTGTTTGGATAAAAGCTCCCTCCAGCTGATCAATGCTCTTGGAGTAGATGGCAGAAGTCTGGAGATCAAAAGGCTTCCGCTCTAAAAAGTCTGAAACGTATAACATCTTAGATGTTCTCCCTTCTTTTGACACCATAAAACTTTCAGATTTTATCAAAAGTGAAAGTCTTTTCAGGGGCTTGAAAACAGCTAGCAAAGCATTTCAGAGGTATGTGAAGAAGTGTTTTGAAGGAATTCAAAACTTTTGAGTAAAGCCAGAGAATGCCCCAATTTAAAAAGCATGTTTGCATCGCTTCTATTTAGTATAAAAAAGGCCTTGAGTAGGAATTTTACTTAATAGGTGGACAGGCATTCCACTCTGTAACCTTCAGAGTTGAAAAAAATAATCATTGTGTTGCTCCATGAGTCTGAATCATAGACAAGCTTAGAGAACCACAACATGTGTCCAGTTTTCTATTCAACACCGGAGGCATACTGTTAATGCCTTGAACCACAACTTTTATAACACTTATGCTACTTGTTTGGCCTATGTGCAAGTCAAGAGTCAAAGAAATCCAAATTGCTTGGCTGCAGAACTTCAAATTAATAGAAGTAGTGGGATATTTTCACTTCTTCCAAAAGCAACTGATGGCCCCCTGACATCTTATAAAACTATTTATTTCATAAATCGCAGTAATTTTCAGCTTGAGTTAAACTTTCCTGTCAATTAATCAAAAAATGATGTTGTTGCTGATCCCCACTAAAAGCATGGAGGCAGTTTAAGAGATGTTATAATAACCCATTACATTTCTACAAGACACCAACATGATGATAGCTTATTATGACTGTTTATATCCACAGCCCATGTGTTTAACTGCAGATGTTTCGCAGGACATGTGGTTCTCCACCAATCTTCTGCACTCCTGCATGGCGCTGAAAATGAACACCCTGCTACACAATCTAGATGCAGGAACCAGGCTTATGCAGAGAGATAGGCAGAAATAGCTTCCATGTGTGGCTTATCTGTGCTACAACCCAACAATGGAGCCATGAAAACTCAAGATTGAGATCTTTGTTGACAATAACAACAACGCTGTAGGTAACTGGACTAATGACATTGGCCCAAGTTTCAACCCCTGATCTGGCATATAACCGATGACTTAATACTTCAAGAAGTTAGTCAACAATCACTTAATCACTCGTGGGGCAGTACCTAAAGATAACCTCACCAGTAAATATTTGGTTTCTCTAACGGCACCTCTGCTGTGCCACTGGTTCGTGTGCAAGCTCAAAACAGCTTTCCACCTCATCGGCGTGTACTTCTTGGCAGAGGTCGCTTAGCACCCCCTGAGCCAGCCCCCTGCTTTTAACATCGGCCTACTGGAACTGTGTGCCCAGTCCGGTAAATGATGTCAGAGAAAGTGGTACCACCGGAAACAACGGCTCCGTAACAACCGGGAAACTGACGCAGGGTCACCTGTTACTCAACTTCAGCGAACTGACTGACGCACTAATTACTTGTCTCTGCACCAAGTGTCTAGTCATATTAAAGGCTTAGATAAAGAGTGACGGTATTGAAGACCTGAGTCTGCAGCCTCAGCGTTTCACTTGGTATAACTCACATCCCACAGAGATTTTCTGTTCTGGCAAAGCTCATTATATTCTGTAATTCATAACTGACTGCCAGGGAGTGAAGGGAAAGGAATTGTCCACACACAGATCGGGTTTAGATTCACTCAAAGAGTCTTCTCAAGTAGCACAAATGCAAAACAGGGGGAATTGCTGCACTTTAACGTTGGAAGGGGTTGAGTTTGAGGGGTCTCCTGTGTGGTGTAACTCTAAACCTCAAACTGTGACAGGAAATACAGTTATAGCTCCACCATGACAATCAATGGTGCTGTAATTATCCTTGATGCAGCCCAGGAGTCTAGTAGCCGGGGGAAATGATGATGATATAGGATACAGACGACACACATGCACAAGCACACACATGCTTCCTGAAAATAAGCCACAATACACACACCGGAATTGCACCCCCTTCAACAGAAACATCCTTTTCTTGACTGAATAACGGGTCATGGATCAGAGTTTGATCCACTCTGATGACATGGAGGAGGAAGATGGGGGAAGAAAGACGAAGAAGAGAGAGACAGAAACAGAGTATTGAGAGAGAGAGGTTGCTTCCCCTCGTCAGTTAAAGGCGATGAGAGGAACAGCTGTCGGGAGCTTCCTTTTTGGCTCTGTAAATCCACACACCCCACACACACACACACATCTTTATTCAATTGCTCAGTCGAAAGGCCTGGATTCTCCTGGGTGGGGTGATGATGGAGGGTAATTATGGTGACACCTCGCTGACACCCTGCAGCTCACCTAACAATCTGGAGCTCCTCTTTTCTTCCTGCTTTGTAGGTCCGTACCACCCTGCACTCCAGCACGGTTACCACAGGGGTGCCCCATTGTCAAATGGCTTCCTGACCCATTTGTCTTTAACGCAGGGTGGGGGCGCTGCACAGGGGTGATGCACTGGGTGTGTGGACAGTGGAAGCATGGGGAGAGAGGGAGGAGAGGGTGGTTGTATTTTGGCACTGGATACCGAGGCCCTTTCTCTTTTTTCCCCTCCTTCCTGTGGTTTTATGGCCTACTTACCAGTAGCAGACTTTCATCTGGCTATGAGAGGGGATCTCTCACAGATCTGTTGCAAAGATTTTGACAGGAAGAAAGGGATGTCCAGCAGGGCTTCTGTGCTGGACCGGATGGCCCAGGGGGGCTTGTGAGTTCTGGGCCAATTTAACACCCCTGGGTGGCCCATTAAGGCATGATTGTTAGGCGCTGGTTGTGCACAAAATACTCTAGGCCAGATCATCTGAGGGCAAACATGACTTCAGGATATTTAAAAACTGCCTGCAAGCAAGATGTATTTTTGACAGAAAATGCACATTTTGTGTGATTCCAAACTCTTCTGTTGAAGCTGCACTAATCAATATTTTTCTATTAAAGGAATAGTTCGACATTATATCTAGCTGGAGATAGGACATGGTTAACCTAGCTTAGCATAAAGGCTGAAAGCAGAGGGAAACAGCTAGCCTGGCTTTGTGTAAGAATCAAACAAAAAAGGAACATGTTAATATAACATTACATTATGTGTGATGTGAAAGGTGTCTCATTAACCCACTGCATGATACTTGCTCAGCACCAAACAGCAGAAAGGCAAAGTTAGCAACTTGCGAGTGAATATAGTGGAGCATTTAGCAGCTAAAAAGTCATATATTTCCCTTGGGGGTTGGTGGAGACTAAAGCAGTGCAAGAAGGAGAATAAATATTGGACTTGCATTCATCAGATGGCCGGAAACATGACTCCAAATGAATGCTAATGTTGCTCATGTAGGCGGCATTTTACTAACATGCCAGGTGTAGTTACAGTTTGTTCTACTGCCCCCACGTGGCCAAAACAATGATTTCATACTACTGCAAATTTCCCCCCATTCATCCTGTTCTCATGCATTATATTGGACACTTAGCAGAATCAGTGAGCGGACAACAAGAATCAACATCCAACCTTCTGTAAATTGTTATCTGAGAGCTCATAAAGTGTGAGTAAGTTATACAACACAGCTGAAATAAATTAAGCAATTAGATGAACAGGGAAGAGACTATAAACGAGTTACTGTACAAACTGAAAGCATGCACAACGGTACAAGCACCACACACGTTGAGCAGCCGCACGCAGGAAAGCAAACATTCAATACAGACACACTTTCTTACTTCATTAGATTAGACTAAATTCATATTATCCATATGGAACAGTATATAATAATACAGCTATGATCTATTCTGTGAAAATGTGCAGACCCTGAAGTTACACACTGATGTGTGAGTCACAACTACAACTGGAGAGAAAACTGGACGCCACAAGCTAAAGCTGTTTTGCATACATGGAACATGTTGGATTCATGCTGAATTAGATATGATGTGGAATATTTGAATATGTTTAAGTGCTCTGAAAATGTAATTTTCAATAATGGCATCTATTATGGAGCGGTTCTTATAAACCAGCTGTAAAAATGGCTCCCACTGTAGTCAACTTGACTCTCAGTCATCAGTGGAGGATGGGTTTCATTACTGAGCAGGGCCACCCAAGCTCCAAACTGCAAGCTCATAGAGTCACATGCAGTATATTGTACGCTAATATACTATATGTATAACTTGCTTCCAAAGCCAGATATAGCAGAAGCTTTATCATCACCTGCTTTAAGTTCTCCATTTACTAATCAAAACACAGACTGATGGATGTGGAGGGATGAGAGAAGAGGGAAACTAATTTAAGAAATGTCCGTGTAAGAGAAAGCAAGCAAGAAAGATGAGATGTAAGTAGGGCACTGGTCAAAAGCCAATGGAGATGAGAAGCTTCACGTTTTTAATTTTGTAGAATGAAAATATAAAAGTTCAAACCTGGGATGTTGTGTGGGAAAACCTCCTGCTTTCTTGGTAGTCCCACAGCCTGAGGCGAAAGTCAAGCGTGACACATTAAGCGCTGTGATCTGAATCACCTGAGAGAAAACATGTGTGTGCGTGTCTGTCTGTCTGTGTGTGTGTGTGTGTGCGTAAGTGAGTGAGTGAATGAGAGAAAGAGAGCGAGAGAGACATGAACTGACACAGAGAGTGGGAAAGAAAAGTTAGAGAAAGAGGGCTAAAGTCTGAGCCGCGCTCTGGATATCACGCTGCGATTGTTGTCAAAACATCACTGGGCCTCCATGTGTCTCAAAGCCTTTATGTGTGTGGGAGAGAGAGTACAGTAGGTTGCATATCTGTGCTTATGGGTCAGTGTGCGTGGGTGGGCAACCCTCTCCCAAGCAACCCCCTTTTTTTGTGTTTTATCTTTGTCGTCTTTGTATCAGTAAAATGTGCCGTTCTGCAGATGCTCAGCTACTGTACTTCATGAGCTGTTCTGTTTTTTTACTTTGATTAGCCACAGCGTCTAGACTGAATAAGACCACAGTGTGTTTGTGCAGTGATCCACCCCACCTTTCCACATTGTAATCACAGAAGACATAAATCTTCATTTATGGTTGCATGGTGAGTTATCCAAGAGAAACCAAGGAGGAGAGGAGCGAGTAACAAAACAGGGAACAAAAAAAAAGTTTTGTTTTTACAGTGTGTAAAAGGGGAATGTTTACTTGACAGTTTTCTCAGTCTCACAGAAATGCACATGCAAGCTCCTTAGATGGATGCACTTCATCGGTTGCTCAAATGCCCTGCACGAGGTCACTGCAGTGGCAGCAAGATCATCAGATGGGAAGAGAAACAAGATATACCTGGCAGTGCTGGGAATGAACCCTGCCAAGGCTAGGACCAACCAAAATATTATTGACCAACAATCATTTAAAAAGTAACTTCGGTTTGAGTTTCATGATGTATGAAACCTATATCTGTATTAGTGTTTTTTAAGGTCTGAGACATTGCATTAATATAAATCAAGAACAATTCAATTGAGATTTACATATTGCACCTCAGCTTCTCAAGTGTCCCACTTTGACATAAAGGCAAAAATAATAACTATGACAATGTTGACTTAACCTTAATCCTACTGACTGGGGACCCGCAGACCCCAGAGGTTTACTTTTTATCTCACAGGTGCTTTATTCCATCATTCCAATCTTTCATGACTTTGTCAATCAATTTGTTCCTAATGACTTCATATCATTGTTTTGTGTTTCTGTTTTAATTAGTGCTTTTTAAAAATACCAATGTATTGGGGTCCTGGGAGACCCCAGTCAAAAGAACCCAGTTCTGCTTATGTAGTTTTAACAGATGGAACTATTTATTGAGTTCATGTTTGCCGTGGGTCCTAATTTAAAGTATCACACACTATCAGGGGGGTAGGGGCACTCTGTCAGTCATTTTGAAGGCTTTGCGGAAAGATTGTCCTTGGGATAAAAGCTGCAATTTGTATTAAAGAAAAGTATATATTTTTGTTTTACACAATATGCAAATTAACTGTAACTTTCCTAAAATAATAATAATCTGGGGTTTTTTCTCAGATGACATAAATTATATAACTAATAATGTTTTGAGAAGAAATAAGTTAACATTTTGCAACAATGGCTATTTCTTACTGTATTTGTTCTTAGGGTCCCCAGAGACCCCAGTCAGCAGTCCTTGTGTGTTAAATATGTCGGAAGAATGAGGGTTAAGGTCCTCTTACTCGCTTTTTCCTAAGCTTTCATCCACATCTCATGATTATCACCAGCAGATAGAGTTTACTCACTGATTAAATAACCATTATTTACTCTTACCAATGAGACATTAGGCTAAGACGTGGGCACTTTGGCACTCAAAGCTAAAAGTCATAACTGAGTTATCACTGAGCTTTATTTTTTATTGTTTGCTTTTCCATCTGACAGGTGTTTATTTGGGACTTTGCCTGCAGCCATTCGGTTTTTGGTGAGCCTCTCAATCTCTCTACCAAGCTCTTCAGCATTTCCCCTTGCTGGTATACAGTATATAAACATTTAGACTTCATTGGGTAATTTTCTTGTCAAAGAGAGATTATGTGTCTGCTCCACAATTCCCCCCGGTCTCCTCAGAGTGTCACCAAAAAATGAATTCAAACAGAAATCAGATCACTTTTGTTTTCCTCAGCAGTGCAAATATTTTGGGAGTGGGGAGATTGGGTTTCCACTTTTTTCTACTCACTTTCTTTCTTTCTTTTTTTTTTTTTTTAACCGCCCATCTCTCAAAATTGTCGTATTGGAAAAAATCCTCCATGTGGAGTCTGAGCCAGGAAAGTTTCCCCCGAGCAGCAGGCTTGGTCTGTTTTTATGGTGCACTGAGAGGCTAATTGGCTTTGCAGACGGCCTTTCCCCACAGTGACCCATGGTGCTAACGGCCACAGCACTCATCCAGGCAGTGACAGCTTCACTTTCGCCGGCTGACTGGCCTGGGAAAAGGAGCGGGGTCACTATAACTTAAAGCCTCGGACGTGTGTGTACTACTTTGTGTTTGTGTGATGGTATGTGTGTGTTTGTGCATTTGAGTGGGCAGACAGGTGAGGAGCCTTTTACAATGAGTCACCAAGAGACACTTATTAGATCCAGAAAACTGCCTCAGCAGCTTCTGGAAAACGTCAGCTCACGTTTCGTTTTGATGCGCTGGCAAATAAAAGACGGAGTGGGATGAGAGTGATGTTTTGTTAAACCCACGTCTTTCACTTGTCATTTTTGTCTGTCTTTGGCTTTGTGCACTGATTGAAATGGATTAGAGTGTTTCAATTCCCTGACAGATTTTAAGGAAAGTCATTTCCAAACCTCCTACGTGCAACTGAACCACTCCTCATGAGGAATCTTTACAGTTGCGGTAGGAACAAGATTTTTTTTTTTATATGTATTTTATTTGTTTTACACGTCAGACTCCCACATACATGACAGTGTACTGACACACTATTATACAATCATTCCATGTGGGTGGCAAACCTGGGCTAAATCATTTTTATCAGCACGTCAGACTTATACTTTTCTGAGTAACTAATCGCTTACAGGACAAAAACAATTAACTTACCTGACTCTATATAAATTATCATGCTCCAGTCCAAGAATGAGGGTGGGGCGGGGGGGGGGGGCACATGAGCATGCCTGTGACTCCCAGTCCAAAACAGTGCAGGGAGAAAGAGTGAGAAACAAAGATGGCCTCTGCAAATGAGCTGTGACCTGAGGCCGCAGCGAGGTGGGAGTCCTGTGAGGCGATGTGGGATGTGGGCCAAACGAGGGCAGGGGGAGGGAATTTGAGACTTTTGATGGATATGTGTGTGGATGCATCAGTGTGTAGACTACCAGGTTTACACAGAGAGCCAGCACAGGAGAAGAGAGAGAGGAGAAAGTATGTGTGTGTATGTATACGTGTTAATCCTAAAAGACACCCTGTCTGCGCTCTGGCCCTCTTGTCTGTGTCTCCGATCATGTAAAAGTAGGTCACGTTTTTTATTGCGTTTAATTATGTTTTGTCAAAGCCAGAGGGTTTAGGTTACTGAGGGGGCTTTTGGGAGAGATGTTGAGGAGTCCCTGAGCACATGGCTGCAAAGTGTACATAAACAAAAGACATGCATGTGCACATTAGCACAGGCTCCAAGCACAAAAAGAAATACTGACACACTTTGTATAATTGGGGGAGTTCATTCAGAGAGTGATGACATACAGCGCACACTGTTCACTGCAAGAAAAACACACTAATATTTATATACACCAATGCACACACATCCACACAAACTGACATACATGGCAAAATAATTGGCCTATTTTTCAGAAGCATACATATACAATGCATTATGAATCCCAGTGTTGCTTTCATCCTTCTATTCTATTGTATACTTGTGGTGGTTGAAAAGTTAAATTAGAGGTATTGTGAGGTCGTTTCAACACATGCAACTCGAAGCTAGTGAGAAATTACATGATTAGCTCTCTCAGAGTCACATCCAAGACACACAAACAAGCTTGTAAGCCTGGAGCCTAAATTTGTGATATTTTTGTGAGAAATTGTCTCCTAAGTTAGCCTTTTATACACAGTCCACTGTCAAATGTAAGCAATTTATAATAGTTTTCAGGCCAGCTGATAATTGGCAGCTGCATATCACATTTACTTTTCAAAGCTGCCTTCCAGGGCAGTTTGTGCCGTGCGAGTTTGTTGTGAAACAGGGGAAAATATTCATTTTATGCAGACAGGAAACATAACGTGCAGACAACAAATTTACACCAATTCAATTACTTCTCAAAAAGAATTAACAATAAGGACTTTGATAGTGATCTGTACTCGCTTTCCACAATATTGAGCTATCTCCAACTAACAAATTCCTGTGTTAGGAGTGAATATAAACCTATATCTGCACTTGGCAACCAATACAGCACACTCCTGAGACTGCAATTACATGGACTAATTTTTTCTAATCAATCCAATCAATGTCTCCAATTAAAGTTTTTACATGGGTGTTAAATGAAATAATCAGATATGGTTTTCTGTTTGCACACAACATCACGTACAAACATTTGAAAAAGACAGACCTGCATTGAGCACTTTTGTTGGTTTAGTACATAAGCAATAGTTTTATCAGGGCATACAGTTTCTTGAACTATACAAGAGCCCTCTGTTTATTCCCCCAAAATGAATAACATCACCTACAGTATGATCATCACTTGGAAAAGAGGTAGAAAGTGATTTCCTAGGAGAACATCTTTGACTTTATTCAACTTCATTACAGGGTTTTGATGGAAGACACATACACTATTTCACATGTATACACCTGCACACACACTTGCCCTGCATCCTACTGTATGTGAGGCACCTTGACACCATTTGCTCCCAAACCCCAAACCCGAACCCTAAACCAAACCACTAACTGTAAAACAACCTCTTCTCAAAGTCAGAACCAACCGCAGTGACTTTAAATGTCCACAAAATATCTAACAGTTCGTCCAGTTCAGATGAGTCCCCAAGTGCACCACAGTGTGTTCACACACACACATAAATGGACATAACCGGAACACAAATGCAGCTGTTTTTTATTCTGATCAAGCTTACCGTCAATAAAGGGGCTTTTCTACGCCATTTTCTCCCATTATCACCCTCTAGTATTGCTTCATTGTGTGTTTAACATCAGATTAGTATTTACCCGGCCTGAAGACATCCCTTTCTGACGAAAAAGCCTCCATTTCCCCAAACATCTCCTCAATTGTATATTTTCTCAACAGATGTGTTTTATAACCTCACCTCCCTTTCTCTAATGGATATGTTATGATTTCCTGCTCTTGTTCTAACAGTGTTTACCCAATTGCAATAGGAGAAATTGATTCCTTTCGGAGGTCCACGTGCTCCATTAAGCGGTGCAGCACGTTTCTAAGCGGATGTCAAGCCCCCGTCAAACGGAGAGAGCTTGAGTTTCAGTAACACGTTGCACCATCTTGATCCAGATTGAATTAGCTGTCAACAGTCGATGTCTAGGCCGGACAGGACGTTGTGTTCAGCCGAAAATCGAGCTCAGCTGTTTGTCGATGTGTGTGCGATCGAGAGAGAGAGAGGCTCGCAGTGGTTGATTTGGCTTGTGTGCATTTGCAGCGGTCATAGCCCGAGGCTTCAGCTTGTTTATGAGCTACTTTTCTGTGCTGAGCTCATCACCTCTGACCAAGGTATCCACATTTACATGGTTACAAATACACACACACACACATCAAGATAAGTCTGTATGAAAATCCCCCAAATTTATATGATTAATGTTGCTATATCAACAACAGAGCTATACAGTATCAGATAACCAGAAGCAGACACCAGACCATTGCTGACTAAACTGCTTTTTAAAGTAGCAGAAATTACCAGATCTGCTCTGAATTATCATGTGACATAATTAATTTAAATCTGTGGTATTTATATGCTTTTACAAGACTGAAAAATTTGTCTTGTTGCAGAAATCAACATCTTGGCATCAGTGAGAACAACCATTCTCCCTGTTTTGGCTCTTAAACTCTAGAGAAACCAGACAAAAACAAGAATAACATACTTGCAGGGTACAAAAATATCCATACTACTCATGTATACTTTTATTTACACAATACTATTTACTACATACAATATGTTTTTTTTACAGAAGTACTATTGTAATGTGTGTCACTATGTCTAAAGGCCCGGCCACACTGGAAAGCAGCACAGTAAAGTTAATCTACATGTCTTCACAGAATATGTGGTTTTAGACGCTGGTGACCTCTCTCAAGGCTAGTAAACTACTGTAGCTGGCAACTAACCGCTAACACGCTAACCAATCAGGACATATTAGCGCTAATCACTCACAAAAGTTCACCAAGGTTCTCCTATTGTCTCTGTACTGGACCATATACTCACAAAAGCTCCTAATGCAAGCGTTTTGCTATTTTCTCTTTAATGGACCATAGAATTTTGTTCTCAGCATTGTACTTCTTTCCATATTAAGGAGGGAAACAGTTCTCCAAGCTACTGTAGCAAGCTTGCTAACTCTCAGTTATCAGGCTTGCTATTTTGGTTGCTAATGGGGCAATTCACACAATTTATTCAAGATAAAGTGTGCTAAGTGGTGCTAATTTGTGTGCCAAAGTTCACAAATGTTGAACTCAGCGTGCCGATTTATGTCGCCTCCATTATCAAATAGATTCAGATCAGCTCTCTTCTTATTTAAAATTAATTTATGCATGTCAGGTTTGGGTTTTGTTTTTCTCTGGTCTGTTTCAATTTAGAACTGTGACCTCTTTGCTGCTGGAATAGATAATTTGACATTTTTTTACTATGAAACTGGGCCTCCACTGGGATATATCGTAACCATTATGAATCCAAACAGACTAAAGCTGCTGTCCTCCAAACTACAAACTTTTTTTCAAGCCTGCAGACAGTGATATATTCAAAAACACAAGTTTTCAGTGGAGTATACTTTTAAGAGCACACATGTGGCTATAGCGACGTCAAAACCAGTCCATGTCAGCATCTGGATGACCTCTTTTTCATCATATTTCACCTGGGATTGTATCTTGTATCTCGCACAGAAACACGTAGTCAAATATCATTGATGAGTCATTCTTAAACCACAAGTGGTTCATAATGGAAAAACATGTTCCACTGCATCAGCACTAGTTTTATGCACAAGGAATATTAGTTTTATCAATAAGTGAAATCACTGGTTATTTTGAAATTTGGGTTTGCCTGCTCTGATGTTATCAGTGAAAAGTCTGACACACTTGGCTGTCAGATGGTTATAGCTGTAAAAAATTACAGATCTTGTATTTCTAACAGGCCTAATAAGCGACTGGAAGAAACACCAGAGAGAACTCCTGATGTGTATCTCTTCGCCTTAATTTTGTTTTGGTTCTCATGAACTCGTTGCTGTCCTCTCATTGTTCAATCCAATCCAACCAAGCACCTAATCGGATTTCAAACATTGTTCACTGCATGACTAGACCAACTCAAACAATGCGATTTTATTATAATTGGCCCCTCCTAATTTTTCTTTCATTTCAACTGGAGAAAAAATTAGGGCATGTTATTTTTTGGGCAGGATTACAGTATTTTTTTCTCTTTTTCCAAAACCCTCTCTGTTGACACCGTGATCCCGAACTTTAGTTGGCTGCCAGATTATTGTGTAATTTGAGCAGTTTAAGAGGCTAGTTAGCCTCTAAGTCAATCAGACTCAACATTTTTATACCCAAAACAATGAAAGTGCTTAGCGTGCCCTCATAGCATGTGTGTACATACGGTGTGTAACTTATGTCTGCTCACGTGCGTTTGGACGCTCCGGAATATGAAGCACTGTAGTTTTGTTTGTGCAGACGTGGCCCTGACCACCTTTGAAGCCCCAGAAACTGTCCAGCTGCTTCACACTGACTCACATCTGGGACGAGTCTGGTTGCGGTTAAGTTGCGAGCACGTGCGCACTCATAGGCTCCCACACACTCACAGACACACAGTAAATCCCCTTACACATCCATACATACAGGAGTCATTTCCACTTCTCTTGAAATATGCCTACCTCAGCGATGTTCAATTGTTTTTGTACCATGGCCTTGTTGTGGCCCATGACCTCCTTTTTCAATTCTGTAAAACGCGAACAGATTTCGAGGAAAAGCGGGGAAATTTTCCCAGCGGAATGGGGGTGAGTAAACACATCTGAAACACCCACCAGTCTCCTCTCTCCTCTCTTCTGTTTTTTTTCCTTTACCTCCTTTCCTACACTCTCCATCTACAGCTCCATCAGAGTGTTTGGCTGCTCCAGAGAGACTGACCCACTTGGCAGGGGATCAACAAGTGTGGTTAGAGCAGGATAAACACAGTATCCCTAACACACACACTCTCACACACACACTCACACACACACACACACTTCACAGACTGCCAACAGGTACAGTATAAAGGAAAACTGTGGCATTGTTTGTACAATGAGTTGCTTTTTAGCTGATTTTGGTGCAAAAGTCCATATTTAATCACATTTGTTCTAAATCAGCAGTATTAAACACACACTGCCTTCTATCAGAAATAGGTTCATATTGCTGAGGGTGGTATCAGTCTTCTCATCTAGCTCTTGGTAAGAAAAAGGAATAAGCGTATTTCCCAAAATGTGCCACATAAATGTGAAATTTCAAGATGCCAAGATATAACACTTTTATTATTTGAAACACACATTCAAATATGAGTGTTGTGGATAATGTGAGGATTAAGACTGACTTTTATTTTGCAGAGAACCGTGAAACGCTTTTTCGCTTTTTTTTTCTACCATGTGTAACTCTAACCTGTCTGGTGGAAGCTTGAAAGTATTAAATTGTTTTCCTCTCTCGTGCTTTTATAAAAAGCCTCGCAGAGAAGCCAGTTTACCAAAATCTCATTTTGGGTTATTGAAGCTTGCACTTGTACACGCCAACATGCAAGATTGCCTGTTGCAGCCTCAAATAAGATTATAAGGTAAGAGAGAGCTTTATGTGTAAGTCGATTTACACGAAGCAACAGGGACTTTAGAAATACACACACACACACAGACACACACACATACAAAGTCCCTTTACAAAGCATCTTTTATCAGATATGTCACGGTTGAGTACGTCACATCATCTTGCTCATGGACACTTTGATAGCACAGAAAGCTTCCCTCTAGATATACAAATACATAAACACCCATTTGTCAGTCTGGTAAGCCGTGACACATACTGACTTCAGCTTCAAATAAAATGTTTGGCAAGACTTGTCTCTAAGTCTTTGAACTTTGAGATTAATAAACTCTTAAAAAATCTAGATTTATCTTCCGAGGTCTTTATTCGTGTGTGTGATGTTGTGAAAACCACAGTGCAGACACAAATACATCAATTTAGACACACTCTAACACACATGGTCACATTCCAGCTTGGTCTAGACACACCCGTAGAAACGCTTGGTTGCATAGACAGACACTCTGACACGCGCTGCTAACTAGGTACACAAATGCACGTGCGTAAACCAACACGCGTACACAAACGCACACACTCAAAGCTCAACCACCGTCCTGCCGCACTCGCTCACCCTCTCGTCTGAGGCACAGGGCAGCCTGTCAGTGTGTGAAATGAGCTGGAAAAGAGCAAAAACAAGAGGAGGAGAAGCGGTTGAGAGGAATTCATCAAAATCTCCCAAAACAGGCAAATCGCTGCCCCGACTAAACCATCCCGCCGCGCCGCGCAGCCGGCAGCAAGCTCGCCTTGCAGGAATGCAAATATGCCTGAAAATGATCAATGTAGGCACTTTAGGGTGAACTTGTCTTTTTTCAGGCTTGACAACTGACTCATAGCTTTTCCCTCTGGCGATGCACAAGAGCTCTGAGTGGGATGTTGGCCTAATTGCAGTGACTCGCCATATGCCTTAAAAAAGGGGAACGATACATCATCATTGGACATATGCCTACAAACAAACGTATGCACGTGCATGCATGCACACTGGGTTTTCTGAGGCCTAAACCGTGCCAAGCTGTGATAAATCTATTTCTACGAGGTGTGTGAGCAGGAGAAACTTTTCTTGCCCGTCACATCAAATCCACTCTGCTCTGTGTGCAAGTATGTGGCCTCAGGAAATATTGGAGTACCTGTGTGTGTGTGTGTGTGTACTGCATGTGCGTGTGTGTGTGTGTGTGTGAGGGTGGAGGAGGTGGGGGCTTTAAGGGTTTGTTTTATTCTAGTTTGGTGCCAGATGGGTGAACTTTTCCTCAAAGAAAAACACAATGAGCGCCAGAGAAGTTTCAACAATCACAGAAAAGTATTTGCAAGTCAGTTTGGGAAACATTTCTGTCTGAATTTCCCTGATGCGGGAAACACCACGAATCTGGCACTCACACCGGGTCAAAACAAAAGCATGTGGAAGGGTGTGTGTGTGTGTGTGAGAGAATTAATGAAAGAATGAATGAGGCCATTATACTTAAGATACTCTATTCTGGGCATTGTGTGGTCACACAGGAGTCACAGTCGTCCACCGCCGGGCCCCCCGTTCCTACTTTAGTTACACTCACACAGCGGGTCTTATTGACTTTGGTCAGACTGACGTTGTCACACAGCAGGAGCGCAGCGCCTCACTAGCGCTCATTTCGGGGTGGAAAGTCACTGCTGTCTTCCTCTCCAGAGAGAAGCCAAACAGAAATAGGTGATCCCTGTTGCCAAAGACCCATACCTATGTTTCCCAAAACCAACCTTTCACTGAGGACGCCACTGTTCTTCTGTAAGTCAGCGAGTACATTTGAATTATGATAATGTTCTGATATCATGCAGGACAGTAAAGTTCTCTGCTTTGTCCTATTTACAGAAACTCATACAGTCATCGAGGGAAACCTTGATTTGCTGGGATTTAGTGATCGGAGTTGGGATACAGAGGCATGTAAACACCATAATCTGTTTCCAATTAGTTGTTTATCCATAGTAATTCTCAAGATATTCTCTCAATGCAGAATTTGATACTTGTGGTTTACCCTGCATGTTCTGTTAGCAGTCAGTGAACAAAGAAAAACTAGATTTTAAGAATCAGACATGAACAGGAGGCAGAACCTGGACATGTCATTGATAAAGCACGAACATTAACGTTAACCATGTGGTGAGGACTTGTTCTTCTTCAGTGGTGGTATTCATTGACTCAACCTCGACCAAAGGCCACACGCTACCTGTCACTGAAGATTAAGTAACACTCCAGCCTTGTGTCAAACCTGTAATCTAGAATAGTATATCCTTTATGGTGAGCGCAACTGTGGTAAGGCACACGTTTCCATCTCTTACAAATGGTCACATTCACCACACGTGTAAATTTCACACACATTTGTAGGTCAGTTATGTGGGCATGACTGCAGAAAAGAGTAAAAAACCACATGAGGCGGCCCAGCGCCAAGCTTGTAGTCAAGCCACCCGGTCCTGACTGGAAATTCCCAATGTGAACTTTCCATAGACAACAGCAGAGGCATTGGTGCTACTACTACTGTGATTCACTGTTCACCCCAAATGGGGTCACAGTTGTTAACAGTGTTGGACACAACCTCTCTCCAAGCTCAGTTAAAAGTGCACTATGTAGCATTTTTAAACAGCAATATATCATTGTCAGATTAACTGTAATACCTTGACGAAATTTCCATAAACAGATGAATTTGGAGCCTTTCTTATTTTTCATGCCGGTGGTATTGGTAGTGCAAGTGTTTCTTACAAGTAAGACCAAATTTCCCGTAAATCTTTAACTCTGGTGTCACTGCATGAGTTTGTTTTCTCTTGGTTTTAAATGGATTTGCCACTCTGGTAAAATTGTACAGCAACATCTCTTTGAGCTGGAAAGCAATTCAGTTGATGTTTTGTAGAAGCAGAACACAATAATTTATGAGATTTAGAGATTGGCTGGTTTCGATACTAATTAACTTCTACTGTTTAACTCCTCAACAACCATATCCATCATTCAAAGCTAAGTCAATGTTTTCTCTTTCTGTTCATTTCCTGCTTTGTCATTGTTTCTCTTTAAAGCTCTCTCTTAAACAGAAACCAACACCGTACAGTCGGGGAAAAGCCTGACTCATCGAAAAAAAAACACAAACCTCTGCAACTCCAAACGACCCTAATGAGGTCGATGACGGAGAAGAAAAATAATGGGTGGTTTAGTTTGTTACAGCTGAGCCAATTATGATTATTAATATACATGTTTACAGGACACGCAGCCTCCTACTCAGAGCCAGTAACTACACACAAGATTGAAACTGTAAGAACACCGTCCTGTCTGATGTGTTTATAACATGGAGGTGGACGAGACGAGATACAATGACTCAAAGTTAGTAATAGGCATTGTGTGTGCAGCTGTTGCTCCATCTGTGAGTTTGAAAAACTGACATGCAACATTCATGATCAGTCAGTCGGTCAGTTTTGGCTATTGGCTTTTGTGTGTAACTTTCCAAAATTAGCCAGGGGAAATGGCCATGACTGCTTGGCAGCTGTTTCTAAAGCTTGAAAGATGCTGTGTCAGTGTGCCAATCAGATGCAAGTCGAGCCAGGATTATAGGTTCCCATCCTCTAACTCAACCCACAGCAAGAATAGAAATGGAAACTGCACTGGATTTGAAATTTTTAATTTGACTCTTTTTAATGCAGTGGCCCGTAGGTAGAAAAGTGAGTCCAAAAATCTTACTTTTACATTAACAGACAGATTAGATGGATGAAAAACACAAAGTCTTCCAATTTCCATTATCAATTTTTTAAAGGGAAAATTCTACTGATTAGTCTTATACAAACCGATCCAAGAAATCCTTCAAGCTAGGTCTAATGTCCTAGTTGAAGAATCTTCCTTAGTGCTAGTGTGGCAGTGCTAGTGTAACCTGACGCACCAGATGGTTTGTTACACAGAACCATCTGAGAAGTTGTCCTCAGAAACTGTTTGGAAAAGCGCAGGTACACTCTGATTGGATGAACCATCTGTCTATCACCGTCTATTGCTTCTCGCTGTCGTCATACCTAAACCACACCCGTTAGCTGCCAGTAGTTCTAGGACGCTTATTGGTCCGAACCACTGGTGGTTCCACAAGCACATAACTTGAAGCCTGACAAGAATCCAGCTGCCTCTCAAGGTAAGTGCTAGTGTAAAGACCACAAGGTCTTTGACTGGTTAAGTTTTTTCCCCTTTGCAGCATGAATTTCAAGGCAATCTCCTAATTAGACTACAAGATTTCTCATATGCAATGTAGAATTGAGGTTTAGGATTCATCTTCTTTATGGTCGTCTTGTTCTGAAATTGTTGGACCGACCAAACCAACCAACATTGCCATCCTAGCAGAGAAAGAAAGAAATATACAACAATTAACATTAAAAGAAATAACTGAATAATATGACATCTTAAAAAGAAACTCCACCAGTATTTAAGATGCAGCATGTGCATCTTAAATCCCCTGATGTCTCAGTTATGGTGTTACTGGGTCATACTAATACACAGTCTCCATAAAAGGCATAAGAAGCCTGAAAAAAGATAAAGAAGCCAAATGGACAGACAGAAAAGAGAAGGGAGAGAAGTTGGTTGTATCATTTACATCAATAAAACTGCCTGAGCTGATGTGTAACTGTAGACAACACTGTATGAATCAACTTTATCTCTTCCCGCATCAAGTGTTCCTTCAAGGCGTGTAGAAAATGAACAGGACAAGTCAATCTGACCCAATTCGCTGCTTTAGAGAACAGAACATCACATTCTGACTGTTTCTGACCTCAAAGCAAACATTCACTGTTCCCCCCCTCCAAAAAAAAAAAAAAAAAACAACCCAGGAGCAATGTGATCTCTATCTTTCTGTTGAGATGGTTGGAGTAGCAGATGGCTGTAGCAAAATTCAAAGCGATAGAAAAGATTTGTCTCTGGTTGTTGTAACTTTTCTGAGTCTTGAATATACATGATGTGCCCTCAAACAGCTTCGGACACATTCAAGCGCATCCTTATGTTTTCCTCCCTGTGTTCGGTACTCTCATTATCTAACCACAAAAACAAACTCCCTTAGTCAGACTCTCATCTCATCCCCACCCTGTCTGGTGAAGCTATATCTGTTTCTGCAAAGGATTAAAAAAACTTGTGTGAATGACAAATGGTGACAAGGCAGTATATCTGCACGAGATTAACTATATCCCAGCAATTAGTCACAGCCGAAACACGTTAAAAGCAATTTATTGAGGTTTGGTGTATTCCCTTGGAGAGGATTCATCAGGCATGACAATAATGCTGCAGAGACCAAGGTGTTAACAGAGGTAAGAGTGTGTGCGTACGTGTGTGTGTGTGTGTGTGTGTGTGCGTGTGTGTCTGTACCACTCGGGTAGGATTAGGAGTCAACCATTGTTTTTATTGGTGCTCTGCTGAATGTAGGCCAAATATTGGGTTTATGAGACCCAACCGCCCACACACATACACACACAAACACGCACGCACACTCTCTCTCTCTCTCTCTGTCGGCATCCTATCGACCGCTCACCTCCCCCACTGTCTGTCCTGTGGCGCTGCTATAACGCAAGGCTGACCCTAACAATCTGCAGCTGTTTGAGCCTGTGAGCCCAAAACAGTGAGATGGGCTCACGTAACCCCCCCCCCGGCAACACATACAGATGCACAAGGATAACTGCACAGAACAATACTCAAATGTATACAGATATGAACAATTGATTCATTTCACTCAGAGATACATCTATGAAGAAAATGACCCCTTATTGCAAAGTATTATACAGTTAGATTTGCAAGGAGGATCCTACCATAAAGTAAAGCCACTATAATAAACACATACATGAACATTTATTTTAGTTACATCAACAATACCAAAAATATAGCACATAAGAAGGAGGTCTGGGTGCTGTGCACCTGCATGAATATGATGACTGGTCAGCTGGTAGTCGAGCAGCTGATGAATGAAATATGAACAAGCTGGTGCAAATCAGCTAATACAAGTGCAACTTCAGTGAACCCTATGCTCCATTTTTGCTGGTGTTATTCAGACATGTAACTGGCCGATTCATGTGACATCACATGAAAATACTTGAGGAGAGAGGTACAGAGGTGACACAGGAGTAAAGATCCTGTCCACTACTGCAAAGACCAAGACCATCAATAGGCTCTCGTCTCTAAATCATGTTAATACAGACGCCCACTTTTAATGGTAAATAAAAGTTTATTATGTGAATCCTCTGAACTCTGTTACTCTAAACAAGATTTAGTAACGGTTGTATCAATAGTACTGATACACCTTTAACTTCCAGGTCAACCAATAAAGTTTAATAGAAAACAATACTTCAGCTTTTCTGTGGTAAACATTGGGTTTTGGTGTCATTTTATGCAGTTATTTATCATTTTTTTCAAATCAGATACCAGCAATGTAGTCACGTCTGTCATAAACAGCACCTTTGACTTTACTTTTAAAGTTAAGATAAATAAAACAACTGTACTGTTTATGTAAAATGTGTCAAAATTCAAATTAATGTAAATGCTTCCTGCATTTACATGAATTTGATGCCTGATGTTTCTGTAAGTAGATGAGACAGGTTTAGGGAGCATAAATGTATAAAAATAGCAAATACTTCAAAATCACAACCTGATTTAAGTTCAGTTGCCGAATTAGCTTAATGTGACTCATACTAAAAAGTAAATAATAGTAAATAGGACTGCTCTGACTGTATGACTTCAGTTTTCTTATTCACAACTTCTTTTTATTTTGCAATAAAGGCAAAATAATAATCCTCTGGATTTAGGACCGGCGCTCTTTTGATGAAAGCATTATTTCATCTTTGTTTTGTTTACATTCAGTCTGTCTCATTATATGAGAAGCTTGACTTTTATGATTGTGGGTTTGCAGTGTTTCCCTCTGCAGCAGTCAAATTGAGGTTTGGGGCCTACAGCGCTGCGGCTCTCGCCCGGGTCGCCTGTTTTCACAGCCGATTTTTACAGGAGGCTTATTGGATTGTCCTGGGACTCTAACAGGCCACAAACTGACACCATGACTGGGCCATGTGGTCGGCTCCTAAGAGGGTCTGGGTGAAATAGTAACTGCACAAAAATCTTTGTGTTTGTTTTAATGTACCGTGAGCACAAGGGTGGGGTTTACCACATTAAGACAGTTGTTGTTAATTGAGTGAGGCTATCATAACTTTCCGGGACTTGTTATATTTTCCTACAGGGCAACACCCAGAAATACACAGCACATGTATTAGTAGGTTTGGTGTGCGTTCAGTACATTTTAAAACCGGTGATGTAACATGCAAGCAAATCCAGATACGAACAGTAAAATATATTGTCATAAAAACATCATTACCTCTTGCACAGACTGCTCTAAAGAAGATGTAGGGGAAGGGGAAAAGATGTGTAAAGAAGGAATTTAGGCCTTTCTCAGTGTATCAAAGCCAAAGATAATGGCTGGCGCGTGAGACGGTGTTGACGATCTTGGAACAGGCGCTTCAACAACAACAGAAAACTGCCATGTCCCAAAACATGAAAACAGATGTGCACTTGACTCACCTCTTCATCCCTGTAGTGTCTGATATAACATTCAAGTCGGTCAAGAGTTGGAAAAATCTCTCCACCAGGTATTTTACTACTCCAAGCAATTCTGGATCCTTTTGAACCCACTACAACCGGTTCTTAGAATGAAGAGGGTCATTAAAAAAGTCTCTTACAGTCTAGTGAGTGGATAAGCTGTCCCATTACCCTTTTAAAAAAAAATCAGCACAAAAAAAAGACATTTCAAGGAAATAATTAATACATTTAATAAAATATCAAATTAAATTGTTAAAACCAATGCAGACGTGTGTAGAAAACAAATTCTGTTGTGTGTTGTTGCAGTTCCTACAGGTCGCCCATAGAGGCTTACCTTGGTTTCTACTGACAACTCACAGCAGCGCTATTAAGGCAGCAAATCTCAGATCTCCGGTCATCTTTAAAGGCACCAAAACCTATGCTTTATGAATGGATGGCTCTAATGTAAAGTACGTAGTTAATCAACTAAAACTTGCTTTGAGAAAAACAACAATCTTAGACAAAACATGACACTGAATGACTTCTCTCTCTGGATACATTTGGCTGAATTCTTAATGCATCTGGATTGAGGCAGCAGCAGCAGTAGCCTTGTGGTCAGAAAGATGGACTTGTCCAAACATTTGAGTAAAGAGTGGGAGTAAAAGCAGTCTCCAGTGCAGTCGCCCTGGGACTAACACTGAGCCCCCAGCTGCTCCAGTGGAGCTACTCACCGGCCAGCAGTGTGAGACTGTGGTTGTACTGGGCAGCTGTGAGCGTGTGTGTGTGTAGTGTGTGTAACCTTCCCTGTAGCTTCTCCTCTAGGCTGTTCCTGTAAATAAAACTGCACTCTCAGGTAACCTGCCCATGTTAAATAAATTAAATAAACACACTTATAGCCAAATAGCCATCTTTAAATTTGAATTTGTGCTTGGATGCATCGGCAGCTTGCAGCCGTTCGCAAAGTTTGAGGCATGACACAAGTTGACAAAACCCTCCAGTCAGGAACATCTCGTCTATTCCAAAAACGCAGTGAAATTAAACGTACTGTACTAAGACAAGGATTAGCTGTGGCCTGTTTAGTCTTTGGCTGTGCTCGCGGCGATAAAAATCAGATGCTGACTCGCCAGTTGCTTTGGTCTTGATAATCATTACTCATAAAGATGCCACTCTGACATCCGAGAAAGGCAATTAAAGAGGAGACGAGGAACTAAACATCCCAGTACCATCAGTCTCTATTAGCATCAACGCTGGAGAAAAGTCTCAGCAGCGGATCTTTTTGCAAATCCTCCTGGCTCAGGACTCCATATGCCTGGGGTGAATTAAAATGACTGAGGTAACAGTCACAACAAAGCACTCGGTATGAACTGTTATCGCCACAAAAAACACACCAAAACAGAGCTTTTTCATTAGTGCACCTGTCTGGAGCGGACAACATGCAGCATACAAAGTAAGGCCCATGTGTTTGTGGTTTGATGCTGTGCACTGCATCTTTGTTTTTTACCTTCGGAGCTGGTTTGTGTTTGGCGAGCAGGTGCGGGGAGTTTGTTCCAGAAAGTAGCATGTCGAGTGATCATCAGTGTGTGTGAAGAGCAGGATTTTAATAAGATCAAAGGAGGAGATATTCATGAAAGAGTGTGAGAGAGAGAGATTAGGCTGAGAGAGAGGATTGGCTTGTAAAGATGTACACTGCCCTCCAGTGGCTGTGGATGGAAATATCTGCAACACACAATATATCAAACGTTTTAAAGTTGGAGTTGGTTTAAAAGGTGCTTATAAATAGTTCAATATGTAAAGCCGTGCCTCTTCTGCCCAGTGCACAACCATGACCATTATTAAAATGTTGGTTCACCCAAATTATGAAAAACTATATTTTCTTATAGTGGTATCCATTAAGTGGTATCCATTTTTTCCTGCAGACGCTTTTCATGAGTTCTAAAGTGTGCTCACATCTTTTCTTCTTTTTTTTTTATAGTGCAATAAAAGTAACGATCATGAAAACACATATGACACAGCACAAGACAAGAGAGAGAACTAGACTCCGACACACTGAAACCAAAGAAAAAAAAAACAGCAGCAACAAAAACAACAAGAAGAACAATGAAAAACAAACAAACAAGCAAAAGCATAATGTTCGGCTTAGATTTTCCTATTTTAGTACACATGTGTTTAGATAAATGTGTGTGTGTGTGTGTGTGTGTGTGTGTGTGTGTGTGTGTGTGTGTGTGGGTGGGTTTTCTGTGGGAAAGATACAGAGGGGAGAGAGAGCAAAGGGGGGAGACAGTATTAACCAAAAGAAGGAAAGAAAGAGAAAAAGAAAAAAATAACAGCTACAATGCTACTGTGCTCTGGAGGGCATCAAGGACAAAGAGGCGCCGGGGTGGATCTGGGGTTGTCAGGTCAGAACAGCTGGGTCAGGGCAGAATTTTATGTATTTATTTATTTGTATTTATTTTCCCTTCCTTTTTCTCCTTTCTTTTTATTTTTGTCTGTTTGCTTGTTTTATTCTTTTTTTTATCCTTTATTTTTAGCTCTCTTCCCCTTCTCCTCTTCCTTGCTTTCTTTGCTCTCACCTGTTTTAGGTCCGGAGGAGGTGGCTGACCTGTCAGAGGTCAGATCCCCTTTTAGAACAGCCCCCACCCCTACAGGAGGGGCCTGTTCAACTGGGTCTGAGGAGCAGCTTTCTATTTGGAGACGAGTTTAGTGGGTATCAGGTCCTCTGACTCAAACTAGTCAAGTCCCCCAAGCCTTCCCAGTCACCAGGATCTAGTCCAAGGTGGTCCCGTCATTCATTTGGTTAGGAAGAAGGGATGAATTAAACATAACAGAATAAAACATAACAAAAGACAGATAAATGATTATGCAAACAAGTTAATAAAAATAAATTAAGAAATAATAATGATAAATTTTTTAAAAAATATGTAAAAAAAAAAGGAGAAAGAAAAGAGAACAAGTAGGTTAATAAAGTTGGTTGTTGAGTGAGGAGGTTCAGTGTAATTGTTAATTGTTTGTCTATGTGTGTATGGTACATAAATTATCTACAGTAATCAACATCATAAACATCATTCTATAAACTTGTGTAGTAATATTAATAATAGTAGCCTGTGTAATAATGATATACATCATCCTTCTCCTGATGTCAATAATGGCCTGTGTAATAGCTTTCATGACAAATATTTGTATAATAAGAATGATAAATGATAGCAATAATAAAAACAATAATCATCATCATCATGACAGATAATACATATGTATATATAAATAATAGAGATAGTAATAATTATCATGATGACAGATAGTAATTTATCATTTTAATATAATTTTATTAATTAAAATGTAAATGTAAAAGTAATAATAATGCAAACAAACACACAAATAAAAACAAAACCAAAAAAAGAAACAACCTTTGAGTAAACATAGTAATATAGAAAGAGTAAATATAGAGAGAACTGACAAATGATCCAGTTTTGATGGTGGTGACCAGAACAACAGTTATCCTAGTTGTGTGGCATAATGAAGTATTAATATGAGGGGAGGTGGAGAGAAAAATAAAAAAGAAGATGCTCACAGCAGTTTCAAATGATTCATATTTTTCACTCTGCGAGCCACTAGTTTTCAAGAATCCTTATTCAATTAATTTTATCAGTTCGGTGCAAGTTCCAGATAAGATAAAGTAAAGTAAAACACCTTTTTATATGGATATTTTTTTACTTTTAATTTATATGGAGATTACCCGACTGCCAAACCTCACATCCTACTTTCCTTTCTTTGGCAAACTCCTCCCAACTGGTGCCACAAGCGCAGTAAAGCAAGCACATCTAATTATTTGCACATAGCGTTTGCCCTCAGTCCGCTCGCTGTGCTGCAGGCTTTTAACTGCACACCTTGGCTGCACAACAAGCTGCTGTAATTTTTCACTATCTCCACTAGGGGGTAGAAGAGAACAGCAAGACCGAGCTCTCTTTAAACCTCTCCAAAAAAGCATATATGTTGGTTTATCTCATTTATCTCGAGGCTCTCGGAGTATTTGTGAAGCTCTTTCTGGTAACGTTCCATTACACTAGCTTGAGAAATTTCAAAGTTTTCAACACAAACAAAATTAACATACTGCAGCACGCACCAGACTGGGCGACAGATGTATAAATTACATTGTGCTTTCAGATTAATGTGTTGTGCGGTTTTTATGTGTCTCTGCTGCATTCTGATTTATAATTGGTATGCAGTGTATGGTATGCGCTTTCCATATGCACAGATGTTGTGTGTGAATTCTTTACATGCACATTTCCTGATGGTACACTAGTCATCCTGTGTACCATCACATGCAACATGTGACAGTAAGAATGCCAGCTGGGTGAGTGAATGAATAAAGGATGTAGCACCTCAGTTAAGAAGTTTTTTCTCCTATTAAAGTTAAAAACATGTCAAATTTAGAATAACTTTGTCCACTAAACAAAGCTAGAATTAAAAATCAACTTGATCTCTAATAGTGACAAGATGAGTGCTGAATTCATTGATTGATATTCCATCCAGGTTAAAAGTCTTGTTTGTGTGACCCTCCTTTAAAACGATAATCCCTCAGTTGCTCTTGTTTTTTTTTTGTTTGTTTGTTTTGTTTATTTGCTTTGTTTGTTCTGTCTGGCACTTGGAGCTCATCCATTTCTGGGTGTTTGCATTGCACTTCTCAGAGATCACAAGTCAATCAAATACTCTCTCTCGACTCAGGTTTTTCCTTTTCCTCGTTGTTGAAGTTTTATTCAATCCACATAAGCTGTTTCCGACGCTGAACAGTGATGTCATTCCATTTGATCTCTTTATGAAACCTCGGATGGTCTTGCAGCTTCTGCTGAACTTAGGAGGCATTTGGCATTTAAGCACACGACAAGAAATTCTCAATTATAATGAACTGGGCAGTTAAATCATTGCTGTGTTACATCAACTACATATGTCTATGAAAATTTTACTCCTAAGTATAAATATGTATAATTACTTCTAAACCAGTAAAATAGTGTGATATCCTGGTATTGTATGTTAGAGAATCCACGTTTTTAAAACCGAACCTCTTCAAATTCTACATTAAAATTGCAGATTAGTCAGTAAACCCACATTCCCACTGTGGGTAACTCAGCTGATGAGTCCTCCTCTTCCTCTGACTGCTTGTGGGCAGTACAGTGGGCTCTGATTGCATCTGTGTAATCATCCACAGCCACATTGTTTTGAACACTTAAAGTTAGTCATGCACTTTTTGCTGTTTTGCTTTTTGTAACATTGCCGTGTATAGCCACTGTTGAAAATATCAAGATCGCACAATATCATCGCTGGAAAGCATCTAAAAACAGAGCCCAGAAAAAATGATCCTCCATGTTTCTTTTTTACACAGCAGGCACTGTGACATGTCAAAGCAGGAGAAGCACAGGTGCAACTAATGACATTAATGATGGCTGAATTTAGCTTTTCCAATTTCGTGTCCCTGGTACAGAGCGTGATAGTTCATTAGTGCGGCTGCTTCGGACACATGAATGGAGCGTCGTTAATGTTATCAGCTCCACCTGTGCTTCTCCTGCTATGACAAGTCAAAATGTCAATTAGACCTGCATTTCCAAAAAACAACATCCAACATTTGCCACCTACAGGCAAGAAAAGCAACAACAGCAGTGGCAGTTTAGACCTTTAAAGCAAGAACGGAGTACAGCTATTAAAAGAGTCAGATTAAAAAATACATAGCTATATATTACAATTTATATTCATAAAAATGTATAAAAGCTTATCTTTTGGTGTTTAATAGCAACAACAGAATTGCATTTCCATTTAATTAATGATTATTTGATTAACCACCAAAGGTTAGTGTGACTGATTGATTTTCCATTTTATTTATTTGAAATTTAGAAGTGTTAAACAGCAAGAAAATGGCAGCTATAAAAATCTCAAAAGACTTTAATAAGCAACATGTTCTCCTACATTTTTCTGCAAGTCTAAACTATTTCTATCATTCCTGTAGATGACCCCAGCTGACAATCTGCATCCTACTGGACATTATCACCCAGTTTAATGCATCTAAAACAAATGGATTTTGCACTTGCAAAAAGAGTTTCAGCTCAGTAATTGTAATCACATCAGTAGAGGAAAAAATACTGCAAGAATCATAAATCTCACTTTTCACCTGTGACAGTTTCAACAGTTTCAACTTTTCTTTACAAGCTTAATAACCACCCACACATCAGCTGAGTTTCCCCGGTCACTCAGCTCTATAGGACAAGAATGGACTTCAGGTGACGTTTATTGGGTTGCTTGCAGTGCTTGCAAGGTCACAGCTATAACTAATTGAATTAGGGCATGTATTTTGCCCAAGGATGGTTTAAATTTGGATGTTGTTCATCCTGGGAACAAATCAATATTTTCTGAAACAGCCTTACATTTGACAGACGGAGGAATTCCAGGGCTCAACGCCTCCGACATCTCAGCCGTGCAGCAGTACAACTTCTCACACAACACAGTCAGAGGGACTTTATCTATTCAAACACTTGAATAGACATGTTTTAAGAAATAAAAAAAAAATACTCAGCTTGGACGTTTAATCAGTACCTCATATGTTTTTTCACAAAAAAATTAAATTACCTAACAAAAACTACTAAAAATTCTTAATTCTCCTTCACTGAAAAATACAGAATCTATGAAAATGCAAATATTATTCATTTCAAAAGGTTAATTACTAGACATGTCTCCTATGACTGAAAAGTCATAGTGTATGTGCACTGGAGGCTTCAAGTTTCCACATCACATTTGTGTAAGTTGCATACTGGGTACAAAGGAATGGGGTCTGCACACTGTTAAGCTGCCAATAAGGAGTGAGGTCTGCACACAGTTAAGCTCCCAATAATTATTGGGAGCTTAACAGACCTCACTCCTTTGTACCCTGCAATGAAAAATGTTTTGTCTTGCACCTGAATAATTTACCCAGATGTGCACACATTTAGTCCCTCTTCCTAAGATGAATACCGGACCACGATTGGCTTCCAAACTAGTTGTGATGTCACAAATCATGCTTGCAGGTACACGTGTTAAACTGAGATTTAAGGAGAGCACAGAAACTTTCCACCTTCAGGAGATGAATGTGAAAACAGCCTTCTAGTGTCAAACTCTGCTCATGCATCATTCTGCACAGTGAATCTCAAACATCCATCTGATGTAACAGTTGTGTGGAAGTGAGTGGCTGAAAAAACAATGGCCTTCAGTATAGTTTAGTTAGATAATATTTAATGGTGACGGTTTATAAAAAATGTTTTAAATTTGACATTGAACTGCAAATTTATGGCTCTGAGTAATGGTACCATACTTGTAGTCAATTTCCTTTTAGTTCAGGCAATTCCAACTAAACTGCAGTGCACATGATAATAATAAAACCTTCTTTGTTTACACGTGCAAACCTTCTTAAATAAAATCCTCCTCCTGAACTACTGCATGTGAATTAAAGGGAATTGACCCCAGCACTGCATGGTACTGCTGTTATCTTGTGATAAGCCCTGATACAAACACTGTGTTTCCCCTCCTCAGCCTGTGTGGAGGTGTGAGAGGGGGGTCGTTAAACCCCTCTCTATTTGCTTTCCCCTCAAAGGGACTATGTGAGGAATGCCGGGAATTTAACTGATCCCGGAGTGTCCCGGTATGGCTCCCAGCACTCCTGCCCGCTCACGTTCTGGGAACAACCGAGCTACCTGAAACTGGACACCGGTCGACCACCCCGCCGTGGGAAACCGAGCAGAACGAAAATACATTCAAGAAAATGTCTTTCTAGCCTTACTGGTGGAGTGCTTGAGATCACAGAGCATTTGTAGCGACTCAACAGCGCAAATATCACTCGGCTCACCCAGGAATTCACTCAAGTCATTATATTGCATCAAGTAGAACTTGGAATTTATTTCCTGGCCTCTTCACCTGAGAAACACAATATGTGGGCTCTAAAAGCACAGCACAATAAGCTAAAGCATGTGTTTCTCAGGCATATATTTTGCCTGTGGCATAGTTTTCTTTAAAAAAGGAAAATCATTCATCTACGGACAAACAACAAGCCATGAACAAAATTACTTTGGGGGAAGTGGACACCCAGGCACTACAGAATAAAACAAAAACACAGAAAAAAAACTTAAGTGGACACAAAGCTACAGATGATGAAAATTCTGCGCCATATTATTCTTGCATAGCAACGTGAAAATGTAATGTAGGCTCAATTCGATAGAAAAACCTTAAGGCTACACACTGATTAGAAGTGAGATGAATTTTCCGTGATTAGCCTGCATAATAGCCTGAAAAAATAGTTTGCAATCACAGAGGTAACGGCTGAGTTAAAGTGCAGTTGCTGCCGATTTGTCAGCTGTACATCCATGGTGCAAATCTCCTGTTCCACCACATCCCAAAGGTGCTATGTTGGATTGAGATCTGGTGACTGTGGAAGCCATTGTCATCTTCAAGAAACCAGAGATAGTTTGAGCTTTTTGACATGGCGCGTAAGAAGATGGGTACACTGTGGTCATAAAGGGATGGAGATGGTCAGCAACAATACTCAGATAGGCTGTGGCGTTTAAATGATGCTCAATTGGTACTAAGAGGCCCAAAGTGTGCCAAGAAAATATCCCCCACACCATTACAACACCGCCACCACCAGCGAGTAATTTATTGTACTTTCTATCATGTAATTTATGAGATGTTGAATTATTTGGTATTATATTGTGTGTACAAGGCAAATTTCCCTTTGGGACAATAAAGTCTTATCTCATCTTATCTTGTAACTTAATGTGAACATGCACCCAATACACACAATTCGGTATGATATGATTTATATATGGATTACAAGTGAAAACATTGATTTCCAACATGGTCCTAAGATCAGTTCAGATCTTTATTGTCCCTCAAGGGGAAATTTGATTTGCAGTAGAGGACAAAAACGCAAACACAACATACAAAAGGTCATGGGGCATTAATCACAACAGTTACAGCAAACAACCAAAGAAAATGTATTTGTTCATTAAAAGTATCAAACCATTGGAATGGCAGCCATAACAAAGTGCTGCTGTGCAGGGCAGTCAAGGTTTAGTGCAAATTAAGCACATTTATTGCACTTGGAACAAAGGAAAATTTAAACCGATTGTTTTTTACCTTGATGGACTTGTATCTCCACCCAGAAGGGAGAAGAACAAATTCCTCCAAGAGGGGATGGTCAGAGCTGGCTATGAACCACTACTGCTTGTCACTACTCACACAGTGCCATGTTAAAAATGTCAAAAGACAAAGAAACACAAGACTTTTAACATGAAACCGAAAAATGTTGATGCTAGCATGCTGATGTTGACAGCTGAAGTTGTCAGAGATTTGGTCATCAAGCAAAGTATTAGAAAAGTCCAAATTTTGACCTGATGATGGCACTAGATGAAAAGTTAAGGCTGATATAATTCATTCTGAAGAGGACATGAATGTTTGTACCAAATGTTGTGTCAAACCGTCCAATAGTTGTTGTGATATTTCACTCAAAACCAAAAAGTGTCAAACTCATGATGGCACTAAAGTTAAAGTCAGAAGAAGACAATATTTCATAGCAATCTATCCCATAGTTATTTAGATATTCCAGTCTGGACCAAAGTGATGGACCAACTGACCAACATAATGCTCATAATTAATTTTTAAAACAAGATTAAGCCTGGAAATATTTTAGAGTTCTGGTGCTTTTAAGTTGTTGTTCTTCTCCTCTGTTGTTCACAGTTAACAGTTGTTGCTCTCAGTCTTTTCACCTCAACTCACTTCCTTGAAACCTCCTTTCCTCGGCCTCTTTTAATTATCACTATGTGCTACAGTAGGTTTCTTGTCTATCTACATCTGTCTCATCCTGTCACTTATCAATTATTACCTTACAGCAAATTAAATTATCACATCTTCTCAGCCTTTAACTAAAAAAAATATTCATATATTTTTCTCTCTCCTCACACACACACACGCCTCCACCTCCTCATTGACCTCCTCACTAACCTCCTCATCAGGTCACATTCAGAGAGGGGTGGATAAAGGGGAGATCAGGAGCAGGGGGGGGGGGGTATAGCAGCAACGCAGCAAAGGATTGTGGGAAAGCGTGGAGAGGCCAATGAGAGCTCTCCAGACGCATCGCTGCCGGGCATCGCCACCCACCTATGACTGCTCTCTAGCCGTTGCCGTGGCAACAGCAGCGCTTGATGGGAGAAGATCCTACTTTCTGAAAGAGGAGTGCACGCGCGTGAGTGTGTGTTTATGTGTTTATTTAAATCTTAAATCTATTTAGTCTGTTGACCTTGACACTTAACAAAGAGGAAGAAGCACATTTCATGACCCGTAAGTTATAAAGTTAGAAAAAAAATTCAGCACTGGCATGAAGATTGTAGCTATTGATTTTTTTTTTTGTTTGTTTACTTGGCTTCAATTTTAAAATAGTCTTGGAAGCAGGACTCAGCAGTAAAATGTTTAAATTGTCAAAAATCTTACAACCAGTATGTTTATGTGTATGTGCATGTAGGAGACTTGAGAGAAAAAGTGGAGAGCGTATTTGTGCATGTTTGTACATTTTTAGATATTTTTTTTAAGCCCTGTTATGTGTGTGAGAGAGCGATTGAATGTGAGAGAACAGATTGAGTATGTATTGATATGTTCATGTGTATTTAAGGGAGTTAGAGAGGAGAGATCGGTGTGAGCTGTTCATGTTTATTCATAGCCGTGTTGATCTCTTCACAGGTTTGACCATCATTTGCTCTCTATCTTTCTTATTATCATCATATCCCTTTTATTTCTCTTTCTATTTTGTCTGTAAGTCAAAGCAACAGCAAATCATGTCTTTCCAACACTCTGACACTGCTGTTTTCTCTCTCTCTCTCATTCCCACATACACACACATACAGGTGTGGGTAGCTCAATAGGAGGGAGAGTTTTACAGAGCCTACACACACACACACACTTGCACACACATTTAGATGTGAGTCGTGACTAGTGTGGAGTTGACTTTGTAAGACAACTGAATACACTCTCAAATGATCCACGACTCTTTCTGCTGATTTGCAAGTAAAACAAACTAAATGTTGAAATGACTGAAATTAAAGGTGATATGATCATTTGGATGATTATCATGAATCATGAAGACTGACAGGCTGTGCGAGTCTCCTCTCTAATTTTGCCCTTCTGAACCAAAAGGCCAAATTTTGACGGAAATGTACAGTTTTGCTTCAAGAGGAAGTTCAGCACCAAGTTTTTAGAATTTGTCTCATCACTTGAGGCTCCAGTAAAACCACAGACAAGTGATGATAGGGATATTAAAAGGCACAGAAAGAAGGGATTAGAGGAGATGTAGTCATATGAAAGAAAAATCAGTGATTTTGTTTATTAATATCAAAGTATGACATAAAATTGATAATAATATATTTATGTTTAAGGGACTACATCAGTGTGCTTTGCAACTTTATGCTCCTTAACTGCAATGAATCTATACTTAACACTGTTGCTGACCACTTTTCAAATGTATGCCATTGTTTTCCAGTTATTTCCATATGGTATGAATATCACTTAGCAGACTCTTGAACCTTGGTTGAGTTGTGTAATCCACCACAGTGAACGTTAAGTCATTGCATTAATTTTATTGTTGTGTGTAATGCAGTATAAGTGCAGATGAATTTGAAACGTCTGCAATGTATTACCTCATATTTATGTAACTTTGACAAAAATGAATAGGGACTTAAGTCAAGCATGTTTCAAGAGTCTGATAAAAGACTTTCTTAATGTTTAGATATAAATGGAAGTCAATGGAAGCCTGGAATGGTAGAAAAAAAGAATACATTCACAAATCTAAAACACAGCAAAATGCTTAGATGTGATGTGACGTAAATGGTCTAAAATATGTAAAATAATAACCTAAAAAAAGATCTTTGTCATTTACATGATAACGTCATTGACCTGATACTGCAGTCTCCTCTTATTTGTTAGGTAATGTGCCAAAGCCTGAACGCCCCGGCATCAAACCTGAGCTGAAAACAGTCTAGCAGCCTTTCTTTTTCATCACCTGCCTCCTCTTCCTCCTCCCCCTCCACCTCCTCCTCCTCCTCCTCTTCCTCCTCCTCTTCACCACTTCCACCCACGCTCAGCTTTTGTTGACTCTTGTCCTAAGTGAGTGTGTGCTTGCGCGTGTGTTTGTGTGCCTTTTTTTTTTTTTTTGTGCCATTTTTTTTTTACATAGTCTTTAATAACACATTTTGCTATAAATGTGTCGCAGTAGTAGTTTTCGCTCCATATAGCTTCTTCCAATCAGGATCTGGGAGCTGCCCAGGTAGTGGAGGGGATTTGCCACCATGTTACAGTTTTGCTGGCAGAAGATAAAGAGACAAATACGTTAATTATCATCCTTAAAGAAGCAAAATAATAATAGCTGCTTAGATAAACAAAGGAGGTGTTGGCAGGGTTTAAAAGTTAAACTCTAATCCACTGCATGTTTCTAACTGGCATATTAAAATTGGATAAAAAATAAATTGGCTTTGTCCATATATTCTTTTGCTCACTTTTAGTTTGCAGGACCTCTAAAATTAAATATAATGTATTTTCAAGCCCAGTTTAAGCAATCATTAGAAACAAAAATTAACCAGTTTGGCATATTATGAATTCTGTGTGCAAGCCAACAATGGATTGCTTCTTTATTATGATTTAATTTCTCTATCTGCATAATGTTGGCTGCTTTTTTTCTCAGCAGACCCAAGCAGCAGACTCCATGCAGGAATTAACCAACCAATTTCTGTAAAGCACAACCACACTCTTCTCATCAGCGGGATTCGCACTTGACTGTTGCCATGGCTCTGCGAATCTGCCGATGTCTATCCGTCAAGGCCAGAGTGTTTGACAAAGATATTGTCTGGAGCGATGATTCACTTCGCACTCAATAGCCCGGGATGTGTGTGTTTCAGTGCCTGTGTGAGTGTGCCGGAATGCAGACCGTTCGCATTTGTGTTTGTCCACCCTATCAAGGGAAGCGAGCATATGAAAGTTCAACAAAATGTCTTTCTCGACAAGCAGGAGCTCCAATAAAAGAGGATTAGCCGAGGATTTGGCCTTCAAAGTTCTGTGATTCCTCCTGTTCAACAAGGTTACCTCTCAATACACATAATTCATCCAATAAAGCATATATCGAGAAACTGCAATGCACATAATAGTGCAGCAGCCTTCACTCTGACTCATTTCCACGGAGTATTAAAAGTCTTCACAAGCAAACAATTTTCCAATTTGGTATTTTGAAGGAAATCCAAAAGGAACCAGAGCTGCTCTGTGTTTCACAAACACTAATCCATCAGAATAAGACTGAATTTCTGACGGCTCCATGATATTCTCAGTTTCATGTTGAGAATCTTACTGGCAGATATAAAATATAGCGTTTCTTGTCTTTGTTGTAAAGGAGGCAATGTGGCTGTTCTTTGCCAGTATACGCCCACGCGCCCCATGTGTTCTTGTTCGCTTCCCTTGTACAGAAGACACACACACACACACACACACAGACACACACACACAGAAACGCTTCAATATACATATAATTTTGCACAGAGATGAATCTGTCTCTATAATGAGAGGAAATGATGTTAAATAATACAGTTACTATATCAGTGCATCTATTTATCTGTTTGTTTCCCATCAAAGTGAGATGTTTCCGCATATTCTCTCAGACTGATTAGAAATTGATTGAATGGCACAAATGAGAATAGAAAATTAAATAACTACACTTATATTGACCAGATCTTTTATATTTTGAATGCATCCAATGAAAACAAAAGTATAAAAAGTATAAATTCACAGCCAGACTGATGTGTTGGGAGGCCCTTGGGCAAAAATGTAATATAGACTCTTTTAAACCTCCACCCCTCCCCTTTTAATTTTGATTTTGGGCACAAAGTGTTAGGTCTTGGGTGCACACCCATGAGCACGCATTTGCTACTTTGGTTGAGTGCTAAAGGTCTTGGGTGAAGTGAAATATAAATCGGAGGGTGTGGCGATTAATAAATACGCTCTCAGTGGTCTCATGGCTCGGACATTCTGAGCCAATCACAGTGATGCATGGCAACAGTACAGCTCAACAAAAGGAGAGAGCTTTCCAGGAAATCATTGTTGTCTGGAAGGTGTTGGAGAGGCATGATGTCGACACGCAGCGCCGCAATTCTGCAGCTGGTGGAGTTTCTATTGTAGTTAATTTTTGAAATGATGATAGCAACAAATGATCGTGAAGTGTTTGGTGAAGCTGTTTATGTGCGACGTTATTTCAGTCACAGTTCGACTGCATCTCACTTCACACAGCAGCGATTGGCTGGCTGTGCAGAAGTGAGAAAGTATAGGCAGGATTTGAACTTCAAGCTCTATTTTCATTCTTCACACAACTACTAAGTGTGACACCGTGAATATCTTTGGGGAGAAACTGTCCAAAAGTTGTTGTTGTTTTTTTTTTTATGTCTATTCAAAAAAACAAACTCTCTATCTCTGGAGCTTTGAAAAAAAAACTCTTCACTTGCTCTTGCATTAAAGCTGTTTTTCATCAATAATTATTCATGTTTATGTGGAGTGTTTTCGGTGCAGTTCAGACTGTTTGCTAAGTGCCTCGGTCCTCACAGACTATCATTACTGCTAATCTAAATTGTTTGTTGCTTTTCAATTAACTCACATTTATGCACTTCAGTACTTTTTTTCATTTTAGACATTCAAATTGAATTAAAAGCAGAATTTTCCTACCTGTGTCTCGGCACACGTGTTCATTCACTGAGGCTTGTTTGCCCCGAGGTGGATGGCAAATTCCAGTACTGTATATTTGTGCACAGTCTGAACGTCTATTCTAATTTTACGGTTTTATTTTTCGGTTTTATATGACCGGTGTGGCTAGCTACTCAACCCAAAGTCACGTTTGATTGGATGAACTTTTGTAAACGCCCCTGAGAGCAGGGTGAGTCACCAAACATTTGAAACCATTTAACAGGAAGAGAAAGACAGAGATGTAAAAATACTCTGATACTGTTTTTTCGACGTATATCTGACATATATAACGAGATAAATGAACACTTAACACAGAGACAGGATTAAAACTGGGAAAGTGTATTTTTCTTTAAGGTCAATACATTTGATCCTGATGTTTTCATCTCTATCTCTCCTCTCTTTTCTCTACATTGCAGCTCAGATACAGTGGACAGCCACATCCTGCGCTCTGGGAGATTAAATCTTAAGAACAATATACAGTATAATACATGATACAAACTTCATAATCACACCATATGGTTTACCTCCAACTGTAGACAATCTTGCTGCATAAGTTTGCATATTCATCAACATGTTTTCTTGAAAATACAACTCCTTAAAGCGCCAGTCAAACTAAACACAAACTTACCCCCCTGTTATCATTTTAGTAAAATACCGCAAAACAATATATCTTTGTCTTTGCTGCTCTAACGGATGGCAAACTATAAATTTAACCAAGACACATGTGTACAAATTTACATTAAATTGCTTTTCTCTCACCAACTGATTTATTTATTTGTACAATTTAATAATGATCCATGCTTGCAAACCAAACATCACAGTATGGAAGAAAATTGCTCTCCAAATGCTGCTTCATTGTATTCAAAGACTCATCTTAGAGTTGTTATCTATTGTCCGTTCGAGATAATAGGCACAGCTTTTGAGAACAGGTGACGCAAACACCAAAACTGTGGAACAAAATCTCTGGTTTGTGTCGGTAAGCTGAAAAATAGATAATGTTGGGAGACAGATCTGTGATATTCACGGGTGGGCTCGAGGCTGCTCCTGAAGCGCTGCACTGCAGAGCACACACTGCCTAATATGACAATGAATATGCAACTGTGGATTGATTTTCTGATTATGGAGTCAAACGTTTTGCACCTCTGCATGTTTTCACACAGCAAATGAGCAGAAGCAGATTTCTCTTCATTGGTAAATTGTGCGTTGGGTGTGATAGTTGTGTAACAAGAGTCTTACAGCCATGCTAGCAGCTTTGAGAGGCTGTACTTAAGCGCAATGTCAGATTGACAACATGCTCGCAATGACAACATTAGCTGGCAATGTTTACCGAGGTCACCATTTAAAAATAGTTTAAAATTCCACTGGTTTCCTCAAGTGGCTCTTTTGCACCAGTTCAATTGTGTTTGTTGAATAAAAAACAAGTGCTGCATAGTGATGCTACAATTCTCACTTTGTGCCTGTTAGCATTAAAAAAGATGTTTCCTGATTTCTGCTCAGTTACAGTCCACCATGTAGAAAGAGAAAACACAAATAGAGAACATGTAAGACAATATATTCGACTAAAAAATGGTAAATGTGTGGTTTAAATGGGAATATAGGAGTAGGGGTGAATGTGTATCCTGCTCCTGTTTCCTGGTTCTTAGCTCTACCTCTCTGTAGCTGTAGCTTCATCGTCGGATCTTCGTTTCACAAATACATCCGATTCATACACCCCGTGCAAAATAACAGTTTCACCTGCTCCATCGTGGTAGACAAACACCGCCGGATAAAATCTGTGATCTGTTATTGATTTCACCGGCTCAATCCAGAAACGCTTGTGATGATGCAAATTTGGAGACAGATTTTTAAAGCTTTTGGGCATAATTAAAGACATATTTTTCTGCAGAGAGAGAGAGAGAGAGAGAAAAAAACATTTGATTGATCTTATTTATTTACCTGCGAGCTCATGTTTAAAACTGCTTCCTCCGAGGTCAGTGATCGTTTGCTGCTTTTTTCGACATTTGCCTAAAGCATACATTCCTTGAAAGTATGAACTCATGTTCAAATGAATGTTACTGCTCTCACACTCGCACCCCCACAATCCTGCTGCTGGTTTGCCCACACACACACACACACAAACACACACACACACACATACACACACGCATCAGGCATGCATGCACGTGCGAGTTCGTACACCCGCTGCACATGCACACTCACACACACCTACACATGCAGACTGTGTGTGGAAGCGAATGTTGTTCATGCATGTCTAGTAGAGTTGAGCTATGTGGAGGGGATCTTTGATCTCAGCCAGGCAGCCAACCAGCTTCTCCACTATTTGCATTTAGTCTCCTGGGTCTGTTGGCTTCTTGGCCCCTCACCAGCTTCAGATGCAGGTTACAGAGGTAGCCAGAGGGAGATTCCCACACATTCCTGTTTGTGAGAGTGTGTGTTTAAGGTTGTGTGTGTGTGTGTGTGTGTAATAGAGAGAGAATGAAGAAAGAGGCCAAGCGAGAGTACCTGGGCCAGCACCACATCAAAGTACAGCAAGTGAAAGAGTGAGCGAGAGACGGAGAGAAAGCAAGAAAAACCAGAGAGGGCAAACAAGCTCGGAACAGAAAAAGAGGAGAATAAGAGAGAATAAGAAACGAACAGAGAGAGTGGACAAACAGAGCGAGAGGAGAGGAACAGGGAGAGGGAGAAAGAGAGTGAGGCCTCTCCAGGAGGTCACTGAGTTTCTGGATCTCCGCTCCTTTTGTCCCACAGCACATTCCATAGCAACAATCTGACCAGTCAGCCAGGGAGCTGTGAAAAATGAAAAGAAATATAGAGGGGGAAAAAAAAAAAAAAACTCGCAGCCCACCTCAGACTGGTATAGAAACACTTGCAGAGGAGTCTGTCTTAATCTGCAACACAAATGTGGTTTTAGCCTCTATTTCCCAAAGGCCACAAACAAATTATTCAAATTTTTATTAGACTTGCTTCAGTGGCATTTGGATTTGCATTCTTTTGAATCATTTGTAACTCCCATTGCCTTGAAAGAATTAAAGATTATTCTGTTCCACTAGTAGAAGGCTAATTCTCAAATTTTAGAAACATTTCTAACTCCGAAAAAATAAAACATTAAATACAATAAGAATCTGCTAAATGTCTTAGATCATAGGATAAAGTATATGTACAGTATATAAAGGGTTAAATCCCTCACTGAAGTATTGGTTGACATTGACTGGATGGATTTTGTGGTTTTGTGTTTACTTCTTTCTCAGGTGTTTGGGTGGAGAGCTTCATTTGCTTTGATTTCAGCTACTATAAAGCTCTTAGCTGTACTCCACTCCTGTATAATCCACTAATAAGCTTGAATAATAGCTCAGCTGGATTTATATAAGTGTTATCAATGTTGTTTGATTGACATAATTACCGTATATTAAAGCTGCTGTCGGCACTTTAAAGTATTGACAGTTGCAACCCTCAACACTTAAATCACACAAAGTGACATCTCATAAAGGTAACTTGTGGAATTTTTGACTATTAGTAGCGCTATGGATCAATGTTTTTATGAGTGGGTCACCGCTTTGTTGTTGTTGTTATTTTTGCTAATTGTTTACACTATTCCACGGATCTACAGGTGGCAGTAAAGTGTCAAGAAATGCAGCAATGCGCTAGCGAAGGCAGAGAAGAAGAAGCAAATGTGGATGTAAGCAATTGAGGTTACAATTTTTAAGAAAAATTGCTTTTGTTTTGTTTTATGAGGAAGGAAATGCGTTCAACATGTTTGTTAGACCTCAAGAATAAACACAATTTGTTCTGAATGTAAACAGACACTTTGTTTTCAAGGATACTCCACAGGGCGCCTTTAATCTCACACAGCACACTCACCCTGTCTGATCATATGATCCCTTTAAACCAATAAAGAAAGCTGCTTCAGAGATTGCTGGTACATGCAGTACGACTTTTTTACAGAGATTGTTGCTGTTTCAGACAAAGTTTGCATTTTGCTTCTAAGATTTAAAGGTACCCTGTGGAGTTTTAGTCCTGTAATAGCACTATTTGACAAATGTTTGTATCACTTTCACAAACTATATCCCTTGCTATTCCACTGATTGACAGTTGGTGGCAGTAACGTGTCAAGAAAATTTACTATGTACCTAAAAAGGGCAGAGAAGAAGAAGTGTGCTAGCCAACGTAAACTGTGCACGTTTCAGGATTTTTAAAAAATTGGATTAGTTTAGTTTATATGGACATAAAAATTTGGATTCGCAACTGTTTCGTGATGAAATTAATTTATTCAATATGATTCATAATATATGTTTGTGTACAAGAAAACTCAAGGTACCTTTAATATTTTGCTGAGACCATATTTCCTGCCATTGACCATTCCCAACATTTGATGACTCATTCAACCACATAAGTAAAATCTACTTTTAAAGTCCTTCTTAGAAAAGATTGTTATATTTAGACTGAAAAGACTGGTGTGTTTTCATGCTGAAGTCTGTTCAAGTGCAGCTTTAAACTTCAGAAGCACTGTAAATATTCTATATCCTGTGATTGAATCACTGGAGGACAAACTCACTGAATCTCAACGTAACTCAAAGTCCATATGAAATTGTGTAACCAGGCCGATAGTTTTGGGAAGTATCCGAATGACATGCAAAATAAATCTGATTTGTTGTTCAGTGAAGTGGCCCTTTAAGCTGGTATTTTCAGCTATGCAAATCAGAGCTGCCTAAACACGGGAATTCTAGAAATTACCTATTGCTCAATGATTTCACCGCTCTTAATGCATTTCCCTGTGCACCAAAGCCAGGGAGTTCGCTCTTGTTCCCATCGGTAATTTGAAATGTAATTACCCATCATTTTAGAGTGCTTCAGGAGCCTGACACCTACATCTCCCTCTCTGTCTCTCTGTCTTTCTTCCCTCTCTCTCTCTCTCTCTCTCTCTCTCTCTGGCTGTTTTTGTATGCTGGTGGAGGATTGTATATTTTCCACCCCCACACATTTTTGAGCACTACCCCTACCATTACCTATGTAAATGACTCGAGCTCAGACAGGCAGTTTACAGAACCACCTCTCCTACACCATGACTAAATGAGTGCTTTTACATGCACACCGGATACCAGATCATATCCCTGTATGAGGTTATGTTCAGGAAAATCTGTTTAGGTGCATATCTACAAATATCTATGTGTGCATGGATGAGCATGTAGCAGGTATGTAATGTTTCCATGTTGTTCACGAGAAAGTGGACAGTAAATAGTGTTTAGATGCATCAATAATGTGTGTTAACACATACGAGCATGTAGCAACTGTTCTACTGGGGTCATTAATAATGTGCATATGAGCCTTTAGGCTATAAACTACTTTCTAAATACTCTAAATATATTTATATGTATATCTAAATATAATTATTAATTAATTAAAAAGGAAAAAATCATCTTCACCACCTTGTTCTCATCACCTACAGCATGACCCCAGGCTTTTTAATGTCACAATAAATGAAAAATGAACCAAATATTTGACAAAACAAACATAAAATAAAAATATAGATTTGTTGCTTTTGTTTTCAAAACTGCAATAAATCAATCTGCTGCACTTACTGATAAAATTGGTATAAAAGTTGTAATGAATACTTTATTAACGGTTAATAAATCATTTATTAATGCTTTAGTGATTAGTTATAAGTGATTAAATGTTGGGTGGTGCTCTATATTTGGCAATCATGCAATTATAATCCAAACAGAGCTTTCTGTTTCTGCCTGCTTGTAGCCTTTATGCTAAGCTAAGCTAAGCAGCTACATATTCACTGCACAGACATGAGAGTGGCATAGTTCAACTCATCTAACGCTCTGCAAGAGAACAAATACTTCCCAGAATGTGGAACTATCCCTTTAACTCCACAATCGTCAAACTTTCCAAGTATAAATGTGCCAGAGGAGGAGAATCCAAGGCACCATGTTGCACCTCTGTGGCTGGAATTAATTTACTTTGAACATTCTGGAGTTTGCAGAGCTCAAGATTTTGTGTTAGTGGAGGTAACTTGCCAATTTGATGAATTACATTCAGTATTTGTTTCGGTCCAGCCTGTCTACCTTGCAGCTGCACAATATTGTATTATGCATAAGCTGCCTTGTAAAGCGAGCCTTTAACCTCAAAAGCTTAGTTTTCTAGATGAGAGATATTAGTTTGGAAAACATCCACTGAGAGTTTCAGGGCAGAGTCTGTCAGGTTATTAATGAAGTAGGTCCGGCACTGAAGAGAGCAGGTGCCGAGGCCGATGTTATTACAAGTGCCATACAATATGCTCACTGCGAAAACACCATATTTTAATTCAACATCACCTCTCCAAGTGCCTGACTATGATCTTTATCCCGGTTCTGCAAAAAGAAAGGACACAGAGACTTCCGATGGAACACCTCAGTGCTACATTAAAGGGTGACAACAACTTCTTCTATAATATTTGGCAACCCCTCCTTGATTATCTCCCTGGTGATCTTGTTGGCCTTCTGCAGAAAGGGTGCTTTGTTTTCACAAATAAGTCATAGACACTGTTTTTTCTTTCCCTTGTTGTGCTACTGATGTATACAAAAATGTATGTAATGTAATTCATATGTATGTTAATGCAAACCATGTATGTTAACTCATTTATTCATTCTTGTTTTGCAGTTTGGCAATATCTGTGCTGTCTGGTTCTTTGTTTGGTTATGTAAGAAATTAATAAAATATTATTTAAAAAAAAAAAGAAAAAAGAAAAAGAACAGAGAGACTATCAGCTTCCTCTGAGCCTGACTGTGATTCAGTCATTTTTTTTCAGTCACATTTTCTCTGATGATCAGAGAAAATGTACATTTTTATTTGGTCTTATCAACTTCTCTGTTCTATCAAACAAAATTAGAGGGAAACATGAGACATAGAAAACAAAATTGAGATGGAACTAGGCAAGATATATTTATTTTTATGTTTTTCACATCTTTACTGAATTGTTAAATTGGTTTAAGCAGCTTACGGTATATTGGGTGGCTTCCCTATATTTAACCGGCTCTATGTTATTATCGTCACTGTCAATGCATGTATTCAGATGTAGTGCAGTGATAAAGTTCATGTTGTAAATATAATGGCTCTTTGTCCTCTCTCTTCAGTGCACTGAAATGTGAACAGTCTTTATTTTGTTGGAACCTGTTAGTCCTGGTCGTCACACACCAGCACGAGCCACAGGCAGTGTTTTTTTTTATCCATGATCTCCAGCAGTTTGAAATTGTTTTCAGCTTGAAAAACCACCCACGCACCATCAGCTTCCTACAGACTGTAGGCTTTTCAAAATGTCCTTGCTTTTATTTACACTTGTTTACATTCACCTGCCTGATGCGCAGAGACAAATCAGTGAAGAATCGCACGCTGTCAGTCAACCCCACCTGCTACCTCTCTCTTTGTCTGTCTCATGGTCAAATATTTTTATAAGCATGACAGCACAGATGAACACTAATTAAACAAAACTGTCACCAGTGTTATCTCTGATAGTGAAATTAATCAACTGCTCCATTAAATCAGAATTAATCTGCTTCTTCTGATTCTTCTAAGTAGACTGAAACAGCAAAAGATTTCAATTTAAAGAAGGCTTTTATTGCTATGTAGAAATCAGGATGAAGCTGTCCCGATTATCTCGTGTTTGATAGTTTAACTCTAATAAGTGGCCTAAAACACCATAAAAAAAAGATCTCATCATACACTCAAATATTATCATTGGCTGCCTTTCTTTCATCACTTTTCAGCAATTAAATCCTTTTGATTTGAGCATTGTGTGCGTACATTTGTAGCAGCCAAACTGGCACATACAGTATTGGTACTTTTACAGTCTACAGTCTGCTGTGTGGAGTCGAGTCACATGATTAAAAATCATGTCACATCTCTGTGGCAAACCGCGAGTTACAGCCCAGGAGGTGGCTAATTTAGCTTAGCATAAAGCCTGGAAATAGGGGGAAACAGCTAGCCTTATATGTCAAGACACTTTGTTGTCCAATAAACACAAATAAACTCTAAAAGTTGTTGAGGTGACGCTGGTGGCAGCATTCAGCCTCTATAGCGTTATGAACATCTTCCCACCTCCATGGTGGCACAACTCTGTAGGTATATCTAACTATATTCCTTGGCCATTTTGCACAGGTGCATATAAGATATCTATATATAATTATATATAATTCATACAATTATATTAAAATGGTCTGCAAGCTAATTTCAACTTTTAATTTTACCCCATCTTTACTGCTGAGCACCCATCATTACTGTGTTTTTGCACTTGCATCTGTCACCTGTCAGTCAGCCTTCCTCGCCTCTTCAGCCATGCTGTCAATCACTGCTCACATATTCCCTGTTCCTGCAAGAAACATGAAACACATCATTTCCCATTACATTAGAACATTCTTGAACCAAATGTACTTCTTTGTTTAAAAAAAATGATCTGAATAGCTGTTTTCTTCTCTAATTCGCTCACATTCGGTTAAAGTCTAGCACTCTGAGGCCTGAAAGCGGTCATTCCTTTGCAGTTATTAGATTTGACCCCTCGTGATGCTACCGTTGGATCGCCTGCATTTATTCTCATCTATTAGCTTCTCCACCTCACACAGCAGGCAGCACAGGATGAATTTAGATCACTATTTATAACGCTGTTGCAGTGCAGGTTGCTCAGATTCTCTTAATTTAAAATTAGCTTGAGCTGCTGAATGATTCAAACCGAAGTAACTCATTACTGTATCAGGTTGCTTGTCTTCCTCATCTCTTCTGCATTTTAAATTTTTCCTCGAAAGGGAGCGAAAAACGTGTTTTTTTTTCATCTTTGGTGTTGTTTCATGCACAAAAATGTCTAAACGGGAGTGTTTCTGTTATATCCTTGCAACAAGATGAGCTGTTCACCAAAGTTTGCCTGTAGCTGCCTATTCAAGCGCTACGCCAGCTGGTTATGCATATAATGGATATAACTGCTGCCATTACCAGCTACTCTGTGGGAATCGAGATGAGTCACAGGTGTCCAGAGGTCTTTGCTGAGGAGGCTTTGCTGCACTTCTTAAGACATGCCCCCCCCCCCAAAAAAAAAGTCAACTTCAGGTGACAGTGAAATGTGGGCTTTGATTTTAATGGCACGACTGTGTGTGTGTGTGTGTGTGTGTGTAGGTGTGCACACACATGTACACAATTGATGCGTAGGGGTGTGGAGTGGTCAACTGATGATGCACTGTGGAGGCTGAGAGCTCTGGAGAGTGGTGTGTGGGTTGGAAGCCTCCTCTCTTCGCAGTGAAACACGTACACACACTCTCTCTCACACACACACACACACACACACACACACACACACACACAAAACGGGGGGAGGTGGAGGCAGCAGAGCTTGCTTCACCGGCTGTCCATTGATCAGTGGAGAGGATGGTAGACTTAAAAGATGTAGAGACTGGTGGAGAGCAGAGAGAGAGAGAGGGATGGACAGGAGGATACTGGGGTCCTGTAGGATACAGCAGAGGCAGACAGAAGCAGAGAAGAAGAGAGAAAAGGGGAGGGGGGCTAAAGAGAGTGAAAGAGAGACAGATTGGAAAGCAAAGTGTGTGAAGAAATAGAGATGAGGGCAAGGGGAGAAATAAAGAGGCAGATCACGGCGTCTGGGGTTGCCCTGGGCTTTAACAGTCTGGATGAAGTCTGCTGGTAAGCACTTGATGTTTCTGTGTTTCTGCGTGCGATGTATGTGCACATACTGCCTGGGTGCCTATTTGTATGCCTGTCTGTGCCTCGTGCTGCCCATGCTTCGCTGTTGAGCCACTGCAGAGAGAGAGATGCCAGGCGTTTTGTCTCCACAGTGCAGCAGGCAGCAGGAGGAGTACAAATCTTCCAGGCTTCCACTGCAGACAACACCATTCAAGACTGTTATCTGTTCAATTAAACAGCAGCGCGGCTCCTCGCTGCAGGATTCATTCAGACTGTGTGTCAGTACTGTATATGTGTGTGTTTGAGGAGGTGTTTAGGGTGGGAATATCACACAGATGAGCGTTTTCAAGTTGTCGCCTGCGAGGAAAAGAAGAGCGATAGTCCCCAGAAACAGTTTGTGTGTGTATGTGTGTGTGCATGAATTGGCGTTTCAGTGTTTTCTGTAAAATGTCAGATTGATGAGATGTAGTAGGAGGGATTGACAGATTGACTGGCAATGTTCCATTACATCCATGCATCCTAAATAAATCACCATATGAGACATTATATATATATATATACATATATATATATATATACACACATATGTATACTGCTTGTGCTGCAGGCAATTGTGAGAGCAACCCTTACACTGTAAAATAAATCACTGTAGAATTCCTAAATATTCTTACAGTAACTCAATCTCAAGTTCAATCACAAGACATGTATCGTATTTCTCGTATCTCCTATGGTATGATAAGCATATCTATAGGGATTTTCTCTTTTTCACAAGCGTATTAGCATTGAATGTTGAATATAATATAACTACAGCTGCAGTCAGTGATGATGCAGTCAGTTTTATAAACAGGGAGGTTTGAGCACTGAACCATCAGATGATCCTCAAGAAGTGAACAACACAGCACGGAACACCATTCATAACCACATTTAAGATTTTTTACATTCTATATGACTTAATATAAGATTTGTCTATAAAACAAACGAGATCAGTCATGTATATGCATTTTTAAACAATGGTGAGACTATAGAAAATGCATAGTCCTGCTGCTTGTTTCTAATTGGCTGAGCTACTGGAAAATAGCCAATACACACACATGCACAACTGCATCACAGTTAATTCAAATACTAATATGTACCAACCAGAGATCAGTGCTCTTTTATCATTTTAGAGATCAAAGATCATACACAAAACACTAAAAAATATTTGAAAGCATACAATATAATAGAATAGAATAAACAAGTCCCCTTAAACTTTGGTGTCCTAATTGATCACATTGATCACGTCACACTATCTTGCCAATCAATTCCTTTAGGCTTGTCTGTCACTAGAAATGTCAGTGGAGGTTCTGCCTTAAATAATAGCCTATTAGATGCAGGATCTAATGAACTGATTTTACGCAACATTGCCTCCGAGCTCCTCTATCACTTTAGACACTTGTGGCTTGTTGTGCTCTAAACTATTCCTTATTCTACACACACACACACACACCCCGGAGGTCCGCGGACCCCAGCTTGTGCACCACTGAGGCAGGCAGCAGCTGAAGAATCCCCCCTTATGATATGGAGGCAACACGCGTTGACGTGTCGCGCTGCGCTTCCGACCACTAGTATCGGTATGCGTCTTCTGCACACACACAACACTCTCATGGGGACATGCGGCCAGCAGACGCAGCCACGGTAAGTGGAGCTAGTTTTCATACGGCACTTTATTTACCAGGAGGGTATAACAACTTTCTTCAGCCTCGGTGTGTCGTTGTTGTTGTTGCCCGTGTCGGAGAAAGGGAAGTTTAACAGACTTTTTCTCGTTCGTCGGCATCATTCCGCCGATTGCAGCCTATCCATGCAGATTGCGCAACGCGGCGTGATCGGACTGAAAAACGTGAAAACAATTCAGTATTGTTGTTTTTATTTAACACTAGTGTCGTTACTAATCGCTCACTTTGGCCAAAGTCCACCGCATCATCTCGGTTATGCTTTGCTTTGACCATGCGGCGCCTCTCCAAGGAGCACATTTCAGTCTCTCCACTTGGTAAAAAGGGGGATTTTCACGCACCAAAACTGTCGTTTTTTTAAACTGAAGCCACATCTGCAGTGTTGTTGAACAATCTGTTGTGTTTTTCTTTTTCTTTTTTTTTCCAACTTTAATGTTTCGCTACTTTGAGGGCCAAGTGTGCTGCTTGGTCCCGTGTGTGTGTGTGGGGGGGCAATGCGCAAAGTGTGTGGTCTCCAAGAGCTCTCCACCCCCGCAGAGACGCACGGTTTTGCGCGCACGCACGCACACATACACACACACACACACACACACACATACACACACACACACACACACACACACACATATACACACAAGCTCCGTCTGTCTGTCACGGTTGGGCATGGATGTCTCTGGGTCTCAGGAATGCGCCCGGCGTTTTCTCTGTATTTTTCACATTAAGCGCAGTTTGGGAAGCCGCTCTCTGAACCGCTGCCACCTCCGTCAAAATCATGCAATAAACCTTGCACTTCCGGTTACACATTTCACAGTAAGAGTTGCACAGGCTTACGCGCTGCAATAGTGACATTCAAAGGATTTTTTTCCAAGTTGTTGTATAGCTTATAATAAGTAAAACCTATTGACAGCATTGGCAGTCTATGTATGCAGTCTACAAGTAACCTACAGTTAAATCAAATGATTTCATGATATATTTTGACATGACAGCATACTGATATGAGAAAAGGCTACTATTTCTGACATGTGTCAGTTTTTATTTTAGTGATTATTTTTATTGTCAGTTTATCTTCACATTTTCTCAATCAAATGATTAATTATTTGATCTATAAAATGTCAGAAAATAGTTCAAAAATGCTGATTACAATTTTCAAAAACCCCATCTTGACTGATCAGTAGTCAAAAACCGAAATATGACGTAGATCCATGAAAAACAACAAATCCTCTCAAGTGAGAAGCTGGAACTGGGGAATATTTGATAGCTGTGCATTAAAAAATGACTTATGTAATTAATGAATCATAAAATTAGTTCAATCAATTTTCTGTCAGACTGAGTGATTTGTCATGAATAGGCAAATGATATTATGTCACCAGTATTGCAATATAATTTTACTATAGTTGCACCAGGAGTTTAAAGGGACAATTCACCCCAAAATCAAAAATAGATATTTTCCTCTTACCTGTAGTGCTCTCACCGCAGAGAAGGAAGCGTGCATCTACTCGTGGCTGGCGGGTGTAGTTCGGTAGAAAGAAAATAGTTCCTACATGAAACCGTCAAGTTCTCCATATGGTTGTTTTTTTTGGGGAGGGGGCACTTTGAGTACCACAAGCTGAATGCCATCCAGTTCCATTGTATTCGAGAGAAGGCAGACATCTCTACCACTGACATCTCCAAAACTCAGCAAATCACACCAAAATGATCTAGATGGATAAATAACACTACAGGTAAGAGGAAAAATATGTATTTTTGATTTTGAGTGACCTGTCCCTTTAATGAAAGTTATATTTATTTTGGATACTGCGTTTCTCAGCTATAATCACAATCATAATTTAAGTTTGTAACATTGAGGGTGCTCTATTTTTAGTTTATTTCAGACTACTTAAGTCCACTTACTTGCAAACTATGACTTTATTTTGGATGCAAATCTCGAGCGGTTTCCGGTTTGTTCCTGTTGAACTGAGGCCAGCTTGACGCTGTAGAGGGAGGGGGGGGTAGCCCCTGCCTGGAGAGGAGAGAGGGGGAAATTCTTGTGTTTTTGGTATGCGATTACCCAGCGGAGAACCCATGACTGAAGGGGAGGAGGAGAAGGAGGAGGACTGGGGTTGAGTTTAGGATACATTCCTCGCCTTCCTCTTTAAGTTAACCACATTATTTGAGCTGCTGACATGTTGCCTCCTCACATGACACCCATAAGCTCCCAGCTGATGCATTAGAAGTGGACAAAGTGGTCAGATGACCTCAGCACTGACAAGTATGAAGTCCCAATAAAATACTATTACGATACCATGAATTAGATCATGGAAATTCATAACTGATCATAAAGAATACTATAAAATACAACAGGATTCATGGCTGGAATGACCTGTTGGGGGGCCCTGGGGCAAAATCCCTACTCTCAAATGAGTTGGGGACTGTACAAAAATGACTGGGGTGGGGAGGGGGGCTGAACCATATGTTTATATGTTTAGAGGTTAACTCTATAAAGAGATAAATTTAACTTTAATATAATTTTGTTAAAACGCAGATTGAAGTAAAGGTGGCTCTCAGCTAGTGAAAAAATTGGGCACTCTTGCACTCCTCAGAGGGATAATCCCTACTAACTATAAAGATCCTCAACTACTGTTTCTCAAAACTGACATATGGGTCTTACTAGCTACTAGGAAATAAAGCCCTGTTACAGAGACATGATTTGATTATCTGCAGATGGTAAAACACACCTTTATGATCTATGACGCAGACAAAAAGCAAGCTTTTGATGTAAATATTTTGCTGTAACTATTCAATTGCTGGCTTTTTTTTTTTTTTTACAGTAAATCTAATAAAAAAGGATGAAATATAAAATTGAGGCATGAAAAAATTAAACAGCCTTCCCTGCTCTCCCAAAAATTCCTCGTCACCTTCCCTTCAGCAAAGAAATAAATAAAAACTCACAACTCTCCCCCTTTTCTGACCCACCACCCCTGCTAATAATTTTTGTACAGTCCCTTAAAAAACCCAATTGAATTTGTCATTCCTATCAATTCTTTTTACTCTTAACAACACAAGCCTGTTAACCCTCAGGTGGTCACACACACACACACAGACATACACGCACACATACATACATACACACACTCACCTCAGCCTATTGTTAACTTCAGAAACAAAGCAACATCACATCTGACATATTAAATGGGGCTTGCCAGATTTGCATAAAACCAGCAGAGCTCTGCCTGTTCTTCAGCATCTCTGTCGAAACTGTAATCGCCCACTTGCTAACGACAATTACTATAATGGACTGATTGTTGGATTATACCACCAAAGTGGTTTTAGCGCACATCTGCATAATTGTTCTTAGCATATACGCGCCTGTGGGCTCCTGGCTGCCATTAGCTGCTACAGAGAAGAGAGTGATTGAAGAGTCTTTCGATGCTTGAAGAACGGCAGCAAATTGTGTGCCGATTGTGTGGGTGTTTTCAGTATGTGTGTGTGCGTGTGTGCTACGTGGAAACGCACTAAGCATTGTTTCATTAAAGATTGTTTTAGGATTAGCTTTGCTATTGAGAAACGCAGGCACAGAGAAGTTCTATGAGTGGACATCATGAAGCAAAGTTCACCTTTAGGGGTCTATTGAGGGGTCCTTGAGCAAGGCACTGAACAAGGAAACGTAGTAAATGATGCAAGCACACCAAGGGCCAATCAGTGACAAGATGCATCATTGCTCCCAGTTGTATCAAAATCATACCTGAACTGTGAACTTTAACGGCAGTGCTTCCGTCGGTCAAAATGTCAAAGTTCTGTTGGAAATTCTTTAGTGACGTCATCACATGTACCTCCAATTAAATATAGATTCTTTTCAATAGCTGATATTCAACTGATTTCAACTTTTGACTTCCAATCATCGACAGGAAATTCAAATTTTTAAAAAAAAAAAGTAAGATGACTTTAAAAAAAACCCTCAGCTTTCTTCAAAAATCAGATCAGTGAAACTGATGTCACATGACCAACAGATGGACAGACACATCCACAGTACATGGGGGACTTAAGCAGCATGAGCCAGATCAACAGCTGAACCCAGCTTTCCAGTTACAGTCCCTGTTTAAACATGCAGCGAAGCTTTTTTTTGGGGGGGGGGGGGGGGACTGTGCAGAGCGGCTCAGAGGAAATCTGTCTGACTCTTTTTCCTCCAGGAAAAAAGTGCTAATGTCTGAAAAGACTGAGTCGACATAGAGGAAGTTTTTGTCTCTGCTGGTGTGTAACGATACCTGACCGAAACCTGCGAGCGTCCAGGGAGGCCGCTGTTACTTCATCTCCTCCTCTTCCTCCTCTCATTGCTCATCTCTTGAAAGCAGGCCAACATCCCACACACACACACACACACACACACACACACACACAAAATCATGCTTCCTCTCACTCTCTCCTTTTCTCTGAACAGCACTCTGTGCTAATTACTCCCCGTTTCCATGGCAACGGGTAGCACCTCTCTTTTGTTATCTTGGATAGCCCCATGGCAAACAAGCCTCGCAAAACACATTATTCGACTGAGGCAACAGTTTATATTGTTGAGTGGATAGATTTTATCTTGCAGCTTGTTGCGTAAATGATCAAGAACGCAAAAATTTAAAACAGGAGCATACTGCAGTGATGTAGGGGAGCAGTAATCGCAGTATATTTGTGATATTCACCATTTTAGGACTTCATAAATGCGTCAGAGCAGGCGCTGTTTATTGAATAGAGATATTTCATCACATTATTGTGAACAAATCTATCTAACTTGTGTGTATGAGTGCCCCCTGCTATAGGCCTGTGCTCAGGATGTCATACATTAGACTGCATATAATTAAATGAGTCACTTTGACACAGTCACACGTTTCTATATATAAACGTGTAAGTCGAAGGGAGGTGGGGGGCGGGTGGGGGGGGGGGTTGAACATTGAAAAGGGTCAGAAAACCTTCAGGGCTGGTAATTACAGGGGGAAGAAACAACACTGGAGTGGATTCAAGGAGTGTGTGTTAGCGCCTTTGAGTCGGACCTGAGAGAGGGACGGAGGGGCAGAGGGAGCGATAGCCTGAGAAAACAAGAAGAGGGAGATTATCACAGTCTGAGTGGCCCTCGGTTCATTACTCATTAAACACACAGGAATGTTCTGTCTCAGGCTGAATGGAGTGAGACTTTAAAGGTTTGAAACTTCAAATTTCAAGGATGAACCAACATGTGAACATTTACAATTCTGCTCATTTAAGAGAGAGATTTCATGATGGAAAAATGCGCTAACTTTGGCTAATAACTGACAATAAATAACATCATTACAGATTCAGTGTCTGAATATGCATAAATATTGGTAATAAACCCATAAAAGCATCAGTTTGTTCTTTTTCTTTAATCCATATTCAAGTGACATAAATTTATTAGTAATTAATATTAATTTTGTCACCTAAAAAAGTGAGTTTATCCGTCCTCTCTGCACGTGGCTTAATACCACAATATCCTCAGTGACCCTGGGTTTTATGAATGGGCAGCAGGAAGCTCTGCCATTGGCTGGGAGCAACAGCCAATCAGGAAGGATCATTTGCAACAGAGGTGGGAGTGGATGAATGGAAGAGTTAACCAGTCAGACATTTTTAGAGGTCAGGGCCCGGTGTGTGTGTGTGTGGGGTGTGTGTGTGTGAGCACATGTTTTTGTTACCTCAAGGGGACCTTTTCCTGTATAAACTCGGGACCAGTCCTCACGGGACCAAAGTCCAGTCCTAATGAGGCATAATGTCATTTCTGAGGTCCTGGTTAGTGGTAAGGTGTGAATTGAGATTAGGTTAAGGTTAGGGTTAGGGTTAGGTTGGTCACAATGAATGGAAGTCAATGCAATGTCCCAACAAGGATAGCTGCACAAACTTGCGTGTATGTGTGTGTGTCTCACACACTGACCTACTTGGTTTATTGCAGGCGTCTATACATAGCTGTGGGAACCGCGGGCAGACAATCGGCCAGGCTAAAATTAGCAGTCAGGGCCACCTGTCTGTTTCTCACAAAGGCGGAAACGCCAGAGCAGGCAGGGCAGAGATGGAGGGAACAGGAAGGAAGGAAAGGGGGGGAAAAGAGGGATGAGGAGGAGGGGGAGGTAGGGAGGGCATTGATCACTCTGCTGGTTCCGTCTCTCATGCTCTTTCTCTCCTTTTTCTCCCCACAGCGACACAGGGAGACATTGTTAGGCGGTCGGGATTTGAGGGGGGGGGGGGTTGGTTGGTGGTCCGGGCCAAGCAGAGTTCACATACCTCTCTGCTGGATCACTGCCAGATTTCACAAAGGATATAGGTGGAAGATATAGGAAGAGGAGTGTTAAGGGGTTACTCTGACTTTTTGGGACTTGAGCCCATTAAACACCTTGTGCAGTAGAACATTGTGTGTGTGTGTTAATGCCAACACACAAGCATACAATAAGTAAAAGTGAGAAACTGGCAAACAGAGGCAAGAAAAAATAAAAAATACCCACATGCTGCTTACATCACCAAGCAAGATTTTGTCTGTTCGCAATCATTTCAGAACCCTTTTGCCACCTGCACACACCCCTCCTCCCCCTCCCCCTCATAACGTATAACACTATTGTCACTGTATCACAAAACTCAAGTTTCCTGCCTTTGTCGTTTCAGGCAGCCAACAGGAAGTCTTCGTCTTCTTAACTGACATTCACATTAAAAACTGGCATCTTGTTTCCTAGAATCACGATTTGTCAGCCCACACTTCGGCTTTCTTCCTGTCTACCTCCGCCTATTCGTGGGCGCAGAGTCAAAATGTTTAGTATTTCAGACACAGCAGCAGAAAATATACTACGCTATACATATCGGTGCTGCTTTATGAACACCAGCTGCTTTCAAATGTTGAATATGAAACTTTGGATACTTAATTTACCATGGGGATGAAGTCTGCCGTCCTGTTGTCCTCTTATCCTGTGAGTACCACAGTCAAACTCCTCATATTAAGTGATCCTCATCTCCATGTCTTTCTTTTCCAGGACTCCGGTCGGGCTTTGAACAGCAGAACGACGCTCCAGGAAAGGTGGTGGAAAGACACTTTCGACTCTGCCAGCGTTCACCCGCTGCGACAGCCCAGTTCAGACGGCAATCTCGGTTTCAGCGTAGGAACTGATTGACTGCGCGGCTCTGCAAAGCAGAGAGTGAGATGTAGAGGAAAAATGGCAGAATTTAGCTTCTTTCCCACATGCACCCTAACCTGTAAATGTTTTATTTCAATCAGTCAATTGTTACATATTTGCTTCTTTAGATGAAATCACCTGTATCTTCCTTTAAAAGTGGTTTAAAATTTTGTGTATTTGTTATAACAGTCCAGCTGAAACCATGCTACTGCTCAACATGTAGTTATAAAATCCATCATCTAACCTTTTTTTTTTACATCTACTCCTTCTCCCTCATTAAAAATTCCAGAATTGATGAATATGTAAATATATTTCATCTCAGAAGTTTAACTGCTGGACACAAGATGTCTCCTACTTCACTGTGAAGTCCATTCTCAGTGTTTGTGCACTGGAGGCTTTAATTTTCCACATCACACTTGTATAAGTTGTTAACTGGACCAAGATTGGCCTCCAAACTATTTGTGATGTCACAAATCATGCTCGTATGCCCACCCCTTAAAATTGGATTTTTAATGAGCTCAGAGAAACTTTCCACTTTCAGCAGATGAAAGTGAGAACAAACTCTACACATACATCATTCTGCACAGTGAAGTTCAAACATCCAAACTGTAGGAACAAGAAGTAAGTAAGCTTTGTTTTATGTGAATAATTAAAAAAAAAAAAACATGAAGAGGTACAATCAGAAAATCAGATCAAAGGGAAGTTTGAACAGCAAACAGTTTTGTAGAGCAAAAAACGCACCTTCCTGTCAAACATTTTGCAATCACTGGCTCCTGCAGTGATAGGACCAACTCACCTCTCTGCAGTAGTTATGTCCTGTTGCATCAGACACCAAAAAACTACATCCTCAACCAGATAATTGAAGCTACAATCTTGCAGAAGGTGCGATAAGGGTTTAATAGGTCCTGCAGAGCCGGTACACTGCTGAAGCATCTGAGTCCAGCACCTTTTCAAACACAGGAAATGAGTATTTTTAGGTGAAAGTGCAAGTGGGAAAATTGATTCTGTCCCTGTATTGTCGGTGATGCCTACTTTATTTTCAAGAATGTCCTTGTTTGAAGTTGTTAAATTTTTGGAGGATGTTTTGTATCAGAGCTGTATTACTGAGTGTACCTGCTACAGAGCACGTTTCCTTACAAACTGTAGTCACGTCCTCACCTGCGTCTTGTCAGCAGTGGCCAACATTGGTGACACCACGGATATCCAGGGAACCTGCTTGTTTGTCATGTTTCCGTGTTTCTTCCTCAGCATGACGTTGTTTTCCTCCTCCTCATTTCCTGCCTTGGCTGAAATGTGGGAGCTGGGCGGCCATTTTGGCTCCAAATGGAGCCTCAGAGCTACAGGGCATGCAGCGGTTGCTCAGTAGTCAGTGTAGATCCTGTGGGGCTGGCAGCAGCTACATCTGGCTACTGGGTCTCTGCCGACAGCCATATTCCTCAGGATATATAATGATGACACACGGGTATAATGTATAATACTGTATAATATTAACAACTTTCTAATGTACAAACTTGGAATTCCTTTCTTAATAAGATTAGTGTTATTTTCTACTCCTTTCACCCCCAAGAAATATCTCTGTACAGTTCATACCCTCCTTGTGATCTTTTCTGCCATGCGGTTTTTACATTTCAAAGAAAGCTCTTGGATGCTCACCCACTGTGAAGGAAAAAAAAAAGTGGAGCTAATCCCAGACTGCATGGGTACTCTGAAGACAAATGTAGTTTTACTTTCTTGTGACAAAAATGACATTTCCATCTTGAGAAACTGGGTACATTCTGGACCTGGCATACAGTGTAGGATTCTGTGTGTGTCAGTCTACAGCTACATTGTCTGCTGGGTTTCAGACTATACTCATACACATCAATATTTACATTTTACAGCTGTTTCTATATTGTTTTTTTTTTTACTTTAGGTATTAACTGTAAATCTATTTACTGGAAATGATGAATTTGTAAAAGGAGTATTGTGGTATGTTGGAGGAAGCAACACCGATGGATAATTTGACAACTTTGTGTTTATTGACTCATCATAAAACATTCTTCAAACAATAAAACAATTTTAAATGTCCGTTTCTGTACAATGCTTGCTAAGCAATTTTATTTATATATAGAAAATGTAAGAGGAGTTGTGTTAAAATGACAAAACTCCTTCAAATTTAATGGCAGGTACTCTGGAAAAAATAACAGCATTCCATCAACAAATATTTTCAAGCAATAAATATGTATTTATAAATAGTGTAAATTTACATCAAGATTAGAAACATAACGAAACAAAATCACAAATTAAACTTTATTCCATAAGTCTATGTGCAACCCATTTTCTTTGTGACTTGGCTAGTAAGTTTTTTTTTTTTACTAAGTTTTTTCCTTTTTTTTTTTTTTTTTTTACCTAAGAAACAAACAAAACGTCATAGTTTTGAAAAGAACAAGACAAAGATAAAACATAAAAGCTGTAAAAAAAAAAAAAAAAGAAAAAGAAAAAAGAAAATAAAAGAAGAAAAAAAAGGAAAGAAAGAAAATCACCTAAACTCTTCACATTACAATTTTTTTTTGGGAGATTTTGCTGTCCAAAGAGTCTTAAAATTACCATCTACCATAGAAAAAGACCAGTTAGGCTAGTGCTCTTTAAAGGGAAAAACTGAAGAAAATTTGGGGGAATTCTATAAATCAAAAGTCGAAGCCAACATTTCATCCTGTTACCAGAATAAGAAAAGAGAAAAAGGGGAGAGAGAGGGAGAAAGGTTGTCAAGTCAGTAGTCTTTTACGGGTGGTGTTGCCAGTTGTGACAGTTAACAAGTATCTACAAAACATTTTATCACACATTAAGAATGCCACTCCTCCCCCCTCCATCCCCCTGTTCCCAACCGTTTTTGATTAAGTCCTCCATTAAAACAGGGCTGAACCATTGTCACTAGAGGGGGCTGGGAGGGGGGGAGGGGAGAAGAGAGAGAAACAGTCCTGTTAATGAGCTCGGTGGCGCCCCCCTCTGGAAGGGCCAGGCCCAGCACTTCAAACAGGTTGCATAGACAGACACAGCCTCAGCCTCCAGCCGTCGCTATGGAGACCAGCCATATGGGAGGGGTGATGGTGAGACGGCCTTGGCTTTCCTGAATATCAGAAATGGTCCGTGTATGTAGATGTTTGTTCTTTTTTATCTTAATACAAGTTCCTGTAATGGGCTTCATGGTTCCACAGCAGAAGAAAAAAAGAGGCGTCACCTAATGTCAAGATGAAGATGAGTGAATAGGAGGGGCCTAGGGAGAAAGATGACAAAAAGATTAGGCAGGTTGTTTAATTCATCAGCTTGAAGCCACTGCAGTCAGCATGTCAATAGTACACATACAAGTGGTGTAATTTCAAGTATTTCCTATCACTTACTAGCTCCTGCACATCTAAACCCATATATTTGCCATACTGCAGGTATGATGAACTATTTCAATAAATGTACAAAGCAACAACAAAATTATTGTTCTAATGTAATTTAAAGAAAAACCAGAGCCATCACCAGTCACCTTACAAGCTTTTTTATTCTATAAACATCCCTGTATTCTTGTTTGAGGTTTCTGTTAAATAGGAAGGTAGCTTAAAAGCAGGAATAGGAAACCATTAAGTCATCATGTCATAAAGTGAAAACAAGATTTTTTTTTACCTCTCAAATAAATACAAAACAATTCAGTCAATCACTTGTTTATGTTTGGTTGGAGTGAAAAACTTCCTAAACATTTACACTTAAAATTCAAGTAGACCAGTATTACAGAGTTGTCTTTCAGTCTGAGGGAAGAAATTAGTGCTTTGAGTCCATCTCAGTCTGGTGACTTACTAATGTGAACTGGTCGTAGACCTGCATCAGGTCCTCCATCCTGTGCTGTTCCAGCACCACAAAGTCGTCCAGCGTGGCGCTGCCTTTCCTGGCACAGTCCTGGCAGTGGACCACGTACTGCTTCTTGGACAGGAGCTCGCGGCGCACAAACAGCAGGTTGAACACCTCCACCTGCAGAGCATGCACACACAAACACACATTACTGTCTGAATGATTTCAATTTATAGAAAAATCCATACTAACACAGAATGCCCCTGTCATTTCTGTTATATAGCTGAGGTTTGATTTGTGAATCTGAATGAAGCTCAACAGCAGAGAGACAGACTGCAGTGATGATGTCATCTAAAGACAACTGCTGGAGCTGCTCCACAGACAGTGAATAATACAACAAATGCGAGGACACTATGATATCAGACGTGGTGATTTTAATGGGATATGGACGCATTTCTACTAAACAGCTGAAAGCCCTGCATTCAAATAAAACATTTGCATACTCATTCTCAGATTTACACACATATATCTGTGCATTTCACCTTTCCAAATTCATTTTTTTGCGACTATACTTGGATATACTGAACCAAAGGTCAATATGACAAAGTCACAGCTGTGTGGTGAACTGTCATAAATGTCATTTTTTCTCTATTATTTAATCATAAATTAACACACACGTGTTTGGAAAAACAACATCAGTTTTATCTTAATATGTTTGGTTCTAATCCAACATGTAGGGTGTTGGGTATTATTCAGAATGTGAGCAGGAACACATACACACTATCTTCCATTAGAAATAAGTGTGAGCTGCTTATCCAGAAATGTGAAATCCTGCAAAAATTCACACCCCTGATTCTGACATGTTCCTGATGTGCTTACTGACCTCACAGATGGTGCAGTAGTGGGCCGGCTCGTCCCTGGTTCTCGGTCTCAGCACCGTTTCCTTGCCGGCTGTCGCCAAGGCCTCCTTCACCCACTGGCACTGCTTCAACGTCCGCAGCAAGCAGTATCTGTGCAGAACCAAAAGAGATGTCAGATGAAAAAATTAAATGCAAACGAACTTACCATGCTGAGAGTTGAGAGTGAAGGATTCGGTGACTCACTTGATCATCTCAAACAGCTTGTGATCGGACACTTTGATGTTGCGTGCCATGTTCCAGGAGAGGTGCACCATGGGAACCATGGACTTAACACTCTGGAGCTTGTTCCACTCGTAACGCTCCACAGCCAGCTTGTACTGGTGGGCTGAAAAAGCAGGTTAAGATTTAAGTTTATCTGCACAGTGGGAAAATATACACAACTTTACATGCAAACAGGTAATGTTTATATGATCTGAAGGACGTCAGCAGCACGGCAGTATAAAAAAAAAAAAAAGACATCTTGTAAACAGGTGCACTGGTTATTATGAAAGTCTATTTCTTCAGTCATACAGACTGAAAAATGCTTCTGAAATGCATCTGGAAATAAAATCATGGTGTAATCAGCTGAGTAATCAGCTAAAAAGGTCAGTAATCAGCTAGAAAGCTCTCTAAAAGCATTTCAAACATCATGACAAAGGTCACCATATTAGAGGCAATTCATGTTTGACAGTTGTGAGTTTTGGCTGTCTTTTGCTCGGTAAATACAAGTAGTACATGTATAAGCAAAGATTTGCCTAAAGTGGTCAAAGACAAAGATAGGTTCTAGTGTTCACAACAGAATGAATTGCTTGCTTTTTAAGAAGAACATATTGTAAAATCCCAGGCGTACCGGTGAGAGGTCCAACGTTCCAGGCGATGTTGTTGCACCAGCCGATAGCCTGGACCCAGTGGACAGTGCCTGTGTTGAGCCACACCAGGTCGCCTGGACGCTGGATGAACCGATAAACGGGTACATCGGCCTCATACAGGTCCTCCAGGTTGGGCCACCACGAGCCCATCAGGAAGTTGATGTTGTTCCTGGTGGTGAGGAAGGGAAAGAAGTAATGGAAATGAATTAAGGGAAGAGGAGGTGAGGAACAGATGAAAGGAATCTGAGGTAATCTTACAGTATAAACTCCACTTCATCTTACTTTTCACAGAAGTTGCTCATCACTCCCCAGTAGGGCTCTGGTACTGCAAACCATTCACAGTCTCCTGGTCCAATGTTGATGTTGACAGCACAGAAGTTATTGTGCTCCTGGTGACCTGTAGAAGTAAACACAGAACCTCTTCAATGCACAAATCTCACCAAAACTGATGCACAGATGACAGAATAGATTTTAGTAATAATTTGTCCTAAAAAGTAAGTCTAAGTGCACAAACCTGGTATCCTGCTTCCAGGGACTTTCATGTAGAGCTGAACTGTGTTCATACCCAGAATGGTGTGACCCACATGGCTGAGCAGGTTGCCGGCGGATACGACTCGAGCAAAGGCCGGCAGTTTACTGAGCTCCTGGAGTTGCTGTTTCCACCTGGTAGAGAGTGGGCAAGTCAAAGGATTAATATAGGATCAGTGCACCGCTTTTACACTGAAACTGTCTTGAAAGTTACAGATGAAATCAGATTTCAAGATATGGCAGATGAGATTAAGTCCATACTCACTTCCTTTCGTCCGACACATCGATGTTGGTTCCAAACTTGATGTGCTTTAAGGTTCCTCTCCTTTTGCGTGCAACACTGCAAACACACACAAAGAGAATTTACACTCAGCCACGTATGTTTAATGTGGTCACGACCTTCCACAGACAAATGAAGTGATAATGAAAAAAATTTAACCAATTTTCACAAAGTCTGAACCAGCAGAAACTGGAGGCTATAGCAGAAATTAAGATAAGGGGTGCCAGGAATTATGTCTGAAATGCTAGAAATGAGGCTGGATAGTGTCTAGCTTGTGCTGTTATTTCAAATTAAGTCCTAAAAACATTAAACAATTCAGCCAAACCAAATTCAGTACTGTGAGTCTAGAATCTTGGAGCAAAACAATTAAACTAAATAAGTTTAGAAATGTACCTCTCTGCTGACGCTGGCTCTGTGTCTGAGGGCTCCTTGAGTGCCTTCTTCTCATTTTCCTCCTGGAAACAAACAGAAAACACATTAAGCCAGCAGTATACTACAAATTAATGTTCTGTGTGACCTCTCTACACTGATGCAAAACCGAAATCTTGCATAAATGAAGTCTAGCAAACACATAAAAGAAATTAACAGTGTTGCGTTACTGGTTGGTAACTGACCCGTAGGGATTCCTGGAAGGAAGCAGCCTGATACTGGGCATATTTGGCGATGGTTGTGTGGGCGCGAGCGCTTTCGCAACGCCACATTTTCTTGGTGCCGGCCGGGTCCCAGTTCTCATCAGCGGGCTGAGAGAGCTGAGTCCAAACCTCCACCAGGTGCTCCGGGTTGGCCTCTACCAACGTCTTTGTGGAGAACAGACCCAGGTCTGCAGAGAAATAGAAAGGGACAACGATTAAAATGCTCTTGTCTTTTTGTGATCGATATCAGTGAAACACTTGGAGGATGGCGGTGTGCGGTAAGGCATGTGCTGCTTCGCTGCCATCCAGCTTTCTCTGCAAAAGCAATACAATACTGCAAGTGGTAACGTGTTCAAAAGCAACTTGCTTCATTTCAAGATTACTATACTGATTGTCATCTACATTGTGACTTTGCGTTGACCAAAGAAGGCTGCACTGAATTGGCAACTACTCGATCAAGATCAATGCATGGGGAATGAAAACACCTGTCCCAAACATCTAGTGCTTCCCTTGTTCTGTGGATATACAGGCATATGCTTGCCTGTCCGACAATTTGCAATGTTCTTAATAATGGAAAAGCGATCATCCCAAATGCCATTTCCAAAAACAAAACGACCAAACGCAAGTCTCCCAAACTGCTGTGGAAACTTTCCTGTTTGTAACACTCCTGCTTGGGGGGGATGTGCACTTAAATCCTGGGCCAACTACGGGGGATGTGGGCCCAGATCAACATCATCCAGTGGCACTCACAGACAACGTGCACTACTATCCTGGCTTGAATGATATTACACTGGGCTATGAATTTACCACTATAAACAGCAATCTGTGTATCACTGAAGCTGCCAGATTGGGTGAGTTTTCAGCTGATTCAATACCAATAATTACATCACCAGCGGTAATCTTACCATGCGTTGTGCCACCGTCCATGGCGAATCATATGCAAAGGATAAACTCTACATCACTACACAAGTTATAACACAAGATAAATCCTGCAATTATGAAGCACCACACTTTAAACTTCTCAGAACAGTGAACCACGCTCACATTCTGTGGGACTCTATTTTATGTCAAGGACAGTATAAACTGTAAGAAAATTCAATGATTGTGTGTTAATGACCTGGAATGTACTGGTCTCAAATTCACTCTCAGCCCAAATGTCATTCACTATGATTGGAATTTATGGACCGCCATCTGCAAAAAATGCGTTTTATGATAAGTTGAATGCCTTTCTTAAGGAGTGTGATACTAACAATGAGATTATTTTATTAGAAGAAACAAACGCAGAATTTCCCTGGATCGAATTATTCTGTCATTCCTCTGAATACTGATGCTCCCATTCTGACTTTTAGAGAAGTGATCAACTTCAAAATACATATGATTATTTCCTCTCTTAATTGTTCAAGGGCAAAGGATGTTTAAGAGATGGACACTATTTATCAAAACCTATAAGGAGGCACTCATTCCTCCCATTTCAAAAATTGTTAATTGGTCCATTAATTCAGGAGCCTTTTTCAAGTGTCTGGAAAACCACAATAATTACACCAGTGTTCAAATCAGGTGAACACATGGTCATTAGTAATTACGGACCCATCAGTATCCTTCCAGCAGTATCACAAATTGCAGAAAAATTGATCTTTGAACAGACAATATCACATTTGAATACCACTTCCTTCTCATTGCATCCTATGCAATTTGGGTTTCAGAAACATCATTCCACTGAAACTGAAAATAGTTTTCTTCTGGAAAATGTTAAGTTTAAATTGGACATGGGAGGTGTGGTAGGGACCGTCTTCCTTGATTTAAAGAAAGCCTTTGATACAGTTAATCATGAGGTTCTAATTACCAAGTTATCAAAGTTTAATTTTTCACCTTATGTAATTAAATGGATAAAATCATACTTAACAGACAGAAAACAATGTGTTCGCATAGACAATAAAAACTCTCAAATTGTTGATAATTATGTGGTGTACCTCAAGGTTCAACTTTGGGTCCTCTGTTAGTTAGTTTGTATATTAATGACCTACCTAAAGTTTGTCCACCTACTGTAACTTGTCAGACGCACACTGACGATACGGTCATATATCTACATGCTAAAAATAAGAAGCAAGCCGCAGAAGAACTATCAGCTTCAATGGTCAATATCTCAAACCCATATTTACACCTCAATGTCAGCAAAACTGTATGTATGTTTTTTTCAAAGTCTGCAAATAGAGATCCAGACCCAGATGTTATAGTAGCAGGGAGAGGACTATCAGTAGTGCATGAGTTTAAATATTTAGGCATAATAATAGATTCACCACTCACATTAGAAACACAAGTTAAAAAAGGTGTGAACAGAATCAAATTCAATTTGGCAAATTTTAGACACATTTGGAACAATTTAACTACCGAGGCCTCATAGCTGTACATCAATGCCATGATTCTCTCACACATGAACTACAGTCTTACCAGCAAGACACAGACAGGTAGGACCACATTACAATCACTAGATACACTTTATAAGCAGGCTTTGAAAACATTGGATAAAAAGTCAAATTCATATCGTCATTGTAAAATTTTAACTAAACATGATTTCTTAAAGTTGGAAAACATGATCAAATTTGCAGATTTGCAGATATTTTACTTGTGTAGCTATAAAATTTTTCATGGTCTGGGCCCCCCCATCTGCTCAATGAATTCATTAAACAAAATCAAAACTCAGCTCCTACCAGAGGGGATTGTAAAATACCACACAGAAAAAGTACCTTTGGGCAGTCAGCCTTTTCCTATTGAGCAGCTCATACCTGGAACACTATACCCACAGAACTAAGGAACATCACATCTCTCAATTCTCTCTCCAAATCTATAAAACAGTGGTTACTGAACAAGCAAACATGCTGTAATAATCTGGAGTAGTGGTTATGTCATTGTTTTATTGTTTGTCTGTGCTTATGTGCTCTTCTATGTTTTCGTTTAGTGTTTTTTTTTTTATATGCCAGCAACCTGCCAGAGACTGCAGTTGAAATTAACCTGTATGGCTAAATCTGGCACATGTAAATGATGGACTCAAGTGCTCATATTAATTAATGTGCATTGTCCCTTCTTAAATAAAATAAGTATATACGCTTGGAAAAATGCATATTTGTGAATGTAATAGAGATAAATTTTTCTTTAGGTCTAGGATTCAAAGAAATGTTACATATAACAGCAATATATGATCAAGTGCATTCACATACATTATCTAACTCTGCTTTGGTATTATGCAGCATTACATATTATCAAAAAAGGATTTACCCAGTTTGAGTGCTCCAGCCAGTCCTCTGATGACAGTGACGGGGTTGGAGGGGTTTGTGCAGAACTGGTGCAGTGGGGGGAAGAAAGCATCCCTCTTGTTCTCCAGCTGCTCCACATACAAGAAATAGGAAGTTAAAGGTTATCATATAGTGGATGTTTAAAATACTATGACCACCTGCTTTTATGAAGTAGACTGACTGGGTAAAAAAATGAAATATTCTATTGATTTCACCATTAAAATCTCATCATACTCCTAATTTGAGTCCAATCTTTCTGATTTTAGCCACAAACAGGCCACATTTAGACAAAGATTGTCACAGCAGTACCTTACCTGCTCAAGGTTATTTCAAAACATTAATTTAACATTAATGAAGTACCTAGTATGTGGGTAATACTCACATAGATGCTGGGTGTGGGAGGGTTGAGCTTGTCTTTGGGCAGGGCTGGTGAGGGTGGAGGGGGCAGCCTGGGCGGGGGGCACTTATCGAGGAGGATACTACTGTTGGAAAGACCATTCTTCCCCAGGTTTCTGCACATACAACATGCAGAAAATGTTTTTAGTGATATGAACAGAAGTAGTGTGGATAGTGTAGTAGAAAATGTCTCTCACTGCAACACCACAAATGATAGAATAAAACACAGAATATAAAATCCGTCAGGTCACTACTGAAAGAGAAATGACAGCAGCAGTAGTGAATATAATGTTATTATGTGCTGAATAATATCTGCATGGCAACAAGACTACCCAGTAGCCTTCGGTGTTGTTTACAGTTACATAATTATTTGTCTCTGGTTTTGTAGTTACTCTGCAACTCCACTGGGAGGAGACATCTTCCTAACAAACCGTGCACTTCAACTGTTTCCTCTCTGATTCGCACCATTTTATATACAGAAAAAAACTAATAATGTTACAACACCATAGATTGCAGCAAAAATCATGGTTAACAGAGCTACAAAAGGAAGTTATTGCCAACATTTAATCTGCAATTCTTCTATTCATCAATAAAATCATTCTTTTACCATCCTTATTACATGTACTGTGTGTTGTTTAAACTATGACATTTCAAAAGTCACATGGAGCGTGCCACAACCACATTGAGTGAGTAAAGTGTGTACATTTTCAGGCTGGCATTAATGCTGAAGCAGCCACCCATTTCTACACATCTAGAGCATTTCTATTAGTACCTTGCACACATTTTCAAACTCAGTCCTGTTCCTGACAGAATTTATCAACACAGGCTACAGTAGATTTTTAAACCCTGCTTGAGTGTGCAGGATGTTACAACGTGGCTCAGAGAAACTGCCACATGCTGGAAATCCAGTGGTACTTAAACCTCTGTTATGACCAGACCATGTGTTATCCTGCTTTTGTCAACACCAGAATTTCCTTGCCAAAACCATCATTCCTGCCAAAAGAATTAAACTGGGCCGGCAGAGCACTGCCTGAGTACATCTGTAGGGCACTAAAGCCCCGTTTCCACCAAAAGTTCCAGGTACTTTGGACCCAGAGGAACTAATTTCAGGGAATTTCAGTCCCTGTAGTGCAGTCCTGTTTGCGTTTCCAGCGCATCTGAGGAAACAGGTAGATCATGCAAATTAGACCCACGAGGAATATAAAAATGATGGCAGCATTTAGAGACGCAGTATTAACACATGACGAAACAACAACACAGATTAGTCCTGTTCTTTGTATTTACTGCTGCATGAGTTGAATGTAATTACTGAAAAGGAGAAAAGCAGAGGAGAAAAATGAAAACTGAAGCTAAGAGTGTCTGTCTCCACAGTAAATGATCTGTTGAGTGATGGTCATTTCTGCTTTAAAACATGACCACAATGAAACAATCAGAAAATAAAGTTTTATTTCTCTCATTCACAGGCTTTGTTCTCTCTTCCGTTGCTCCCTCTCCTCACTCGACGACCGCCATGATGTCTCGCGCTCTTACCTTGCTTGCACTCTCCTTCCCTTTTAAAATGAGTCGGGAAGCCGACAACAATGCCTTACTTCACTTTTAACGTTAAAAAACAAAGAGAAATGTCCTACCCTTGTCCTAAACTGATCCTATATATATATGAGTACTTGTTTTATGAAAGAAGTGGCACACAAGCTGAAGCAGCCACGCTGTATGTGTTTGACCAATCAGCGACGGTCATCCCTGCAATACCCGTCCCCAAAAGCTCCTGTACTTTTGGAAAGTAGTACCCTACCAGCAGGGACTTTTGGGGGGGTAAAACAATCTCCTTGGAACTTAATTTAGACCCTGGTCCCTCTGGTGGAAGTGTGGGTAGAAGAACTGAATTCCTCAAAAAGTTCTCAGGCTCATGATGTGAAAGACAGGGTTCCTACACATTTTCCATTTCAAAATTCCATATTTTTCCAGACTCAAATTTCCAGGCTTCTTGGTAGATTTTTCAGACCATATCTGACAGTACAAAGAGCTAGATGTTTATTATGTAAATAAAATTTTGGCAGGTTCATTACTTGTTGTGGTTGGTCTTGGTCTCATGTTGGGTTGGACCAAAAATGGTGTGACTCTTAATGCAGAGGATGCTGTGACAAGATGACTTTTGTCTTTGCATATGGCTTACAATTGCCACCTCACCCATGTCAGAGATGTCGAACGATTTCACACAAAATTTGCATCTAGCTTTCTTTTCCCATTTGGAATCTTTAGCCAACCAGGCTTTATATTTGGGATTGTCGAGACAGCCCTTGGAAAACTTGCATTTACCCATTGTGGCTGTTCAGTCCACACACACTCTGCCCAAAGAGGAAGTAAACTAACCAGTGCAATTGCATTCGACGACCTCAAGCTCGCTCTGGCCTGCACTTTCTCACACAGTGGTAAACATTCTGGCTGCGCTGCCTGCCTGCTCCAACCACCATGAAAAACACTGTGCTTGTATAATCAATTTATTTTTAGAAATTCTCAATTTTATATTTAAGAAAACACAATAGGGGAAAACATTTTTTCCATACTTTTCCATACTGGGTAGGAACCCTGCAAAGAAAAACATTGCGGCACTTAAGTCTCACCTGCAGGCCTTTAGCACGTCTGTGGAGCTGGGGTAGATGGATATTGAAGATGATGATGATGAGGAAGAAGAGCTATGTCCATGTGGAGGCGTAGCTTTGAGACTGGTGACGGTGGGCGGCTCAGCCTTCAGCGGGCTTTGAGAGTCCTCAGAGATACCTCCTTTGCCGTTACCGTTCACGGCCGGTGCAGTAGAATTGGTGGTGGCGGGACTGTGGGCGCCTGTTTGGGTGTGTTCTGAGGATTTGGGTGATGGTGTAGCGGTGGATATGGCAGAGATAGGTGAGGAGGCAGCTGAGCTGCCCTGTGCATGGGGGGTAGAGGGCAGGACAGCCGGGTGGATGTTGTTGATTTTCTTGTGGGGCTCGGACGTGGTGGAAGATGTGGATGCAGTCCCTTCTGTCTTTCCCTCACCCACCTCAGGGCCCTTCCCCCCCGCCAGCAGGGCAGATAGTCTAGGATTGTCAGCGCTAAGGCTCGGCTTCTCACCGCCTTCTGCCAACTTGCCGCCATCCCCCGAGTGGACGTGATTGGCTAGGCTGTCTGCCTGCGCCGTTTTCCCATCAGCTGATGGCAGTGGCGATGGCGTCTTGCCCTCGGAACCCCCGTTACCGAGGGCTGCGGCTGCCGTGACCAGGGCGGCTGCGGTGTTGCTATCTTTGGTAGCGGACGCACCAGGTGCTGCTCCACCTGAGGTAGAGGAGTGGGGGAGGGAAGGAGGGGATGGGAGGTGGTTGTGAGCCTGCTGCTGTGGCGATGGGGCGTTAGTGGAATGTCCAACCTGATTGTTGGGGTGCAGAGGGGCGATGGAGTTGGGATTCTGGGGGTGAGAGAGGGTTCCCTCACTATTGGAGCCCGTCGCATGCGGAACAGACCCCTTCTGAAGCCCCTGAGAGAAGAAGAGAGAAACGGTTAAGAGTACAAGAAGAGAATATACACCCGATGATGCTCCTTGTGTCGATCTAAGATAAAATAAATTGAGAGATTAGGAATCTGTAAGAATTCCTGCATCCTTTTAATTTATAGAAGTCTCATGAGAGGAATTTCACAACTTGTTCATGAAACCATTTGATGGATTTTCTCAATGGTTTTTGACAGACAGACAACAGAGCCAAGTAGGCCAGTAGGATAAAAGAGAATTATATCCATATCCATTTCTTTGCTGAGCAAGAAAGAACTTGCCTGAGGGAGTTGCAATTTTAAGGATATGATGATGCTCTGTCACTGGCACTGAAAATGAAAACGAAAAAAAAAAAAAAGAACAAGCAGTGAGTGAGGACTTACCTGAGTGGAGTTTAAGTGCAGGGCCTGGTGCGGCGTGGCATCCTGTGTTAGCGTGCTTGTGCAGGTGTGAGGTAGCAGTGCTGCATTGCCGCTGCCGGCAGGTTGCAGGTAAGGCACGTCTCCGTTGGGTCCTGTGGCCGTGGGCCCTGGCTGATTATTACTACTACTGTTACTATCACCCACAGGGGGGGCATCCGAGTGTCCGTGTGTCCCCGGGCCCACGGGTCCGTTGGCCAGCGGTTGAGGCGGGCACAGGGGCCGGTGGGGTCCCAGATGGGGCCGGGTGGGGTGGAGGCTGGGGTTAGGGGAGGGGAGGGAGTTGGTAGTGGGGCCATTGGGAAGAGAGGGGCGCACCTGACCTCCAGATGCATTCTGTCGCATCTGTAAATGGAAAAGATGACAACCATGTAACACCACAGTTTGAAATTAAAATCTGTAAGTGATTTATTATGTTTGTTTAAACGTAGTTGAGGAACCAGATGGGTGAGCTCTGCCGCCAAAAACAATTCAGAGTCAGCCAGACAAAACACGCTTTATTCACACTCAACATTCTTACCAGTCAATGTTTTCAGCTTTCCTGCACTTACTTGTATTGTATTATGTGCCAAACCACACCGTTCTAACGCCTACACATGCCACAACAAACAATGAAAAGGTATGAGTAGCCAAAGTCAGGTGTGATTACTACTGTGGGATGATAAATGATGCAGTGATTACACTTTCTGGATTAATGAGGATATTCATTACAACATCATGGTTTAAGCATTCAACTACTTAATACACATATTTATGGAATCATGACTTGTGTGAGTGTCACTATATTACAGTCATTGCCTGGCAGACTAATGCATAGATCTTCATGCATACGTGTATATGTAAAAAATACATAGGTCAGCATCTAAAATATTCATGTTCTGTACAGCTCAATAAATTGATCGTAAATGATTAAAGGTTCTGACCATGAATTATTCATACTGATTTTCTGTCCAATTATCCATGGGTATGTTTGTGCATCATGTATGAAGATGACAGTGGGTACTTCTGAGGATAAATATATCCTGATGCATCACACATAGTGTTTGTGACATATGAACTGTTTTGTTTGAACCTTAAAGGGAGGAATAGAGTGAATGTTAGATGAAGACTCTATGAAGCTCAGCTGAATATTTTTGTGCCAAAACAAGTTACCTTTTTGTGATCAAAACTTTAATAATTATCAAAGAACTATGATCCATGTGATAAGACAGCAAACACAAGAGGACATGCAGTACTCTTCTGGAGAACACCTGACCGGTGGTGAGCAGCCTAGAAGCATGTGTGCATGTGTTTAACGCATATTGTGTGTGTGCGTGTGTGTGTGAGAAACTCTATAGTTTTTTACCTGGTTCTGGTGCTGCTGCATCATGGCGAGCTGAGCCTCCATCTGCTCCAACATCTGAAGCTGTGGGGGCTTCAGGCTGGCCCGGTTACTCCGCAACTGTTCCAACAACTGAAGGGAGACAGCAACAAAACCCATAAATGATGTAAGAGTGGAAGATGGATGTGGCCTCTGCTCAGATGACATAAATAAATTTTTTTAAAAATTAGATAAAAGATATTACAAACCTGGAGTTTCTGTGGGGAAAGATACCAGTTGGGTACTTGCTGCTGTGCTGGATTACTGGCCCATGAATCACCCTGAAGACAAAAATAATACATATGTAAGGTGTAAAAACTTTTCTAAGGATACAATACAGATTTGAATACATGACAGCAACTTTCTCTTTGGGAAGAGATTTGTTGATTACATCTATTAACAAGCACAACAAATTGGTCAAAAGTGTCTGAGTACTAATAAATATTTACCTTGGTAGGGCTGGAAGCTCTCCTCCTCTTGGCTGGGCAGGACTGGTCCTCTGCTTGGCCCAGTGAGCCCACGTGAGGGGGCAGAGACTGACCTGAACCTCCGCCCTCTGCACTGTGATTGGGCTTACAAGCCTGGAGGGGAGGGGATGGCGAAGGGAAGCAAAAGGAACGTGAGGAGGAAAAGGACAGAGGCGTAAATGGAAGGACATTAACAAAAGGTCGTGGACGACAGAAGGGGTTGGAAAAGATCAAGAGAATGAAGCAAGTGAGGGAGCAAAGCGGTAAAAAAAAAAAAACAATCACGACAAGACAAAACGGAGAAAACAAAAATAAGGCGAGAGGAAGAGGTCAGAGGGAAAAGCGAAGCAGGGGATGGAGAATAAGGAAAACAGAAAAAAAGGAGAGCAAAACTGTGATTCTGTGTTGGCACTTGAACAAACAAGCAGGACTTGTAGAGTAAAACATTCCTGTGTATCTGAAAGTGTTGCTTCGTAGGGCGACAACAGCCTCGAGGCATTTCTCCTGTTAAGAGGAATGCTGGTGAAAATTCACCGCTATCGTTTCTTATCAACACCTGCAGTGCTCAAAATTAATACTGTTATAATGACTCTTAACATCGGTATCTAACAGTATTCCACTGTATTGCACTTTTAGACAATATAAGGCAGTTGCGGCTGTTCAAGGGTACAAAAGCATAAGTCAACCTTTAAAGCAAAAGGTTACAACACATTCCACACACTGACAGCCTTACCATTACCTCTGAGGGAGCCTATGAGCCAGATGTGACTACCCAGAAATTTAGTCCAACAAAACTGTACTGTTGTTTTCAAATAGAAGTAGCATTAGCTGGTTTTGTTTCATTGTAGAGGCCTTGAATAATCAGCAACTACATTTTTCAAATCCTCGGTAGTCTTTCTTATTCTGTTTGAAAATGTTTCCTGAGAGGGTGGAATATAGACACCAGAACTTATATAATCTGTGCAACTTTAAAAAAAAACAGGAAGCAAATACTTTCAATGTTATTCATACATGTTGCACTACAAAAATGAGCAAAAAAAAAAAAAAAAAATCACTGGAGAGACCACAAGACCCTAAAAAGCCAAAAATGTTTCACATGTATTTTGTTATATATCAAGTATTATATGTAAATAAATCAAGACATGAAGTCACATCTGACCCATTGAAATCTATCCATCCTAAATGTCCCCGTTCTAAACACCTTCACACTGGAATAAGTCTTACACTGAATTGACTCTCACCAACTCAAAGTTGATGGATCAACATATTCAAACACTAAGTCAATAATACAACAATGATCATACAAACATGGACACAATAGAACTACAGGCATCTACTGTATGATGGGCATAAATGAATAAGTGGTAATGAAACACTAGGGGGCGTTGCTGGGGCTTTGTGAGCAGCTGCGGGACATCTAAGGTCAACTACTGAAGGGGGAGGAAGATGGACAGAGCCAATGGGAAGCCTGGATTTACTCTACGGCAGCACGACCTCACCGATCACATTGTGGGCAGGGTCAAAAGCCAAAAGGTCAAACGTCAATGAGTGTGAGAATTACAAACACAGCCACTTGATTTAGAATTAGATCACTTTAATCTCTTCAGAAAGGCAAATTCTCCCAGTGGAAACCAAAGCAGATTAAGAGGAAACAACAAGTGTGGTGCAGGTTCAACAAGTTTGCCACCTAAAACTGGATTTGTCAATGAACTGTAGAGGGGGTGGTAATCCTGAATTCCACATTAGATTAAAAACAGGATTAATAGAAGGGGAAATTGAGTGGTAAAGAATTACCAAAAGCCTGCACAAGTGCTTTGTTGATTCATTTTTTTTTTTTTTGTTTGACTTGAACTGAGTGTGATGGGTGAAGCCGAGTGACTACTGTGCTGTGGAGAAGAAAGGGAGTGCAGGACTGGGTAACACTTGGCTGGACCCCTACTCTTTCAAAAACAGATGCCATAAAGCAGCCATGCCTGGGCATTTGAAATAACGTACTGACTTGTTATTCAATTACTGTTACTGTAGAGCAGAAACTGTGTGCTTACAATGAAGTCAAGGCCTCCAATCTCCAAAAAGCATTCATGTTGCGGAGGAGGAAAGAAATGCAATTTATGTGGGAGTATTTTTTAAAATCGCATGTTTTTGGCTTCTTTAGACATCTGCATTCACACACACACTCGTACACACACACTGTGGAAGGTGGGGTTAAGCTCAAGTGTTACCCATCAGTATGTACAACAGTGCATGCGCTTGTGACCTGTAGGTAAGTCTGTGTGTACATTAGGATTATGTGTTTGAGTGCCTATGTGTCTGAGTGTACACTCAGTCAGAGGGAGGGGAGGGAGGGGAAGTGTAAGTTGCTCTATCTGGTCTCTCACCTGCTGTGGTGCACTGCTCAGGCCTCCCTGCCTGGAGGTTAGCTCAGCTGGGATTGGTAGACTCCATGCCTCCTCAATAAGAGGGAGCATTTTACTTTTACCCTGTAGGCTACTGAGCTGGGGGTTACTCAACTGAGCCTAGGGGAATGGAAAACGACGTGAAAAAACAAAAAAATAATAAAACACAAGGCTTTTTTTAAAAAAAAAAACGATGACCTCAAAACAAGGAAATGATCAGCAATGGTAAATAGGTAGAGGTTATAACACAAGTGAAGCTAAGTTGGAAACTGACAGTGTAATGCTAATTTATGCCTTTAAATTCTTATGGCTGCATGGTCTGGCTAATAGACTTATGTATTACTTGAATGACACTCAGCAACAATAATCTCAAACACAGTCAGTCAAACACAGTCCATTAAAACAAGCCACTGTGCTTGTCTTAATGCCATGACAATATGCTAACATAACTGGTGAAAATGTAACATTCCTTCATGCATATGTAAAGGAAAATGACATTGCTTTTAGAAAAAGCTTGGACAAAATATTGATGAATAAATAAACACATGAGATTTGGGGATTTTTGGAACCCCAGATGTTAAATCTGTGAAAAAAGGGGTGACTTTGAGCCAGCTATCATTAGCTTTGTGAATCAACATGTTTCAAAGGGATAAATAAACATCACAATAGGGAAAATGATTCCCATTATTCCCAGTGGGTGCTGCAATGTGAATTTCCCCTCTTCCCCCTTATATTAGGTTGCACAGCATACACAACAGAAGAGAATCTCAAAAAAGGATCCAGTTAGCATCAACAACCCTATCAGCTAGGCGTGAGTTAGGGTCTTGAAAGAATGGGAGGTGTAAAGCCCTGAAAAAAAAAAAAATCAAACACCTTCAGTGACTCCCACGATTCTTCACTATTTAGGATCCTGAATTCAATTTCTCAGGTTTTTTCCCCCCCTGTAGGGTTTCAAGATCTCTGGATTCAAAAGTTTCCTTTGTGCCTGATGTGACTGGTCAAATCACATCTCAGTGGAATAATATACACACTAATTCAACACAGCGGTGGCTTTGCAGGGATGCTAACAAAGAACAGCAAAAGGCAGGAGATTGCAATGTTGGTAGTACAGAAAAATCTCATCCACTCCTCCCTGTACTGGTAGAAGGGAGTTTAAGCTTTATTGGGGTTCAGATCAGCATCATCTTGCACTGATCAGTGCTTTTTCACAGATTTCTGTCAAACCTTTTCACCTATTCTTGGTGCCTGTTTTATGTTGTGTGATGAGAGAAGAAACTTCTGTTATTGTCTGCCAAGAAGTCAATGTCAAAGTTCTTCTGAGTTTTTTTTTTTCTTTGTCTACATTTTGTGGCATTCACTGCACGTCTTCTCTGTCAAACCTCACAATCCACAAAATGCACCAAACAGCTTTGGGTATGAATGGTTCAAATAAGTGAAGCCCAGAGTAGTATGAAATAAATAGCAGCTTGTAGTTTCAATTAGCCAAGTCCCAAACTGATCGAGGCATTTTTTGGATGCGTCAGTATCTTCTATGTAAATCCTGACACATCCTGACACCTTTGTTTGTTTGTCCAGGTATGCCAGCTGTCGTATATGAGCTCTGGTAAAACACTGTGCTGTGACATTGTTATTTACGGATTGCACAAAATAAATAAACAGCAGCCAGCAGTTTCAATTAATGATACGACAGCATACGTCAGAGAGTGATTCGAGCAGCCTTAAGGTAAAACGTTTCTCTCATAACAGATAGGCTATTATACAAAATACGTCCAAACACTTGACAAAATATTAGTAGCTGTGACACAGACTCTATTTATTCCTAATAGGCAATGGTCCACAATTTTAACTGCGGGCAAAGAAAACATAATGGGGACATCCCTACTTTTAAGTAATGATATCCATGCTAGCAGTGTGTGTCCAGGGTAAAATGACAGCAACCTCTTTCAGTTTTCCAAAAAAAAGTTAATTTTGCTTTTATTTCAGCCAAATTTTGCAGATGTACCAGATCTGCATTTGAATTTCTTTATACTGTATTTTCTTCTTATATTAATTATCATTATCATCAAATTGAGGTTGCATCCGAACAGCCATGTTATGAGCAGTTCCTGCTTCAAATTCCTCTCTCCACCCACCTGCAGGCATTTGATGCGGTGGGTTAGCGCGGTGGTGTTGGTGCAGCCTTTGCTGCGTGTGGCATTGATGTAGCACTTGATGGCATCGTGCGGCTGGTTGCAGGACTCGTACAGCGTGCCTAGATCCATCCAGGCGGCGGCGTGGCTGTGGTCCAGTTGAACAGCGCAGATATAGGCCTGCAGGGCATCCATAGGCTGGTTCTGCTGCTGGTACAACACCCTGCGGGGGGCGAGGGGGGGGGGGGGGGAGAGAGAGAGGATGGGATCCACAGGAGAAAGATGGGAAAGGAGACAAAAGCAAGAAGTACAAAGAGAGGAAGGGATGAGGAGGGGACAGGGGTGAAAATGAGGAAAATTACAATGAGGATGAAGAGAAGAGATGAATTAAGAGTGTTTTGTCATGCAAAGGAGATTGGAGAAATAAATGGACAATTAAGTGATTGAAGCAAGTCTATGGAATAGACAATTACACTGTTACAGAGCAATTGAACTGCAGCCTTCATGAGCCTTACCCTATAGAGCACCAGGTATCTGCACTGGCCTCTGATTTGTCTATGGATTGCCGATAGGAGATGAAGGCGTCCTGGACCTTCCCAATACTAGAGTAGCACCTGCAGGAGAAACAGGCTGTCAGGGTTGTGCTACAGACATAGAAAACATCTGAAATACAGTAATTCAAGTACAAAGAGCTTCTTTCTACACATTTCCTTCATTTAAAACTTCATACTTTTTGCATGCAAATCCATGCATTTTCTAATTGATTAGGAGCTATAAAGCCTGATCCTGTGCCAATAATTTAACAGAAGGCTTGAGGAGGATTTGAAAAGCCCACCTTCATCCTCAGAATGAATAAAATACTTTAATTCAAATGCATTTGTAACCCAACAGCAGACCTTTAGAGGTCTGGTGCCCCTGCAAAATACTGCTGTAATAAAGGTAAAGCAAATGTTGTTGTTTTTTTTTTTACCCAAAAAAGCTAAAGCTACTTAAACTTGTTAAACAAATTCTGTCAACCTTCCCCAATTACTCAGTGACAGAGCGAAAATTCAAGAACCAATAAACTGATTTCCTTTGAGTCAGGTTTGTCAAACTGTGGATCCCTCATATTAGACTGAAACCAACTGTGATGGAAGTGTTATTCATTCTAAGAAATGCTTCTTTTCACCAATTATGTACTTAGCCAAGTTTTCAAGAACATAAAATTCCTGTTTATATTTGACTAATTTCACAAGCACTGCAAATGTGCCAAGGTAGATTGCTTGGTATTGCTAAATCTGTATCAAAATAGTCAAAAAAATTGTGTCAAAAGAACTACCTTTGTGGTTTTAGCAATCTGGAAATTGCAGATACTCTCAAGTACAAATCAGATGACAGAAAAGTAGATTATAAATACTTTGAGATATCTGACAAAGCCTTATGATATGAACTAAATCATCTTCCTACCTGCCAAGGAAGTACCAGGACTGTCCAGAGTTAGGGTCGGCCTCCAGAGATTTCTGCAGACACTGGATGGCATAGCTGTCCCTGTTGGATCTGTCCCCGAGCTGTTCCACTGTGTGATGCATCCAGCCTGGAAAACGCCATATTAATCATCAGTGTAATGCAAACAGACAAAGAAGAATTTTCAACTCTGTCTCGTTTTGAATTTTTTAGAATAAATCAACAAATTATGCAAATGTGCCAAAATATGTATTGTTGTGCATTGTCTTGGAGGACAGTCTTTTAAATGCTAAGATTCAATTTTAGATTTGCTAAGTGCAGTTATTATACAACTAAAAGTGGAACCGATATTTTGCTGACAGAAGAGAAACTAGGGTGAGTTTTCTCAGTTTCACAGGAAAAAGGCAGTTCACATGTAATATTAAAATTGATTTGTATGGTTGTATAAATCAGATGCATAAAACTACTCAATCAATCAATCTTATTTTAATCACTTTATATGTCCATGACCAGGTGAATCTTACCTAGCTGCTGCAGGGTAGTGGCCTTCACCTGTGCAGGAAGATCCTCCGTCTGCAGAAGGCTCTCATAGGCCTCCTTGGCAGCCCGGTATCTCTTCTAGATATGAGAAGCAGAGGGGCAATGAAGAATGGAAAAAGGGAGAGGGAGTGTACCATGGGGAGAGGATGGGGAGAGGAAAAGTGACAAAGCACAAATTAAAAAGCTGTTTACAACATCATGGATTGAAATGCAATCCATGACTTTTGGCAGGTCATCCCTCTTGTCCATCTTTCCAATGCACAGCATAATCAAACCGCAACGCCAAAGTAATCATCTTGATTGCTCTCCCCCACTTCTCTAAATTTAGTCACACTCTTGCATCCAAAGATTTGCTGATCAATGGCTGCACACAACATAAGCCTGAGACTTCCACTGCAGTGCTCTGTTCTGACTTAGCACAAAACACATTAGTCGTTAAGCGCCGCTACTGCCAGAGCTGGCGAGAGCTACTGTACTTCTCTACTGAAACCGACATAAAGGGAGAGAGAGAGAGACCACCAGCATACAAAAGAGGGGGAGACAGACTTTCTTGTTTCCGTGGCAACCCCGCCGATCGGCTGAGAGTAATCTATCCCCTCCTGCACGCCACCCACTCACGCACCCTGCTCCCTCCTCAATTTGTCAGCACCTGGTTCAAAATACAAAAAAAAAAAAAAAATAGGGCTTTCCCCGGCATTCAGATGCCCTGTGATATTACGATCGTAGCTGGGTTACGAGCTATAGTCCTAGTATTTTACCTTCAACATGCGGCACTTATTCTCACAATTACCAAATGACGGAAACAAAACAAATGTGTCCTTGGGAGGAGTCACAACTGAAGGACTGGTTAAATAAAAAAAAAAAAAAATCAAGCACTTACCTGAATCTCATATAAATGAGCAATGTGGAACTGAACTGTGAAAGGAAAGAAAAAGAAACATGTCAGATAAAGGTTATTTGACATTTAAGAAAGGTTTCCCACCCCTTCCCAGAGTTAGTCCTCATCATAGTCTTTTCAAGTCTTTGAAAAAGTAGTGCTGCGTTGTCAATAAATAGGTGTTAGAAACCCAAGGTTGCCTGTCTACACTAAGTGTAACAGATCAGATAGGTAGCTGTGCTCCTGGCGGCACCTTCCTTTGTCTGGAGCGCTGCAGTGTCTGATCTAAGCTGCCTGAGTGACTCTCAGCAGATGGAGGGAGAGAGAGAGGGGAGAGAGAGGGGAAGAAAGACGGGGGCTGCCCTTGCTGTGTGTGTGTGTGTGTGTGTGTGTGTGTGTGTGTGTGTGAGAGTGAGAACAGGAATGAGGGGGACACAATGAGGCAAAGGCAAACAGCGAGAGGCTGGGCAAAAATGGATATTGCAGTCTCCAAGGTAACAGGTACCGGGGCGGGAGAGATGAGATGGCAGCGGCATATCAAATAAAGCTAGTCTTCTACCCAGACTGAACCCCAGCAACTGACCATAAACACTCTGTACAGAAGGCAGCCTACACAAAAAGATGTTTGAGTTTCTCTGCTGCTGTGTGTTTATTTATTTATTTATGTTTTGTGTATATGGGCAGATAAGATGCACGGGACTTTTCCATTCTCTCATTTGGATATTTATACAACAACATGCTCACAACTGTACAATAATGTTTTCTTTGTGCAATGCAGAATATCCTTACTGTATTTACATTTTTCCTAAACTAGAGGCAAATTCAAAGCTGCCAAAAACCATCAGTGTAATTCATATGAAAGGGGAAAAAAAACATTTTATCCAACAGCAATATCATAAAATTGTATTGTATATTGTATGTATGTATTTGAACATTACACTGGGCATTAATACACTTTACATTCATATATAACTGTAATATTCCTATGTTTCTGTAATCTGTTATTAATGATGTATGTTGCAGACAAACATCCTGAAAGCATGTAATACATATATTTACTTAAATTAAGTCATTTATGACAAGAAAAAAAATGAATAAATAAGGTTTTTTCTTACTTTCAGCTTTGGACAAAGTGCAGGGGTTGGAGTCAATCAAAGCCAGCTGAAAATGCTGTGAAAGAACATTGATAGAAATCAGTAAACGCACAAACAGAAAGACCAATATAACTCCAGTGCTTCAGCTATGTTCATTTGCTTATGACTGCTTGAATTTTTAGCACCAGAGCAATCCCCTGTTCATAATACTGCTTTATTTATCGCTAGCTGCCAGGAGCCATTGAGTCACTCAATGACACTGTCACAGTGGGAGCCCCATTTTCTGTTCGGCTCCGCTCATTCGCAGAGGTAAACTAATCTTGATGCATAAAGCTTGTTGATAATAACTCAACATTTCCTGCATGTGCTTCATAATAAATGTGTTTCGATGTGAAGCCACCTCTAGAAATGTTAACAATACATCGTTCTTCTTTGTATGATAAGATTTGAACAGAGGTTGCTATTTATATTTCAGCCCGTTAGAGAAAATGACATCAAAAAACACATTTTTCTGTCAAGTCAAATGAAAAATGTAATGTGTATTAAAGCTTTAGGGGTGAACCTGCCTTTAGGCTTGACTCATAGTCTGTGTTGACCTTGAACATAAGACCCAAGCGCAGGTGGATCTCCTTGGCCCGGGAGAACCCCGGGTCAATGTACAGCACCTCCTGGAATGCTTTGATCGCCCTGCAGGAGGAATGGAGAAAATGATAAAGAGAGGGAGAAAAGATGGTATCAAAAAGACACAAAGGGAGTGAAAACATACATAAAGAAGACACAAAAAAAGACTGGATTGTTGGACTAGGTCGAGGTCAGGTTTGTTTAATAAATCAGTGTGAACCATAAATGAACTCCAACAAAAAGGCAACCATGTTTTTTTCCTTTGTTCTGGACCAAAGGAACCAAACAACAGATGTGAACGCAACCTAAGCTGCAGAACTGTTGGTCAGTCAGTGCTCATTCAAGTCACACTGCGTGTGCCATCTTGAACTGAATACTAAAGATGTTGCTTCCAGAGTGACTGACAAAGTACCCCATTTGTTATTAACTTATTTTGCTGAGCTTGCTTCACAGTCAGATGGCAGCTGAATCAACTAATGCTGCTGTAGAAAGTTGGCCCAAGCAAGCTTTATTTGCTTATTCTCCATTGAGAGACTGTGGTGGTGAAAGACTGAGGTGCTATGAGAAAGGTAACAGGCAAGCAGGAATTTAAACAATGTCCTTGGCATTCACAAAAAGCTGGATGTGAATGCGCCTCTTGAAATCAATTTCTGACTGTACTTTGTGGCCATTAAGAACAACAGCTGTATTTGCTGATGCTTGCATCTGACGCTTCATCTGTCCTGAGGTTTAAGCTGGCTAATTCTTACTGGCAACTCAGCCAGAACTGAGTCTTCCCTGGTTGTGGTGTTACCATGGAAACAACACGGGACAGCTTCACTCAAAAGCAGTTTCTCAACTGGCACCAACACACATACATACACAAACTACAACTGAGCCATGTAATACTGGTCTCACATTCAAATGCGCTCTTCTATGGATAAGCAAACTCTCTTGAACGGACCTGTCTTTCTACTATGCATTACTTGCCAAGCGTAAAGTGTGTTCAGCTGCATTACCACCAGGATTGCTTTAACATCTGCAACAAACTGCGCAACAGACCAAGTGATTTGTTTCAGCATTTCTGACGTATGTGGTTCTGTCTCAAAATCAACAACAGGTTGACTCTCGTCCAACTCCAGGTGGAATTGTGTAATGTCATTTAATGTTCCTTTTTATTACGGAAACATTTAGTCTTTGCATGCTGTGTGTCTATTATCTAGCTCCTTTTTTCTCCTCTACTTTGTGAAATCAAAGTTTGTCCACAAAAAAAGTCTGGCGCTTTTGTTAGCAGAATGCCTCAAGCACAGTTGTAATCGTCACGTATTTAGATTTCTCAGTCCAGTTGGTTTAAGCTAAAAAAAAAAAAAAAAAAAAGGCTAACTATTTATATTTAACACCTGAACTACTCTTTTGTACCTGTTCGTAAGTAGAACTGATCAATAATAATAGTTGGTACTCACCACTGAAAGGCATTATAGTGGAAGTAGACCATTCCCAGGCCATACAGAAAGGCAGCATTCTGGAGGGGGGGGGGTAAAGAGAGATGTAATGTGATCACGAACAAATAAAAACACACTTTGAAGACTACTTGCCTTCCTCTACAAGTGCACCCACAGGAAGAGGAACATATGCAACAACACAACACACCTTTGATGCAGACAGCTGCTACATCTTTTAATCGCTACAGCACAACAAGGGATGCTGACAGGAAATCAAACAGATACAAAAGACTAACAAAGAAACAGAGTTTCAACAGTTTCAACATGAGTAAGAGAGCGTACAGCATGCACTGTTTGAAAACAGAAAACCATGAAATCATGTTACTGTCTGCTGTAAAGCCATTCACAAGCTTCCAGCAGTGGTAGTACTTAAAATAACAAACCATTTATTTGCTAATGTGAAATGAATAAATAACGTTTCATTATTATTATTTTATTATACTTTCTGAAAAGAAAAATAAATCCCCTACAATTTGGTCAAGGTGACAAAAAAAAGCTGTGTAGAAAAAGCCAATTTTCTACACTGCTGATTTATACCAAGGTTGGTGAGTCAATCCTCATTACAGCATGTCTCTGAAACTATGTGTACTTGTAAACAAGAGCTGTACATATTTACATAACCTTGCAGCTACTTGGTACAGCTCAGTAATCTGGAAAACCAACCACTAGCATTCAGTCTCACCGCAAAGTGTCAATCTAACAAGAGTGAAGCTCGAAATTACTCTGAAATGAAACCTGAAACCGCACCTTACACCAGTATCTTACCCATCTGAGACACTTCCTGTGTGTGAGTGAATGACAGTGTGAATGTGTGGGAAAGAAAACCAAGATTGTGTATAGGTGTGTAATTAACAGGATGTAAGAGTATCAATGACTGAATGAGAAAAGACATGTAGGCACGTGCGTGTGTGCTTCTTACCTTCCAGTAGTCTGACTGTAAACTGTAGTACCTCTGGTATGCCGATAATGCTGTAATTAAAGGGAGAGGGAAGCAGAAAATGAATCCGTGTCACCACAACTCCAGGAAAAGAGGAAAAGAGTGTCAGCAGCTGCGTTGAGCTGGAATGGAGCCAACTGCCTGTCCTTAGATGCTCAAACTGCGTATGCATGGAGGACAGGCTACACAATTGTCTTGAAGTTGCAATAAAAGTTTAAACTTAACAAATATGAAAATCTTTGGAGGAGGATGAAGGGTTAATTTTAGGGTGAGAATAATTCTTCACATCAAAGTAAAATCAAAGTCAATGGAAGATGTCCAAAAGATTAAGTGGATTGGCAGAAAATTGAATCGGCAACTATTTTAATGATTGAATTATTGTTTTTGTCATTTTTAAGGAAAAATGCCAAAAAAAAAAAACTGGTCGCAACTCAAATATGAGGATTTGAAGTTTTGTGAGTCATACGTGATAGTAAACTGAATATCTTCTTGATTTTGGACAGTTGATGGGACAAAACATGACATTCGAGGACATGACTAAGAAAGTAAATTTTTCATTATTTTCTGACATTTTATAGACAAAATGATTAATTGAGAAAATCATTATTTATTATTTATTACTTATTCAAATTAATTGTTAGTTGCAGCCCTAAACCGAAGTGTTTGTCAAACCCATGATGAAGATAAAACAAAACAACTGACTGTGCATCTCTGAACAAAAAAGTGAGTTGATGATTCTACAAACCAGTTGAGTGCAGGTGAAGAGGACAGATCACTCACCTTTTGGGTAATCCTCCAAGAGGAGGTTGAAGTGGCCTAACTGGCAGAATAACTCAGGCTCCACTTTGCCTTCGGCCTTAAGGATGAGCGAATCGTAGCAGCGAACAGCCTGAGGAGAACACAAACAGGCTCAGAACACTGCGTGTGTGTGTGTGTGTGTGTGTGTCAGACCATTAATTTCTGTATTGTGCATAGAAAAGAAACATGGAGAGAACCAGACAGAGACAGAGAAATCTCAGAATAATGTCACACTGAACTTTTGAAAGTCACAGCATGGCTGACGTCAGCTTCCTAATTCTGGCCAAGCCGACTCAAATTCTTTTAAGTAGATAAATATCAGCCCTAGACTGGAATGAAGTTTGCTGTAGATAAGACTTGTGCTCAAGGGTTTTTTTTTTTTTAAACTTTTATTATAGATCTTCTTGCCTTGATAAAAAGAGATACAAAAGTAGCTGGTGCCTGAGAGCTGGAAACACTACAAGATCTACGGAGTTTAAGGGCCATACCCTGAACTTTGAGTTTTTCCAATTTACTAAAAAGCAACATTCTTGAAGCCAGTGTGCATGGTACACACACCTGCACCCACACGCATTTAACCACATTTTCTGACAATCCTAGTGCATCCACTGAGCATCACGCAGGCAGGTCACCATTTATCACCAATGACACACTAAAGATAAGTTATATATTTTTACATTTTTAACAAAACTGCCAAACACTTATGTCGCAGATTTCAAAAGTCCATGTACCTTTCTGCACCAAGGCAAACAAACCCAAGAGTAACCTACAATGGCACTCCAATGCCACAATGAGATCACATCAAAGATAACTCAGCTGGCCCCCGAAGCTGAGTGCTCTTTCTGCCATTCATAGTTATCATTATTTGAAATGTAAGCCCCATTTATCACCTTTCACCTTCAAACCACACAGAAAAGACCTCTCGTTTGTCCTTGATGAGTAGTGCTGTCATTGCCAAGAAGCTGTTTACATAGTTATCAAGATACTGAAAATATTTGGCCAAGACATCATGCAGCAGGTGTAGCAACAAATACCATGACAGAAAAAGGGACACACACACTCACAAAGGCTAAGCAACCCAATCACTGAGTGATGGAGTGGCTGAGGACAGATGAGCTGCTATGTTACTTAAGTATGTTTACACAGCGGATATGGATTTGTAATGTAGCTGTGTCTGGAGACCTTAAAGGAAAAAGTGTTCTTCACATTGTCTATATTAAAATCAAGTTCACTTGACATGAGTTTATAAATTCCTCTCAGAACAAATGTTCACTCTTCAACACAAATACAACGGTCAGACAGCAGTCCTCTTAATTATCACTGAGGACTTAGGGTTATAACCAACAGGTTTACAATGTCATTTTAAATAACATGCATATACACATCTACACAATCTCAGTGGCAGCTTATACACACAGTTAATTCCAGTTCATATACTACATAAGTATGTGGGAGACTGAGAAAGAACTGTCCCTAAAGCTAGATTTATACATGACACAGATACCTGCTGTACTGCGTAGGTTTTGATTTATAGGTGAGAATCAGTTCTCACTCGCTGATACCAACAACTGTGGTGAGCAGGTTTGTAGCATGGGTTTTGCTAAACGTGTCAATGAAAAGCAGCACATTACTGAGCCTGAATTCATCTTTCCTAATGTTTTCTTCACTATCAAATATCTCCACTGGCATCAGAAGCTTGTAAGAGAAAACACAAGCAGCCCAAGCTGACCAATAACAATATTTGCAGTTCCTTCGTTCCATCACCGTAACAGCCGCAGCCTTGATGTATAGTTACTGTTAGGGCTGTGTCGACAACTGCATTACCGCGACCTCGTGGTGATGCCAACCGCGCGGTTGAGCTCATTACCATCATCGCCACATTTCTTTTTTTCCAACCACAACAGTCATATGCAGTGGTCTAATGTGCTCACGCATATACCATGTGATATACGGTAATACAGTGGAGATTTAGGAGGCTACGTTATACGTTGGAGACTGCATCGTCAGACAGGATTGCTTCATTGTCAAGACCCCAGGCTGAGCCTGTGTGTTTATATTTACAAAGACAACAGTCTTTGTAAATATTTTTCTGTAGGGGGGTCGGGGTTCAGTAAACCGCCAAACCGCGGGGATACGTTGCTTTTTCACCACCGTAAGAAATAATCTATACCATGTCAACCCTACTTACAGTGCATTTTTGAAGAGGTGCATGACAGCTACAATGAAGGAACTGTCAAATTAACACTGTGCTCAATCCATAACCCCCAAATATGATTCAATCTAATGAGATATATCGACAGAAAATTAATCACCAACTACTTTGAGTATCATCAAGACATCACCTTGGCGTCTGATTAACTGGAATGGTTGATGCTATGTAGACCAAACAATTGATTGACCAAGTGAGAAGCCCTAAACAAAACAGACCAAATCTCAAAGAAAACCCCAAAGTTTGCCTTAATCTGATAAAGCAACATCAGTTATATTTAAAAATACCACACGAGTTATTTCAGTCTGAATGACTGGCTCTGCTGACACAGCACTTTAGTGAGGACTGTCTGTGCCATTTGTCTTACTTACCCTTGACTGCAAGTATTCACTTTCATCACACTTTTCAACCTGTGCAGTGTGTAATTTCCCCATTATTTTTTTTGCCAGGCGTTACAGAAATTAATTCCACAGTCATCTAATGTGAGTGAGGAAAATATGCAATATGATATTGGGATTGGAAGATACTGATATTGGAAGCAATATCATGCTTACTAATTCTGGAGACACATATAGTATTACCTGGGACTTGGGCACCATGTAAATAAGCTTAAATCGCGCCTCCTCTTTGTCTTAAAGGCTGCTGTTACGATTGATAGTTTACTAATATTTAACCCAGTGGAAGAAAAGCCACTGTCCTTGACTCCTTCAACACATCACATCATGGTAATTTAGCATTATTTTATCAACCACGCATTCGTATACTGTGAGAAAACCCCGAATAGCGCTATACTGTTGTATCAGTTTTTCTCTCGGCTAACTCTACCACCAATTTCTAAACTAGCTTGAAAGGAATGCCTAGCCAACACTGTGTCGAGGTGTCAAGGAAGATCTAAAAGAATATCAAGATTTACTTAAAAATGTGCACTTCCTTTCAGACACAAACTAAAATAGATTATAAAAAACACTTATTAGCAATTACACTTCCCAATATGAGTTTAGAACTAGAAAAAACAAGTAAGAGGATAGCTAGGGCTAGGGAGTATCATTCAAGTGGGGTAGGGTGATTATTATGTACTGATGATATGAATTTGTCAACAGCCAGAGATTCTGCAATACTGTTTATGCTGTGATATCCACATTATCCATTTAATATCTCTGCATGTATGAGGTCATTGTAGATAATGTTGCCAATCAACAGACCTGCCAATTGCACTCTGATCAATAATAATTAAGTTTTTTTTCATCATTTTGATGATATATCATTAACTGCCATGTGTTTAATTCACTGGATTAGCCAAAAACCAACAATCATGTCTGGTGATTTTTATCCATGATATAAGATTTTAACCATATTGGCCACCCAGGCTACACTGTCCCAAGATGTGAGCTCCACTTGTCGACCTACGGCTCCTTTGCTAAAACATGTTGCTACTGATCTGCTAACACCTGCAATGCAATACAAAAATGCTCAACACAGGAAACACTGTTAAAGTCAATGATTCAGTGAAATGTTCTTTACTATAAACCTAATTAACATTTTAGACCACCTAAAACAAATACAATGAGTTCTGAAACAGATTATCACACATCACATAACAGTACAAGAAAAGGCTGGAACTGTTAAGTGATACAACTATGCTGTTGCTTCTGTTAGTTTTCAGGGGCAAGGCATGCCCATGCGTCACTTGTGCCAGGTTAGTCACCCTTGTGGTGAGGCAATACTGTTTACCACAGAACCGCAAGTGACACAAAGTGAAACTAACGGTTTTAGTTACATGCTGTAATCTTCCAAGTGAACAGGCAACACTTTCTGAGAACTGCCTTGCTATTGAACTTATAAGCATTGCACCAAACTCATCTTGTGGCTATGATCTTCTCTGTCCTGAATGCATGCTAATGACTTACACTGTATGGTAAGTGGCTCTATGCAACTAGTATTATTTAAGTTATACTTTCTTAATCCCTGTGGGGAAGTTTGTCCTCTGAAAATGACCCATCTAAACTTTTCAGCAGCATTGGTTAGCTACAGTGCAGCCCCCAGCCAGTGCCTTAGTTAAGGGCAAGGCAGGAGTAGTCTGAATACCTAACATGCATGTCTTTTGCCTCGATCTCTGTGACCTAGTTGAAACCCATGCAAAAACAGGGACAACATGCAACTGAGGGACTGAAGACACCAGTTATTCAGTCACTCGCATGAGGATCAAACCCAGGACCCTTCTCACTGTGTAACATAAAAAGGGTGATATGTGAGTAAGTCAAAGCTTGTTGTTTGGACTTTCGTATGAGTGGGTAGTATCAGATGAGCGTTTCCTCTCAATGATTCACAACATAAACTAGCACAAGATTTCTGCAGAGCTGCATTAATTTATCCAAAAAAAATAAATTTGGCATAAAAAGATTTTAGACACAGATAATAAACTGGGCAGCTGAGTGAAAAATGTAATGACATTTCTGTTGTCTAGGATTTTGAAGGGGATGAAATCGGAGGAGTGATCAAGTTCACTGGGGTTTTTTCATTTTAACGGAGTTACTGGCACAGTGGTGTCAAAATAATCACCAATGCAGAGACTGCAGGGGCACTTAGAAAACAAAACAAAACAAAACAAAACCATGCTGAGCACACCTAAGTTAAAAGGTTATCTTTCACGTAGTTATTGTCATGTTTCGTCATTGCCACCTAGTTATTGGTGATACAGTGACCTAGTTCTGTCAGAAATGTTGAACCCACAGTTATCTGCATGTAGAGCAACAGTTCAGCAACACAGCCAGTACAAAGTACCAGACAGGTTAGTAACTCAAAACTAATAGGCTATGAGCAGAAACTGTAAATATATAAAACATACCAAACCTTGAACATTGTAAAAGAATGTAGCAATATGAGAGTTAATGCTTTTGACCGTTTTTAATAATTCTAAGAAGATTTAAGAACTGAATCTCTGACACTGGAGTTAAACGTTGTTGAGACGAATTGCTTGTGAGGCCACATTCTGAATCATTTCCTTCTTTTTTTCATGAGCCATTCTCCAGTGAGAGAACAAGAAAACTATTAAGATTCAATGTGTCACAAATGCAATATGCCTAATCCAAGTATGGAATATTTATACAAGCAGGAAGAATTTAATGAAGCCAAGAAATATCACCAACAATTTCCATTATGTGTTTTACTGTGCTCTATATTATCTGATGGTCTGGTATCAGCATACAATTTTCTCTAGTTTCAGTTGCTCACTATGGATCCAACCATTGACTGTATATAAATACGGACGACATATCTCCATTTCCTACTGCGATGCAAAAGTGAAGCCAAAATATCATGGATGTATAGAGAGAACTTGATACAGGAAGAGCGCCGGGCTTTGAAGCAAATTTGACATAGCGGCCAAATGGTGTAATTGCAACATCACATGATACACACTGGCCCAAAAAGACTTTCTCCCACAGACTTACATTGTGAGAGAGACGTCTGTGAATCAGCAGATACATTTTTTTGGAGTGTCACAACCACCACAAAATGAGTCATTTCACTATCATAATTTGATCTGTTTGTTCCGATTACATTTCGAAAGTCTAGAAGAGCTGCGTGATTGAATTGTTTTATCGCCGGCTCGGCTGATGTAAGTCACTAGTGCGCTTGCTCTATGGGAACAGATGCGCAAGAAGTTGAACTTTTTTGGCTTCATGCGCAACTTTCATAGGAATGAACGGGACCCTGCCTCTGATGCTGTATCCAGTTCTCTTTATACATCCATGCAAAATATCTCTTTTTCGGGACCTGCCATCTTGCTTGTGTGACCTTATCTAGAGCCAGAGTCTGCGCCGTAAAGTCGGGCAGCAGTATGACACGCCCCCTCGGCGGTCCTGCCACCTGCTGGAGGTTTAAGAACAGCTGTCAATCATGACGTCACACCCCCTCTTTATATCACTAAATAACTAGTTAAAAACAAACTTAACAGAAAAATGACAGAAACCATCTTTGGGAAAAAATGTATGAAAAATGTGAACTTTTTTTTTTAGTTTGGCTCATGTCCCATCCGCTAAGATGGAGGGGGCGGGATTTATGAACTATACTGCAGCCAGCCACCAGGGGACAATAAAGATATTTTGGCCTCACTTTTGGGGAACTGTCATGACGTCCATCTTTCTATAGCTTAGAGTCAATAGATCCAACATATTCCTCTCTCAATACCCAAACTCTGGGTATTAGCTAATTCAATACCAGCCCTCTCTTTTCTTTCACATTATGTGGACTGATTACAAGTTTTCATCTATGTGGAAGTTAATCTGAAGCAAGACATTATTTCTCATCTGTTTTCATTTTAGTCACTGACCACAAAACAATATTCAGTGTAGATTGGTCACATTTTGCTGATGCCTAGTGTAATGATGAGAGTTTTAGCATCCTTGACATAACTGTATCCTGTCAAGTCCAGTACGCACATGCTGGGTTTGACTAAGCGGCAAAAGACAGCCAGTTGGGCACACGCTCTGCCTGGTTCCAGAATCCAATACGGCTTTTATTAGCTGTTACTGAATCTGGTATGAAAATCAAAGGCCATGTTAGCGAACATATCTGAATGGTGTCACCGTCAGACCGCAAAACAAATCCACAAGAGTAGGACTGTAACAGGAAACCCTGTCAACACATGCCAACTATGGAGCAAGATCTGGCTTATGGCAACTACTGAGAGTTTTTCTTCAACTTCCTCCATGTTATTCTCACTCTCAATAGTCTCAATCGCCATCACAAACTTGTAGGAGAAAACACAAGCAACTCAAGCTGACCAATCTTAGTTCTTGTTGTCCCCACGTTATCTCTGTGTCTACTATAACCCTAATGTTGAGTTACATTTCTGTGGAGGTGCCCGTCAGCTATGACATATGCACAGTATAACCCCTTATTCAAGTATAAATCCCTCTTAAGTGTGAACATGTCTGCGTGACGAGAGTTTTTAACATACATGCCCCATAATATACACCACTAACAGCAAAACAATTCCACATGGACACTGATCAAACAGGCAGTTTCAAGAAAGCAGGTGAGAACTTTTCATGCAAGTATCCCCAACCACAGCATACAAAGAGGTGCAGCAAATTACAGATTAAACCACTGCATTAACATTCACTTTAAAATTCCACAAAAGACAAATGAAACTAAGATGTTGATAAACTTGCTGAATTTGAAATCAGGAAGTGTACAGTTTTACTTGAGGCTAACGCACTTATTGCATCGCATATTCTCTAACAATGATGGTGTATCAGTGCTGTCTGCTGCTTCTGTGCAGCTAGATGAATAGTTACACTTCCTAGGTATCCCACACCACCTAGCGAGCAGATTCGTGGATGGCCCCTCAAACCATGAGCTGTCAAAAAGCACCATCTTTACTACACCATCCACATTTTCAGATAAACGCACAAGAAAAAAGGGGTCTTTGCTTTTGTTAGCTCAGCAGTGTGTTAGGCACAGGTAGACTGTGCATGTTTAACATGTAGCTTACTAGTCCGAGAGCACATGCAGAGACAAACAGGGGTAATGAAAACTGTAAACAAAGGACCCTGACACCACTTAAGTCGGCAAGTGAAACATATCTGTACAAACAGCCAAGACCCAGGGGGTAACCAAATACACATCTTGGCAACACACAAACGATTCGGAGCAACACATTCATATCAAATCGGTTTTTATAGATATCGGTGTCACTCCGCCATGTCCCGCCATCTTGGACAGGCAGCCAGCCATTAACGTTACTTGTAACGTTTGTCAACTCGTTCACAGTGACTTCCAAACGAAAACACGACCAGAACAGTCAGTGGAGCAATGCAATGTCAGAAAAACAACAGTGCTCTAGACCAATGCAAATGCTACTTATACAAGCTAACGTTACCAAATAACGTGGGTCGGGCAAGCTGAACGGCTACAACGTTAACGTTACTTCCAACATTGTTGTAGCAGTTAACGCTGTAGCCAGACAGGGGTACGTATGTGTTTGTGGTTAGATTTGAGAGTCTAACGTGCAATTAAACAATCTCATGACGACATAAAACTTTCCTCATTAAAGTGCAATGTTTCCAGCAGTCAAAAACCGTGACGACGTTGTATTGTTGGTGGTGCAAAAGCAGGTACACAAGGATACGCTGTGTGGAATAGCTACCCAGCTAACAGGGAAGGGCGGTTGCCAAACAAATTAACGTTAACAAGCTAGTTACATCCAGGGAGCCATAGCTAACAGTTAGTCGGCTATCCTGGCTAGCGACGCCGCGTAGCCGCAGGTGCAGGGTCGCTGTTCATCGGATGAGAGTAGCTAACTAGCAGGCTAGCTGGCTGGCTAAAAGAGGGGCTGCGGCTAGCTGGCCTTTGCGAGTGGGCCACTTCAAATTCACAAATTCACTGCTGTACATGATAGTTGAGGGGCTGGAGTAAGTCCCGGGGAGCAGGGTGCTGCTTGGTTGTAAAATACATCCAGTTTAGATTTGCTACCTTCATCAACAGGGCCTTCGTTCTGGCGCCATCTTCATGAAGCTTCTGAAATCCAAACAGTGAGCTGCAAGCAAGAAGACAACATAGGCGGCTCAGTATCACTTGCAGAGCGGCTCAGAAGACATTTTCGACACGCAAGGAAAGAAAACAATTTAATTTCAAACTGTGCGTTCATGTGAGTGCGCAGGGTTGCTATTCCGACCTGTCAATCCCGACCAAACTGTCCCTCTCCTGGGCTGTCAGTGTCGGAAAGTCCTCCTCTGTTTCACTCGCTTTTCCCGCCGCCATTTTCTTTTCCTCATCACCACCACCAGCAGCAGAAGCCGAGCTGAGACTCCTAGCAGCAGCGCAGGCAGCAACGGCGACAGACACACCGCACGATTGCATGGAAAATCGCGACGCGGGGACAAACGGTTTGCTCCGCCGAATCAAAGAGGGGAAAACGAAGAAAACAAAACGATCAAAAACTTTTTTCCCAGGCTGAAAAGATGCGATTCGATATAGTAAATCCTTTCGGGGGGGACAGAAGCGCTCTCCGGGTAGCTCCTCAAACGTCACATTTTTTCATCACAAAGTGATATTGTGCCGTTACTTGAATGCAACTAACTGAGTACAATATCCAAGATGTGAGTATATCACAATAAAACGCGAAGATAAAGTTGTTATAATTGTGTCACCCAAGCGAACCCACGCGCCGCTCTAGCCACGCCCTCTCCTCCCTCTTTAGCCAATAGGCGCGCCCGCATCCCCCCATGTGACCTCCCTGCTCTATCATTCTTTTTATCTTATATATTCACATTTTCTCTGCAAACCACTCATGTTTTACACCACGGTTACTCTGGAAGCAAAAATGCATAAGTATCTACTGTCAGAACGTGCAAGAGCTGTCAAATGCAAGTGTCCACATTGTAAAATGTATACCCAGTGATAAGTATTGACACTGGACTGGTTAAACGATTACTGCAAGGCATCATTTGTTCAGGGGGTTTCACACCAAGCAGCCTTATGTTTGCGCTTTCCAAAGTCACACTATAACTCGCTGATATCTTCCTCATACGGAGAAAAAGTTGCAATATTTTAGTGATAAAGTTGCTAAATTGCTGAGCCTAATCAAGCGATATCAAAGCATTTTAACTGACGTGGCACAGCATCATCATGTAGGCGTGTTTTCGTATTGTCAACATCCTGGTGACATAACTAGTTTCTCCAAAATGGCGACGGCGGATCAGATTGAAGGTTAGTGATTATATTTGTTAGAAAATAACGGCATTATTGCCCCAATTAAAACTGGAATTAGTACATTTTTCTACCAACAATTATTAATCTGCGACAAATTATGGTCTTGCACTCGATGCCCGTCAAAGTCCGAAAGGGAAATCCTTATTTGAATGGTGTTTGATTGGTAGCCATTTGACGCTAGCCAGCTAACGAACATGAGCTCCTCAAGTAATATACATGACATTAACAAGCAGCTTTAAAAGCCTGTGGTAGCTGAACGTCCCTTACAGTTAGTGTAACAGATTTGAAGGGTCGCTATTACGTGTTGGGGCTTGAACAGCCAAATATAGGGCGAAATAACTGAGTCATGTGGAAAACGCCCCATATGTAGGTGCTTGTGCACCATCATCAGTGTTTGGGAAGAAGACATGCATAATCCCATGCACTTGAGTGTGTATATATACCATTTATTCTTCTCTATTCTGTTAGGCTGATGGTAGTAAATCTATGATATTTTGTTGACTTTATCCTTCATAGGAGGCCAGGAAGACCCAGAGAGTGAAGATGAGGTTTATGAGGTTGTGGACCTGACAGAATATGCCCGGAGACATCAGTGGTGGAGTAGGGTGTTTGGGAACAACTCTGGCCCGATCGCTGAGAAGTATTCAGTCGCCACCCAGCTCATGATGGGAGGGGTGACAGGATGGTAAGCCTGGGGGACTTATGGGTCACAGATATAACATATTGAAACACTGTCCAACATTGTCTTTGCTCTTTTGACAAACTTCCCCAAGTGATTTAATTCAGCAATGCTTGAGAAACAAGGGATGGGTCACATTTTCAGTTTGGCAGAGCCCATCAGCATCGGAGCTTGGAGGCTGCACTGAGGACGAAGGAGTAGCAGCTGCTTTGCTAAAGCAGTCAAACATGCTGAGCTGCTTAAGATTAGTAGAATATTGTATTTATAAGTGTTTTATGAGGTTGTTGGTTTTACCCCCTTTAAACGCAACTACCTTTTCACATATGCTGCATTTAGCTGCATTTTCATTAAATTTAATAAAGTCAGCCCTCACTTTTGAACGTTTCGCCCTGTCAGCCATGACTGAAGAGCACAGAACGTAAACACGCAATTACGCAATGTCAAACGCAATCAACTGACGGTGGCAGCTTTGTCATCATTAGGGGACAGTTAAGAATTTGAAAATGCCAACTATGTTAGAATGAATTAACATCACATAAATACCAGCAGCAGCACCGTTTGTCCAGGAACTTATCAATATTTCAGTACTGAACAGTCAGGAACCAGTACCAATGTGGTAGTGGTTCTTGATATCCATCCCTATAGAATACACTGCTTGCAAGGCTGCCAATGCAAAATCAAAAACATGACTGAGCGCATATGATGTGTAATTAAGTAGTCATTTAGCATTTGTCTACACTGCTTGTTGCAAGTCCACATGATATCGCTTGTGTTGTTTAAGGAACACTCGTCTCACCCTCTCAACACATACAGGTGTGCTGGTTACCTCTTCCAGAGAGTCGGGAAGATAGCTGCTACTGCTGTTGGTGGAGGGTTCCTCCTTTTACAGGCAAGAGAAACAAATAACTGTGTTTATGTAGGCTCTTTAAGGTTCCAGATGTTGAACAAGGACACTACTTTTTTATACTCCCAGAAACCCAAAGTCCACTTGTCAGCCTTAGATGAGAATTTATGTTGGTTCATTCTCTGTATGAGTTGTTTCCATCAAGGTCAGGACATCATTTGAAACTAAATGTACCCTAAATACTTACATCATGTATTTTGACCAGACCTCATCCTGCCATCCATCCTCATCACTAGTTATTACTCAAAGAAGACCATCGTCTTTAAAAGTTAGATTTAGAATGGCTTTGATGAAAATTGATTTTTATTTTTCTCCCTCTTTTGTGAAGCAAATTTGTTTTGCTGACGAGTCTACAGGATTTCAACAAAACACAAATGATATCACACTAGAACACCTCATAAACTGACGGTGATACAATGTAGTGTAGAAAAGAATCAGTTGATAAAACCAGAAAAGGAGTCAGTATCCCAGTAGAGTGCAACAAAAGATTACTAATTAGGATAAACATATTATGCCAGCATAACATGCTATTTCACAGGGCAGTTTTGAGCAGAATATTGTGCTTAAAGTGGCAAGCTGAGACAAAAGCAAATGAAGAACATAATGGACAGGCTCATGTATGTTTGAAGCAATCCCAACTAACACCAACCTCTTTTTCCCCCCATACAGATCGCCAATCACAGTGGCTACGTGCAGGTGGACTGGAAGAAGGTGGAGAAGGATGTGAACAAAGCAAAAAAACACCTAAAAAAGAAAGCAAACAAAGCAGTCCCTGAAATAAACACATTCATTGAGGAGGTAAAGGTACCTGTGACAAAGCTTGCTCTTTCCTTCACGCTTTTGCACATCTTTTAATTGAATCAAACGTTTCTGAACAGCATTCTGTCTGTATACCAGGAAAACATACCTCCTGACATGTGATAATTAGAACTAAATGCATGCTTTCTCTTCAACGTCCTAGCTTATTTTCTCATCTGCAAACCAGCAATGCCCTCTAGTGTACCGTTGTCCATACTACACCTAATGAGCTGTGACACAGCAAGCTCAGGAGAGATTGTAGATAAATACATTATGAGAACAGTATGGATGTTTCATGGTGTACCCTTTCTCTGTATACACTATGTAAATGTTTCATTAATAAATCATTTTATGATGGTTTTACATTCATATCACATTCAAACAGTTAACACTTGTTCATTGGTTACTACTTAATGTTGGTTTTAAGCACTCATGGACTCATTCTCCATCTTTGCTCTTCCCTCCTACACAGGCCACAGACTTTATAAAGAGGAACATCGTCTTGTCCAGCGGGTTCGTCGGTGGCTTCTTTCTGGGTTTGGCCTCTTAAAGCTGCTGCACACGTTGCAGCCTCCACTTAACTGTGAATCGCATCACTACATAAGTCACTTTCCTCGCCATTGTTTACCTCCATATTTGCATTGATCAATCTTTTAATGAACTGAACAAGGGGCGGGGGGGGTTTTATGTTGAGCATGATCTGTTGTGACAGTTGTATTAACTGTTGTTATATTCCCCCTGTTGTTTATTACACCTGTCGTAGCTAATTATCTCCTGTGGGGAGGACTGAATGCACACTCTTGAAGTGTGAGAGTGTGTGTGTGTGTGTGTAGGGGATCAATAGAGAATTGGGGTGCTCAGATTGTACTGTGAAGACTCTTCTGTGGGACCCGTCACAGATCTTAAACCAGACTGCTGAATATGTCAAGCTGCCACAAACTAGCACAGATTCCTTTTTGCTGTTTCAAAGTCTAGAGCGTCCATCCCCCTCATGTATTCGCCTGGTAGATACTGATCTCAGATTGCTATGATGTGTAGCCTCCAATGTAAAGAGCTGTAAATACACACACACACACACACAAGAGTAAATATTATATTTAAAAAAAAACATGGATGGCAGCAGAGTGTGAAGTCAACACCATCCCCCAGTCTAGTGCTAAGAGGTATTTTTATGTAGCTGTGAAGTTTGGCGGGTTTACATGCCGTTTGAGCATGTAAGCAAACACAATTCAGTTTTTAAAGTTTGTCACACTGGCTGGGGGATGAACAAAAATGATTTTCCACTCCCGAGCAGGAGTTCTTATTGATATACAACACATATCATGAGCATAAATCACAATTTAAATGTTAAATCTGGGAATATTCTCTACTTTACACTGACTTCAAAGTATATTAAATACAGATGTGTTCCTTTTATTCCCATAATCATCAGCTCCACAATACCATCTAATGACAGGATGAGCATCTGCTGCACCCTAATTACCACCATCACAAGCTAGACACCAAAAGAGACACCAGACCTGTCATTAAAGAGTATAATGGAGCAGCGATTGTGACTCCTACGCCCTCGCTTTTGTCATTGTGCATTTAGTAGTTTGAGTGTAGCAATAACACAACAGCAGTGCTGCAGAGTCTTGCGTCATCACATCATCTAGATAGGAAATCTACACATAGATGTTCAGTTCACAAGTTGCTTATTTTATTATTTTTTGCCTTATTCTGCCAGTGCACTACGTTTCAGATGGACGTTTTTTGAGGAGCATGTTACATCTCCAAGTGGTGTTTTGTATGCTCGTATTCCCTCATTGTTTCTATTTAATGTTATTTTGATAACCTCATGTGAGCTGTATGAATTTTGTTGGATCTCTCTTTATAAAGTTGCCTAATTTTGTTTTGAGTAAGAATAAAATGAGATTTAAAAAAATGATAATGTGTTTTGTGTGAAGTTGTCAGGATGAATTTTAGACTTTTAAAGGGGGCGACTACCAAGGGGAGGCAGAATTTTATCATATCAAGCTGCATTTGGAGTTCAGGCAGGTGGTTCCATCTAAACAGAATTGTATAACAAGCAAATTTGATGCATGCAAATTCATACAGACAGAAGTTATACCATAGGAGGCAAACGTTTTGTCTCCTAAATGAAGTGACAATCAGGAAAATAGACAAATACAACAAACATGGCCCACAGCTGCTTGAAGGGGTTCATATTTCATGTGTTCAAGTGTTTTTTAGATTGGATTTCCCCACTAGTGTCGTTTTATGATGCACCAGTGAAAACTTCATTACCACTATGGATGCTTTTTTGCTTTTATTATAACTATAAATGAAAAAAATATATAAACAGCTATACATGAATATATACAAAATGAGGTTTACAAGAAGGAGGATAAAACCTATGCACATTTGGCGGCACAGCAGACTAAGTAGACAACACGCTAAATAGGAACATTAGGATTTTTCCCACGAAACTCAATCATAATAGTCACCAAATTTAACTGATGTAAAAGTGCGTCACGAGGACAAATATGACAAAGCGAAAACAAACACATGCAGACAAATTCCTCCAAATTGAGGGAATAAGGTCATGAAAAAGAAAAAAAACGCAGACAAAAGTTAAGTAATGTTCAGGAATCTGCAATATAAAGCTGCATATACAGTCTTTCCAGGCAGTAACTGTTCAAATGAATGCTGCTATTGCAATACTATATTTCATGGTCGTGTAAATTCTTTTTTTATTCACACTCAGATGGGCATTTTGAGGAGGGCACACTCTGTCAGTAGTGTCAGGGTGGTAATCATGTATTTGCTGTTGGAGATCTGAAACGAAAGGAAACAAATATTAGTACAACACTTATATTCCTTATGTGTGTGTGTGTGCATTTTGCTTAAAATCGTTTCTGTGTTGATGGTACCTTGATTCTACCGTTGCACTTGGCTGAGCCCAGTGCTGTGGACACTTGGTTCAAGCTTCCTGCTGACAGATCCAGCCTGAAGTGTCTGTAGAAGTGGCTCTTCAGCCGCTGCGTGAACCTCCTCACTTCCTCAATATCAACCATACTCTCATCTTTCATCTCCTCCCCGCCCTCGTTATCCTCCTGGCGATCCTTTCTCACGCTGCTCCACAGCTCCCAGGCGTCTTGGGCGTTAACAGTGTAGGTGACCTGCATTGGTGGCACAACTGGAAGAGTCCAAATCATTTTGAGGTTCTTGATGCTGGACTCCATGTGGCAGTTAGTCCATAATGCCACCAGCCATTGCAGGCTCGTGTCGCTGATTTCCAGCGGGCCAAAGCAGCAGTCAAAGGTCTGCTGGAACCAGGATTTGACCAAAGTAGTGAAACCCTCCGGCCCACTGCTGCCGAAGAGTGGCAGACAGATGAAGTCTTTTAGAAGCGAGCGGATGTAGTCAGGGTTGCCGTTGATACAAGTCAGCCAGCCTCTCCATACTGACTTCTGTGGCTCATCCTGCCTGGCAAACAAAGGCTTTGAATGGATCTGTGGTGGGAAGAAAACACATGCTAGTTAGTCTCACACAGAAAACACAAGACATGTCACTGAGTGAATGGTCTCTTGTGGTTGACTGGCTTGAGGCACATCTGTTGTATGAATATCAAGTCCATGTTTTTTTTAAAATGTTAAGTGTAAGATTTAATGCATACTCCTTCTCCTTTTTGAAATGATGCTACTACATGGTTAGTCTACTTTTGTTCCTGAAATATATAAATAATTGATCATAAAAATCTCCCATAGTGGTGTCTAAGCCTGTAACATTCTACATATTTTAAAGGCCACATCAGCTCAGTATGTCTATGATGTATTTTAAACAGCCTCTCTTTGGAGACAATATTTTCACTTATTTATGCCTGAATGGAGAGCTAACAAACATTTTTTTTAATTCATCCTGCCAAATCCAGGGCTTTTGCAGTATTTTTCAGCTGGAGTACATAGTAGTGTTTTACCGAAAGCACATTCCATCCTTCAGAATTCAAATATTTCAGGCTGATTCAGTTGGTTGTCTAATCTTGAATCCACTCATCACAGTACATACAATGTGTGTATTTCTTTCTCAAGTGAATGTGATATGTACAAATCCCACTTTGTACCATATATCCAAGGAGCTGAGACTAGCTTTGAATTGAAAACAGAAAAAAAACCACTTTCTTTCAGGTAATATCACTGAACCCAAAGGAAAAAAACAACACTATCAGCCTGAAAAGCTTCTTTATGCCTCTATAGAATCCTGTGCTTACCTGTATAAAGACAGTCTCAGCATCATCATCTGTCTCGACCATCCCCTGCACCACGGAGAAGGAGACTCTGAAGCTGCTCTGGAATCCGTCCACCTCCACAGCCAAACCTTGCTGCTTCTGTGCAGCAATAAACGCTGAGAGCTGCCTGGAGTAGCTCTTCAGCTGGGTGTGTCTGAACTGGTAGAGAGGAGTGACATAGGACAGCTGCCAATCCGTTTTCATCAGTAAGGCCAGCTGCTCGGGGTTCACCTTCTCCTTTGACAAGGAAAGAAGAGGAGAGGATTGAGATGACCATTCTGTGTTTCACTTCTCAGAAATGAAAATGTAGCCATTGATTATGCGTGTTTCATGAAATAATAACTGATTAACATGTAAAACAATGACCTGGGGTGACTCACTGTGATATCGTGTGACTTTGGAGCTCTTCTGCTGGTGTTGAGCCTCTGTGCTGTCAAAGCTGGGGTGAAGCCAAGACGTGAAGCAGCACCTAAGCAGCTGCGGTACGACTGCCGGTAACTCTTACTTTTGCTCCTCCTCTGAACTACAACACTGTTGAGGGGAGTCCTCACCACACTGGAAAGCATACACAGATCATCACATTAGTGTCCTTTGATGTTTATTGTACAAGTTAGTAATACAGGTAGTCACTGCATTACTCTCTGTAGAACCTGTAGTCAAGGTGTGTTTCAATATAGAGTATATGTACTATTGCTATGATCAAGTTTTCTTACATTATGAAATAAACTTTTACAGAAGAATATTTAATGTTCATAAAATAAGAGTTTGGGCTGAGTATTGCATGAGATCCGTTGGTTCCACATGAATGAATGTTTCCTTCAGAGCAAGAGTAGCAGCAGCATCACACAGAGGGACCACAGCCCTGCTTTGTTATGATATGATCTGTTAGCAATAGCATAGCTCGAGGAATCACTGTCCAGATACTGCACGTGTACTTATCACATATGTAAACAAAATAACGAGAAATATAACACGAAACTTTAGATAATGCACCACTTTGTCAGTAAAAGTGAACATATAACACTTTGGGAACACATTCACTGATTTTTGGAGGAAAACTACTGCATAAATACGCGAAACATATAAACAAAGTGGAACTTCGACCAAATGCAGTGCTCCTTTGGGTATGGGATATGTGCCGGATTTAAAAGTGGAAGCAAAGGACTCGCCAAAGGTCTGTCCGGGTGTCTACATTTCATGCAAAGCAAAGCAGTATTAAACTAAGCTAACGTTACTCGATAATTGAATGTTTGGGGTGATGGTGTCCTCACACAGGCGAAAACGGCATGTATCGGTTCTAATATACCAGTAACATCATTAGGATGTTTCAGTTGTCGCAAAACACAGCAACAAAAATATTGCAGCAGAAAATGTTGTTTTTTTGCAATGAAACAGAAAGTTATACCTAATTTGATGTCGCTCCATGTCTGGCTTGTCGACCGAAGCGGAATTAAACCGGAAACAAATTTGAATATCGCGCTTTCCCAGAAGTCTACGCGGTTAGAATCGACCAATCACATTAAACCAAACAGGAAGTGGGGTTTTTTTAACAAGTATTTTTTATTTTATTTTATTTTTTACAGTAAAGAGAATATAAAACATGAGAATCATTCCATTTTTAGCAATATAATTAATGAAAAATACAAAATGAAAAAAGAGAGAACGGTAGGAATAGGCTTCAAATAATAAAATAAAACTAAACAAACAGCAAATGTTCTATGGCAAAAAAGGAAGTCAACTAAAATTTGACTTTTAGGGCTGATTCCAGCTATAGCTTCAGGAGGAAATTAAAGAAGAAATTAATTACAGGCAGAAAAGTTCGACAACGTATACATTTACATTCATGAACTATGCAGACTATTTGTGTGTAGTTGTATTACTTAGACTAGTGAGGGGAACTTTTCATTTGGGGAAAAAAACTCCTCACGGTAAATATTAAAGTCCCCCACCGCTCAAAAATGTTTTTTCTTTTTGTTCCTACAGTTGAATGTTTGAGATTCACTGTACAGAATGATATGTGTGCATCTGCTGAAAGTGGAAAGTTTCTCTGCACCCATTGAAAATCAAATTTTAAGGGGTGGGCCTATGAGCAGGATTTGTGACATCACAACTAGTTTGGAAGCCCATACTGGTCCAATTTTCAGCTTAAACAAAAAAAATTAATACATGTAGATTTGCATGTTTGTAGATTCTGGGGGAATAGATGTAATTTTAAGGAATTTAACAAGATAATCATACTTCTTTGTGGAGAAACCATATCAGACAAATTATTATTCAAAGAAGACTATTTTATATACATCTTAAAGAATGTCTGGAGGGGATCTTTAAAATTTAAGGTTAAAACTTGGGCTTTGGTCAAAGCTATGGTTAAGTTTAGGTTACGGTAAGGGTTTGGGTTAGGCATATGGTGATCTGGTTAAGCTTAGGGTAAGTCTCCTAGGAATTAATGTAAGTCAGTGTCCCTCTAAGTGACAAAAACAATATTGTGTGTGTGTGTGCGACTAAGGGGCCCCCAGTTTCACATGCAACCACCAAAACCGTTCCCCTCCCTGTTGCCATGGAAACTGTGCTCTTCTCTTTTTTTCTTTCCCCATGTATAGTGCTTCCCCACTTTTTCTTCTTTCCTTTCTGTCCTTCTTGCCATATACTCTCCTCTTTTGTTCCTCCCATTTGCCCTCACCCTATATTTGTGTGAGCACCCTGTGTTCATGTTTTTGCATGTGTATGTTTTACAAAAAAATAGCTGTGCATTGAATGCCGGGGTTTTCAATAGCACATACACTCCCATGTACACAGTATGATGACCACATCAACAGCCAATCAGATTACCCGTAGCTGCTGGTGGGCTTTAACCAATGGGGGAAGCTTGCAGATGATGTGTGAGCAGAAGGGATGCAGCACCATGGAAACTGCAGAGGGTGCCATGAGAGAACAGCGCGCCCTAGTGGCACCAAATGTCTGTTTACTACAGTCTGCATGGCTTAGTTCACCTTTTTGCTTGGGAGAACTTTTGTCATGTGGTGTTTCTTTGTTGTCCATCTCAAACTTCTGTTTATGTGAGTTTCTTTTTTGTTAGAGTCTTTTTTTTGTCTCTAATTGGTGTTGATTTCTCTCAAAGTTCAATATTATTAAATTAAATTGATAGCTTCTATCATTTTTCTAGTGTATGTGTGTATGTAGTGGAAAAGTTGAATTTCCCAAATGAAAAAGAAAATATTTTTGGTCATAATCTACTTTATGAAATAATATTGAATATTTATTGTGTGGTAGGAAGGCTGCTGAATTTGGTGGAATACTACTCATAGATTTAACAGATTTTAGTTCATTATACATAAAATAAAATGGATCAAGTTGGATAATTGCTGGAAAGTGATGTTATCCTGTTGAGATTTTCTGTGTTGTTTCAACTTAAAGTCTCTGTCAGAACTTCACATTCATTTATTGCAGTCTTTCCTCGTGTATTGGCCTTCAGGAGATGATGCTCAAAATGGAGCAGTGGGAGGTATTTGATTCCCTTCAACACCTCTAGGGGGCATCACCAACACATCTCAGGGCTGGTCTTCCCACACCTGAGGAAAATGCACCTGCGTCCCTGCACCTGCTCCAGAGGAACTCCTGCACCTGCAGAAAGATTACATGACAGTAAATGGACTTAATCCTAACATTATTACACATTAAGTGTCTCTAACACGCTCCTTCAGGGCCCTTTGCCAAAACGTTACCCATTTGATACGAGAAAATGCCTCAGAATCATACAAATTCCAGTGGGTTAAACATCATAATACACACACCTGAGTCACTGTCAAATAGCGTCAAACAAATTAAATAATAGACACCAAGCTGTCACTAATTTTGCTGAGGAACCTCCCTAAGGACCCATGGGAATTTGGGAATCAATGAAAAGGAAATGCAATCGTCCATCTTTATATTGTATGTGAATGAAAAGGTTTATTCATATGGCTGACAGTCAATATATGGGAAACGAGAAAATTTAGAGAGGTATAAACTGCATGTTAAAAGGATGGAGATAAGAACGGGAAAGGCTGACGTAAGGTGATGGGGTTTGGGCGGTCGGCGCTTGCGCGGGATAGACTGGATGCAACCGTTGGAGGAGATTAGGAAACTGCGCCTAAATCGGACCCCCAATCTACGCCATCTTGGCTCGAGCTGCGCTGAGGTACGATTTTCGGAGCCCACTTACACGGGCCATTTCGGCTCCGACTGGACCAGTTTCTTGGATGACAGAGGGAGGAGCCTGGGGTTTCTGGAAGTCGGAGGAACAGCCAGTCAAAGCCAGCCAGCCAGCATCTGAACTGGAGGCAACGGTGGACGAAGAGTCGGCTGTGTTGGGATATAATTTCAAAATTCATAAAGCGCAGACGATGTATGCAACATAACGGTCGTCGACATGAACGTGAAGGTCTTCCGTTTGGGCTCGGGAAGCTGAAGCATACTGCAGCCCGGTCACATTACGTTTTTCGGTGGGATAAGCCATCTGTGATACACTGGGTGTGCACAGCGCAATAACGGTACGAGCCAACCGGTTATTCCATCGACAGCTAGCTCATAATAACCAGGCTAGCCAACCATTTTCGAGAGCTTGCGGTGAAGGGAGCATCTTGGTCGGTGCAGTGAAGTGTCCGCGGATGCTGCTGAGGGAGCCCACTACTACTTGGCAATATCCAGCGGTAACAGACAGACCTGAGGCATGCAAGGAGGGGTGTTTTTCTGCAAACGAGCGAGGAAATCTCCACGCCCTGGGGTCTGGTCTGTGGTTACTATCTAGCTAGCTCGCTGGCTAGCCAGCCGACCAGGAGAGCAGCTCAGGGGAAGGTGGGGCCGCGGAGTGACAGCCTCGGACGCCAGCTAGTGTGGCTAGCCGGCTAACTTGGACTCTTTGAGTGACCACTGGTGTTCCTGCTTTTAATTACCGACAGGCTGCAGCCTTGCACAGTCCCTGTTGAGCAAGAAAATACGTTATCATTGATTCCTCCAAAACCCGTGTGGGTGGGATATCTTGTGTAGAGCATCCTCGTTTACCTGTAGACCATGGCGGACGACGACGTGCTGTTTGAGGATGTCTACGAGCTGTGCGAGGTGATTGGAAAGTAAGTACTGTCGTTAAACCTGTCCACCTCCTCCACTATTTGCTTGTTTTTGACTGTTGTGGTTGTTGATACATTATCCCCTCCGTTTGCTCACACGCTGCACAGCTGCAAGGGCGGTCGCTAATTGGCAGGGGTGCTGTTTTCATGTGTAGGCCCGCAGGTTTTTCAAGGGGAAAGTTTGCAGGGTGGGTGAGGTGAGGTCACTAAGTGCAGTGGTCTTTTTACTTTACATGGGGATTAATAACATAATTTCCTGGTGTAGTCAGAGTAGGAGACAGTTTGTGACCCCTCGACATCCCTGCACGAATATGAATTTACAAGCCTGAGTTCAAACTTTTTTGATTAAACGTTGAAAATGTGGAGTACTGTAGGTCTTGTTGTCCATCCACTTTGTTTCAGTGCACTCCATAGTTGAAAAAGGTTTCTGCTGCAAGTCTCCACTAATGCCATTTTTTACAGTTGGTGAAGAAATGCATTCTTTACTGAGGTGGCAGACTATCAGCTAGGGTTAAAAACATGGGACATGTGAAAGAATCATCTGGCTGCACACCTAAAATGGCCTGTAGACAGGTTTTTTCCCTTTTCCTAAACCCCCTGTTTGACATTAACCATACCTATATACAGTTACAGGCAGACTGGCTAGATGGTCAAACACTCAGTGGGTGTCAAAGTGTCAGAGGAAGCATAGAAAAAACTGGAGTGGTTTTCATATAAACCAGGAGATTGGCAAATGCACATTCAAAACATCAGACGCAAGGCTTCAAAGTGCCATGAAAATTGCCACAGTATGCATGTTTCTTCTGTGTGGCGGCTCCTCCACTCCTCCTGGAAGTGAGGCTTGAAGGCTGACAGGCCCATTGCAGTCCTGGGCCACCACCAGTCAATCCCCTCCCCCCCCTAGAAGCTTCACTCACTGGAGGTCTGAGGGTCCATTAAGTTTGTGCTAGGGGAAAGGCACACTCTCTCTAGACCCTCAGGCACTGTTCTTTATCCTGAGACTTCCTGTTGCCTTGGTTACTAATTGATGGTTGGTCCAGGACCACTACCTTGGAGTCCCAGTAACGGATACAAGGAGGCACTGGTGCGAGTTGGTGCGGTAACGATGCAATTCATCTAAAGATTTATATGATTTTATGTGACAGAACAACTAGGGTTGTAAATTCAGGAAACTGGAAAGATAACCAGACATTGTGAATGTTAGATTAAAAAAGTGTGTTTCCATATTTTAATTTGTTTTTCTTGACTCTAGTACTGGTCCAAAAAATATTTTCTTTTTTCAGTAGTTTGTTTTATCACCTTAGCTGTCAGGTAAACAGAGTTTGATGCCAGCTACTCTTTTTGGAAATTATTAGTGTATAATGTAACACCTGCATAACCAGCATGGAGTACGAAATTGGTAAAGGATTTAGTAATCTCCGCTCATTTGTTATCCAAAAGCAAACACTGCCAGATAAAGTTATTTGCAACACTTTCTGAGCTAGAGTGTGTTATGCAGGTGTAGTCACACCTCCCAGACAGGACAGTAGAGGAGTAATACATGAGATGGGAGTAGTCTGGACAATATCTTAAGCTGTAGTAAAGGAGCAAGATGCCACATATATGTCACTGAAAAGACCAGAAAATCCCTCTTATTCTGTCAGTTCTTTTGTGAATCTGCAGTTGATGGATCAAGTGTGTTGAGTTCGGGTGTCTTGGGATGTGTTGCAGGAAGAAGGAGGGGATCATTTTTCCTCAGCCCGAGGTGGGAGGGGAAGGAAGGTTGAGGCAGATCAATGGAGACAAGTGGAGTTGGGAATGGGATGGCCCTGAGGCTAAAGATATAAATAATGCCAGGAGACATTGACTACATCACTCTGCCATCTCCCACTTTGTTTTTAACGTCATGTTCAGCACCACTGTAGGTAGTGGACAACATGGCAGACGGCTGAAACCTGAGGACTCAGATTAATAAAAACGTGAAATGGAAATCATTAATAGCCACAGGAAGCCATCACCAAAACCATACAGCATGTTATCTTTTCTAGGTAGAAGACATTCCTGCTCCTAATCCTCCTTCGCCCAAATATGTTTTATAACAGAAGACAGGTCATTTTGTCATGTTAGGGGATAGCCAGATTGATCTCCACACCAAATTGATAGATGGTAGGATGTAATTTGGGCATTTAGTGGGTTAAATGGTTTGACAGTACTATGTTGATGAAGGCCTCTTCCAGGCTTATTGCGTTTTGCCATGTTCTTATCCTCTATATGAAATTCGGGAAGACTTCTCTGACTCTGACTGAATGTGAGACATATCTGTTAGTTCAGAAATGTCCAACCAACATGAAAGTTTTGTAGGTTAAAGTGTTGTAAAAACCTGACCTTGATGAAGACTTCCTCCACAATGTCTGATCAGGGGACACTAATTGAAAAATACTATAACTGAGAGTCAATAACATTAACAAATCCTAGTAAGTTTGTTGTAATTAGTTTGTCCATTACCTCCTGCCATAAGGGTGTAACAGTTGTCATGGTGATTGTCTCACATTATTGAATGATCTTGGTGCCGTCGTATACTCGTGTGACTCTCACTGACCTTTGACCTCAACTCCTTTCAAACTTGTACATAAACCCTATTATCCAGCCTGTCCCTCCCTCCGACTTCTATTGTTGTTCAGAGGAGTCGTCTATTATTGTCCCTGATCGGCTTGTGTCTGAGAGGAGCAGCCAGACTGGGTGGGATTGAGAGCATTGGGTTGCCATCACTGTACAGTCATCATCTCGTTGTAAAGAGAGGCATGTTCAGAGTGATTTCTACTGAAAGACGGTTAGTAAGTTCATTTTGGAGAAAGTTTTTTTGTATGAAGTTATAGACTTAATATATACATTTTTCCTTTGATGTTATTTTCCTTATATAACTAGTGTCTGATATATCATAGTATTTATTTTTTAGATTGTGTTAAGGCACTGTGAATGCACATGAAAGCACCAACATAAGCTATTAGTCTTCCGTGATCGTTTTGTTTCAGCGCGTCCTCCTTCTTCTCATTATATCCGACAGAAAGATGTGCTTTTGCTTCACTGGCAGCACAGAACTCCGAGCCAAAGCGCAGGAAGTCAGAAATATTTGAACTTTTGGCAAGTTGGACCCTCGATATATCAGGTCTTGTAGTTGCATGGCAACTGCAAGAACTGCATATGTCTGTGCAGCATTGCAATAAAGAGACACATGGGCTGCGTCTGATTTTTACAGCTTATGCATGTAAATGTTCTTTCAGCTCCCCTGTGGTTATACTAGCCTTATTTCAGCAGAGGAAGATCAGACAGGTCAGGTGTCATTTCGACTTCTGACTGGATTAACTGCAGTGAAAGATGACATGGGCTATTGAACAGGCGTAGGTGGTGCAGGCCCTGCTCATTATGTGCTCAGTTTGTAGTTGACATAGTAAATATATGATGAACATAATGCAGTAACCACAGGCCTGTTTTTGAGATTTCAGCTCTAGTTTGGCAAAGCACTGAAGCAATTAAATCCTTTTCTGTCTGTAATAATTGTGTTTGAATAGGAGTTAAGTTGTTGAGAAGCACTATTGGAGTCACAGTGCTCTTTATTTCAGCCCTGGGGTGCTCATTAGAGCCAAGGATATTGGGATGTGCGACTCACTCTAAACCACTGAAGTAATCAGTCCTCTGGCTTTTTCTGGGTTGGTTATTTAAATTGCTCGGACAACACTTAAATCTTAAATTTCCATTGTTTTTTTAGAATAGCTTAAGAGGTCTAATGATAGTTTCTCCCCAAACAGATGCAATCTTCAGCATACAAATCTTACACAAAATGCTTTGCTGCAGGAAAGCCAAATTGTTCAGTCACTAGTAGCATTTGCTGTAGTTTGTCTTAACTTTAAGCAGTTAGATAACAACTATAATTGTACTTTATCAGATGTTTTAAGTAGCGTCGAGCAGGTTTAATCAGTAAAATAGATAAGGCACGGTTATTGAGGAGATATTTAGTATTATCCTTGCAGCTTGATGTAGCTCTCATCTCGCTGACTGATTTGTCTTATGTGTGTCAACATGTGATAAGAAGAGAATGTCTACGTGTCTGTATTTGTCCAGTTATTTTAAGCCAGATTTAATTTTCAGATGTTAGTGTGAAAATCTCAGAAATGGGTGTAAAATGCATATCATCATTATGATCATCAATCATTATCTCCAGTCTAAAACTGTAAGGTATTTTATTTACAATGATGTAAAGAGACAAGCAGCAAATACGCACATTACATAAGCTATACCTGAGAAATGTTTGGCGTTTTTGATTATTAAATCACATAAACAATATGTTGATTATTAGAATAGTATATTTAACTAACCACAACCCATGGGGAGGATTTGGCATAGTTATCTGTTTATTGGGTACACCATGAGGCCATATTTGGTGATATTGCCATTTTGGATTGTACATGAAGGGGTTTTCCTACTATTCTGTTCCCTCATGTATGTAAAGGGAGAGACTGTCATTCAGCTGGAATAAACACGGGGTTCAAGCCCCCGCGTTGGCAAGCATCCACAGCTGGAGTGTCCTGAAGCAAGACACTGAATTCCTGCTGGGATCAATAAAGTATCACTGTCATATTCCCATCTGTTTTGTCGAGGAAGATATCACGAGAGCAATTTTTGCGTCATTAAAAAGTAATGTATGTCTTCTCAGCGGAGATGCACCGATACTGATATTGGATATCGGTGCGATACGGACTCAAATAGCTGGATCGGGTATCGGTGACAAAGAGCCGATCTGGTATCGGATACCATTATTTTAATAAATAACAATTCAGTAAATGTATATCTATGTATTTATTTGTTACATTTTGTTTTACAGAGTTAGGAAAGCAATGTTTTTGCCTTATGAAAGAATGATGCCAGTCTCTTCCACACAGCTTATTGATTAAACACTGGTATCGGATGGGTGCTCGCTATCGGCTGATACCCAAAGCCCAGGCATCGGTACTGAGACTGAAAAAGTCGGAACGGTGCATCCCTACTCCTCAAGTGGTCTTTGGCGTTAAAAAGTGATGTGCGGCGCTGTGTAACATATAGGGTAGACAGTTTATTATATAGGCACGGCAGTCTTAATTGTTTTCTTTTCATTAGAGCGTTTCTTGGCTTTGTGGTGAAGTCCCATCTCCGTGTACAGTATATGCTCCTTTTAGCTGCCCACACACACACACACACAGTAGATCAGCAGTTGTGAATGGACAGTGTCAAGTTGAAGCTTTCTTTCAGACTATAAGGCCGGACTCTTTAGGGGGAGGTTAAACAACCCTGGATCCGCTTCTGGCCTATGTAGCAAAAAAAGGATTTTCTGCCAAAGCTTTGGAGCATCCTGAGGGTATCTCTGCTCTAAATTTTAGTTTGCAACCCGAATGCTAATTTCCCCGCTAATATTTAAAGGGTTGTTAATTTGCATAAGGAAGCACTCTGGATTACTGTCGCTCAGACATTCACAGACTACAGTTGAAAAGCGTTGAACTATGTTGAACTTGTTTAATTAACAGCTTTTAACTTGATCTCAGTTTGGGCAGTAGGTCAAATAGCACTTATCCTGTAAGCCTTCTGCTGGAATCAAATATTTCTGTAGGATGAATAGACAACCACTGATATTGTCAGCTCTTTGTATCCAATGGCATCACCATTAACTCAGCTATTTTTAAGGCTGTTTGAAATTACTAGCATACATGGCAAAGCATAAAAAGTTTAATTACACATTAAACAAACAAAGAATCAGTTAAATTTGATCCCGTCTATTTGAAGCTGCTGATTATTTTTGGCATATCACTGTTGATTCCACTGTTTATATGGTGTGTGTGTGTGTGCGTGTGTGTGTGTGTTAGTAGCGAGGTTGGGCTGAATGCAATAGATTTTCAGAAAAAAAAGTTGGAGGGTGTGGAGAAAACGTCTTGTGTATGCTTGTCACTGTATGCCACTGATGATGTGTGCAGTGACAAGTCCAGATAAGATGCAGTTTACTTGGCCTGGGATTAGAACCCATGAACAGCACCAATAACCTGAGAATCTCAGACAAATTGCATTTCCGTGTCCCACAGCTGAACAAACAATTTTTTCACTCAATTTTTTTTTGGGATAAACTAACAAAGAGAGTTATGCTAGCTCCTGGCCACAGCTAGAGAGCTGCTTTAAGCAAATATGGTCACTCTCAGGAGAGCAGTCCGGGTGATGTTGAGACTGGAGCTACAGATGTGTTCTGTTCCTGTTTGGTCGAGAGAGAAAAAACAGACCTGAGAAGACATTTGGCTCATGTCCAGCATCATAGTTTTTTAAAAAAGCACCTAACATCCAGTCTTTCATTTGCATGGAGCAGAGAGTAGAAATGAGCCAAGGAGCAGTCTGTAAAGATTGCCACTTCGGGCTAATGTTTGATGACTGCTGCCGTCGGATGTGAGCCATGTGTGGGCGTTTTGTATGAGCCCACTCAGCACAGCTGCAGTGATGTCAGTACGGCATGCGGCCTCTCCTTTTCCTCACGCTCAGGCACACACACACACACACACACACACACACTCTATCTCTCTTACACTTGCTTGTTCTCTTAAATGACTGTATAATAGCCACTGTACATGGCTGAATGGTCATTTATTTTTTTTTAAATTTCAGATGATGACATGAATTGCATTTCAATTTATTAATAAATTAAATAGCAGCCACATCCCCCTCTCACTTGCAATACACAGCTGTTGTAGACACAACCCCCATTTGTGAATTGATTTTCAGTGTAGCTCCCTCGACTTGACAGCCAAGATTACAAATGGGGTTGATGCATAAAATCTGGCAGATTCAGCCAACTCTACCTCATTGCTTAATGGTGTTAATGAGTTTTATTGACACACATTAGATCGGTGCTAAGGTGGCCTTACTCATGCTGCATCTTTAATATCCCCGGGGTTACAGCCTGTGATTTGACTCCCCAAACCTTCAGCAGTCAAACACAGATCTGAAGCGATCGTAAGGTTGGAAAGGGGCTGTCAGAAGCTCCATCATAGTCAAACAGCACCCCACACCTTTGAGGCCCTCTTTTAATGGGAAACACAGCTGCTCTAGAACATCACACCAGGGGGGGCAAAGGTCAGCGGGGTTGTCAGATCATCACCAGGATTCCTGCGGACTCTGAGGGGGAGAGTGTTGTGTTTTTACGGTTCTCTCGGCCACAGTGTGCACATGCTGCCTGCTTTGTTTGTATGAGTTAATCATTACAGCAGATGTGAGGAACAAATGTGAGAGCAAATCAGATATAGCTTATATACTCGCAAACAAACATAGATTATACTGTCGGTTTGACACTGACGTTGTCAGGCAGGTTCATTGGCTAATTCAGTTAAAGCAAAAACTGTTAATGGCCACCGCTTTGCTTTCGCAAAATGGGTGTTGTTTTGTGTGTGTGTGTGTCTTGTCTGTCTGTATATATGTGTGTGTCTCCAGTAGCATTGGTTCCGCCTCTGAGGATTGTAGACTTTGGGAGATGTGGAGACAGCTGTAACACGGCAGGGGTGTGTGTGTGTGTTTGTGTGTGTGTGTATGTATGTGTGTGTGTGTCTGTGTCTGTGTCTGTGTCTGTAACTCTCACCGGGCATACGAGACAGAGAATGTGCAAATGTCTCGGCTTTTAATGTCTGTTCCCGCCACTTTGTTACTGATTTAATCTGCGTTGCTCTAATGGTTGGTGCTTTGGCATAATGAGAAAAATGATCATTTACGTCTGCCAGACTAATGAAATACAGGGTGCTATAATGTCTACATGTGAAGAGGGCCAATCTGTACTTCATAGATGGCCTGTAATAAGGTCCAGACTTGTATACAACAAACCCATGTGTCATTTTATCAGTAGTGATGTAATGATTCATCTAATGACTATTTAATCTTGACAAAAAATGAATCACTGACAATATCTCATTGGACATTCATCTCCTTTATGAAGTGAAAAGCATATAGTGAAAATAACAGCATTATTGTTAACATTAGATATATGATTCACTTAGTTACAGAGAAAATGATGAATGAGAATGAAAAAGTGTGAGGTGTCACTTTAATTGTGAGTAATTCTATGCTTTTGGCCGGGCTTTACACTGGACAACAATCTTTCCCAGAGGCTGTTACTACTGGAATTACCCTCAGCTGGTTCATGTTACCCAATAGGTATTAAGTATTTTATGACTTGTACCAATGCAGTTATATCAGGAAACACAACCTTACAATATCTGCCACCTCCTTTTGCGCAGAAATAAACCCTGTAGGGTAGGTCTCCCCAGCTCAGGTCTCTATAATAAAGCCTTTATTTTAGCTTTTACAGCTGTGCCACACACCGCTGCTCTATAATTCCCACTGGCACGAGCACGGAGGCTACGATGCGTGGCCAACCACCCACTGTAAATCCAGAATATCCAGAAACCGTGTCTGCCAGTTGCACTAGGCCGGTGAATGCAAGTGTGTATGTGTGAGGTTGTGTGCATATCATTATGAGTACATGTTTTCTGGTTGGTGGCTGTAATGTGTGCTAACTGACCTTGGAGCTATTACAGTTTGAATCTGACAAATCATGTGCACACAGAGAGATGTGTGTGCTTGTGTGTGTTTTTTTGGAGATGTCTGTGACTAACTCAGCGCGTGTGTGTGTTTTGCAGGGGTCCCTTCAGCGTGGTGAGGCGCTGCATCAACAGGGACACAGGCCAGCAGTTTGCCGTTAAGATTGTGGACGTGGCCAGCTTCACCTCCAGCCCTGGCCTCAGCACAGAAGGTGAGGAACACAGCAGACCTGGTTTTAACTGTGGCTTTGTTTAAATCTCGTGTTGTCATGCACTCGGAGCACCAGATGGGTAGGGTTTACAGAATCAGGACAAGAGAGGATAGTGTCACGGTATGTTGCCAATTACAGAGAATTAGACATTTAAACAGACTTATTTACACCTTTGACAAGTTTAACTAACCTTTTGAAGCGTTTTCTGTGCCGTAATGCAAACCCCACCAATCTGGTTCTCCTTGTAGGTTAAAACAAACGTTGGGAATAATCTGCAAATACTGTTTGGCTCCGATATCAAACAGCCAGGCCCACACACAGTGTATAGTGGCATACTCACACACAAATAAACGAGGCATTCACCAGATGAATAATATGTTGGAACTGCAAGTGTTTGCTGGTTTGTGTGTGTGTGTGTGTGTGTGTGTGTGTGTGTGTGTGTCTGTGTGTCTGTGTTGGTTAGGTTGTGTTGGTTAGGATTTGTGAGAGGTCTCACCATGTGGTTTTGTGCTTTGTCATAGCGAGGTCTGCATGTGTGTCTGCGAGAAAGAGAGAGGAAGGGAGGGATGGAGACAAAGATCATAGGTGTGTGTTGGTGGTAGTGTTGGCGTTCACTGTGTGCCATCTGTGAGGCCCCAGTCAGAGATTAGCCTGGCAGCCAATAACAGCAAGACAAGGAAATGACCCAAGGGAGGAGAAACAGTAAAAGTGGAGATTTACATCAGACATTTCCAAAACCAAAGTCTGCTAAATAATTTTGGACAGTAGTACGTTATCATGATGCTAAGACCAAATTTAATTACCTGAAAATATTAACCACCCACCTAATTATGTGATGATTTTCTTTCCTTAGAAATTTTGAATGTGTTGGAACAGTGCTGTTGTGCTCCTGAGTCTCTTCTAGCATGCTTCACTGTGTGGTTAGTTGCATCAATAATGGTAATATAACGTATACTGTAGTTTTCCCACTATTTATGGGATGACAAGAATATCCAGAGGGATGTCTTCAAATAGATAATGGACAATGGTTATGACTGTTCTGGAAACATCCCGCTGATGGAAATAAATTCTCGGGATGTCCACAATAATACGTTTATTGCTTTGTCATACTGTGACAATCACAGGTCAAGTCACAGGATTTGCTTTTGGTCTGTTGTTTTTTTTGGCTCTTTATCAGAACTTGAAGGCAGGGCTGTTTGTGATGAGCAGTGTCATTACTTTTGATGTTTTATAGACAACAATGTATTGTTTAATTTGTTTCAGTAATAATCTAAAAATGTAGAATGGGTTAAAAGGGTATGAATATTTTCAGTCCATTAAGAAGAGGATGTGTTGGATACACAACTTATAATAACATTTCTTTATAGCCTCTTCTGCATCCTTATATCTCTGCATACAGAAATAATCAGAATTTTGTATTTTGGCTATGGAAATAAGGTTGTTAATACATTTAGGACTGCAACTAATAAATATTTTAATTATCGATTAATCCATTATTTATTTTGGGGATTTATTGATTATTCATTTAGTCTATAGAATGTAAAGATACAGAAAAACATCCATCACAAGACTCCAGAGCTAAGGGGAGTCTCTTACAATGGCTTTTTTTGTCCAACCAACAGCCCAAAGATATTCTGTTTTACATGTCTTTATCATGTGTTCTTCACATCATGTTTCCAATGGCCAATAGCTATATGAGATATTATAAAAACAGAGATGACATTTAAATGCAGCACCTCATAAGCTTAACTTTTAAGTTAATATTCATGTGCATTTAAATGAAAGCTGAAAGGGTGAGACACAGCGAACACTTCACCTAAGATTAGAGGAAAGTAACATTTCTGACACTTTTAAAAAGTCCCAAGAGAAGAAATAAGCAAGTAGCCACTCAAAGTGGCAAGGTAGAGAACTGGGATGCTGCCAGATTTGGAGAGTGGATTCCTGAGGCCACATACCTGAGCTTATTATGAAAGAATCTGCGTCAGCATAAATGTGAGTGAAAAGGAAAAGAGGACAGAACTGCAGTCTGGGCCAAGTTACAAGCGGAATAACAAACATTTGTAGTTATATGTAAATATGTATTTGTGTATGTGGTGTGTGAGCATACGAGGGCGTAAGATGAACAAAAGTTTGATAGTGTAATTATGAGTTAAAGAGTATTGAGTAGAAGCAGAATGAGTCAACTCTCTAGATTTGTAGAATTTAATAAAGGTGAATGTAGAGATTGTTAGCAGTCAACATTATTCATCTGCAGGAGAAAAACAACAGTACAACCTGCAGTATTATTAGTAAGATGTGTTGTAAGTTGAGGTAATAACACATTGGAAATGTAATTCATCAGTATCCAAGACAATCTAACCAATGCATTCTTGACTTGACAGAGTGTTTTCAATAAGTTGTCTCTGTCCCACAAGCATGAGATGAGCATGAGTACATCAGATACAGACAGGGTTATTTCCCCCAAAACTATCATATAACAATTTGAGTGAAACGATTTAACGTTGCCTCACAAGCCCAGTCAAGTTTGGATCTTCTATGTATAAGTGATTTGGGATAGGCTCACTGGACGGCATCGGCTTCATTCAGATAGTTCCAGGCCTCTGTGGCTCCCTCCCTCTGTGCGAGCGGTTTCCTCGCTGCGGCGCGGACACTGGGCAGCATTGTTAAGTTCAAGAATAGATACTTGATGAGACAGGCCGGGGACGAGTGTAAAGAGGAGAGAAATAATGAAAGCAAGGGGACAGGAGAATGGGGGCTCTGTAGTGGGGACACAGCGTCATTTCTCCATGTTGCATAATGATACTTGTCTGTCACGACACAATGAGCGCACACACATACATACAAAGATCAGTAGACTTGCAGATGGGTAGTGGAGTGTGTAAATGAGATTTTTATGGAGTGAGGAGCTCAACAACGGCGCATTCTATCTGTCAGCCTGCCTTAGCAGTCTGTGTCACTGCTTGTCTCACCAGTTGTTGGTCATTCTCTTCAATATTGTCCATTTCCTTTTCTCGAAAGAGACAAGACTGTCTACTCTTCTCTATTTTCCATTCAGTATTGTTTTCTTTATTGTGCAAGTCAAAAGGCGAGGAATGCCACAAAGTCTTGTTATTAATCCGGATGTGGTGATAATGAGAACGGTGAGGTTGAAGAGAGCAAGCCAGATGTGCATTTGAATGTGTCATAGTGTTACATGTGGTGCTCCTTGTCTTTTTGTTCAATAATGGCTTGTTTGCTCGTCTGTCTGCCCAACTTGTGAGAACTCACCATGCCCCCTCAGTATCTATAAAGAAGAGTCTCCCTGTGTCTGGAAATGTAATGCTCTTTAACTCCCTCTGGTGGTCTAGTTGAGGTATGGCAGGTCTGTCGAGGTGTGAGATAAGGAGGTGGCGTGCTGAGAACGATCTTTTCACTTTTCATCCCCTTTACTCATTACCAAGAGGTGAGAAAAGATTTAACAACCCACCAACCACAAATGAACACCTCAGCGTAGTAGCTATCTGTCTTTTCAAAATGAACATCAGGGGAGGTTTCAAAGTTCATCTGAGGTGTTCATTTGTTTGGTGCATCCTTATCATGGTACTTTCCACATTTCATTAAAAGTATAAATCAAAAGAATTATATTATTTTGATTGTTAAAGCCCCCAAAACAAATTCTGTTTAAACTGTATTTGTTATGGGTTTGGTAACACTAACTATTTTATGCCACAACATCTTTGAAAATCTTTTTGAGCTTTAAAAGTTACTCTCCATATTATGTTTGGGTAAATAGCACACAGTCATATCTGTATCTAATGCATACGTGGCTAAATGAAATAGTTTGAAAGTGACAGATATTCCTAGAAGACGATTGAGGGCAAAACATTAAAACTGCTGATGCTATTTCAAAAAGAAACGATAAGTACAAAAAATGATCTTCATCATGGGAAACAGTGAGAACAGACTGCTTACACCTGCTACTCTAAATTGACAATACACCGGAAATAAACAGTGTAGCATCACATAATAATGTAAGCAACAGATGCAGAAAACAAAGTTATCACAATAACACCAAAATATCAACATTACAGAAAAACAATATAGAACAAATATAAATATTATGACAGAGGGTGTTCATGCCCTATTGGAAGCATGGAAATGAAATGATTACTCACTCAGGTTTTTTCACTGTGCAATGGAAAAAGAGAGTTTGTTTCTTTAGCCACCCAGCACCTGGAAAAAAAACATCAGACTACAGCTGTTCTTAATAAATAAAGTTTGTGAATGGATGATTAGTCATCTGACTGTCACAAACTTTACTTTTGAGGCTGTTTTTTTCAGTTTAGATCCATATGTGCTTCCAAATTGGGGATTAATGTCACTGTAACAACAGCATGGCCACATCTTTGCTATAAATCTAAGAAGTAGGGTTCTTTTAGTTTAATGCTGTAATAACGGTAAACAAAACCTCAACAATAGCCATGGAAAGATGGTATGTAACTTGAATTATTATAATTAAAATGGAATTAAATCTGCCCTCACAACCCGTAGCAGAGCTATAATTACACTGGAGTGAAATACTAGTTGTTGGATGTGAACAATGTCTCACCATACCCCCCTGTCTCATTTCTGTCTGCCAGATCTAAAGCGAGAGGCCAGTATCTGCCACATGCTGAAACACCCCCACATTGTGGAACTGCTGGAGACCTACAGCTCCGATGGCATGCTCTACATGGTCTTTGAATTGTAAGTCTGTGTTCACACTCTGTCTGCTATAATGACACAAGCATTTAACACAATTTTAGTCTTATGTATATTAGGTGAGGTTCACACCAGGGCGTTGAATGTCTTTTTTTTTTTTATCCACCGCCACATCCACAGATCAGTCCTATACTAGATACTATAGTACTTCTGCTTAGCTGCTATGTTTTTTTCCCCTCCCTGAAATAGCACATAGATGGTGTGTGATTATCGGCTAACGTGGTGGAGAAGTAGAAAGACCTGACAACCACAGCCATTTACAAGCACTTGGCATGTGGCTGCTGGTAATTTCACACCCTATTGGCAACACTAGCAGACCCCATTTACGTGGTTAAGAGTTAACACACGTAAAAAAATGTGTGATAACTAGAAGCCGTGAAAAGTTCGCTTTGGTTTAGCGGTATATAGCTGAAGATTTATCTACAGTTTGCCTGCACAGTATTCAGTATTAATGGTATGTTTGCACATGTTGAAAATGCATACAATAAATAAAAAATAATGCATACAATAACCAATTATTATACTGTTTATTGCCTAAATGGAAAAAAAGAGATACATTTTTTTAATCAGTTGTTTTAATCTAAGATAGATGAAACTTGTATCTGTCTTTTTTTTTAAAATTAACACATGCATTGCAAATGCAGAAGCGACAGGCCTGCAGATTTTGTAATCTAACGCATCAGCGTTCTACATAAAACACACACAAGACTTCTGAGAATTGGCAGACAGCTCTCTGCTTCTCTCCCTTGGCCTTTATTGAAAATATAATTTTCAACTTGCGTAATTTGTTTCCTCTGTGTGAATTTTATGTTATAAATCTGTATCCCATATCCTCTGAACACCTCACTCGGGATTGTAGCAGCTAGACAGCGCTATAATGAAAATATAGCGTCTCTGTGTTTATGCCAGTGACAGCGGGTCATAAAATTACTCCATCATGGATGTAGTTTTATGCACTCTGTTTTGAACAATATTTTGAGAGTTCATCTGTTTTTTAAAAACACATCTATAGTTGATTGAAACCTAAATTTGACTTGTCCCTACTGGCCTGATCGATTTCTCTCTCCCTCTCTTAGTATGGATGGAGCAGACCTGTGTTTTGAAATTGTGAAGAGAGCCGATGCTGGGTTTGTGTACAGTGAAGCAGTGGCAAGGTAGGACACTTTAAATATTAATAAAGTTTAAAATAAGCAACAATCTGTTGACGCCCTAAATGATCTTCCCCTTGTCTGTTTCTATTTTCTGCCCATCTAGTCACTACATGAGGCAGATCTTGGAGGCACTTCGGTACTGCCACGACAACAATGTGATTCATCGCGATGTAAAGGTGAGACCTCTCCAGTGTGTCCCAGCATAAGCCACTGGAACATGTCAGTGAACTGTCAGCAGAGGGCAGGAGATGTTAAACCTTATTATACCAAGAATAATACATATGCTTTATACAACAGATGTGAGCATCTGAGGAGATGTTTATCTGTACTGTCTGTGGGGAGATAAACAACACTTCTCACCACTGCTATCTACATACACTACGTTCAGTTCATTTTGTTATGAGGGTTTTAGAACAAACATGTTTTCAGTCTAACCACCTGAGAGCTCCTGTCGTTTGTAAAGCGAAGCCCCAACAAACCCCGATTCATGCTAAGTTATATTGCATGTCAAATGCTGGTCTGGATTTGTTCATTCTTATAGTCAGATTAGCTTCAACCAGTGAGTCCAGCAGGATTAGCCATCTAACAGAGGCGACAAACACTATTAGGCCAGATGGGCCTGATCCAAAGGGATCAACACACCCTTGCCCGCAGTGTAAAACAAATAACTGTGTGTGCTGGTGGGTCAATCCTGTGTAACACATTAGTTGCACTACGTTTGTGTTTGTTTTATCTGGCTTAGAGTGACAGATTTGGTGGTTTTTCACACAAGGAGGATATATTTAGAAAGAATCTCATAGGTTGTTAGCCTAAGTGTATGAAATAGAATGATATATTCTGACTGTCTTAACTTTGCACTCGTTGTTCTGTCCAGTGTATATGGTGTCTAAGCAGACTGAGATGCACCAGTTTTAAAATTAAATTAAATTTTAATTAAAATATTTGCATCTCACAGAATCATCAGAAGAAGCATTCTCTTGTGGGAAGTAAATGTCACGTATGTTTTAGAAAGACTGCTGTCACTAAAGTACATCTTGTAAGTGTGATATTTCTCTAACCGCAATGTCAGTAAGTTAAAAATTAAACTGCTGTTCCCACAAGTCACATGTTTAGAAAGTAACACAATAAGAATGGCTCAGTAGTTAAAAAAAAACAACATGTATTTATTTATTTTTTTACATAAAAAACAGGTGTGTTTAGAAATATTTTTCTCAGTTTTACACAGATGTAGTCAATGAGAGCGACATATATGAGAAATGTCCGATATTTATTTCTCCAGTGTTAATGCTTGCATTATTTTAACTCAGACAAGCTTGTGATCATTGTCGGCCAGTAGTTGCAAATGTGGTCACACATGTGCGGCGCAGGTTTGAGTTGATGACACAAATACTGCTTCTGGGGGTTGATGCGGGGGTGTTCAGTTCAGGGTTGTGTAAAGCCGCAGGCACAGATGGCCGTCGGAACTCCGTTGTCGAGCTGTTAGATGTTGCGTCGTTTAGGAAGAGAAGCCGGTTGCCAAGCCGATGTCCGAGTGCACTGAAGGCGGTTTTGCGCACTGAGCCAGATAACAAAAAGTACATGACCGGATCCAAACAGCTGTTAAAGGCAGAGAATAACAGCATCACCTCATTGGTACGGTCCACCATTTGCATGTAGTCACAAGTCAAATTTCCACTGAGCTGGGAGAGGATGTAGATGGGGCGAAAGGCATGGTAGGGCGCAAAGCAGATAGTGAACAGAAAGAGGACAAAGAAGGACTTTTTGGCAGTTCGTTGGTATCGTTGTGCATTGGGAAGGTCTGGCTTGTCCCGTGAGACCCTCAGCAACTGGGAAGCAATCTTGGCGTAGGAAACCACCAGCATGAGGAAAACGAGCCAAAACAGCAATACCAGCGCCCCGTTAAAGTAGGCTTTCCCTTTGGCGTATTGCCGCGTCTTGTACTGGAAGCATTTGTTACCGTCCTCTTTGTCCTCTGCCGTGGCGATCATGGGCACCACCGCCAACAGTGACATACCCCACAAAGCCGCGCATGCCACTGAACTCCACGGCCGGTTACACCCCCACAGCCTTATCCTCATACCTCTCCGTGCTCGTCCCTTCCCCTTTAACCTCAAGTACCTGTCCAAGCTGATGAGCCCCAGTAATGTAATACTGATGTACATGTTCATATAAAATAGATTCCCCACCAGCTTGCAGGCGGCATATCCCAGTACCCACTGGTTTCCATTCAGGTGGTAGAAGACCCTGAAGGGCAGACACGCCAGGAGGACCAGATCAGCCACAGCACAGTTGATGAGGAACACTCGCACAGAGTTGCGGCTTTTATGAAGGCAAAGGAAGACCCACAGGGCGAAGATGTTACCCACCAGACCAAAGAGGAAGAACAGGGAATAGACGACCACCAGCGGCATGCGGAGTGCCGGGTCATCAAACGAACACGGAGTCTCAGTTGGGGAGGAGTTGTTGGAGGAGTTGTTAGAGAAGGATAAAGGAGAGGAGGAAGAGGGAGGAGAGGTGGCTGTGATGAAGGACATGGACATGGAAACGGGGAGGGATGGAGAGGAGTTAGATAATGTAGGGGCTGAAGAAGTGGAGGGGAAAGAAGAAGAAGAGGGGAAGGTAGTCATTGTGTCTGAGGAGTGACGTCTTCTTGGCTGTTAATCATTGAACTCTGAGAAAGACAAAATGAAGCGCTCAATCAGTTCAGTGTTTGTCACTGAACAATTTCAAGAACAAGTAGGTATACACAGCTAAGATTAAAGGTGCACTTACTGGGAAACTGTGGTTACGTACTTTACAAGCAATGCACAAATAGATGAGTAATATGTGATTTGTGGTTTTAAAGGTCACACGCAATACCTCTGTGCAGTGGAATTCATAGTAATGCAGATGTCATCAAAAAGGTACAGCCCCGTTCAAAAGAGCAGCTCTATAAACAGGGTGTTAAATAGTACTGAAAATGCACAAATTTCCCTGTGAAGGACAATTCAGTTTTCTGTAGGTCATAGACTTAGTTTTTTTTACGGGTGGGAGCTGGAGCCACGACCAATTGAAAGTTTCATGCCGATTTAACACATAAATTCGAATTCCACGGTATTACAGTGGAGCTTAGGAGTGTATACGCACATGCATGCACGCTCATACACGGACACTCACACGTAGTCACTGTGACCGCTACACACAGATGTTTGGATTTAGGCAGAACACTCACCATCGATATTCCCCCCGTGTGAGATTCAGCACAGCTGTAGTTTTAATGTGTGGGAAAGTGCAGAGATGTGTGAGAGCCCAGCCATCCACTGTGTGTTTTCCTCCATCAAATTCAAATCCAGAAGGCAGTTTGTTCGAAAACGCCCTGTCAGACCCAATAAAATTCCAGTTACATTCACGATAAAATATGATAAAGTTACAGTCCTTGTTCTTTTCTTTTCTATACTCACCTTTCCCGTCACTCTCTGAACGTCTCAGTGAGTCATAAGTCCTGCCGTCTTTTCTTTATTCACATCCTTTTGACAGTGTCTGCTCCTGCCTGTCCTGTTCTCACCTCTCTGTTCTCACTCTTGCCTTCAGTTCTTTGTCTGTGTCGGTCCTCGTCCACTCTTTCTTTACAAAAAAGCCTTTTCTTACCCTTTACTCCCTCTGTCTCGCTTTCTCTGAGATATAACTGTTTAGTCAGCTGGTCCTCTTGTCTCTGCCTCTTGTTCTCTCTTTCTTTCTTTCTCTCTCTCTCTCTCTCTCTCTCTCTCTCTCTCTCTCTCTCTCTCTCTCCTTAGTCAACATTTAACACCCCTCCGTTACGAGAAGTAAGACAGGAAGTCAGCCCACCTCCGCCTTTCACATATGCCGAGCTTCATTTGTCAGACTGCTTCTTAGTTCTGTACTGTCCAGAACACAATTACTTAAATTGAAACATTTTGAACTAAAGCCCTTGGACAAGATTTATTTCTGTTTGTATTTTAAACTGCATCTTTGAGATTTTGCATGTGCAAAAAAGTTTAGCATATAGCACATAATTAGAATATGAAATACAAAGGATACAGTTTCAAAGATGAAATTATAAATTTATGCAACAGAAGTATTAAAATGGAAGAGTTTTTTTGCAAACCTTGTTCATTAACACTTAACATTGAGTCCTGTGACGGAATAAAAGAAAAGCCATTAGGAGAGCAGGATCCTGCAAGCTCATCAAATGGGATGTGGTAATGTCAGCTGACTAATTTTCACATTTGGGTAAAAAATTTTATATCAAATAAACCTTAATAAATTTAACAATAATGATATTATATTAGCAATTTTATTAGAATGAGGCTCACATGATCTTTCCTCTGAATATCCCTATGTATCCCCAAATATTTTATAACCTGCTTCCCTTTGCAATACTAATTCTGTCCAAGTAGGACTTAAGTGTGAAAATAATGTTGGTGAGATATTCTCATCTAAGTGCAAATGCGTACTGAAACACAGAAAAGGGATTCAGAACATCCATTTCTCTCACTTTCACCTCCCTCCTGTGTCAGTAATTTTTCAGCGTATGTTTAGGTTTCTGTTCCATTTAAAAGAAAAAAAAAAAATCATCAACCAAACTGTTTTACTGCAGTGTCACTAATGCAAGTTATTTAACATCATTCCTCATTGGGAGAATGCGGGAGCCATATCATTGATGTTAAAAAAAAACAAAAAAAAAATCATGCATCTTGCTTAATTTTTTATAATTATCTTGTAAGAACCACAAGCTATCTGTATCAGCATCATAATGAAGTTGTGGTTGGAGGGAGTCAAGCTTGTCATCTTGTCATTGTGAAACTGAGCCTCACTAACCAGCAATTGAACTTATAGGATTTGCACTTTTGCACAGCAAAGCAATGCTCTGCACACTTGCTGTAGACTGCATGCTATGTACATGTTTTTTTTCCCCCCTCTCTGTTATAATAAAAAGAGTGTCATAACATTTTGTTTGTTGGTTGATACTTCTTAAGTCCTACAGGGCTTGTTCCTCATTTAAACTGTTGTAATGTATGGACTATACATGTGCTGTTTGACTGGTCTTGTTGTTCATCCACCGACCTGTCTCTTTTATTCCTTTGTAGCCCCACTGTGTGCTGTTGGCCTCAAAGGAGAACTCCGCTCCGGTCAAGCTCGGAGGTTTTGGAGTGGCAATACAACTGGGAGAGTCTGGCTTGGTAGCTGGAGGTACAGTTGGGAAGTTGTTTTTCCTCTACACCTCCACACACACCAGTATACACTCATGCATACCTTCCCACTGTGCATGTGAACACATACTGAAATGTATGTCAACTAGTCAGAGGTTGGATGATTGTTGTTGATGAATAGTTAACATAAAGCTAATTTCTTTAAATATTTAGAGTAATATTATTACTATGGTCATAATAGATAAAAGATGAGCAATAAGCAGCAGAGTGACTGTGGTTTTGGTTCTCTGTGGTTTTCCTTCGATGCTCTAGTTTGTTAGTATAGTCCAAACATGCACAATAGCAGAGCTGGAACTGTTTAAAAGTAAAAAATGTTTCATCCATATAACCCAATGGATGCTGAGACACACTCCAGCTCACTCTTTTGCAGCCCAAAGTATGAATTTATACAGTAAGTGAACAGTCAATTAATCTACAGAGTCAAATTTTATTTATATAGCACAATATCACAAATTTGCCTCAAGTGGTTTTATACTGTGTTCAACATATGACACTCAAAGAACAAACTAATAGAGAAATTGATATAAAAAGAACATCAGTTGCTGCAAGTGTTGAAAAGAATAGTTGATTAATTGGTTGGTCAAATGACAGAAAATTAATTTGCAACAATTCTGATAAGTCATTGTAAAAGTAATGAATCAGGCAAAAATGCAAAACATTTGTTTTGGGCCTCTCAAACAGAAGTATTTGCTGCATTCCTATGTTTTGTCATTTATTCATTTTTCACAATTCTCTGACATTTTACAGACTGAAACTTTCTTAATCAGCAGAGGTGAAACTAGTCTGGTCGCCCATGCACAGTGACAAATAACAAGAGAGACACAGGTTACACAGGTCACAGCAGACAGCATATGAAAAATATACCAGCACAACATTAACACACAAACAAACAACTAGCTTAGGAGCCTGCCTCGCCACAATTAAAACAAACAGCCAATACAACTGATCAACTAATTAATATCTCACTAATTAATAAATAAAAAGCTGAGCATGAGTGATGCACCTGACAAATAAAAGAGGCAGTAAATATAAAATGAAATCTTTTAAAAATGAACAAATGTAAAATCATTACACAACGACAATGACGCCTTACAAATTCTTTGAAAAATACAACCCAGGAAACAGGCAAATATCACGACATTTAAACGCCTCAGCTGTGGTCACAAAAGAACTTCTGAATAATTCTGTGGTACATTTTTAACCGTTAGCTCAACACGCTTTCTAAGACTCCGGAAAACACAGAGTGACCTTCAAATTGGAGTATGGTTTGAATTCTCCTGCGGGTTCTTTCTTTATGAGTCAAGCATCAAACCAATCACAGACCGGGCCTCTTTAATAGAGTTGTTAATCCTTTTTCTATCATTTGCAGTAATGCTGTTATTCTAACATACAACAGTGTAAAACAAGGCACTGGCCATAAAACTCTGACAGAAAACATTTAAAAGCTTCCTACTGACCTAGAAGGACTTAAGTTTTCTTAGGAAAACCAACCTGGACTGTGCTTAAACACAGCATTAACATTTTCTGACCAGTTCAATTTCACATCAGAATGAGCCCTCAGATATTTATATTAGTGTTGTGAGTGCAGGCTGTCACACACTTGGCTCTCCAGAGTTCCGCTGTGCTTCTATTTTTCATGCTTTCTGTTTTTCTAATGTGCCTGCTCTCTTCAGGTCGAGTCGGTACTCCCCACTTCATGGCCCCAGAGGTAGTCAAGAGGGAGCCGTACGGCAAACCCGTGGACGTGTGGGGATGTGGAGTCATCCTCTTCATCCTCCTGTCTGGCTGCCTGCCTTTCTATGGTACCAAGGAGCGCCTGTTTGAGGCCATCATTAAGGGGAAATACAAGGTAGGAGCTGACTGACGAAACACCATCATTGTCTGTCAGTGTCAACTCAGCCTTTAGCTGAAGTAAAGCACAACAGGGCGCGCCTTTTTGTCACTGTGCTGCAATGTGCGTCAAATACAAGGTTGAGCTTCTGTGCTACAGAGAACTGAACACACTTTTTGCATCAGTAATGGGTCTTTGAGGCCAAAGATATTGTACAAACAAGTATTAATGTCATATGTCTTCCCTTTCCTAGTGACTTTATCCCTCTTGCCAACCAGACATGATTTGATACAACCTTGATGAAGTTATTCCTGTTGTGAGGATTTTACCACTACTGTTACCATCTACTTCTGTCCTACTTAGTCCTCTTTTGATGTCAAGCGAGTGTATCAAGTGGGTTGTTGCTGATTGATTCTGAGATATCACTCCGCTTCTCCGCTTTTACAAAAGTCAGTCAGAGGTTGTGCATGAACTATCAGTGTCAGCACAAGATTCCGAGATAAAGACATGTTATATTTTATTTATTCGTCCGAGAGAATGACTTTCCTGCTCGATGCACTAATCTATGGTAGATGCAGTCACAGCAGGCAGTGCAAGGTGAGCAATGGAATCTTGGATTTTTTTTTTTTGGTTGATTCCCAGCTGCATTCATTGATTTTTTTATTTTTTTTTCATTTACACAGTGGTTACACAGCCATTTACAAACATCATGTTGATGAATCATTTTTGTGGTTCATTTTATCATTCTTTTAATTTACATGGAAGCCAACATTTTATTTTGCTGGTAATAATATATTACTTTTTATTTCATCCTTAATTGTGACACACCTTGTAAAGTCAGCTTCGATATGGGGACTACAAATGAATCACTGATTACATTTCTGAGATATCACTGCTGATGGAGGCTATAAAGAGCCGCGCGTATTGACAGCTGTTCTGGGTGTTGGAGAAACTCGCCAGTGCAACACAATCTGTGAAAGTGCACTTCTTCTTTCCCGTTGGTTTCATTGACAGGTGTAAAGGCGGTGAAGTGATATGAAAACAGTTGGTTAAGGGCATGCCTTCATCCATTTATAACTCATTATGGGAATGGACATGTGGCTCGTGCACCCAGTTCCACAGTGACGCACAGCTTTATAAATCTGACAGATATTTCTGGTTTTGTGCGTACACACAGTTTTAGTCATGAATCTAATAAGGTTTTATGCACGTGGCACGTGGTCCATGGTGACCACAGCAACAACAGCCACAGTGATGTCGGTTGCCTGTACTCTACTACATCCTTCTGAGAAAGTCTGTTTGTTAATCTTTGTTTTAATCTTTGTGTGTGTGTGCTTATCCAGATGAACCCAAGGCAATGGGCCCACATCTCAGAGAGCGCCAAAGACCTGGTGAGACGCATGCTGATGCTGGACCCCGCTGAGAGAATCACTGTTTATGAGGCCCTCAACCACCCCTGGCTGAAGGCAAGATCACACACACACACACACACACACACCCACACTACTCCTCGTGATAAATTCAATACATGTAATAAATTCAAAAATGTAAGAAAAAAAGAGGTTAAGAATCTTGCTAGCTGTCAAGTTTCATAGATTATTGTCATTAAACTTCCACTTTTGTGATGATGTGTAATTTTTAAAAAACAAGTGTGTGTTAGTTTGATTTAGATATTTGGTGTTTTGATGAAGTAACTAAGAGTCACCTTTAAACTACTGGCCTTATTGAGCTGAGGAACCACAGCTCTGCTTTCACATCCGTTCTGGTGCTTATGCGAGTATCTGTTTGTGCGTTTGGTATGTGTAGGAGAGGGACAGGTATGCCTACAAGATCCACCTGCCAGAAACTGTGGAACAGCTGAGGAAGTTCAACGCCAGGAGGAAGCTGAAGGTCAGCACTGTGTTGCACAAAAGGATCTACTGACTCAGCGCGATTATAATCTGAGATGAGAGGAGGAGTCACATCCTCCAAGCTGTGCAGCTTTTTCTGATGACCCAGATTAATTTCTTGTCTAATGGTTTATCTTGTTTTTTGGTTTTGGTTTTTCTTGTTTATCTTGTTTTTTCTAATCTTGTTTAAGTTGCTCATAAGGTCACATATACTAATGCATTAAAAGCATGCACAATCACTTAACAACACGGGACTCTGGTGAGACTTTGTATAATATCTTTAATATAATATATATAATAATATAATATCTTTACTCTGTATCCCAGGGTGCAGTGCTGGCTGCTGTTTCAAGCCACAAGTTTAATTCCTACTATGGCGACCCTCCTGAGGAGCTACATGACTTTTCAGATGACCCCACCTCCTCAGGTAAATCACACAACAGAACACTCTCCTGGTTTATGAAGGTTGCTTTCTAAACACATGTAAAACAGAGAGATTTGTGCAGGTAGGATTAGCAACCTAAAGAAGAGTATGTTGTACACTGAATTGTTAGATAATATAACCGAAAGGACAATAAAATAGTCATTTATATTTAAATGGGGTTATGATATATATAAAATATAGTATGTATAAGTATTTACACATTTATATCTACTTAAAGATTTAGTTGTCCCTGCACATGTGAAATATCTATCAACGTCATTTAAGTTCAACGATGAAACACACAAATATACATCATCTGACACAAGGTGGACGTTCACTTTCTAGTCCACCTTCTATTCTCGTCCGTTCTATTCTAGAGTTATAATGTGATCTCCAGCTGTCTGAGGAGAACTTCCTCTGTTTAAATGAGGACAGATGTTGCTCAACAGCAGAACTTCCCTGTCTGAGCAGCACTTTCACTTCCTTTCATTAGAGGACTGCAGGCTGTACCTGCCAGGACTTATTAGCATATAGAAACCATTTGTGTCATTGTAATAAAAAATAAAGTTGAAAATGAGCAATGTGTTACATCATCACCTAATGAATCAAGCTAAGCTCATCACATTTTCTGCTCAATTTTCTGTGCAGCCACTGTAGCCAGATATACCCCCATGTCTGTCCATATTTGCTGAGGCGTGCAGTTTGTTGCAGTCGTGCTTCCTGGTGACTGCTTTATTTCTGCAGTCGCAGGGCTCCAGACATGTTGCCGGTCATTGACTTTTGTAGTATAGTAGATGCTTGCAGCAGCTCGCCAGCTTATTTATAGACTAAGCAGCTTTTGCTGACTTTTTTCTCTCTGCTGCTGCTTTTTCCTTTATTTTCCCTCTGCCTGCCCTCATGCCTCCTTACACTACCTGTTTCTTTGTTCTCTTCCTTTCTTTTTTTCTCTCTTTGTGAGGTGTTAAACTCTACATCTGTAGTTGCTGTAAACATCCTCTAATCTCAGCCTCTCTTTCTTTGGTGTTGTTTTTCTTCTGCTGTGCTGTCTCTAGGACTGCTAGCCGCTGAAAGTACGTATCTCCTCCCCTACCCATAGAATCTCATGTGTGACATCATCACTCGCTTTTGATTGCATTTTCAACTGTTAGCTAGTGTTGGATGATGTGTGTCCTCCAAAATGGCTTTCTCTGTGTCTTCTCTCCTGTCCCATTGGTTTGATGAGGTGCGTCTGTGTGCTTTTATTCCAAATGCACATTCATGACCTGTAAAGATGATACTCTGTTTACATGCATCTTCATTATTCTAACCACAGGGCGCTCTGTAAACACAGATTAGCAAAACGTACTTATTGTTACCTTGTGAGATGAACAAAAACAAAGGTAAAGAGGACATGGCTCTCTGGCCTGACTAACAATGGGATTTTCCTTAATAATCAGGCTTCTTCTTTAGTACTAAACACACGATACTGCATATCACTTCAAAAACACAGTGTATCTTAATAATACAGGAGCTACTGATGTTAATGATTAGTTGATGATTGAACATGAAGACCTAAATTATCAAGGGATGAGGGCAGCTCAGTTCACTCCTGCTAGACATTTGTCGGCTGCAGCCTGTTTCATTCGGTTCAGGCCTTAACTGCTTGAATGTCAGAATTGCATCTAATTTGGTTCCTCCAGAAAAGTAAGTTGGTGTTGAATTTTAATTACAAATTCAGGAGCAGTAACTCCAACCCTAATAATATTACTTTGTTTAAATTATTCTGCATGCATTTTTATTTCATAAGCTTTTAGCGATTAACCAATTTTTGATCTGTACATGGAAATGATTTTGAAATTTGTATCCCTAGTTGCAGTAGTACATATGATGTATGTAAACAGACTTATAACAAAGTTTTCCTAAAGTTAAAAGCTGATTAAATAGCATTTTTTTCTCATCTGCTAACTCTATTTCATGCCTCACAGTTACATTTAAAGTCTCATTTGTTCTTTTCTCAAAGCCCATTATTATGCATATTTCTAACTGGGATTATTTTCTACATATCCATCATTTATCTGTTATTCCAGCGCTTCTCTCTCTCTCTCGTTTTCTTATTAACTGAGCAAACCTGGCTTTTTTTCCTATTCAATAAGATGGGCAGAATAATCTGTAGTCCCTAATTGTTTCATTTGAAATATTTATAATTTATAAGATCATTTTCATTTCCTGGGTTTAGTGTGTCATGTCGCCCACCACAATACACTTGTGGATTCAAATGTGTCACTGGGTCAAAGCTCTTCTACAAATCACCTTCAAAGAAAACCATTTCGATCTGTGAGGAGAGGAAATGTATTCTGACCGCACAGCACTGTTCATCTAGACTTCATCTCTTTTTATAGTCTTTCGCATCTCCGTGTTGAGTTATGGTAGATTAGAATAGATTTGTACGTGTGTTGTGTGAGGGCTACACTTCTTAAGAGATTAACTTAATATTTTAGATTTAAGTTTACCTTTCCTCTGCATATTTTCCTTTTTGTTATATTTCTACTTTGCATTTTTTCTTGGGTGTACTGCTCTTCAACAATCATCACATTATCACACTGTGACTTTCTGAAGTGACTTTCTTCTGATGTTGTATTGATGCCGTTACCACTGTTTCTCTGGTTTTGCTGCATGTGTGGGCGATGCAGCAGGTACTTGGGGTTAAATAGTTCTGATTGTTGTGTGTTTTTGATGTTGTGACTTTCATTTTGTGATTTTGTGTGTTACTTTTAGTATTTCTTTTTTTTCCTGTTTGTGGATGTGTAACATTTAGTCTTTCTGTTGATAAGTGTGTCATGTTCAGTGTTTGTATTTTGTGTCGTGTTGAATGTTTGGGGACTGCTTAGTGTACTTGTGAGTATATTTGTGTGTATTATTCAGTCTATATCTGAGTGTATAACTTATATACGTGTGTTTGTGTGTGTGTGTGTGTGTGTGTGTGTGTGTAAAGGGGCAGTATCACAGGTTTTGGACAGTCTAGAGGAGATCCATGCGTTGACGGACTGCAGTGAGAAAGACATGGACTTCCTTCACAGTGTCTTCCAGGATCAGCACCTCCACACTCTGTTAGATGTGAGTAAACCACAATATCAAGACTTCTTCCTCTGTAATACCAAAAATGTCCAGTAGGTGTCATGTCAAGTCCAGAATCTGCTATCTAGTAGTCCAATATGTACCGTCAACTTAATAGGCTTAGTATTGCTCTGGTTTTACCTTTGATTGGAGGTAAAATTGTCTCATGTTGTTCCTCTTGCATTATCATTGTGGCCTAATTATTATGTTTGTTACTGTTTGCTTTTTCAGCTTTATGACAAAATCAACACCAGGTCGTCCCCTCAGATCAGAAATCCTCCTAGTGATGGAGTGCAGAGAGCCAAAGAGGTGATGAAATCACTGCTAACATTCACATGGACGGACACACATTTACAAAAATCTGATGTTCAACAATCTTAAAATGTTAATTTTCTAGTTCTAATCAATTATTGAGTTTAACAGGCTAAGTCCTAATCAATGACTGATGCCTATTGAAAAAGCTTTGTGGGCAAAGCAAGTAAATAACAAACAGGCATTGACCAAAATGAGATACAGTGAGATATTTATTCTTGTCAGTGTTATTTATGAATATTCTTGAGATTCTCACCTCCCTCTTCCTGCCTTTTCTCCTCAACAGGTACTGGAAACCATCTCTTGTTACCCAGAGAACATGGAGGCCAAGGAGCTCAGGAGGATCCTCACACAGCCGCACTTCATGGTCAGATATTACAAAACCACAAACACACAAGGCAACATGCACAGTCTTTCCCCAGATTGTTTATTGGTCTGTACATGTAGAGCATGCTTACTGGTGTGTGAGATTACAGCCTACTGTGTCAGAAGTAGGGTTCTTTTGACAATCCACATAACTCCTTTGGCCACAAAGCTGCTTAGCACCTGAGCTTTGCAAGCTCTCGGGCAGTAATAGCAATTGCAGAGGAAAAAGGGAGACAGAAGCATTATAGCAGTGGAAAGAGACGAAGGGCTTCAGCCTGTTGTAGTGTGGACACAGTAATATTTGTGGTAACCATGTTCGTCCGATGACTGTAATGGCTGAAACAGACCTGAGACTAGAAGAACAATCAGGGAGGATATTGTTGGCAGACTTGGAAAGTGAAAACTGAGGCAGAATAAATCTGTGGTGGATTTCATGTTAGGGTGTAACATTCTCTGTACAGTCTGTTATTGCCTCACCTGAAGGAGTGCAGCTTGTTTTGTGGCTGCAGTTTTCATCTCAGTAAGTGTTTCTGGATACAACAATGTAATGGCTAATACGTTGATTAGTTAAGTGTGAATTGTTTTTTTTACTGTCAGTAGTTTTGTAGATGTGTTCTTTTGAATAACGGTGACCTAGAAAACAGTTAAATTTAGTTTAAAACTGGTTTATTCAGCTCAGTTACAAGAGGGGAAAGATGTTTCCCTCTGCTGATTCAGTCTGTGACACTTACTGGAGCTGTCACGCCTTAGGTTTGGTTCAATCCAATTAGCCTGTCTTGCTCTCTGACCTGACCGGCTGGCTTTTTTCTTCCTGCCAGAGGCATTTAACGGCGTTGCAAGCAGAATGGCTGTGAAGGGCTTTAGCATGGCAGTACATAGGAAGAAACATGTCACACTTCAATTTTTTTTCCTATATCGTGTACAATTTCATTTGTGAGGCAGTGATGCGAGTACATGTTTTGTTCCTGTTAGTTATTTCTACACCGGCTATGATCATTAGCAGCTCATTACTTAGTATGCAGTCATTTTGTGTTTATACAAAGTCAAACACTTGTTAGAATCCCTTGTTGATGCCTTTGTAAACATTTGTTATTCTTCTCAGCCACAGTAATGTTCTCCATCAGTCAAAAGCCTTTAATGCCAGCTGTTTAAAGTCTCAATTACTGTCATCATCAGTGAACACGTTGTTGCTTCAATGAGCAGATGTGAGCATTTGGCAAAGGCAGCTAGTAGATGTGGTAGTAAAAACAGTGTGTCAGTGACATGATCAGTGGCCAAAGAGGATTAGTAAAAGCCACACTCCATCCAAAGCCAGCCACACACACACACACACACACACACACACACACACACACACACACACACACACACACACACACACACACACCTCGCTCCTGACTAGGATTTGGTATGTATTTGTTTTATCTACTAGTTATTCATTCAGAAGTATTTTCCCCTCCAGTTTTTATGACCAATTTGGGATTAATGGCCATACAGTTTGATTCCCACTCAGTTCACCTGTAGAAAAAAGAACAGATTTAGGATATTTTGCAGTTTGATTCAAGAGTCTTAACATTCATGACTGTTTGTGTACATCCAGGCTCTGCTGCAGACCCACGATGTGGTGGCCCACGAGGTCTACAGCGACGAGGCGCTGAGGGTGACCCCCCCACCCACTTCACCATACCTGAACGGAGACTCCCCAGACAGCACCAACGGAGACATGGACCTGGAGAATGTCACCAGGGTTCGCCTGGTCCAGTTTCAGAAGAACACTGACGAGCCCATGGTGTGTTGACAGAAAACACACACACTGTCAGATTCTGGATGAATTTACATGCTTACTCTCTCTTTTCATCTAACCAATATTTATACCTGAACCCAACCTGGATGTTTTTTTGGAGGACTTTGTGATTAATGTGTTATTAACTTTCCTCAGCCACTATCAGTTTCCCCTCTGACCCTCTGTCTGTCTCCTCTAGGGCATTACTCTGAAAATGAACGAGCTCAACCACTGTATTGTGGCCCGAATCATGCATGGTGGAATGATTCATCGACAAGGTACACATCCATATAAGAATACTATTATGCAAGATTGCACCGCTCATGCATATTTAATAGGAACACTCAGCCATTAATTTTGTCAATCTGACAAGAAAATATGATTAACCACAGAGTTTATAAAGTAGGTGTGCAATAATTGTTGGATCAGAATAATTCTTATACTCTCTTTGGACTTACCTCTGGTAATTGAAATAACAATGAAATGTAACTCTTCCTTACATTAGTTGGGCTCCCCCTGGAATCATCTCAATAACCCCTGGGGTTTCCTGGGCTCGGCTTCGTGAAGGGCTGATGTTTCAACACCCAAGAGCCTCATTTGTAGCTTTTATTAATTCATTATTTCTCTGCTTCAGGGACTCTGCATGTAGGAGATGAGATCAGAGAGATTAATGGCATCAGCGTTGCCAATCAGACAGTAGAACAGCTCCAAAAGATGCTGGTAAGTCACACAGATGAGACTTCCTTTACTCTTTACATTTGGACTGTGCCTTTAGCATGAATTTCTTTATACAAGAATGTAACATGTTTGATTTGTGCTTGTATCAAAAGATGTTGCTATGTGGACTATTTACATTATTACTTAATAATATTATTTTCATATAGTGAGACATCTCTCTATGTCTGAGATGTCAAAGTCATGGTAGAAAACAGAATTAAGAGGGATAAAATCCCAGCAGTGGTACTGAGCAGGGCTACAACAAACAATTATTTTCATTATCGATTAATCTATCGATTATTTTCTTGATTAATTGATTAGTCATTTGAGTAACATTTTTTGATATTCAGTTTACTCTCATATAAGACTAACGAAACCAGAAATTATTCACATTAAAGAAGTGAATCAACTAATAGTTGCAGCTCTAGTACTGAGCCAACAAGGCTTTGGCCTTATCAGTTTTGTTATTATCTTGGTATAATGATACTCATATGTAAAACGCATTTTTGCCTTGTCCCCACAGAGGGAGATGAGGGGTAGCATCACTTTCAAAATTGTACCCTGTTACCGGTCCCAGTCCATGTCTTGTGAGGTAAGGAGCCACAAACACACACTTGTGCTACATTTTGCTGACTCTGCAGGGGGAGGAAATATTAATTTTGCATTTTTTATTGCAGAAAGAGTCACCAGATTTGTCCCGACAGTCGCCTGCAAATGGTCATGCCAGTGTCACCAGCTCCATCCTGGTATGTTTCTGTTTCTCCTTTTCACTGTCACACACACACACACACACACACACACACACACACACACACACACACACACACACTTTAACAGATATAGCAGTAGGCTAGTAAAAGAGAAATGGTGCAAGAAATACACATAAAGTATAGTGTTTTTCTAAATTACTGTCTTGTTCAATATGTTTTTTTTTTATTATTATCAGTAGTATTGCATAGTCAAGTGTACACATTTGCAAATTCAGGAATGAACTTTAAACAAAGAATACATATATGTGCATTATTCTTCCTCTAATTTGGTAATGATCATATACTACAGTCTCCACATCCCACATGTAATTGATGATGATTAAATTACTGTCATTATAACACATTACTCATTACACAGATAAAAGTTAGTGATTAATGGGCTAATCTGGTGTGTCAGAGGTTAAGTTTCACACCATCATAACAACATCTTGGTTTTAAAGCTGGACCAATGTCATGTAGTTTCCCCGCAACTAGTAACCATAAAAATTTTTTGTCATCTCATCTAGGACCTGCCAGCAACGATTCAGCCTAAAGGCCGTCAGGTGAGATTTTCTCCTCCTTTACACCATGACTGCAGGCCTCCAATTCAGTCGTCTTCTCCTCCCTTTGCTTCACAAACGTCCACTGATTTGACAAACTAACATTCACCCCAACAAGTCCAAATCTGCATGTATGTGCTGATGTGTATGTATTTAATAGCACTCATGTTCTTCCATTCCCATTACATCTATTTTGTTTACATTAAGTGCTACTCTCCAGAGTCAGCCCTTAGCTGTAGTCTGCTTTGGCCTCCCTTGAACACAGGAAAGGACTCCTACACAGCTGTAAAAAGTAGTAGTTAGTTTTCTGGGTTGTTAGTTTAGGAGGCTGGGAACATTTTAGTCTAATACAACATATTTCCTCATTACAATATATTGAAAAGACACAACGTCTATAATAAGTATAGTAACAATATTTTACGATTGAAATGTTTAGGAACTAGTTTGTCCCGGTCACAGTGTGTCCCTCAACTTGTTCCATTAGTTGATTTTAGCCATTTGTCTGCTGCATGATGTGTTCATCATGCTCCAAGCTCACACATAATGTGCATACACACACACACACATATACTGTACAATGCAGTAAAAACTATGTAATATGTTAGATTCAGCATACAAATATGGGTCCCTCATCACACCTCCTTTCTTTATGCCCCACAACATTTTCTACTGCATGATATATGTGTAAGTGTGTGTGTGTGATGCTCTCAACCCCATAGATCTCCAGACCTGCTATCAAGGACAAATTGTCCATCAAGGTAAGATGTCTTAAGTGGACCCTTGTAGAAGTAGATCCCAATTCCTCCCACCCCCATCGCAAAGATCATAGTGGTGTCTAGATCCCATGCTAGCTGTCAAGGCTTAGTCTTCATATCTGGTTCGTCACTGGACATAAAAGCCAACAAAAAATTGGATGTTTGCACAAAAGCTGTTGATAAAATGGACTCCCCCGCAGGCAGAGAAGTGGTTAAACGCTTTGTTCGATCATTTTCGTCTCGTTCATTTATCTAAATGTCTGTGTCCTTTCCTGCTTCGGCTGATATGCTCTTGATTTTTCCTGTGCTGTCTTTTTGTCTCTTAATGACGAGCGTCATTAGGGTTTTAGCAGCCAGTCTGCTTTCATACGGGCAGCTTGACCAATCATATTCTCTCTCCCATATATTCTCCTATGATCGCAACGCTATTTTTTGCCACTGTGTCAGCAGCTACCAACATTTTTTTGTCTGACTGTTCTTCCCTACAGATTTATGTACGTGCTCAGTTTGAGTATGACCCAGCGAAAGACGACCTCATCCCATGTAAGGAGGCAGGCATTCGCTTCAGGGTGGGTGACATCATTCAGATCATCTCCAAGGACGACCACAATTGGTGGCAGGGAAAGCTGGAGAATACCAAGAACGGCACAGCAGGCCTCATTCCCTCACCTGAGCTACAGGAGTGGTGAGTAGAGCGCCCGATAAAGAACAAAAATGTGATGTGTTCTGTATTTCAGAGTAGCGATGTCAAGGATTAATTGATTATCAATTAGTTGTAGTTAATAATTAATTTAAAAAATATATATATATTAACTGTAACTGTCAGAAAATGTTATATAGATTTGCTTTAGCACCTAGTTGCGCTAGTGGGTGGAGCCTTTTGCTGTTTCATGAGATAGTGAGTTTGCTGACCACTGTAAGGGCCACACAAATCGTTCTGCTCAGTCCTGTTGATTAACACAGCAGCATAAAGTTGTGAAAATTCCACCACGTTGTTGTCTGGCGACTGTTTGGTTTAGCTAGCTATCTGACATATAGCTATACTGTCCTCTTCAACAGAAGGAGTGAGCAGCTGCAGTGCTAATGTTCAGGACACTGATTACACATGCTTCCAACAAATCAAAACTACAGTGTTGATCCTGTATAAGTGATCTAGTCAGATCTATTTTCTGTCCTCTAATGCACCTGGAAGTTGTGCAGCTGTTTGCTGGTTAATATTTTGGATTTTATCTGGCCTCACAGAAGCTCTGCAGTTTTAAATATATTCATTATTTTGTGTTACTGAATGTGTAATTCAAGTAACATGATGTTTATTAGATCTGTTCTTTGAATTCCTAATGTACTCTGATTTTGCATGGAACATAGGTCACATGGTTTTATTATGGAAAAACTTATTTCATAAATTATAAATGAATTGATTGATAATGCAGCTGACTATCGATTTTTTTTTTTTTTTTTTTAAATGCTTATGATTTGCATCCCTATTTCAGTGTTTTTACACTCAGTTGTTTATTAGATGCACCTTGCTGAAACTAATACAGCGGCCCTGCAATAAATCCTACCTGTACGAAGGTTAAAATGTTCAGTTTTTGTTGAAACTATTTTAGAGGTCAAGCATTTGTATTATGTAGGTGTTCATTGTCTGGCAACCAAAGATGCAAATTTTAACCAATATCCTTAGTCGATCAATCATTAACAATTTATTAAGTACAGTAGACATTTTCCATAATAATGCCTTTTTTACACACTGACGTGACCTATGTAAAGAACATATTTAACACCAAATTACTTGAATTATATTTTCTGCCACTGCTAAAATGTATTAATACTGCAAACAGTGTTGTGTTGATTGTGTTGGAAGCATGTGTAATTACAGTCTTTGACACTCAGCTCCCAGCAGCTAGTAGCTGCTTCTGTTGAAGATGCTAGTTCAGCATGAGCCTCAGATAGCCACCAGACAACTCGGTGGAATTATTCTCAACTTTGTTGCAGTGTTTATCAACACAACAGCAACAGTGAGCAGAGCAAAGCGGTCAGCTAACGTTACACTTTTTATCTCATAAAACGGTAAGATGCACCACCTAGTGGCACAAAAGGGTACTACAACAAAGCTAGAATACATTTTCTGACAGGCTGCACATCCTTTATCTTCTGCATTATTAGTTAATATATTTTTTAATCAATTATCGTCCTTACTGGCAACTAGGCTACTTTGGAAGTGTGAATTATGACCAATTATTCGGGCTACTATTAAAAAAAACAAGTCAGAGATTTTCAGAATGAAGTCATAATATTATAAGCTGTAATTTATTAGAAAAAAGACACTAAATTATGATATGCTTAATGTAATACTTCCTATGACGTCTGTAGGATTTAGCTGGCTACTCTTTACAACACCTCATATTGTTGGTCAAAAAAGCAGTGTAAAGCTGGACACTCCTGCCAGGATTTGAACCTGGTTCCTCTATCAGATGTGACAGATGTGTTACCCATACACCACAGGAGTTCAGGAATAGCTACACTACAATGCTCAGCCAAGTCCTGCATGTAATTAGTGCTACACACTTTCAAAACATGTGTCCCAGCCAAAAACCAGTCAAAACAGATGCAAGCATAGATACTGTCTCACTAACACACCCATGAAATAATTTGCCCTTGTGTGTATGGAAAGCCAAACTTATATCTTGAATTACAGACAAGTCTATTTTTTCTTTTCAGGCGTGTGGCGTGTATAGCGATGGAGAAGACCAAACAGGAACAACAGGCCAGTTGTACCTGGTTTGGCAAGAAGAAGAAACAGTATAAAGACAAGTACCTGGCCAAGCACAATGCAGGTAATCCCTCACACACACATCCATTACCTAAGTGTATGTATACACATAGTTATTAACAGCAGATGCTAATCCACTCCAGATATTTAATTTGATAGCTGATGTAGTAGCTCACTAACATAAAACAGTGTCACCAAAATAGAAGTGCTCCATCTGGCTGTGCAGTTGACCCTACTTAATCAGCAAATTACTCTTGAGAGTTGCACTGTCACTTAAGGTCACACTTTGATCCCTGACAAAAATGTTAAAGCTGTAATTGAATGTAGACAAGCTTATTTGCTAATGATTCTGTAGTATTGTGTACAATATAGAAAGCTGATGTCTTGATTGAAGTGGTAAGGTTTAAATAATCACACGTCCTTTGGAACACCCAATATATGTAAACTTCTGCACGTCTGTTGCGTTTTCCCTCTGACAGACCTCTCCTACTGCTGTCTCAATTTTGCGTTCAGTAACTAACAGTGTTCTAACAGCTTTTGGTGTTAACAATTTGTTTATAGTGTTGTTTTTGGTTCACTTTGTCTTCTTTTATGGTGTCTTTTTATTAACCCTTCCGCTCCCACCCTCTGTCCATATTTCATGCTGTCTCTTACCCAATGACATGGCTGCATGTAAGTAACTCCAGACAGCTGGCGTACAGCTTCTGTGTTTTTCTTCCTCCTCTCTCTGCTTTTATACCTTGTCCTCCTCCTAATGTCTCCTGTCTCCTTGACTTTTGAATGAATTGCTTTGTTAGGGTTGCTGCAAGCTGCTGTTATTTTCAATGTAATTCATATTGGTGAGATGCTAGTCAGCTTAGCATTGTTCAGCTTGGTTGTGTTTTTCTGTCTGACCAAGGTTAGTGCAAATAAGCAAGTTTTAATGCTTTCTCAAGGCGTTTGACCTTCATCAGGTCTGCTCGGTGCTCATTTGGAACAGCAGTTGTTGTACATTATGGCATCATTTGAATAATTCAGCCCTTAATATTAAAAACCCATCTGATTTAGGATCACAGGCTTGATTTAAGCCACAGGAGAACACATTGGATTTAATGTTAATCTCGTTAGCATTGCATTGCTTGTGTCCCCTCTGATTGTCTATTTATTTATTTATTGAGATGTGCTTTTGTTCACACTACTGTGAAGTATGTATAGTAACCACTCTAGTCTTATCCAACAAGTAATTTTATTTATATTCAAGCTCATACAATGTAAACAATTTACATTTCCATCTAACCCCTGAACTTTACAACTAATGCTGTGCTAACCAAATGCTTCTCCTCTGCTCTACAGTGTTTGATCAACTAGATCTGGTGACGTATGAGGAAGTGGTCAAACTTCCATCGTTCAAGAGGAAAACACTCGTTTTGCTTGGTGAGTAAAGATGGTTAAAAGGGAATGTGGGGGGGGGGTCTGCCTACCATCACCTTGAAAGCGCACTAGTTCACATGTTTTATCTCATTGGTTTAATATGTGCACAATCAAAAATAAATGTTTATTACAGGGGGTTACTTGCTGGAATTATTTCTTGGCCAGACACAGTGACTTGTTGGAGTCTTATCATTGTGAGGTTGCCAAGCAACCAGTGATTGGACTCCAGGAAGTCACTGCTCCTAGCCAAGAAATAGTTCCAGCAACTAACCTCCCGTAAAATTACACATTTGTTTGTGCACAAATTAAACTAACGAGATAAAACATGTTAATTAGTGAGCTTTGGAGGTGGTAGTAGGTAGGCAGGGTTTTTTTATGACCTTCGGACTGCTTCATATTTAACACAGATATTTAAGTCAAGGCTCAGTTATTAGATTTTTCTGGAGTGACGATGACATGACTGGTTTTGGTCTGATGTTCAGATAGTGCATGTTTCTGTGTTAGTTCAGTCTCCTTGTCCAGGGTTCTTGCTGTTTTACAGATGTGGTATCATAGGCCTAAAATGCTTCAGGTGGTCCCTGTTGATTTAGCAGTGTTGGTTCTTGTTTTAAAAGGATAGGTTCACAGTTTTTCAGGCCTGTCCTAAAACAACAGTCAGGTGTCCAAACGAACATTGACATATTTTTCTAGCCGTAATCATTCCTCCTGTTCATACTGGCCATTAAGAGATCCCCTCATAATACACTTACAATTTACAGACGGGTGACAAATTAAAGGAAAAACTGGTACAGGTCTGAATGCTTGGGTCCACTTGTCCCCTTAGAGGGAAGGGTCACTGCTAATCAATACAAAGTTGTTATGAGTCATCACCTTTATCCTGTGATGAAACATTTCTATCCTGATGGGAGTGATCTCTTCCAGGATGACAACACCCCCATCCATAGGGCACGAGGGGTCACTGAATGGTTTGATGAGTATGAAAATGATGTGAATCATATGCTATGGCCTTCGCAGTCACCAAATTGAACACCTATGGGAGATTTTGGACTGACGTGTTAGACAGCGTTCTCCACCACCATCCTCAAAACACCAAATGAGGGAATATCCTTCGGAAGAATGGTGTTCATCCTTCCAGAAGAGTTCCAGAGACTTGTAGAATCAGTGCCAAGGCCGAGGAACACCATTCTTCAAAAAGATATTCCCTTATTTGGTGTTTTTTGGTGGTGGAGAGCACTGTCGAACACGTCAGTCCAAAATCTCCCATAGGTGTTCAATTTGGTTGAGATCTGGTGACTGCGAAGGCCATAGCATATGATTCACATCATTTTCATACTCATCAAACCATTCAGTGACCCCTCGTGCCCTATGGATGGGGGTGTTGTCATCCTGGAAGAGATCACTCCCATCAGGATAGAAATGTTTCAGCACAGGATAAAGGTGATGACTCAGAACAACTTTGTATTGATTTGCAGCAACCCTTCTCTCAAAGGGGACAAGTGGACCCAAAGCATATCAAGATATTAATGCCCAAACATGGCTTCCCAGACAAGATGTTTTTGAGGCTATAAAATTAAATAATCAAGGGCTGAAAAAATATGAAAACATAAAATTTGAATAGAAATACTTAACAGGCCTTGGTCTTGCAGACCCATTCATGATACAGACAAGTCTGAACAAAATGTCTTGACTGATTGGAAATGGAATGACCCATTGGTGACTCATACTGGAGCAGTGCAGGTACATCCACATACCGGTAACAGATGTCAGGTAGGATAGAAGCACTATCACTATCTAACTTCTTACTCCAGAAACAACATTCGGACCCTTCCACACAGAGCAAACTATCTTGTCAGGGAGGAGGGGGATACAGAGAGGGAGGGGCAATCTCAGCCAAAGGGTACAAGAAGTGGAGAATAAGACTGGGATGGACACCACTTAATTGGCAGCAACCACCAGAAACATCACAGTGGGACTCCCTTACATGGCTGGGCTTTCAGAACATCTACTTAGAGTCTTAAAACAGCAAGGATTCAGTGCTTACAACAAACCAATCAATTCCTTAGAGCATGTTTGGATTATTTCATGTATATCTTTGACGCTCATATGCCATATGTATATCGAAAGAGTGACAGTTGGCCGTAATGTGATATTACCATAGAAGGACTGCTCTGCTAGAAATGGAGGACAAAATTCAGTTCTTGTTCAATGCATTCCAAGGTTGCCAAATCTAATATGAGTATTTTGCAGTCTGAGTTAGCCAAATCTGTCTTCACACTGGCAGTTATATGTAGGTTTATTGGCAGTGTTTTGTCAACAAAACTATATGCCACTGCCAGAACGTGTCCCTCTGCCTTGCAGTAGGAAGGGGTCTTCTTTGGACCATAACTTTGGAAATGCCTACCTCAGACTCCCAAAGCCTCATATTAGCTTCAGCTGAACATTGAAATACATTCATGCACAGGAACAAGAAATGTGGATTTTGTCCCCCCCATTTCTTTAAGAGTAGTCCCTCTATGTAGAAGAGAAATGGTTACAGCAATCCAGGTCTTTCAATGTACTTATGCCATGTGAGTATTGAAGGACAGGTCTGTAATTTTTCAAATCTGTCTTGAAACAACTGTCAGGAGTCCAAATGAACATTGAAACAGGTTTGCTTGCTATGATGATTTCTCCTGTTCATACATGCCATTAAGAGATCCCTTCCTTATGTACTTTCAGTGTAAGGGATGGGGGACAATCTGACATTAATAGGAGGCTCCAGCAGTCAAATCAAGTGGATATTTTCTAAAATTATAGTCTTTTTCCAGGGAAACAAATTTGTACTTATTTTTTATACTTGACAATTGTAACTTTGAAAATGATCCACTTGATTTGACTGCTGAAGCCTCATTAACTTCAGATTAGCTTTTTATGCATTAAAATACATTTTTGTACACAATGAGGACTGTGAATTTTGTCCCAAATCACTTCCATTGATGGCGCATTCGGAAGGGATCTTCTTATCATCAGTATGAACAAGAGGAATGATTATCGTGTGCAAAACCTCCTTCAATGTTCATATGGATACCTGACTATTGTTTTAACACAGACTTGAAAAATTCTGAACCTATCCTTTAAGATGGACTTGAAATAATCCAGACCTATCTTTTAAGATCTCTGCTAGTTCACCATAAAGACACAACCCCGAGGGAATAGTTGTGGATAAGACTGCATCATGAAACAGCAAGAACCATGAACAGGGAGGCAGAATTAACACCAGAAATATACAACATCAGCTATCTGAACACCACACCAAAACCAGACATAGCTTCGCATGCGGACAGCCAGAGAAACATCATAAGGGGCCATTCACATTCAACACCAAAAACCCTCCTTCAACAGAGACAGCAGTCACTGTCTTGCTCCATGTAGACCTCTACATATGTAAAACCACCTGTTATGTGACAACAGAGCAAACCATTTGCTTAAAGACTGATAGAATCATTTTATTCAACAATAACAGAAAGAGCATCTCTAGCAACTAAGTTACAGCTTGAAAGTTCATCTGTGTCTGTTACTGGATTGATCAACCTGTGTAATTGTCTCCTTTCATTCAGGTGCACATGGAGTTGGCAGGAGGCACATCAAGAACACACTCATTACCAAACATCCTGACCGCTTCGCCTACCCCATCCCTCGTAAGGAGACACACACTACTACCATAACAACTACACAAGTGTTAAAAAACTGTGTGATGAGGTTACATGTTTGCAGCTTCACTTATCATTAGACCACACAAGATGCATCAACTGACATCTCTAAACGCTCTAAACTGAAATTAAATTACATTTCTTGTCTACAACAGCATACATAATACAGTCTACATATAGGGAGACCTTTGATACAGCCAATTAAATCTTGCATAAAGCAGTCTGCTCTGTCGGAACATAGTCACACTGAGCCAGACAGCAGCCTGTTACACAAAAGCCACAGACTCTGAACAACAACCCACATTGGTTTTCTTGCTGAAGTCTCACCATCTAACTTACAACAATGTACACTAAACCTACCCTGCACCTTAGCTTGTTGAACGAGCCACCAAACAAACATTAACTAGGGAAAAGTGCACCGCAAGTTCGAAGGCTAGATACTCTTCAATATCACTGCTAGCAAAACTGTCTGCCCATTACTTGAAGCTACAGTGCAAGTTTTAGAGCTACGACAATTAGTCATTTAATTGAAAAGTCAATCAACAGAAAATTAATCTGCGACTATTTTGATAATCAAATAATTGTTTTTTTAAAAGCAAAAATACTGAATATTTGCTTCTCAGATGTGAGAATTGGATGCTTTTCTTTGTCATACACAATAAACTGAATATCTTTGGGTTTTGGACTGTTGGTCAGACATAAAAAGAGACATTTGAAGATGTCAGTTTAAGCTGCAGGAAATTATAATTTCCAATTTTCCATATTCACTGACATTTTACAGACAAAATGGTAAATCGAGAAAATACTTCTCAGATTGATCGTTATTGAAAATAACAGTTGAAGCCCCAGCGGGTTTGTTTACTTTGTCTCTCTTCTATACGGTGTAACAACAGCACTCTGGCAACCTGCCAGCTGCTGCCAATCAAACACAGACACAACCCTCCCGCTGAATAGAAAAGGGAGCATTTCTGATATTTGCCCAAATACCCCTTTCTTACTGTACTTTTAATAATACAAAGCTATTAATACATTTTTAAAAAACACGACAATTTTTATTTTTGCAAAGAGGGATGATTAATTGTGCTTTCAGTTGGACTTTTTAAGTGTCAATTGTAGATACAATCAGTGAGTCAGAGTTGTGTTGGAAACAACATGTTTCACATGCAACCCTTGCAATAACAAAGACAAACACACACACTCAGTATCATATCTTCACATCTTTCAACTATCATTTTCTGTTCATCTCTCTTTCTTGTGGTGTGACCGTTCATCTCTCTCTGCTCAGACACAACTCGGCCTCCTAAGAAGGACGAGGAGAATGGGAAGAACTACTACTTTGTGTCTCATGACCAGATGATGCAGGACATCAGCAACAATGACTACCTGGAGTATGGCAGCCATGAGGATGCCATGTATGGAACCAGGCTGGAGACTATCAGGCAGATCCATGCCCAGGGCATGATCTCCATTCTGGATGTTGAGCCACAGGTGACAAGGGCTTTGTGTGTCTAGGGCTCTTTTCAGACTTGCACTGTACTGCATCAACATAATATCTTAATGTTTAAAAAAGTACCCAACTACCTACTGCAATATAACAAGGTTGGACTTAGAAACGTTTCTTTAACACTTTCAACACAGCTGATGTCTAAATCCAATGCCATCACATTAATGGAAAAGCTACAGCAGCAAAAGGATAACATGCAGATATGTTCCACCGCATTAAGACAAGACTCTTCTTATATACAAGCAAATAACATGTATTTAATATTCATGAAATTCTGTGAACTAGACAATTTTAACATGTGGAGAAGACGTCACAACCTTATGTCATTCTACAACTATGGTTCATAGTCATTAATTAAACCATAAACATTCAACTGCAAATAAAGTTTCACAAATCAATTATGCCTTCACTGATATCATTACTGATCAACTCACTGCTGTTGAACACCAGTGCTGCCACAACAGTCCGAGGTAAAAATGGTACCAGGTGCTAAATCACTGCAGCATTATAGATACAGTGTAACAATCATGTCTGAGAAGCACATTATGAAACGTTTTGTTTATATCCAACTAATTACATGCTAAGTAGTATGTATGGGATTTTAAGGGCTCACAAAGAACTGCAGAACTAAAAAAAACAATCTCTCTCTCATCAGGCACTAAAGATCCTCAGGACAGCTGAGTTTGCTCCCTATGTTGTCTTCATCGCAGCTCCCACCATCACCCCAGGCATGACTGAGGTACTGTCACAAATACTTTCTTGCTTCCTTTCCCACTCTTGCTAGTTTTTTCAGATTTAGTTAAGTTGCTTGTACTCACTAACTCTCATTAGAAATTAAAACAAGCAGAGCACCCTGGTAGCCAAATGGTTACAGTGCACACACATCACAACGTCCCTGGTTCAACTCCGGCTTGCGACCTTTGTTGCATGTCACACCTCTCTCTTGCTCTCCCCCGTCTTTCCTGTCTGCTTCTCCGCTATCAGCTCTCCACTGAAGCCAAAAAATGCCTAAAAACGTATCTTTATAACCCAGTGTTAAAATCACCTTCACTTCTGTTTCTGTCACCCTTTTTGCTTGACTGAATGTTTCTCTCACTGCATGTACCCTCTTTGCTTTAAGCATGTTTGTATTTTCTTTGGCATGCCTATTTTCATTTGCACTCAAGGTTCCAAAGTGGTGCAGGAAACTGCCTGTAAGTACTGAGTAAATGGTTTGAGTTTAGCTTGTGTTTTGGATACTGTAGAAAGAAATGTCTGGCCTCTATGTTTGTGTGGTTGTAGTAGTTGTCTAGCTATGTCCACTCCTAGTCCTCTTGACTTCCTCTTATTCCTTTAATAATTCTCTTAATTGTGGCGCAACTTCATGCATGTTGTCTCCTCTGACCTGACCCTACCTCTCCATTCCATTTTTCCTCTCCTTCCTGCACGCTGAACAATTTTGCAAAAATATCCAATTGTGATTTTTCTGATCAATATTGAAATTGCAATTTAGATTTTAGTTATTTTCCATAAACATCAGGTCTGCATGGGTATTGTATATAGTATTAAACAAGATAAGTTCACTCCAAGCTTAATCACATACTGTTTATTGTACTATTTTTTGCTTTTGCATTAAAAGACTGAAATGACGCACTTGGCTTGTTGTTGAGATCCTGCCCAGATTCTTTTTTTTTTTTAAATTGAGAGAAGTCAACTTTTAAATAAAAGGTGGTGTAATTGCTTTCCTATAGACAGAAATTTAACCCTGTGGCTCACTTTTAGTAAGAGATTTCATTACAATTTCTATAATCACATTCCAAAATGGCATTATATTTATTGATAACAGTTACATATTTGTCCACTTATAGTAAAAGTGCAGCAAATTTTTAAACCTGACTGACAACTACTGTTAACAAACATACAGACTGACAAGCAGCTTCACAGGCCTGAAACACGAAGGTCTCCTCTCAAGTTGATAAGCTCAAAACAGCATTACAGTATGCTTCAAAGTTTAACTGGTTGAAAGTCAACTATTATTGATAATTATCCGCCAGCTATTGGTTATTTACACTCGACATCTGACAGCTACCAGCTCGCTAACTATTCACCACTACTCTACTCTGTTGTCTATTTGAACAAGATACAGTCCAAACTTTCTTGAAACATCAAAATGATACAGAGTGGTGCTTCTTTCTCAAAGAGACAATCTTTGGCTGATCATAATTACTTGGAGCTAAGAGCATATTGAGCAGACAACAGCTATGAATTCCCTTTGGTGTTTTAGCCAATTTATGAGATTAATTTCATCGTAGAATTTAAGCTATTGAATGTATCTGTAGTTATTTGAAAACTACTCTTTTCAGTCATGACTGCGATGTAAAAACTCTCAGCTGTACTTCTAAATATGAACGTAGAGAACTGGCCTGCAAATGGAGCGTTGAAGCACATCACACACAACAAACATACAATGTCTCTACTCCAATCACTGAGCTCCCCTCTCTTCTTCTCAAACACGCCCTCAGGATGACTCTCTTCAACGGCTCCAGAAGGAATCGGAGATGCTGCAGCAGACCTACGCTCACTACTTCGACCAGACCATCATCAACAATGAAATTGACGACACCCTCCGCCTGCTGGAGGAGGCTGTAGACCTGGTGTCCACCACTCCTCAGTGGGTCCCTGTCTCCTGGGTTTACTGACACACGATCAACAGCGTTTAGCTCATCACCCTGGACCATCCATCTCTGATCCAACACGGATGCTAAACTTTGGTCAAATCCCCTTGAATCATGTCTCTCTCATCAGAATCACACTTGTCTGTAGATAAACTGTTGCTGAAAAAGAGGGAAATGAAGAAACTAATGACTCTGACGCTTCATTACAGAGACTTCATCCTGCCCCTGCCCCCTTTTTCTCAACAGCCTCAAAGGCATATTGTTGTGTACATATATACATATATATATATAAATGATAAAAACTAAGTGAATATGGTTCTGTCCTTATATAGTTGAAGGGAGGGGAGGGGAGGGGCAGTGTGGTAGATATTTTGTACTTTTCTTTTGTAATTGATGGATGGGTGGTAATATTGGAAAGGCAATAGCGAGCATGACCATAAAGCAGTCTTATGTGAGTGTGTGTTGACCTTTTAAGGTACTTCTTGTGGTACTCTGTGTCCTCCTCTCCCCACGCCCTCTAATCTCCTCGGCCCCTGTGACAAACAAGCCGAACTTTGAAGCACATTAGAAGCTGCTATAGTGGCGACAAGTAACTCCCTCAGCTCCAAATGCAAGTTTGAGTGAAGCAAAAAGCACAGGAAACTTGGCAGTTTCTTTCTCCCCAACTCATCCCCAGCCCTTTATTTATTTCACTGGCCCTCTGTGCCTGTCAGTTTGTTGAAGGAGCACACTGCATCCCTCTACGCTGTCGTCCCCTGTGTTGCCGTAGCCTGTTGTACCCCTGCCTCCCTTCCCAGCCTCTGATGGTCTTTGTTTACATCTCAGTTTGCACAAAACTGACAATGAAGAAGACATGTACTGCATCTTGTCACTTCAGTTTTCATTTTGTCTTGCCTACTCTCTCTAGCTGTCTTTATCCCTCTCCTCCTTACATGAAATGCTAATCAGTGGTCAGTGGACCTGGAGTATCATTCTTAGGGCATGATCTGCTATGAAAAAGCACTGACATCCACCACTTAACATGGCTCCTGAACTGAAAGACAAAAAAAACCAACGGAAAGGAGAAAAATAAACTGCCTTATCAGAGCCTTGGGGAAGAAGTCTGTAACACCTATGCACACCCCTGGTCGCTCCCAGGCAGGCTGCCACGACAAGTACTTTCTTCTTTCCTCACACTAATAGTGAGCCATGCTTGTTAAAATGAAAGTGTTCATAGGAATGTCTGTGTGGGAGGGGAGGGTCTCATGTAGGTGGGATAAATCCAATCCTAGAGCCAACGTTTTGGAACTGTTAACTGTTGTCTTAAAAAATATTAGGAGTATTCTTGTTTTGAGGGAGAGAAAATAACTAAATTTTGTGTGTAAATGTTTCAATGGTGCGTACGTCATATGAGTGAATTACCAAGAGCCAGTGTATATTAACCCTTAAAAGAAGCTCAGTATGTGACATAACCTCTTGATGCTTTACCAGAAGTGGCACAACGCAGCCCCACCTACAGTACACACTGTAAGAAAGGCACATCAGTGGAGGAGTTGAAAAAATAGAGCTAAAAAAGTCAATACTCTACACTGTGTGGTGAGGTTGCCGTTGTGCCGCTTCATGTAAAGTGTTTTCATTTCAAGTCCTGTGTAAATTACTTCTGCAAATGACAAAAGCAGCTCTTCTGTATGAAATGTTGTTCTTTTTTGTTATTTCATTTTAAAAAATATATATTTCCTTTTACGTGTTTAAAGTAAACTGCCTTGTCTTCCTTTTGATTTGGGATGTGTGTGAGAGTGCGGGCACAGGTGTAATGTGTGTGTAACATTTTGTAGTATTTTACATACAGCTATAAGAAAACACTACATAAAACACTCCTTAAAAGACTGTTTGCAAAACAAAATTCCTGGATATCATCTCATAGCTCTTGTAAGAAGTGAAGATTTGTCTATTGGATTTCTCAATGATCCGTTTTTAATGAGAGACGCTTCCACAGACACGACTATGTAAAACAACTCTATATTCAATGTCATGCCCACAAGAAAAGTGTAATGAGGGTCTATATAAAAATCACATTCTTATAAATAATACAATATCGCATTGTTTGCTGTAGTCATAATTCCACTTTCTACAAAACAAAGCTGAGTTCAAACAGCTGCCAGGCCCCGGTTAAGTAACACAGAACACCTAATAAACCAATTTCTTTCTCTCTCTGTATTGATTTGAAGCACAATTTTCAAGGAGAGCCGAGTGTTGGGTCATTAAAAGAGGATTGCAAAGCCTCGCTGGAGTCTGTTCAGGGTTTACTGGTTGAATCCAAGGCCTGTGCTGCTTAGGTGCCCTTGAAATCAACAAATGTGCATTTGTACATGCCAAGTTAATTAAAAGTGGCATATTCAGTTTTGGGGGAGAAGGGCTTCAGTTGTTTGACCAACATGTTAAATTTTATTCTGCTGCTTTTTATGATTATTGCAGATATTAATAGTGAAAGCCAATAAGTACTAGAAATTGCCGTACAGGCATGTCAAACTAGTTTTGAACGTAATTTTGAGAGAATTTTAAGAGTTGTCACCTGGCAATTAAACATTGCACAGTTTAGTTTGTATCTCAAATTACAGTAGACAACATCTGTCAGACAGGCAACTGAATTACTAAAAGAAAACCTTATCCAGTGTGTTTGTACACATACTTAGTTGGTGAAAAGATAATGCAGCCTACAGTAATACAATGCTAGTGTTCACGATATCAAGAAATTGTATGTACTTGGAAAGGAAAAGCAACTTATGTCCGTATTAATTTCCACACATGATCAGTGTAAATCACAAGAATCTTAAAATGGTACAGAAAGATTAAAGGTCTCAAAGAAAGCTGAAAATGTTTACCAACCTTTAAAAAAAAAAAAAAAAATCCCATTTACAATAAAAACACTATCCTCTTTTTGCTACTGCTCACAGCTAGAGTTTGATTTTCATCTCAAAAGCTTAACAGATGATTTCACCTCAGTCAATCTTTTTACTGTCAAATTTACATTGCAATCAGAAAGTATTCAGTCCCCTTCACTTTTTCCCATTTTATGTTGCAGCCTTGTGCTAAAATTGTTTAAATTCATTTTTTCCCTCATCATTGTACACTCAATACCTCATAATGACAAAGCAAAAACAGGATTTTACAAATGTTTGCAAATTTATTAAAAAGGGAAAAACTGAAATATTACATTGACATAAGTATTCAGACCCTTCGCTTTGACACTTGAAATTTATCTCAGGTGCCTTCCATTTCTTGATCATCTATGAGATGTTTCTACACCTTGATTGGAGTCCACCCGTGGTAAATTCAATTGATTGGACATGAAAAGGCACACACCTGTCTATATAAAAGGTCTCAAAGATGACCAAAGATGACAATGCATATCAGAGGAAAAACCAAGCCATGACGTTGAAGAACTGATTGGAGGGCTCAGAGACAGGATTGTGTCGAGGCACAGATCTGTGGAGGGCTACAAAAAAAAATTCTGCTGCATTGAAGGTTCCCAATAATTCTTAAATGGAAGATGTTTGAAACAAACAGGACTCTTCCTGCCTTGGTGAGAGAGGTGACCAAGAAACCTGATGGTAACTCTGGCTGAGCTCCAGAGATCCTGCGTGGAGATGGGAGAAACTTCCAGAAGGACAACCATCAGTGCAACACTACACCGATCTGGGCTTCATAGCAGCGTGGCCAGACAAGAAGCCTCTCCTCAGTGAAAGAAACAGAAAAGCAAAGCAAAAAAGCACCTAAAGGACTCTCAGACTGTGAGAATCAAGATCCTCTGGTCTAACCTGGTGAAACCAAGATTGAACTGTTTGGCCTCAATTCAACATGTCATGTCTGGAGGAAACCAGGCAGCGCTCATCACCTGCCCAGTACCATCCCAACGGTGAGGCATGGTGGTGGCAGCATCATGCTGTGAGGTGGCAGGGACTGGAAGACTGGTCAGGGTGAGGGAAAGCTGAATAGAGCAAAGTACAGAGATATCCTTAATGACAATCTGGTCCAGAGCGCTCAGGACCTCAGACTGGGCTTGAGGTTCACCTTCCAACAGGATAATGACTCTGAAGCAGAAGCCAAGACAATGAAGGAGTGGCTCAGGGATGACTCTGTGAATATCCTTGAGTGACCCAGCCAGAGCCCAGACTTGAACCCAATTGAACATCTTTGGAGAGATCTGAAAATGGCTGTCCACCGACGACCCCCATCCAACCTGACAGAGCTTCAGAGGATCTGGAGAGAAGAATGACAGAAAATCCTCCAATCTAGGTGTTCAAAGCTTGTCACGTCATACCCAAGAAGACTCAAGGCTGTATTCGCTGCCAAAGGTGCTTCAATTTCTTGCCGTTTCTTATTCATGTTCCCGTCTGTGTGAATGAACAACAGACGCAAAGTTCATTGTGTGAGGAGGACAGCTGTTTGTTGCCAGCAGACATACACAGTCCACTATAAAACAACAAGCTAGCAGACTTCCCTCTCAAGGTAACTCCGCTCCTCGCTGGTCCCAAAAGTGGTCGAAACATTTCCCACGTCAGCCATGAATATTTGAACGCAAAGGCTCTGAATACTTAGGTCAATGTAATATTCCAGTTTTGCCCTATTAATAAATTTGCAAAAATTTCTAAAATCCTGTTTTTGCTTTGTCATTATAGGGTATTAAGTGAAGATTGATGAGGGAAAAAATGAATTTAAACGATTTTAGCATAAGGCTGCAACATAACAAAATGGGAAAAAGTGAAGGGATCTCAATACTTTGTGAATGCAGTGTGATGCACCTGTTCTTTTGCTCTGCACTGGTCTGGATGTTCAAGAGTCAAGTCAAAATAGAAGACACAAGGACTACAAATAAGTTTGTTTTTAAAATCACACTCTGGTTTCTCTAAAAGTACAACAGTAATGAATGCTTAAATTCACACCACGTTCAGAATAATGAATATCAAAGCAGCAGACTAAGGTTTGGTCATCAAGAACAAGTTGGGTACCTGCATGCTGTCTTCAGCTTCAATCTATTAAAGTAAAAGATAAGAAACTGCACAAATTGAGCTGTGCAGTGTGGGAAGTTTAAACAGTCTAGTTTAAATAGAGGGGTATGTCGTTAAGATAGATTTCCAGTTGAATCAATAAGTTAGACTTTTATTTCAGGAAATTCTGTTTCATAAAGGTGGTTTAAATAAATCTGAGTGAAGTTACAAGGGAAATTTATCCCTCCAGACTAATCTGGTCTGGGCCAGGTTCTTTAAATATCACTAATAAAATGAAAAGCCTTACACTTGATGATCCTTACCACAAAATGTGGCAGACAGCCAATCTGCAGGTATTTCAACATAATTTTCACCCTATGGATTCTACTACAGTGGGTTCACAAAGTATTCAAACCCCTTTTTGCACACTGTGTTGTAAATTTCATGTTAAATGGATGTAATTGCCATTTTTGCCCATCAATCTACAATCAATAAACCACAATGACAGAGTGAAAACATGTTTTTGGAAATGTTTGCACCTTTTTTAAACATCAAAAACTGAAGCCTTGTTTACAAAAATATCAACTTAAAATTAAACTGAAAACACAATAAAGTGTGCAAAAAACGAAGGGGTCTGAATTCTTTATGAATCCACTCTGTAGCTTGTACAAATCAAGTTACATAATCTAACTTCAGTTTGAAAAAAATGCTAATTACCTTATTGCATTGCTATAAAATAAATTACCTGGCCTATTTTATACATTAAGGTTGTTTAAAAGTATGTTGCACCTCATACATCTATATTTATGTTATTTTTTGGCTCTAATTATACATCGAAAGTTCCTGCAGGATGTGACATTAACAAATGTGAAGGGGTCAAAATAATATAAACACTTTTCAATATAATGCACTCCAGTATACCACCACCACCCACTATGACCTCAATAAAAAACTAAGGAGAATGAGTTCACTTCAACTACATCACCTTTATGACAATGTCAACAAAAACTGAAAATGTATATAAAAGTAGAATTACTGGCAGAGCTGTTGGACTGCATCTGATTGCACAGGTGTTCTAATAAAGTGATCGGTGAGTGTATATTCAATATGTGCTGCTCTGAGGCCACTGTTTTGTCTTCACACGTCTGTTTTCCTCACTGTGAACTGATGTGATCAGGGCTTGATGTCTCAGGCCTATGTTTCAAAGTCATGGAATAAACCAGACTTGACTTAATCTGCTCCAAACCAGCTTAATGAAACCAACTGATCCTGGTTCAGTTTGTTAGGTTAATTCAAAATAAGGTTTTCACAAGAAGTCCTACTTTTCTGAGCCACCTTGATGAAACACCCATCAGGACACCACAATCAGGGAGCCACAAAAAGGCTGGATCCCTACAAGCTGAACTGACCCACATCAGAGAGGGCGACAAGAATCAAAGATCAATAAAGTATCACAGTAAAGGGTCGGTCCACCAAAATGACAAAAACACTGCACTTTCTTGCTTTCAGCTAATATGGTTGGTTTTTTTTAATCTAAGCTTTTAGGACTTCCATCACTGAGATTTCTGCTCTCATCCAAATACAATAGAAGTGAATGGAATTTCATTTGTGGGGTTAAAATCCTGTTACTCTGGACAATCCACAGATCTCAACGTCAGCAGTTCTCACTGCAACTATATTCTCTATAAAAACTGTCTGCAGTGTGATGGGTGGATTATCCAGAGTAACACTGTTGATGGTGAACTATACCTTGTGCACCTTGAACTAGGTCAACTTTCATCTCAAGACTCTGAGGTAGGAATCTCAGAATCTCTGATTATTTACTTAGTGATTTTTGGATGTGTTTAACTTGTGATGTCTCAGGAAGGTGGGGAGCCGGATGGAAACAGTCGGGAGGACAACCAGATTGTTCGATAGGCAGGTGGAAACAGTCCAAAGGATGATCAGAAGGCTTGATAGGAGAGTGTAAACAGTCAAGGAAGATGACCAGGGCAGGCACATAAGAGTTGTGAGGACCAGATGCCCACTGGAAGATGGCAAATCCTGATAAATTAGGGCTGGATGTTAGGGTCAGTCTTCAATTTGTCTACTGCTGGCTCATCAAGCTGTACAAACTGTAAGGAGAGCTGGAGACAAACCAGCAGAGAAGCAAGCTGGAGGCTGGTTGAGTCAATTTTATTTATATACATCACAAATGTCAGTCGTTGTACAGTCTGTACAACATAAGACAACCTATTCCGAGACTCCCAATTTGGATAAGGAAAAAGTTCACAAGAAAAAAATGGAAAAAAGGAAGAAATCTCAGGAAGAGCAACAGAATTAATGGTTAAAAGGGACTCAGGCTGCAGGCCAGCCAAGGAACTACTTAGCTGGTCAACTCAAGATTCTGAGGTAGGAATGTCAGATGGGTTAATATGATTTACTAAATGATTTTTGTATAAGTTTATCTTGTGATGTCTCAGGAAGGTGTGGAGTGGATTCAAAAGCAAAAATCAGAGGCAGAGCAGATAAACAAAAACCTTATTAAACTGGTCAGAAATAGGAGGTCAATTTCTGCCCTGCCCTGACCTGACCTGACAGACATCACAAACAGACAGGAAATACACGATCTGGCATAGGTAGGTGTAGGCGAGATCCCTGGATACTGGAGGAGTAGATGAAGCTTGCTTTAAGAGGGCTGCCATGGACCTGAGGAGATGGGCATAAACAGTTGTGATGACAATCAGACAGCTCGGCAGGTGGGTGGAAACAGTCGGGAGGACAACCAAGTGGTGTGATGGGCAGGCAGGAACAGTCCGAAAGATGACCAGAAGGGTGAACAATCGGGCAGAACTGCTGGGAGGGATGACCAAACGGCTGGACAGGGCTCAGGCTGGATACAAACCAGCAGAGAAGCAAGCTGGAGGCTGGTCAAGTCAATTTTATTATATAAATCACAAATGTCCTTCAAAGGGCTTCACAATCCATGTAACACAAGACACTCTATCCTGAGACTCCCAATTTGGATAAGGATGAAGTCCACAAGAAAAAAAGGAAGAGACCTCAGGAGGAGCAACAGAATAAATGTTTAAATAGGATGCAGACTGGAAGCCAGCCGAAGAACTACTAAACTGCTGCAGGAAGGAGCGAGAGGCCCCATGGAAGAACAGGCAGTCACCAAGCAGGAACTAGAAGACATTGAGGAAACAGAAAGCTCAGTAGCAGGACTTACCTGAAACCCTCCATCTGAGGAAAGTGGTCTCCTTGCAAAACTCAAGGTACTGCTTCCACATGAGAGCCAGGAGCTCCAGGACACCTGGCTCTTCATTCATGAAAATGTCTTAAGTGACCCCAAAATCATGCCAAGAAAATGACAGACAGGGCAGGTGACTGTCTGCTGGGTCAATTTCTGGTCAGATCATACTGTGATGTTTCAGGTAGGTGTCGTGTAGACTCAAAAGCAGAACTTAGGATAGAGCAGGTAAGATTAAAATGATGTTTACTTGGTAAATGTTCAGAACACAGGTCTGCAACAGGTGGTCAGTCAACGAGGGCAAGAAAAGATGTAGCAGGCAAACAGGCAAAATCCAAAAACAAGTAGAGGAAATTGAGTTTTTTCCCCCCAGACAGCACGGTTTGTTTTCTCACTTTGATCGTGTCCTTCAAACGTCAAATCTCCCAGCACTGATATTTGATTTAAATCTTCAAGGACCTGCAAAAAAACATCACTTCCTGCCTGCAAATATAAACTGTCAACAAGCTGGATAACCCTCATCTCTGCTGTTAGTAGTCTGCCAAAGAGATGAGTAAAATTTAAATGCAAATTATACCTTAAAACATCATTTTATATTAACATAACATACTGACACATGTGCCACTTGATTGCTTATTTATTATATTTTGATAACATTTTATGCGAATAATACAACCAAAATGAATCCAATTCTTTAAAATTCTAAGTCTCACAATTTCTGCTTTATTGTACTAGAATACCAATAAGGGATTAAGGTTAAGGTGATTTAAAATTTTTATACAAATTGAAGGATAACATGTTAAACAGCAAAGCTGAAGAAGATTTTGACGATTTGGTTTTACTCAATTCTGTCGAAAATAACTGGCACTCTTACACACAGTGATTAATTAAAAACAAGCAATTTTTCAGATTCCTGAAAAGCTGGCAGTTTGGAGATGAACAGTCTTCCGCTGACAGCAGCGATATGCTGCCTGTTCGTTCACCTGCTGTCCTTGTGTCCAAGGTTTGATCCCATCAATCTAGTGGGACGCGGTGAGCTGATAGGTGACTGATGTTTTACCTTAAGAGACAGACAGACAGGCCTGATGGAATAACTTGGTGCTAAATGGACCGGGGTGTTTGCTGGCTCATCTCAGGGCCTCACTTCACGGCAGACTGTTGTTTTTCCTCTGCAGTGTGTGCAGAGATGGCTGTTTGACTGTGTACTCTGGCTCTGGAGCACAGATAAGTCACTGCTTGCTCCCACAGTTATGAATTGCAAGCTTTGAGCTGAGAAAGCAGGAAATCCTGTGATATAATGAGAGGTTAGCAGCCACTCGTGAACCACTGTCTGGCGGTTGTCTTGTTTTGATTTACTGTATATTGGAGGCATTTTTCTTCATTGGGAGATTGCCTGAGCTACAGCAATAATACCTGTGCAAAGACTATGGCAGCTTAAGAAGAATTTTTAAAGTAAATAGAAGGTGTAACCTGTTGGTTGTTCATCAAAAGGCTTTCAGTAACTTGCTTCACATTTCACACAATACTTCTGAGGACAAAATGATGAGATGTCAGATAAAACTGATTTATGGTTCATTTTAAAAGTAATTTATCAGGCTGTTGGTTAAAGCTTTAATTATAAAACTGATCTACACAGCATACAGATGAGCTGAAACACAGTATTTACATGTGCGTGTTAATCCTGCCAATCCAGGCAGGTTTAAAAGTTTAATGCTCTATAACAGAATTTTCTTAGAAAGTAGGACAGATGGATTCTACAAAATGTATAACTCCTTTACATTTAAATGAAGTTTTGAATTTAAAAAGCAAAACACAAAAAGTACAGAATACTGTATAGGTGTCACTGTATAGGTGTCCTCACTATGCCGGGTTTGGCTTTAGCTTGTTTCTAGGTACCTACCATGGATTCTCATATCTAATGTGTTGACATAAAGTAGGTCACACAATATCTGAGCATGCTGATCAGTCATCCTGAAACTCATCTGGTAAATCTGAAGTGGATTTCTCTCAGTGTGAGTTTTGTGCAATTCTCATAAACTGGATAAAAAACAAAACTGAAACAAAGGGAGAGCTTTTTATGTTTTGACTAAAGGTTTTTCTCGGCATTGCAGCTTGTTTAAGTGCAATGTGAAAAGGTGTGAAAGGTCATGATGGTGAACGAAACTCTTCATAAACCCTGAGAAATACAGGAGAGTATCATTAGCAAAAACTTTGACAAAAAGTGTATAAATCCTTCAGAATTGTGCATAATATTCATCCCACTTTTGTGGCCAGAATGATAATATGATGATTTGTTCTTGGGTTGAATTCAGGTGTGTGTTACTATAGAAACGTATTCGTGTACAAGGAGAAACGTCTGGCCTTGTCAGGTAATTACACACCAAGGGCAGCTTTCCTTTTATTCCTGTGTCACTCTGCTGCTTGAAAACCCCATGGCTAAGAAAATGGAATTAAACTCTAATGACTACATGCCTCTGGCTAAAACCTACTGATCAGGGGAGATTAGATTCAGTCACAGAAAACTTTCCTTCCCTCTGTTCTTCACAATGTGACTGAAAGAAGAGAATTTGCTGCAAGATGTCTAACAAAAACACATTTCAAACTTGCATTTCCCTGATTTGACCTCCTGACAAATGCTTAACTTAAAGTCTTTAAATTCCTTTCATTACCTGAAAGGCTGTACATGGTCAGACTCCACAATGCAATTCTGAAACAGTGTCTGCTCTTCTATAAATTAAATATGCAATCATTGATGTCTTAAAGAAGTCAAGGACTAACTGAAACTTTTTCTAATGTGGCTCTATAGCTGTCTGCCCCTTGGAGTCCCAACAAAAAAATGCAACAGACAGTTTACGTGATTTTTTTCCCTTATATCTGATAGTTTTTCAAACTCACAAGCCCAAACATTCAGGACATTTGGAGAAGAGAGAATCATTGATCCCTCAGCTAAGGACTCTTTCTTTAGTGTTAACTTTTCAACCAGTGTATGCAATCAAATTAACAACTTATTCAAGATGGAGACTAAGATCTGAATAGCTTTACTGCTATTCATCAGCTATTACGTGCAAAAACCTGCTGAGATCAAAATATGTTGCATGTGTTTCACTTTTGTTACTCAAGAAGCTAAAATTTTTTTTCATCACATCACATGACTGTGATTCTACAAGTAATTTATTACTCAGTTCTACTGGTTTACAAAACAAAATTATAGATGTGATTCAGTTTGCTATAATCCTGACTGACTGAACATCACCAAGACAGCAACCTGAAACATTCACATCAGGCATTTAGAGCAAGCAGTTCCTACTCAATGGCACTCGACTGACATATTTGCAGTTTTGTGGGTCAAAACTTTGACCTTTAAGTAACATGGCAATAGTTACTCCAGCTGCCAACACTATAGACACTACTGTGCATGCATTTAGATATTTGTGAACGCGTATCTGGATCTAACCAGCAAACAAAAACAGTCTGAAGTCACTTGGTGGTTTTGAGGCTTTTGCCTCATGTTTATGTGAAATTAATGCAACAGATCTCACATTAACAGGAGACTATCCTGCCCTCTGAAACCCATCTGCAGGACTTTACTTTGCATAAACAAACTGGGTTTTGCATACATCCCTGTCTCCCTCTGTGTCAGCAAGCCACACTGACTCAAAACATCTCAAATGAGGCCTCTGAGACTGAGCAGAGGGTCATTTGTAGTGGGATTTTTCCCCACTTATTTATAAAACTCTTACATACCCATTGGGTTTGACATTAATATTCCTCCTGCACTGTATCCATTATCCTGCACAAACATGCAAAGTCTGAATATACAGATGTGGCCAAAACTGTTGGTACCATTGCACTTTATTAAAATAATGCACCATTCGCCCTGAATAGTGCTGAAATTAAAATAAATTTTATCATCAATGCGTGTCTATGTTTGGTTTGCAGTGGAACAAAACAAAAAAGTTGTGGAAATAACTGAAATAGTGCTTTATTCTACAAAGCCATTCTTAAATAGCCTGGATAAAATTATTGGTACCCTTTAGAAGCTGTAAGAAATAATTGATTTGTAGTGATACCTTAAGCAGACTATTACGTTTCAATTAGTATCACAGGTGTTTAAAAGGAGAAAATTACTCCCTCTGCTGTTTTGTGCCGATATGTGCATCACATTGAACATAGAAAACAGAAGGAAAACTAGAGTGGTCTGAAGACATTAGAAAAAAGGTAATAGCCAAGCATGGTCAACGTAAAGGTTACAAGACCATCTCCAAAGAGCTTGATGTTCCTGTGACCACTGTTGCCAATATTATTAAGAAGTTTAAGGCCCATGGAACTGTAGCCGACATCTCTGGACGTGGTCGCAAGAGGAAAATTGGCCCGAGATTGAACAGAGGGATTGCTTGAATGGTTGAGAAAGAGCCAAGGAAAACTTGAATACAGATCCAAGCTGATCTTCAAGTTCAAGGTACAACAGTTTCAAGTTCGTCGCTGTCTGAATGAAAATGGGCTCCATGGTAGACCCAGGAAGACCCCACTTCTAAGAGGGAGACACAAAAAAGCCAGACTGGACTTGCATGTTGACAAGCCACAGTCCTTCTGGGAGAGTGTGGTTTGGACAGATGAGACAAAGTTAGAGCTTTTTGGTAAATCACACCGAACCTGTGTTTACAGAAGAAAAATGCAGGCTTCAAAGAAAAGAACACCATACCTACCGTGAAACATGGAGGAGGCTCAGTGATGTTTTGGGGTTGCATTGCTGCCTCAGGCACTGGGCGCCTTGAATCTGTGCAGGGCACAATGAAATCAGAAGACTATCAAGGCACTTTGGAATGAAACATACTGCCCAGTGTCAGAAAGCTGTGTCTTAGTCGCAGTTCATGGGTCTTCCAGCTGGATAATGACCAATGAACATACATCAAAAAGCACCCAAGAGCGGATGAGAAGAAAATGTTGGACCCTTCTGAAGTGGCCTGCTATGAGTTCTGATCTGAATCCCATTGAACATCTGTGGAAAGAGCTGAAACTCGCAGTTGGGAGACAACACCCATCAAACCTGAGAGAACTAGAGCAGTTTGCTCAACAAGAGTAGGCCTGTAGAGAAGTGTAGAAACCTTATTCAGAGTTACAGAAAGCACCTGACTGCAGTTATTGCCTCCAAAGGCTGTGCTCCAAAATATTAAGTTAAGGATACTGTCTTATACTGATGACGTAATGAGCAGGGGACAATGCTGTGTCCAAGTGTGGAGAAGAGCGTTCAATAAAGTTCTTCGGTGAAGCTTGAAGTTCAGACTGGAGGATTTAATTTGTGTTGCATACAGTTAATATCAAACAACGGCGCTGAGGATGATAACTTCCACTCATAGTTAAAAGAAAAGTTAAGTTTAGCTGCCAAGAAAGACGGACCAACCCCTTGCCAAAGTTCGACTGCTACAACAAGCCTGCGTCACTGGGACCACGGTGGACAAGATGGCTAACGGCATTTGAGCTGTACGCAGATGGAAAAGGCTTGATTCTGTCTGCCGATGTGGAAGCCCCGGTGAGACATAAGATGACGGGCTTTACTTCTACATCACACAGGTACTGATGTACAGGATGTTTTGTTGTCATGAGAGGCCCAGCAGATTATGATGCAGCAGGCGCAGCACTAAATACTTACTTTGTACTGCAAGTAAGCACTGCATTCACACGCCAAGCTTTCTACCAGACATGGAGGAGTGAAACATGGAGGAGGCTCAGTGATGTTTTGGGGTTGCCTTGCTGCCTCAGGCACTGGGTGCCTTGAATCTGTGCAGGGCACAATGAAATCAGAAGACTATCAAGGCACTTTGGAATGAAACATACTGCCCAGTGTCAGAAAGCTGTGTCTTAGTCGCAGGTCATGGGTCTTCCAGCTGGATAATGACCAATGAACATACATCAAAAAGCACCCAAGGATGAGAAGAAAATGTTGGACCCTTCTCAAGTGGCCTGCTATGAGTTCTGATCTGAATCCCATTGAACATCTGTGGAAAGAGCTGAAACTCGCAGTTGGGAGACAACACCCATCAAACCTGAGAGAACTAGAGCAGTTTGCTCAACGAGGGTAGGCCTGTAGAGAAGTGTAGAAACCTTATTCAGAGTTACAGAAAGCACCTGACTGCAGTTATTGCCTCCAAAGGCTGTGCTCCAAAATATTAAGTTAAGGGTACTGTCTTGTACTGATGACGTAATGAGCAGGGGACAATGCTGTGTCCAAGTGTGGAGAAGAGTGTTCAATAAAGTTCTTCGGTGAAGCTTGAAGTTCAGACTGGAGGATTTAATTTGTGTTGCATACAGTTAATATCAAACAATGGCGACGAGGATGATAACTTCCACTCATAGTTAAACGAAAAGCCTGCGTCACTGGGACCACGGTGGACAAGATGGCTAACGGCATTTGAGCTGTACGCAGATGGAAAAGGCTTGATTCTGTCTGCCGATGTGGAAGCCCCGGTGAGATATAAGATGACGGGCTTTACTTTTACATCACGCAGGTACTGATGTACAGGATGTTTTGTTGTCATGAGAGGCCCAGCAGATTATGATGCAGCAGGCGCAGCACTAAATGCCTACTTTGTACTGCCAGTAAGCACTGCGTTCGCACGCCAAGCTTTCTATCAGACAGCACAAAAACCGGGTGAAACAGTGCAGCAGTTTGTAACAAGATTAGCTGGAGGCTGCTAGAGGCTCCTAGAGACTGTGCATTTGATGCGGACATTGATAATCAAATAAGAGATGCTGTGCTAAGCAGATGCACATCGGATTATGTACAGAAAAAGTTATTGGAGGAACCAAAGCTGGTGTTGGCTCGCGCTCTGGAAATAGCGGGGCAGCGTGAGAGGGTGGAGACGCAGATGGCCGCAATGAGGGGGGGGGGGGGGGGGGGGGGGGGCAATGGCAATGCAGAATAGAGAGAGAGAGACAGAGAACTGCATTCACAGGAAGGGGGGAAAATTCCAGAGAAAGAAATCACAATTTCATGGGGATAGGAGAGAAATCTGATAAAGTCTGCTTCAGTAGCGGACATGGAGATCACTTGGCCAAGGACCCAGCCTGCCCAGCGGGAGGACAAATATGTAGGAAGTGCAATGGAAAAGACCACTTTGCTAAGATGTGCAAGTCAAAAGATGACAGCAGACAGACAGTAAAATGTGTTGAATCAGATGATCAAGACAGAGATATGTATTTGTAATTGAAAATGACTCAAACAGAGAGAGGGTTACATTTAATGTTGGTGGAGTAGATCCACTCATGCTAATTGACTCAACTGCTTCAAGTAACATAGCTGATGAGGACACATGGGAGATGCTTAAAGAGAAAAAGATAAAATGTGTCTCCTCAAAGGCAGTCAGCAAACCCTTGTATCCTTACTCTTCCAAGGTGCCCCTACCAGTAAAGGGTGTGTTCAAGTGCCAAAGAAGAATAGGAAAGCATAACACAGAGGCAGAGTTCACAGTAATACAAGGACATGGAGAACCACTGCTTAGTAAGAAAACTGCTATTAAGCTAGATGTGTTGAGAGTGGGCACAAACATATCCACAGTAACAGATATCAAGTCAGAGATACAGAGACAATATCCAAAACTGTTTCAAGGGGTTGGTAAACTAAACACCAAGCAAATAAGTCTGCATATTGATGAGAGTGTAGCACCTGTGGCACAACCCCTGAGACGTGTGACGTTCCACCTAAGGGAAGCAGTGGAAAAAAAAATAAGTCAGCTGCTAGAAATGGACATTGTAGAAAGAGTAGAGGGACCCACACCATGGGTGAACCCCATCGTAGTTGCTCCAAAAGCAGCAGAGGGTGACATCAGGATGTGCCACGATATGAGGAGAGCAAATGCAGCCATCAGAGGGAGATATCCAATTCCCACAGTGGACGAGTTCCTACAAGCATTGAACGGACCGGTCACTTTCAGCAAACTGGAACTAAAGTGGGGTGATCACCTGCTAGAACTCACACCCGAATCGAGAGATATCACTACATTTGCAGTACACACCTGTACCTTCAGGTACAAGAGACTCATATTTGGTGTGTCATCAGCTAGTGAACAATATCAGCATTAGATTGCAACGGCACTGGCCGGCATTGAGGGTGTAGAAAATGTTTCTGACAATATAATCGTTCATGCCCCAGACCAAGAGACCCATGACCAACGACGCCATGCAGTTCTGAAGAGACTGGAGAGCTGTGGGCTGACCCTAAATGCAGGGAAATGTCAGTTCAATATGGACAAGCGAATATTCATGGGCATGCTACTCTCACAGAAGGGCATTGGTCCCACCGCTGAAAGAGTGAGAGCTATAGTTGAGGCGCGAGAGCCTGAGAATGCATCAGAAGTACACAGCTTTCTGGGCTTAGCTAGCTACAGTAGCCGATTCATACCCCAGTTCGCCAGTATATCAGAGCCTCTGTGGGGACTGACTAAAAAAGACACACCATTCCAGACTCACACTGAGGGGATCATAATAAAGCCTCTCACACCCAAGTATGAGAGACCCCACAGGCAGATCAAACTGCCACAGAGACTAACAGACTTTATATTAAGTAAACCAACACTAAAGCAGCCTTCCAAGGCTAAGGACGGATGACTAAAATGATGACTTCTTGTGCAAAAAAAAAGAGAAAAAAATATGTATGCCAGTCATGTTTATGTATGTTTTTACATTTTAGTTTATTTTAGTCAAAAAATGGTTCACTAAAGCAGGATGCAAAAGAAGAAAAATGTTTAAAAGCAGTGCCCAGGGATGGGAATATTGTAAATTGTGTATAATCCAGAGTTTTGGAGTTTAATCCCAAGTAAGGGGGGATGTCGTATACTGATGGCGTGATGAGCAGGGGACAATGCTGTGTCCAAGTGAGAAGAGCGTTCAAAGTTGTTCGTTGAAACTTGTTCAGACTGGAGGATTTAATTCATGTTGCATCCAGTTAATATCAAACAGGCACCAATATTTTTGGCCATTTTCATTTGTTTTGTTGTATTAAATAATATGTTAAGTTGTAAATCAAAAGCAAAGTTTCTGTTATATTCAATGTGAAATAATTTTTTTTTTTTTTAAAAAGGTGGAAAGGTACCAATATTTTCGGCCACGTCTGTACAATAAGCTTCCACTTGCGTGCTAGCTCTCACAGCACAACTACATTCACTGCAAACAAGTACACAATCTTCCTATGCAAAACACACAGATGATTGATGTTAGAGGGAGGTGAAGACCCCCAAATCAAGTCCTGCTCAGGGCCCCTCAGTGTCTTGGACCAGCCCTGATTTTACTTATTAGCCTGCAGTAAAGTCTTGCATCAAGCCATCTACAGAAAGCCAAAGCAAAACTGGATGTTGGTTGATTTCAAAATAAAGACTATTTACTACATCAAAATACTCAATGACATCACAAAATCAAATGTGAACTGAATTTAAATGTGAAATGGGAACAACAAGGACTGTTTGCAGATATATATCGGAAGTTAACCCACCTACATTTAGTTCATTTCTAACACTGTTTACTTGATGGTTTGCATTCTCAAGTCACTCGGCTACACATTATCTTTGAATAATCTCCTTTAATGAACACCAACATGGCAAGACAGTAACACACCCAACATCACTCTCTTTGGGTTCACATCAGACCACTTACTCTACTGCCGTGTATTCATCTACTGATAAACTCATTGCCATTTCCTTTACTGTTAACAAACAACTGTAACCTGAAAAATAACAGCAGGTAGGAAATTATGTGAAGTATTTATTTGTAACCTTCATAAATAGTGAATAGAGAAATAGTTTGTGACAATGAGAAGTCATCTTAAATAAGGAGTTGCTGTAAGCCTGCAAACAATTACATTCCCTGCATGCAATAGCAAGGCATAAATAACAAACATCAATTCACTATATGACAGTCTCCAATATCATGCATGGAGCTAGAAAAGTAAAAAAACTCTGTATAGTGACAACCATAAATGTACCTCAAAAATGCTTGAATTAAACGGTTAGATTACTATAAAATAAATGCTTAATGCCCCAAAGCCTAAACTGCATTCTAAAAAAGATACATTCCCAATTATTGCAGGTTGCGTCACAAATAAACATATCATTGCAAGTTAGACAGTGTGTGAGAGTTTGTTTGCAACTTTTGATCCATTCATCCGTCTCCTACGCACCTGTCTGATGAAATAGATGTGCAAAGTGTTCTTCTGTTCTGAGGAACTAATATGAACCTGAAGCAAGGAGACTTGACTAAGCAGCTTAAAGTTTCCACATAAATTTATAGAGTTGTAAATGATAATGAGACAATAACTATTGGAAGATAATAATAAAATGTCTCCTACAGTCCAAGATATGGTGCAACTATTCCAACTGATTATTCCAACTAATTATGAATGTATTGTAAGACTTAGTTACGCAACATGAGAAAAGGTAAATGTAACTATTCAAAGTAATGTGTACAGTAGCCAAGGTTACACATTTATACACATACAGTAGGGTCTCAGACTCTTGGACCCTTCTGTATATCATATTTTCAAGATGAAGGGATATAGAATATGATAACATAATAAAAACAAAACTTTAGTTTATTATTTTTTAATTATGAGTGACTTTGACTTGCTGCTACGTTGTTATGCTTTTACTGTGAAAGTGTTGACCGGACGTAGGATTTAGGCACTGGTGAACTTGAGGTGGGCTCGTGCCTCAAGTCTACTGTATATATAAAAGATGATCTCCGCGGGAAGCAGCTCGTGATGAGTCAGTGTGCGGTGCAGTGCGGAGCGTCATGTCGTGCTGTGATGCAGGCAGAGAGGATACAGCGCGCGGCAGCATCCTCTACAGCATCCTCAGAGGCGCTGACTGTCCGCAGCGGCGCGTGGAGGCGGCCGCTACGCACCGGCTGTGCTCCTGCGCGTCCAACAGGAAACTGGTGGTCACGCGAGCTCCGCAGTTAGTTTTCAAAGCGGCCTCCGAAGTGCTCGTAAAAACTTTCAGGTTCGTGAAGAGTGTGCCGTGCTTTCGGGGTTTGCCGGCGGAAGACCAGCTCCGGCTTGTGCGCAACAGCTGGGCGCCGCTGCTGGTTTTGGGCATGGTGCAGGACGCCGTGGACTTCGACACGGTGGAGACGCAGCAGCCCAGTTTGTTACACAGGATCTTAACGCACAGCGAAGAGCACACGCCGACCGAGATTCAAGACCCCGGGGTGCCCGTCGGGGATGTGGAGGGAATCAAAATGTTTCTGGTCAAGTGTAGAGGACTGAGGATCAGCGTCAAGGAATACGCGTTTCTGAAAGGAGCGATTCTGTTCACCCCAGGTAATTAGTTAATACTGCTAGTGTTTGATATATAGGATTACACCATTACAGTGTGACTCTATAGCTTTGTCTATTAGATTTACAGTTCAATCTACTGTTAGTAAATAGTATTAATTCCAGATTAATCACAGACATATTCAGGGGTTTCAGGCTGTGTGTTAAACAATTCCTAAAACTTCAGCAAGCTCTCTCTCATTTCTCTGTCTTGCACAAGTGAGTGAGCTGGAGTGTCGGGACTACATCCAGGCGCTGCAGAGGGAGGCTGAGCGCGCGCTTTACGAGCACGTGAGGACGGTCCACCGGGGGAGCAGACTGCGCGCGGTCCTCAACACCTTGCGCGCCACGGATCCGGACGCGGTGGCACGGCTCTTCTTCACACCCGTGACTGGCACGAGCAGCACAGATGAACACGTGCTCGCTATATTTTATGAGAGGTAGAAACCGAAATAAAGGGAAAGGAACTGAGAGACAGACGCACAAGGTTTCATTTGATGTATTTATGCATCTGCCTATATGTTTACTTGTTTTTTTTGTAACTGCTGTCAGCCTACATTGCTCATAGCATTAACTGCACATTATGAATGCTGTTGGATAAAAACAATTCTGCTGCACAAGGTGATTTTTTATGTTTTTTAGGTCTGTATGGGGAGTACTCCAGACACAATAACCTCAATAAATGACTGAGTGACACAATGAGAATGACTACTTCAAACCTCTGTGCTAACAAGAGCTTCACAACACTCTGCACTTCTGTAGAAATTTGACTGTAAGACAAGATGAGACTCTGGGGGAATAGCTTAGAACACGTACATGACAAAGAAAAGTGTAAACAAAACATCTGTCCACACGCACCGACAGACTCAAGCTCCTCTCCGAGACTCAATCCATCCATCAATCCTCTCAGCAAATCACAAAGTCCAGGTATAACCATTTACATGATCATAGCTTGAACACAACTACACACAATCATCAACAGCTGCCGAGCATCTGGTGCCAGCAAACAAACAGCGGTAAAGCAAAAGAGTCAATGAGACCAAAGACAAACACCAAGCAGCATGAACAGCAAACAAACATTGCATCATGTGATCCCAATCACTTTGAAAAGTCACATTTAGAAAAACACAAGCGAGAGAAAACACTGCTTTAAAAAGAAAAGAAGAATCAGTTCCTACCTATTTGATGCGCTGCTTGACTGCTGGAGAGAACAATGATCACTCCCTGGAAAAGATAAACACATGAAAAGTATTAAAAACTAATAGAAAGTGAGCATCCAGAGAGGTTAATTGGTAAATGAATCAGTGATATGAATGAACAATGCTATTAAACATCTGCAGTAAAATCCAACTTTGCAAGCAGGCATCATAATCATTAGTACTTGCTTGATGATACATGTTTTTCACAGTTCTTACATTACTTCCTAAATGATAATACTACAGTGGCTGAACTCAAACACACACACACACACACAGATATTCACAGACACTCCATCAACATAAAAAAAGTTATGGGTGTCAGTTAAAACAGCTGCTAGACAGGCTATATTGTAACACACCGGTGGTTTGCGCTCCATCGCTCTGTTCTGACAGCTTCAGCAAATACGTCTCTGCTCAGTGAAGAGTCGCTTGATGCCTTTTTTCATTAGTATCGTCAGGAGCCGGCGCTCAGCTGTTTTCTCTTCTCCCTCCTGCTCCCAGGTGTCGGAGGAAGCTGTTACCTGGGAAATACCAGCCTGAATTAAACCACACAAAATGATACAGCAGCGTTTCCCTCCCGAGGCACCGGGACAATGTGTGTTCATAATGAGAATTAACATTTCCTGCTGAATCACCTCCCATGATGCACACTTATTTTCCATCTTTGTCTTAACTCCAAGATATTACCTAAAGTCCTAATACTGGATGCTATTATAACATCACTACACTACTGTCTCTGTTTCTACAATGATTTTAGTGACTTGCACATAATTGTCATCATGTCTGTTTTTCATCCGAGATAATGTGACTGCTAAATTTGTTATGATGGATTTAAAAGCTTTTTAATAGCTTATTTTTAGGGCTGAAACTAACAATTTTCATTATTATATTATCATTATATTTATTTGGCAATTAAGCAATTTCCTGAGTCCAAAGAGAAGGCTTTAAATTGCCTTTTTAGTCCGACACAATCCAAAACTCACAAATATTCAATTTATAATGATATCAAAACAGAGAAAACAGCTAATTCTAATATTTTAGAGGATGGAATCAGCAGATGCTGATATTTTGCCTTGATAAATGACCATAAAACATTATAATATTTGTTGATTGATGGTCTGTTGATTTAATTATTACAATACTCTATGTTGTGCAGAACATTGTGACATCAGTTTAACAGCCTGTTGAAATAAGCTGCTGTTTATGCTACACAGACCTACAGTACAGAGATATGTACAATTTTACTGTTAAAACTGTTTGCCAGAAAACCAGACAGCACATCTGACCTACGGCCCAGCAAATGATGGCTCAGACAGAAATCACTGCTGACAGGTTATTGTGGCTTGATAAATACAGTCTGACTCCTACAGGAAGTTATAGAGACAGACATTGTTGGAAAACACAAAGACTACATTCTTTGAGCGCTGAAACATTCCAGCATTTTAAAAATCGCAGTGACCGCTTGACATTTCTGGGACTTCCTCTCTGAAAGCTTCTCAGTCTTCCCTCAAGGCTACCGCCTCCGCATTGTTAATCGTCAGGTATCAAAGTCTGAAAGTTACTAACTTCATATCTCCGACTCTTACGATGACGAGCAAATGCTGAGCACAGCTTCTGAGCGTGTTCTCTCAGGGCTTTTCTTTCCTCTGGATGCAGCCTTTCAAGGCAGCAATAGACATTTAAGCTTAGCCTTGAGTATTAGCGCGGCAATCTTCCAAGCATTTGCATTAACAGCTTTCTTTCCTCTCAGCTACTGAGTTGAACACCAGCTAAGCTTGTCTGAGATCACTGCGGTTTCTTTTTGGTGCAGGATCTTTGAATCACAAACAACACTGCCAGTGGGCTTCGACACAAAATCTCAGAAATACACACTAGTCACTGCTGCTTTATATGTAAACTCCTAATGCACTAGTTCACATTAACTCCTGACTACAGCCTAATAAACATATGACATTACAGCCTATGATACCATGATTGTCTGCCATGTAGTTCTGATAATGTGATACCAAATTTGATCTTATTTAAGATATTATTGTGGATATATGTCATCACTAAAAGGACCAAAACCCTCCAAAAAACTCAGGCCTACGATTTCATCGGTCAAAAAATAAAGCTTGTTGGAAAATGTTCATCAAATCTGACACTGCAACTGCATCACTTACCTACAATACTTATTAAACAACCTATTAAATCAGGCTCCCAAAGCCGATGCTGCCTGGAAAAAAGTAAATATGCTGATTTATCTTTACTGAAGATAAGTTTAATGGTTGCTATGTGTGCTCATTTCATTTTAGAGCTGCAACTAACAATGTCATTATCAACTAATCTCAATTTGTTGTTAAATGTCAGAAAATAGTGACAAATGTCAATCACTGTTCCCCAAAACCCAACATACAACCTAACATGTCTTGTTCTGTCCTGACCAACAGTCCACAACCCAAACATATTCCATTTACTATCATAGAAAACTAAAGAAAGTAGAACATATTGACATTTAAGAAGCTGGAACGAGAGAATTTTCATCATCAAAGAAGACTCAAAACGATGAATCGATTATCAAAGTTGGCTATTAATTTTCTACGGATTGCCTAATCGATTAATCTACTAATGGTTGCAGCTCTACTTCATTTCAGTAACTTTCAAATGTATATTTCTTTGTAAGGAGAGGTGACGTGACGTCTCTCCAGCGGGTGAAAGTCTTTTGGATAAGTGGCGTGTTGACTGCTTTGTTTCTTAAAACATAGCATTGTCAAACAAACTAATAGGTAAATAAATAAACACCGCAAACCAACTGAAATTAAAGGTTAAAACAGTAATAATCAGCCTATATAATCTGAGTGTTTCCCACTTTATATGTTACAGCAGCCATGTTAGTTTACGTTTACGTCAGTGACGTCGAACCCACATTTACACACCTGACGTCTGTTCTGTTTTAATTGGGGAAACGTGCCGGTTAAATGTTACATATTTTAATGTTATCACTGTCAGTTACTTATATTTTTATGTTTTAACTGTTTGTTTCTGAAAACATTGTTTCAAATAACTTGTCGCGCTTTACGCTTATTTTATCTTACGTACTGCGCAGTAATTGTTGCGACATTAACGCAACACTGCTCCAAACATTTTACCTTCCACCGTCTTCAAACTGTTTGGTTCATTTCATAAGTTAATTTCGTAACTTCTAACAAAAGTAACAAGCCAAAGCAAATATTGTCATTTAACGGTTGTCATGTTCAGGTACATGTGGGTACTTACCTGGTTAATTAAGCCAAGAAACCACAATATATCCACCAGGAGCCGGTCGTACGTGCGGCCATGAAAACAAACCAACGTTTCTCCCTACACTACCCAGAATTCCTTGCACACATCTTTTAAAACTTCCTCTCCCTTACTTTTTTTCATTATGTAAAAAGCATCTACGCCGTCACTCATTCTTACTACACTAAGTGCGACACTTCCATAAAAACAAAGATATGTAACAGAAAACAAAAACAAACCCATTATCTAGTCATTAGTATGATAAAGAAGAGTTCTGAGTATTTATAGACCAATAAACTGCCATATAGTACAATATATGTATATGTCTGTAGAGATAAACAAGGCAGGTTCAGGTATAAGTAAAGTATGCAAACCTGTTAAACATTAAATAATGTAAGATGAACGAGGACTTACCAGGAATCATATATATAATATAGTACAGTTGTCATATAGGCACTCTCCCAACAGAACAAAAACAAGTGCAGTCCTTACCACAAAGTGTTTGTGTATACAAAGTGCCAATTATTATATACATATATAATACATTGTTTGATATGACCTACATGTGTTATGGATTAACATTTCATAGTATATTCTTCATTATATATTCACCCTGCTTTCTCTTTTATTCACAGAATCCAAAGAATAAACATCATTGCTCATTTGGGGGCCACAAATATTGCTTTGTAAATAACAGCAGAAGCTTATATAATGGCTGTGCACTAATGCACTAATAAAGGACACACACACCTTCATTCATCACTATTATAGGTGTTGGATGGCAAAAAGATTTCAACCGGGGCAATTTAGAGAAGATGTGTGTGATTTTTATAGTGACTGAATGATCACTTTCACCATAATAGCTCAAATTGGGTTCTTTCACTCCCAGCATGCCTTGCAAGGTGACTGAGCCAGCTGAGGTGCAGGATGGAGTCTGTCCAGCAGATGACAGCGTTTCACTTTGAATTTCTTTGAGGCGGCCACTTCTGGCTGCTTCTGCATCTTTTACTTGGAGGACAGACACTGGCCAATTCAACTTTTCATTCTATTCAATAATGAGCTAATATGATTTGAACTCCCATTTTTGATTTGATCAATTAACGCATGAGGAGAACTGCAGCAAACACACTGGAGTGTATCCTTTGATAAGCCGGCTGTATCCAATCAAATCAATATCTAACCTCACCACAGACATCAATACTATTGTAAAATAATGAATAATTAAAGATGGAGCAGCTCTTGCTGGAAGTAACAGTAAATTGAAGGGCTTGGTGAGTGATCAGTGATCCATGACTTGAATCTTATACACACACACACACACACACACACACACACACACACACACCACATGCACAGGCAATTATGCTGTGCTGAAGCATGGTGAGTTCAGAATTACTCCAAAACTGGGTTAACAGCTGCCTGCATCCACTCTCCAAATGCTCTCAGCTCACACACACACACACAGACACACTCCACCGCCACCTATCCATGCACAGACAATTGGCCTGGTTCTTGGAGTGGAAGACATGTCACACAGGGCACGGAGCACAGAGCTCCAAGTAACAAGGCCCTGTGGGACTTGGAAGGGCATGGTATACCTGCCAGAGTGAGTAATACCCTTCACCAGTAAGTGTGTGTGTGTGTGTGTGTGTACTGCAAGCAGAGGAGGAAGCAAAACATCTGTGCATGTACATGTACACTCACAGCCTGATCTGCTCTCACTGCAGAGACTGTCACTGCACTTTCCCCTGCACGTCGCACGCTTTTGTTCAGGGAGCTTATTATGCTGTGACACCGTAATGAAGTGAAAATGATTTCATTTGGGGGGAAAAGTGTCGAAACTGAGGAACCCCTCCCGCCCCCCACACACACACACTTTTCACAGACACACACTCACACACACACACCATATGGCAACATGTCGGCTCAGATGAAAACATCTGGCGCCTTCTATGTTCACATGGGCACAGAGGATTCGAATGTAGCTTCATGTTATAGCCATGATGGCAGAAAAACAAGATGGCTATAGGGAACATCATGCTTTGCCTAGTGCAGGATGCAGCTGCTCTGTACACTACAGGGAAACAGCACTCTGACTCATCTAGTATGGCTATTTTCACCTGTGAGGAAAAGAAAAAAAAAAGATTTTACTTTCTTGATACTGCTGCTGAATTCTGGAAACTTTCATCCATCCTTATGTATCCCTCTAAAGTTATGAGTAGAAGGTCTGTGACACAAGTTTAAAAATAGTTGTGTATAAGCCTGAGATGGATAAATTTAGATAGCTGTCTAATTAGAGGCTTTATTAACCACAGTGTGGAACATTATCTTTGACTTCTCCACTCAGCATTAAAAACAAGACAATTGAGAACAGTCATCAACAAACTACATGATTATACAGTTTAGGGGTTTAAGGTTTTTATGTTATGTAAGGGTTTTGTGTGGTTAAGGTCAGAGTAAGATACTAAAGTTGCAACATTTGAGTTAATCTGTATGTGTTACATTGTTCTGGAGTTAAAGGGGCACTCCACTAATTTAAAGTCACCTGTCATAAGGAGTGCCGTACATCTCAAAAAGTTGCTGTCTAAAGTTGCATTATGGGAAATGTAGTGTAGGATCTTATCTTGGCCTCCGCTGCTTCGATTCTGACCATATTTTAAAATCAGTCTCTTGCAAGTACCCTCATTTTATTTAAGGGTAACATTAAATCACTGGAAAAGGGACTGCTTTTCTGTTTTGTGCTTGACTGGACCAACATGGTGGGAGATGTGAAATTCAGGCTCCGTGTCTTGTAAAAGTTGTGCTTAACACACTAGAATTGGCTGATGTAGCCCAATGGCTGTCGCATGGATGTGTGAGCACCATAATCAGGATATTTTGTGGGCAAACTGTATTCAGTCTCATTTATGTTTGCATGTCTCTTCCAAACAGATGTTCCAGCTGTACCTGAAGCCAAACCTGCAACAGAGCTACAAAAATATTAGCAGAATCATGACTGTTTTGGTAAAATTTGATAGTTGATAGAGGAAAGTAGTACTTTTTCTCTGTAAGAGCCACAGTACAATACTTATATTTTTAAAAACTTTCAAGAACATATAGGCAGAATCTCCTAGAGAGGGCTGATATATAACAGCTCCACTCACCTGTGATATTGGTGTTTGCTGCTTTAGCTGATACCAACCAAACCCTGACTGCATTCGCGTCACGTGAGAGGTGAATATTAAGGCTAATTAACACAGTATTTTAAGATTTGTCCATGTTTGCCTTTGGGTTTCCTTTTCTCTTCAGTGCTGTTTCTTTGATCACAGCAAAATAAGCAAATGGCTACACTATGGGCAGAACGCTCTGAGGCAGAGAAGAAAGGAAAAAAGCTGTTTATCTGCCTCGAAGCAAGCTGGAAGAAAAAGAATCCTGTTTTCTTTGAGATATTAAATATAACATATTTACTGAGCAAACTTGTGGTTTTCAGTGGACTTATTCTGACTATAAAAGCCACTGAGTCTCTACATCTTCAGTTGTTTTGTAGAAACAGTTTGACAGCTTAGTGTTCACACTGCTGCGTATGAACATTATTGGCATAAACCAGTACTGTTTGAGTCATAATCTGAACTCTAGAACATATACAAAATCTATGCAATCATATAAAATGAGAGCTGCATCTTTTATACTAACCAATAATCATTTTCTGTGCCAACTATTAGTGCGATTGTGGCCAAAAGTGCACTAAGGTCAAACCACAATTGGGACATGCTTTTTTTTTTTTTTAAGTGTTTCTCAATGCATTGACTCCTCTGATTTAGTCTTATTCTAAAATGAGGCCGAGCTGATTCAGTCTCTGAGTGGAATAAGGAGATGTATTGATTGTTGTTTCAAGGATTTACGGGAGACGGTAGAGTTATGGCAGTTAGGCCGCATCGGCTCCCCGCCAGGAAAAGAGATCCGGGCATCGTCAGCAATCTATGCCACTGCTCCATAAACAAAGTGAGCCGGGTTGGGTTTTCTGCAAACAAACACAGCACTCTCACTCTCTCCACACACACACAGACACACACACACAGCACACACAGAACTGAGAAATAACATTACCGTAAATGTGGTTTTATTAATAATAACAGTATCTCTTTTAATGAACATTGCAGATACATAATAGAAAATAAATCAGAAACAGGAGAGACGTCGTCTCAAGAGTCGTGAAAGTGCCTGGAATAATTCTGTGCTATATATTGTCATTGTTATTAATCTTCATCATCATCTTTATCAAAGCCGTCTTCGCCAGAAATGTTCGATTCATCATGAAACAAAAAAAACGTGTATCACCCCACTTAGAAAATGCAAACATTTGTATTCACACAGCTTCCCAAAGCAGGAGCTCTGACGCCAAACTCCTGTCAAAAACTCACCGATTCTACGTGTTAACCTCCAGTCAGGACTAGTGTTTCTACTTTGAGAGGCCTTGCGAATAATGACCATTGGTTTCATGAATATGGCTCGATTGTCTTCATCTTAATCACGTTATTGTCTTGATTATATTTACACAATGCCACGTCATAGAGCACAACAAACTCTTCTGCTCAGAATCGGTGCTCTTCAACGTAATCCATATTTCACTTTTCATAAGGGGGGGTTGGAGGGGGTCTGATTGAGGTGAACTAAAAACAGGCCTGCATCTGTGGGTTGATTGAATGATCTTGAATGAAGAGGACTGTTCCTCCAAAGTACAAATCCATCCAATATTGAACTCTGGGCAGCTTGCAGCAACTTAGTTTTCCAAAAACAGAAATGAAAAAAAAAAAAAACAGGCCTGAAATATTCTGCTGCCAGTTTAAAGTAAAATTAAAAAAGCTGACAACAAGATAAGGGGAAGAAAAAACACAATGTTTCATTTATTGTTTATGAGTTCATCACTTTGCATATTTTATGGCACTAAATGAAACACCTCTATGTTGTGAGATGTTGCAGGTATTTTAGTATGAGGTTAGTTTTCTCAAAAAGCAAACAATATGGCACAGCTGCAGGGCAGTTGAAGAGTAGTACGTAAACAGGCCGCCTTCACAGGTGTGAGAGGATATGTGAGAGTAGCTCTTGTTTTCTTGACCGGATGGAATCGTGCCGCTCCTGGTGGAAGCCATTGTCAGAGGAAAAAAAGAAAAAAAAAAGAAAAAAAAAGACAGTTTTGTGAATGAGAATGCTTCACTGTATCTTGCTTTGGTCTAACTTGCTTTAAGTAGCATTTCTATTGTATGGTTATATATACTCCAGGATTTAAATTGAATTTTTAAATACATTCTTGTCATTCTTAAGTATTAATTACATCTTTTTTGGAAGGGTTTCTTTCTAAAAGGCTATTGGGGAGGATACACCCCATGATTATTATTGGTCAGTAGGTAAAAAATATAACTGATCACTTCCTCTAAAATGTTACTTTTTAATATTAATAACTAAACATTAATAATATTTCACAACTTTATCATCAAGTCAGCAACTTTTGAAGACTCATTTTGGAGTGAAACTGTTTGTTGTTGTTGTTGTAGTCGTTAAAATTCCTGTGTCCCTTCGCCAAAGCTGAGCCGAGCAGCCGGGGTCGACTGAAAGTGTTCCGAACTGAGATGTGAAAGCCCTATTTTATTCATCTGTGAGCATAACTCAACCGACAAATCATTTCCGTTGACAAGGGGGATGGCGAACAAATAACAGAGCTGTCATTGGGGAGGAAATGAATAACAGAGATAACAGTTTAGCCCTGGACAGCCTTGTTTGGTCCTACGGAGGAAAGCAGACACAGTAAATGCTTCAGGTGACACTGCATGTCATGGCTTTCCTCTCCTCCATCTGTACTGACATCATCGATAGTGTAGCTCCATCCTTGTACCAAATCAACCGTGAAACGCTGCAATGACTGTGAAATCAACACAACATAAAAAGCCTGCTGAGCTGCTATCCGTGGTGTGTTGGAAATGTCAAAACTCCTCTTTTTAATGACGAAAATACAAACATACTATTTTTTTTTTCTCTTGCAATATAAGGGTAAGACATTTAGTGAATGACCTATTGATTTTCGTGAGCTATGCAGTTCCACACAACAAAACATTGTTCTTTTATTATGTTTCCCCAAGTCCTTCTATCAGAAACTTTATAGGTATAACTTCTCTAAGCAAATATCCCTCAGTTACAAAAATAGACTTTTCTTTTTTCATAAAATAATACACATAATTAATTTTCGGTGATATAATCATCTGTTAAGGTAAATAGCAAGGCTTTTTTTTTTTTTTAAAGTAAATGTTATCGTGAGAGAAACAGAGAGATGTGAAGGAAGCCTAGCACCATATTCTTCATATCACCCTTCACAGATATGACTTTTCCAAAAGCACTCAAATACGATTTGGGAACCCCGTCTGTTCCCCCGCTCTCTGGACTCCATATTTTGCATATTCTGGTTGAGTCCAGATTCTCAGCCTTTTACAACAGCCATCAGATCTGAGACTCTGCTCCCTGAAATCCAAAACAAATCGTTCTCGTCTCCTAGAGGCTGCGACGTTTGCCCACCCCAAAAACCCCAAAAGCTTTATAAACTACACCAGCCAACAAATTAAGATAAAGGTAACAACGGTTTAACTAACACATCTCACAGGCCATTGCTTCACTTTTGTACAAACCGAAAAAAAAAGAGTCCCAACTGATGATAAAACATAAAGAAGAAACAAGTCCCAAACACTGATGCTACAAAGAATTAGAAAAACGTATGTACAGGACCCTGTATTCCTTGACTTTCTGGGTAAATTATCATAGGTGTTGGCTTGTGTTACGTGAGTGTTTATACAGGCATACAAAAAAGTTCTCCTTGCTTCTTTTTTGTTGTTGTTCAGTTTCAATAAAAGCTCTTATTGGACCAAAACAAAACAAAACAAAAAAACAATTGCCACCACCAGAACCCCCACCAATGTGTCCAGTGTGTCTGACGCCTCGTCCTCCCGCCCCTCCCCCTATGGTTTCCTGGTGCAAATTCAACAGCAGCAAGTAGCTTAGTGCCATTCAGGTCCATCTGGCCCCGGTGTTTTCAGGGTCCAAGTGCCAGTGGTGAGTCCTCCCTGTGACGGACATCATATGGATCCACAGTCTATCCTGCCCGGCACCCTCTCTGTCACCAGATGACGCTGGATATACTGGTCTCTCTGGGCAGCAGTGGCAGCATGGCGTTGTTGCCGTGGGCTTCTTCCAGACTCTGCTGGCGCAGCGACTTGGACTGAGGCCGCTGCCCGTTGATGAGCGTCATGGGGATGTTGCAGTAGGTGTGCTGGTTGCCGAGCGTGGAGAGCGGCGGGAGCGTGCCGCCGGGCGGCAGGTCGTAGTCGTAGCTACGGTAATAGTGTTTCTGCCTCATCTGGGTGTGGCAAGAGTTGTGGAAGGTCGAGCGCAAGTCCGGGTGTGCCGTCGCCATGGCGGTGGAGGTAGCCGCCGCCATGGAGATGGCCGAGACGGTCTGGAGCTCGCTGAAGGGGCCCTGCTCGCTGACGTCCAGCACCTGCTCGTGGGAGATGCTCAGGGGCTCCATGCGCTTGAAGGGCATCTCGTAGAGCAGCTGCTTCCAGAACTTGGAGTTGAGCTTGTTGCTGGACGGCCCGCGCCACTTGATGACTGTCAGCATCTTGATGGTGTGTTTAAGGGCCTCCACTTCCTGGTAGTTCATGATGCCGCGCAGCTCGGCGCACTCGATCAGGATGACCTTGATCTCGCCGGTCACCAGCATGTTGCGCAGCCGCGTCTCCAGCTCAAAGATACTCCACCCCCTCCGCACGACATAGCTGGGCGTCATGACAATTATGAGGCGCTTGCTCTGGTCCACACAGCGTGCTACATCCTCGATGTAGGCTGGATAGATAGACAGAGATAGATAGATAACTTGGTATAAACAGCAGTACATTTAACATAAGTTGCACTGTTTTCAGTTTGTAGGACTTATTTTTACTTGCTTGTATGGTGTATAGATTTAATCTAGATAAGTTTAATTGTACATGAAACTACACAGAGCTCATGGATGATGCAAATATGATGAAACATATCACACAGGCTGTTTAAAGAACTCTCTTGGCCTCATGCGGCTGCTTACCAAACTGCTCCTGTTTTATCAAAATTTCAATCAACTAAATCCAATTAACTCGAGATGAAAAAAAAAAAGTTAATTTTGAATAAAAAAAGACTGAAGTAATTTAAATTAAACATCAGATGAATTTTACAGTTACACATTATTTCCATGATTTGGCTAAACTAAACTCTAACTAAAACATCTATAAAAGCATTTCTAGAATTAATTATTGGATCTATTTAGACAGAATTGTAGACAAAAACAAAAGGAAAGGGGATCACTTGTTTTTTTTATAAGATAACAGTAAACATAAAACACTCAAAGCCAAGCAAGATATGTGTGTGACATTAAATTTGCATCTTAACACCAGAAGGTAAAGTAATTGTGCGTTTACATTAAATACAGATTTGTATTCACCTCCTTAATGGGTAGCTGTTTGGCTAATAATGAATGTGATTAAGTGTTTCCCTAGGCCTGTTTGTGTGTGTGTGTGTGTGTATGTGTGTGTGTGTGTGTGTGTGTGTGTGTGCGTGTGTGTAGCTAATGCCTGCTTTTAGCCTTTCCTGGCGGAGACGAAGACAGAGTGGCTCCTCAACAGCAGGTAGACGGGATTAACTGGGCTTCCCTTCCCAATCAAAGCTTATGACCCTCTTGTGTGTGTGTGTGTGTATGTGTGTGTGTGTGTGTGAGGAGAATTTTTTCTTCCTCTCTCTCTGTTTCAGACGAGAGGCATCTAGAGACTGAATAATATCTCAGTATGTTTGCTAGTTTTTCAACAAACAAATGCCACATCTCCTCTCTGTCCTGCTCTCCATATCTCTGAGAATGAACTCCTTCTTTCATGTCACTCTTCCACAATGAGAGAAACCTGATTAGACTAAACTTGGATTTGAAGTCGCCCTTTACTTCAACATGACAAGTAAATCTCTTTTCTTTTTGATAATTGGTCCTCACTCAGTACTCCATCACAATGCGTCCCCAGAGCAACACCTCTCTTTGGGCCTGTTCAGTTTAGCTTAAACCAATCAGTCACAAACAAGTTTTTCTTTTACCTTACTGTGAATAAAACAAAAAGGAAATGGATAAATGCTTGCTATATAATTAGCTAATGAGCAGTGGTTTCATTTTATGTTTTGAATTGATTAAACTGAAAGTAAATCTGCCCTCTCAGGGTGCTGCCTGCTAACACTTTATAGCTTTATAGATTAAATTCCTCCTTTCAGAGACCTCACAAGCTTTACAATCAAAGCCTTGCATGTGTAATAATTGATTCCTACATAAAAACAAAATCAACGCTAAATTACAGGGGGCAGGAAATCACTGTTGCCCTGTTCCCTATAGTTTTTTCAAGTTTTCCATGAAAAAAGCTCATTGTGACAAGTAATTAAGCTTGTGGTGCTAACTGGACAACTCAACAGCTCCTACAGAAAATGTAAATAAGTCAAAACTTTAAGTGATACTGTAGTAAAGTGCATAAAACATATGATAATCTGAAGTCTTGTTAGCAAAGCACATTTCACTATAAATATGACTTTATTACTTTACTGTATTACTGTATTCAGCTCTGTATGATCTTTATTCTATGAAAACATCTGAACTATAAATAAAGATACAAACATATTATACATTTGAAATGCATTTAAAGCAATTTCCCATGTAAGGAAACTAGAATTTTAATCAATAAAAAAATCTCCTGGTCATTCATCCTCCATATTTTATCTTCAGAGTTGACAAGTAAGCCCCTGGCTCTGCAATAGGGTTATAATTTACCAGCCAGGAATTCATGACTTCCAACTTTGAACAGCATGCACCAGAAATCTACTCAAATTTAGTTGCTGGAATTATCAGAGACCACAGTTTGGTCTAATAAAACAACAGCTACACTTCAGAGCAGAGTTAGAGGTTGTGACGTTTCAGTTACAAATAAACAAGGCGTCAAGCCATCATAGGCTAAAAGATCAGAGATTATAAAAGAGTCATCTTTGCAATGTGTTATATTTACACCTGGTTTCCCCAGATAGGAATCATGACACCAGGTGTAAAGTAGTCAAAGTATTTGAACAAACGTAGCTGCAAACTACTACAAGTTTTAGACACAACAAAACATTTTTCATGTATTTCTGGGACTGAAAGTTTGAATTGTTTTGATGCAGTTAACCCATCAGATGTATGTAATTCATTTAGATGCAGGTGGGGAAAAATAATCATGTTTTTCACTTTCATATTTTATAAAGGCTTCATAAGTTGTCACTAATGGCTGGTGGTTCATAAATAGTTTACTAATGCTTCATAGATTAATAATGGCAATAGCAACCTAGGTTGCCAACCAAGTCACAAGGTTGAAAAAAAAAACATATTTCCTTATTACTGCTATATGGATCATTAATTAATAAGTTATTAACCACTAATGGAGTCATTAGTAACAACTTATAAATTACTTATTAGAGAGTGTTTGACCAGAAAGTCTGTGTCGGTGTGTGTTGACACGAGCGTTAAAAATCGGGGGGAAGAAAGTACCTCTAAGTAGTCTTGTGTCATCCTGGAAATGATCATTGGTGAAACCTAAACATAGATATTTACATTCAAAGTATGATCAAAAGATTTGCAGAAAAGCATTAAAAAAACACAGTTGTGTTAATGTGGGGACATGGCTCTGGCATAAACTGTGTTTCTCAACTGGTGCTCTACTAGCGATGGTAAAGCGGTAATTGTGCTGACCAGTTTATTCCAGTTTAATATGGGACATGTAGCATAAAAAAGGCAAGGAAAAAGCCTTATATTTTTGCTGCCATACATTATAAACACTGAATGTACTCTACAGTAGATATATAAGAAATCTACCAGAATGGCAAGATGTTAACATGTTGAAAATAATCCAGCATACTGTAGAATAACACGTTACTTATCAGCAGCTCAGGAGAAGGATTGTTGACATATGCTGAAACCCCAAATGGCCAAACTGTGTTTATCTATAGCTGTGGATTATGCTTTATTATATCAACTGTTGAGATGTTAATACATTCCCAGTGGGAACTAAATGTTTACACATAGACACAATAAGCCAGTGAGCTGTGCCGCCGAGCTGGAATAGCGACAGATGCACTTAAGATTCCTCTCAATCCTTGCATTTTTATGCCATTTTTCCCATATTATAACAGTCCCCCAGCATCGAGCACATAATCACAGCAAGGGATTCAGTTTATAACCTTGGCACATTGCCACTGAAGAGGAACATAATTAGTAATGGCGGTATGTGCGGGAAGACAGGCAGATGCAAGTATTTAAATGAAGGCCAATAACATAATGATATTATCAAACTCATCTGTGTGATGAGTTAATCAAAGATAAGCACGGGGCATGGTGAGAGGCTCCATTAGAAATATTCTGTGGTAAAACATGCATTAATATCCATGCATAAAGAGCTTTTTGATTGTACAGCTGACATATTACATAGCAGCATGCAGAGGTACAGTTGGAGCAGGATCAGGAACATAGACTGTAATAATAGGGTTGGCTGTTTCTGCTAATTATGCCGCATATGTAGGATATTATGCCTCCCACAGGCTTTACATACTGTAGATAATGCACTTTAAATACTTGAGTACATAAAGAACCAACTATTAAGTCCAGACCTCTTCTGCTGAGTATTATTTAAGATATAGGTTTCCATAATTCACTTTCACAAAGGAAGCCTCCACAGGTCAGACAGCAGGAGGGGCTGTAGGGACTGAACTCTTGTTAAAGATGTTTCTGAATATTTTGTACATTTCTATCTGGAGCAAGTTGAACTGGGTTTGCACACTCCAGGGATGGAGAAGTATTCAGACCCAGTACATAATGCTGAACTGGAAGTCTCTTTAAAAAAAAAAAAAAAAAACTTCAGTAAAAGTACAGTGAGCTTAAGTATTACCTGTATAATTTACTCAAAGCACTCATCCAAGTGTTATATTATTAAAGTCATATTTTATAAATTCTCTTATGGAGTTACTATTACTGATGCATCAAGTGCAGGCAGCATTTTAACATTACAGCTGGTGCAGTGGCTGATGTAGTTTAAAAATACAATACAATACAATATTCACTCTAAGGTGTGGTAGAGTGGAGGCATAAAGTAGCATAAGTAAGTATAAAGGACAACGATTGTATGTGCAGAGTTTGACACTAGAAGGGGAGAAAGTCTCTCTGTGCTCGCCTTAAATTCAAGGTGTGTGTACTAGTGAGCTCCTCCACGGGGAGATCAGAGCCAGAACTCAACTACTCTACCCCTTCATTGACACCACCTGTCACAATCCATGTGTGTTTATTTGAATTACAGTAGAGGTCATTTAACTCTATTAATTATATAAAAGTGGATATTGTTACGATACTTTTTCATATAGTTGAAATGTGCAGGTTTAGGTCTGTTTCGTCAAGTTTGCATCTGGACTACTACAGCACCACTTGGAGGGGCTGAACTTGGACATTTCAACCATTCATCTATCACTTTTAGGTATCTTTCTCAATTTATCCAACTATTCTTACTTTTAGCTAACTAAATCAGCCATTTATACATTACATTACATTTAAACTTCTCTGCTCGCTTGCTAACTAGTCTTCATGCTTACTCAATTGCAACACCTAATGTTCAAGTGTTACAGCTGACTAAATATGTGGATATATTTCTTAAATCAATTTGTTATTTCTTTGAATTAGGTAAACTGATCCACACTCTCTTCACATACTCCCAGGCGACTGCAGAAGCACCTCCAGGGATACAAATACTCCTGGATGGGAATCACTGCTTTTAGGGCTGCAACAATTAAAAAGGGGTGCAACTGTCTGTTCAGAGCTGTCTGTGATGTGTGATGTCTGTGTTGCCATGTGCCATAATTGCAACTTGGCAGCCTTTTAAGTTCATATCTTATTGCAAAAAAGCAATAAAGAATGAGTGGAGACCGTTATTAGCAGTTGTTATTGATTAACTACTCAAATAAAATGAATAAAATTATGAAATTCTAATATTGTTCCCTATTCTTTTTGTTTTTTTTTGTTTTTTGTAACCCTAATTGCCCCCTTTTAGCAGACTGATCCACTTCAATTAAGCCAGTAGTTAGAAAAAGATAATTTTATGATGATCAAATTAACACAATGATGGTCGTACGGGTCTAGTTATGCCAAAACACAAATGCATAAAAGAAACAACAAACAAGGCAAATCACCACTGCACTGACAACACGAGCAACACCAAGCCACAAAACATTCGACACAACTTGACATCGCCGCGAGAGAGAGAGCTTACTTCCTGTGGGGATCAAGTCCCTGTCTGGAATGAAGAGTTTATACCCATAATGCTTCTCCAGGACGTCGGGGAGGATCTCCAGGGCAAAGCGCTCCTCCTCTCGGGTCTCCTGGCTCCACTGGTCCGGGTCCACTTTTGTGTAGGACAGGTAAGCGTCGTAATCCTTGTTATCTGCAAGTAGAGGGGAGACGGGGAGACAGACACAGAAGTAGGTGAAATGTCACAGCTCCTGTTATCCGCCAGGCAAATCAGCGAGGTTTGTAAGCAGAGTCTTTATTGTCCTCAGATCCTTCAAACCAGACCCTTTCATTTAGTTTTATAATCCCTGCTATAAAGCAGGTGCAGAGAGAGAATAATAAAGCCTCGGGCTCAGCACTGTGAATAAAAGCAAGTCTGTTCTCTTGAATACTTGCATCCCTTCATGTATGAGCTTTTAAAAAGCTCCCAAAACCATTCTGCTTCAATTAAATGCTTTTTATAATTTGGACATAATGTTTCCTGCTTTGGTCAGCAAAGTTTTGCACCGCTATACCCAAGATGCTCACAATCTATATTCATGCTGGTGTGCAGAGAGCTGTTCATTCGCGGGGAGACTTCATTGAGACGGGGAGCCTCCATTACACTGACCTCCGGGCACCTCTGCCCATCTGAGTGCTTTTCATTACAGCGCCGTCCCCACTGACAAATAATGTTACCTTGATAGCTACTTTGCCCACTGCAGGCAAAACAAATTAGACTCCAGCCTGAGCTAAATGCCCAGCGCTGCCTGCTAGGCCGACACATGGCGTGGCTCCATCACCCACATGAAAGCTCTGATTGATGACGGATTTGAAAGGACTGAGAGGAGAGTGGGAAAGTGAGGAGCGGGGGTAGACTTTAATGTTTCGTCTCATGCTGGAGCACTCCTGTACAATGAGTCAGGAGGGTGGAAATTGAAGAAATGGAAGTGAGATATCCCAGAGCCTCTGACTACAGGAAGGAGATAACAGCTTTTGGCTCCTCCAGTAACAGCTCAGCTCCAATGTTGTACTCAAAGCTGACTGAAAAACCAAACCACTAAATTAATAAGAGTGATTTGGTCCTTGACTGGGAGTTTGAGGCTCTTATTCTTTTTTTTGTCATCGCAGCCAAATTTTACTATGGACTTGCTTGGTCAGTTCCTGGATTTTAGCCATGCTGATACACTATGTATGTGGCCATAAGTATAAAGACACTGTCTACATATTTATGTACTTTTGATCTCGAGCTTTTTTTTCGTTTGGGTTAGGCAACTTAGTTTTTATGCTACAGCATACAATGACATTTTAGACAACTTCCAACTAGAGCTGCAACACTTAGTCAATTAATTGACTAGTGGATTGACAGAAAATTAATCGCCAACTATTTTGATAAACAACTAATAAAGAACTAATTCTATGACAGCAAACAGAATATATTTGGGTTGTGGACTGTTTTTTGTGACAAAACAAGACATTTGAGGACATCACCTTGGGCTTTAGGAATCAGTAAGACTTTATTTTCCGTGACATATTTTACTATGTGATGATTAAATGTTTCAGTCAAAGACCATCGGAAAATAAAGTATGGGGAATGAAATGCCTCCAAAGAAATCAAAGAAAAAGGCTGGGGAGTTATTAAATCAGAGCTGCAGTCTATCAGAAGTTGAAGAGACACAAAAAAAGACAAGCGGCGGAAGTGAGCACCATGGAAAGTGGGTCCTTGCAGGTGAGCTAGTCGGACTTGTCGGCTCTAATACGCTCCATAATGAGGGAAGAGATTGGGGCTGCTTTCGACAGACTTCAGCCGCAGCTTGATGCTTTAAAGGTCGTGTTGCTACAATTAAAGCTACAAATTGAAATCTAACAAAGGAAAACAAAGAGCTCAAAAAGAAAAAAGAAATGGAAATACACAGCAGAAAGTTAAATCTATATGTTTGGACTGAAAAGCGATATGGAGAAGAGTGATCCCGTTGCTCCTTAAAACTTTTTTAAGGAGGTGTTCCCAGGGGAGCTCATATGTGAACTGGTGGTAAACATTGCACACAAGATTGGTCCAGTGCTCAGGTTGAGACCCAGATCTATGATTGTAAGAATGCAGAGATATCAGGCGAAAGAGGCAATGTTGAAGCTGGCAAGAAGCAGGGGGGAGGTTATTTTTCAAGACATGCGAGTGAAGATATTTCCTGATGTGACACCCGAAATCTCCAGGAAGAGGGCCCAATTCAATGACATCGGGATGAAGCTGTGCAAGGCTGAGGTGAGGCTCAGTATGGTATGGTATATATAGGAGAGACAGGAATGCATATGGGGGCGGTGTAGCAGTATATATTCCACATCAAATACCAGCCACAGTGAGATATGATTTAATGCCTGCTGATACTGAAGTACTTTGGTTGCAAATTAATTTACCGCATTTGAAACCTCTGCTGGTAGGATGTTGCTACAGACCTCCAACTGCAAATTTAATTTATTTTGGATAAATGTTAGATAAAGTGTGTGATCTTTATAATGAGATTTATTTTTTAGGAGATTTGAACATCGACTGGGATATGTTACACTGTGCACTTAAAGAGAAGCTGCAGGCTATAACTAATGCATGTAACTCAGTGCAAATGGTGGATAAACCTATAAAAGCATGCATGAAGAAAGATAGGTCCAAAAGTGAAACTTGTATTGATCATGAATTTACACATTTTAGTCATTTATGTTCAAACGCAATATCAATCCTAGTGGGGTGTAGTGATCATAATTTAGTGGTGCTTGTAAGAAAGACAAAGGCTCCAAAAGGACCTAGAGTAGTATTCAGGAGATCAATGAAAACATTCTGTGAAGAGTCTTTTATAGATGATGTTAAAAATATATGTTGGGAATATGTACCAGAGAAAGATAATCCAGATGATGCCCTTGAAGTCTTTAATGTGTTATTTATGCAAGTGATTTAGAAAACATGCACCAATTAGAAAGCAGACAGTCAAGAACTTGAGATCACCCTGGATAGATGAGGAATTGATGAAACAAAGAGATGATGCGAAAAATGTAGCTATCAGATCGAGTTATGAGTCTGGTATAGGAGGTTATGGAATTATGTAACTGCATTAAACAAAAAGAAAAAGCAATCGTTCTATGGAAATAAAATTAAAGATGTAAAGAATGACAAGAAAAAGTTGTGGAGTTTAGTAAATGGCATGATGGGATCCTGCCCAGCATATCTTGAAGTGGAGGGGAAATTCTTGACTAAACTTGTATAAATTGCTAATCATTTTAATGATTATTTTTCATGATAAGGTAAACAATTTGAGGAGCAATATGCACCAACAAGTAATAGTACCCCCACGATACTAATTAAGGATTTAATAATGGAGAATAAGTATAAATTTAAAATTGCAAAACAACAACAGATGTTGAGTGTCTGCTTAATAAATGCAAGGACAGACCACCAGGTGTAGATAATTTAGATGTTAAATTTCTTAGAATTGCTGCCAATTTAATTGCTCTGCCTGTCTGACATATTATTAAATTGAGTACTGAAAAATGTATTTGTCCACCGGCATGGAAGATAGCAAAAGTTATTCCTCTTTCAAAGAATCTAGCTGCACCATTTTCTGGTACAAATAGCCGCCCTATAATTTTGTTACCAGCTTTAGGAAAGGTAATGGAGAGAATTATTTATTTTGATGTTAACACTTAAACACAGATTATCAACATGCTTATAGGGCTGGTCAGTCTATATGCACAGCTCTGACAATGTTGTTTTTTATGTGCCTATAGTGTATATGAGTGTGTGTGACTGCATGGGTGGTGGACCCCAGGAAGAAAAGCCAATGCTTATAGGGATCCTATTAAAGAGAGAAAGCTGACATTTCATAGACATTTCATTAATCGACAGTTTCATTGATAATGAAAATAATCGTTGCCGCCCTTCTTCCAGCTTTGAGGCAGTTAGAGATGCTCCTTAGAATGTAATTCTGGTGCTCACAACACTGAAAAATAGCATTTGAAAAATTCAACAGCATCGAAAATTGTTCAAATGTAAATTTATTGCTTGTTTTATTGAATTTTTGTGAACTGATCCTTTAAAATCACAACAGTTCTGATCTGCTGGTTCAGCTGCGGTTACTTAACCACAGATAATATATAATGCATATCAGATTTTGGAATTATATTAATCAGAAACAAAAATATCAGATTCTATTTGTTTCTTTATTCATGAAAACCATAAAGTCATAAAAAGAGGGAAAAATCTGAATGGGGGACATTGCAGTGTGAATGCAGCCTTTGAGGTAAACTCATTAGAGACACGAGCCGGGTTTGGATCTATGAGTTGCTGTCTTCATTATCACTCTAGTCCTTCTGCTTTTTAGTGGCCACCTGCAGTGCAGGAGCCATGCGGTGATGTTTAACCCGTCAAGACGTTGGAAGAGGAAGAGGGAACTGAAGATGAGAGAGTCAGGTAAAGAAAAATGATGAGAGCAGATGGGTTTAAGACGAGGGATTTTGGGATCAATTCTGAGTACAGCATCCCATTTTTGTAGCTCCTCTCTATTTTACAGTCCTGCCTCTCTCTCTCTCTCTGGGCTGTGAGACTGTCAACAAGATTCACTCACCTCCTAGAGGGTAATCTTGATATTTGGCAAGTACACACCACTCCTACATGACACCAAGTAATTAATCTAACTAGTTTTTATAACTTGCAATTCATTTTACAACACCAGGGACATGCAAAAAAGAATTGAAAAGTAACTTCATAATCACTTAGAATAACTAACTCTGGGGCTTATATTCTGCTTCACGGTGACATAAATCTCCCTCGCTGTTTTTCTCTGGTAGTTTTCACACGAAAGCTGTGTAGGCAGATCAAGGGCTATTTTAGTGAAGCTGATTCACTCGTCTGTAGTGAGAAAGAGAGAGGAGGGAGAGGGAGAGGCTGAGGGTGAATCTCGGAGGCGGAATGACCCTCCTCTTGCATCTTGAGGAGTCACTTCGTACAGGAGACTGGTGAGGTGTATCTGCGAGAGCAACACACCTCCGAAACCGCAGCCAACACTTTGCACTCATCCGTCCTACACGCCGATTGCAAAGGGAGCTGCTTGACTGACTCTCGCTGCATGGGATGGAGGAGGGTTGAGGAGGGTGGTGGTGGTGGGGTGGGGGGGTAATATATGCATGTGCATAGAGAGCCCACAGTTAGATTGTGAACTATTGAACTTGCGGTGGAGAGCGCCAAGAGAGTTGGAGGCGTAATCTCTGGGATATCTCTGGGATCCATTACACTTAATGGAGAGTAGATTGGAACGTAACACACATACTTAACTCTGGAGCTACAAACGCACATGGGGTGGACTGCTAATGAGTAGCTCAGCAGTTTGCTTTTTTTTTTTTAAACATACCGTTTTGTTTTTCAATAATATAGTTTAGCCAGTAGAATATGGCTTTGCATCAGACATTAGAAAGCTGGCTGCCGTTAAGATATAGTCATTGAATTTTGTTTAAGAATTTAGTTTAATCCTTGGTGATTTGCTTGCATGCAATATGATTTTCTGGGCTCTGGTCATCATTTTACACATTTCCTCATATTGTACACATAGTCTGGTCTCATTGATATAAATGGGGTAGACTAAATGTTAGAAAGACACAATATAACTGAACAGCAAAATTAACAATAAGGTTGAATCAACAGCTTTATAAAGCAGGTTTATTGCAGGGATCTTATATTAGACTGCTTTGGCTAGGAACACCTAATTAACTGGCAACTGAGTGTATATAGGGCTGCAACTAATGATAATTTCCATTATCTTTTTTTTTTCATTTATAAGATGTCAGAAAAAGTGAGGTCCCACTTAATCTATCAGGTCTGTAATTTCAGACTAATTTTCTAATTATTTCCAAGAAGTTTCCTGGAAAAAGCTGTGTAATGTAGAACTAATCTAATAATTAAAAAAACAGAGTTAGTCCAATTGTTTAATTCCAAATAACTGCTTGTTGTATCTAGAGAGCTTGTTAGTCAGTGCACAGCAGGTCAGCTGCAAAAATGGGAAATTTGCCAAATGCAAGCATAAAACTCAACAATTGGAGATTTACATTTTCAACAATGAATAAATAATGAACTGATATTTACTTGGGTTTAAATTGACCCTTTTTTTGGCCAAGGACAGTTGTGTTTTCATGTACCAAATTAAAAAGTTCTGTCTGGCAAACTTCCTAGCAATCTATAAGGACAGTGACATCTACAAATTCATTATTTTGTCCGACCAACCGTTCAAAGATTTAATTCAATTTACAATGACCTTAATGAAACAGAGAAAAGCATGTTTGGCAATTTTGCTTGATAGATAACTTACATGACTTAAAGATCAAGTATCCATACTGTATATTTATCCCTGATGAACAATATTTCACCCACAGAGAAAATATTTAGTCTAAACTCACAAGATGTCTTCTTCCTTTAATTACTTATGAATGATTACTTTGGAAAAAACAAGATCCCACTTGACCTTCTGATTACAAATTAGTTATTGTGATGTTTACCTCTACATCTTAAATATGCTAATTAAACAGGATGCATTACAGTCGCTGCGTGTGCGGGATGTGAAAACTATTAATGCTCGGTATCGCCAAACTACACTGAACACAGACGGAGCCTCATAATTCCATGCCGTGCTGACAACACTGACATTCGTATTTATGGCAGAGTGTTGATGAGTTCCCACCTCCTTGACAAGCTCGCTCGGCTGTTGTCATCATGAAGCCTATTATTGATTCCACTGACACCCACACAATGTGACAACTGAGTGGTCTTTAACTAAATTGCGCCCCTGACAAATAGCTGACAGTCCGTCCTATTGTTACGTAAAGCTTACAATTTTACAACTGGCAGAAGAGGAAGGCAGGCATTCAATTAGTTCTTCGAGTGGCCACAATGAGACACAAGCACTTTCTTGGCAGTGTGTGCAGAGTTATACGGGAGAAAAAAAAAAAAAATCTTTGTGCATCCGAGACTTTGCCTTAAGGGCTTTACTGATGAAAAATGTGTGCGTTGTGAAAGTGAGTTAACATGAAAACATTGTGAATTTATCATTTCTTGCTTGACACTCATTTACAGTTTATTCCTTTAGTGTTATGTTCTGAGCTTTACACATTCCTGAGAAGGGACTCTATGAGGAGATTAAGTGTCCTCTTCTTCTTCTGTGTTTGTGTGTCCTTCAGTGCATACTGCCCTCCACAGAAGGTAATGTGGATGTTGAACTTTGACCCTACTGCTTCTACAGGTTGAGCTGAAGCTGTAAGCCAGAAAGGAACAATAATGTATTTATTTGCTGGAAAACTTTAGATATTTTGAGCTGCTCTCTTCTCAGGGAGAGAGCCTGCATTTCCTTGAATTCTCTGCATGCCAGGTACTCTCCATATATCCATATATTGTATAAAATATATTATTCTTCAACCTGTCAAATGCTGTTTATGCATGTGTTTATTTCTTGAAGTGCCAGGTGATTGCAGGCAATTCCCACCACAGTGTGTGCAACTATATCTCGCATGCAGCTACTTCTCCCTGTCAGTGCAGTGGTTACCATAGAGATGGGATCTCGGTTAACCACCTCCTGTCATTGCTTAGCGACTGTTTTCCCCCCCCCCACTCAACTGGCAACCATTTCCAGTTTGATTCCTATTTACTGCCTAAACCTTCCCTATTCACCTACAGGATACTGTCATTGGAAGTCAGAGATGCAGGTGCGAGTTGCGTGCATGCCTTCGAATGCGTGCACGCCAGAGGTGGCAGTGAAGTGATCTAATCGACCGAGGCGTGGAGGAAAGTATCAGGGGTCTCCTGAGAGCTCTGGAGGCAGCGTGGTGTGTCTTATTGAACCTGATCCCCTTATACTGGAGAGCAAATTGAAAATCTGTTTCTCTCTCCAAGCACTCACTCGGGTGGCACAATTAAAGGAGACAATTGCTGTTTGGCATTAAGTTCAAAGCCTGACATTTTTTTTTCTTCCCTTTTTTCAACACAACTGCCTCTGGGCCATCCATTAAGGCAAAGCTCAGCTTTCCGGGGCCGGAAGCTCAACACAGCCAGGGGTAATGACTTTCATTGAAATGTCTGATGTAGCAGCCATCACAGTTAGGCAGAGCTGGGAGTGTGTGAGGAGAAGAGCGGGGTACAGAATACGTTTTACCTTTTAACGCTCGTAACTCTCTCGCTGTCTCTCTTTCCACAACGTACAGTCCCTCAGCCTCTCCGAACTAATCTCATTGCTCCAGAATTCATTGCAGTGCTGGTACTTGAGAGACTCATTACAGGGGAATCAAATTAAAACTTGCTCCTTGTCTCAGTTTGATGCATTCTCAAGCCAGGACTCATCCACCAGGCCCAATCAGAGTGATTTTTTTTTTCCTTTACTATTGCTGATGGGGCTTCAGAGTTAATGTTTTTGTCTGGCACAGGGACTGTGTTTTGATTTGCCTTATAGAAAGTGTTCAGCAGAATATATTATCCTTTCACTCTTGCACTTCCTCATGGACAGTTTGCCTGCAGACACATGGGAAAGCATGAAGAGTAGCCTACACACATACATGCAGAATCACCCTGCTGTTCTTGAACTCATTGATGTATCTTCATAAGAAGTAATGTCTGATTTTCAGTGCATTCCAGAGCTTATTTGTGATGGAGCTTTGTAGAAATTGGCCTCAACTTGTCTCTTTCAGTTAGCTAAAGAAACCCTATATTTCCCAGTACCTTCTTAAACAACTCAAGATAATGAGCTTTATGTTACCACATAGCAGAGTGGGGAAGAGCACAGTGGTGCAACAACTTCCCCTTCAGGCAAAGAGCAAATGGCACAACTGCGGCCATGTTTTTTTTTTTTTTTCTTTTAAATATATTTTTGGGGCATTTTATGCCTTATTAACGAGCTGAGAGATGATAGGAAACAAGGGAAGAGAGAGATAGGGAAGGACATGTAAAAAAGGTCCAGAATCAAACCGCGGATGTTGCAGTTATGTGGCCTACTGCGTCTTACCCAGTAGGCTACTAGTGCACGCCAATTTTATCCATGTTCTGACCAAAACCAGTACTGCATCAAAAACACCTGTTTATAATTGTACTATTTACCATTTAATTGTCACAATAGAGAATAAAATTATTTTTTAAAAGTCTGGAAAGTTTTCACAGGGAAATAATTTTGCTACAGGTACAAGTGAGAAGATGAGGAGGAAGGAAGTTCTGTTTGATTAATACATTCATAATTTTGAAGGCACTTGTAGCGAAATACTCACAATAATTAAAAACTGGGTGCTTGTTTGGGTGCAATCAGCAAAGCAAAGGCATTTGTAAACAGCAAAGTCTGTTCAAATGTGAGCTTAAATCTGCAAACCAGTACACTTAATCGACAGACTGTACAGACAGTTTGAAATGAGTTTGCTTTTGTTAAATGTACCCAGAACTCCCTGGAACACAGTATTGATATTGAATCAATTATCCCAGTGAAATACAGTAAATTGAATTGAACTTAGGCTGACCCTTGTGTTTTTAACACAGTGTTATTGTTGGTCTGAATGCCTGCTTCCTCTCTCTTGTGGCTATGTTGCATTCTTGTTTTTTGAGGCTGTAATTGAAGGATGTAGTATATTTGTCTTTTCTGTAATTAATTTCTCCCGGTATGATGAAGCTACATTTGCAGGCTGAAATAATATAAACACCTCAGGGATTTAAACTCTCAGGTAACTGCATCAGGATCGCACACATTGCTACTAAGGTGCTTCGTATTAGGTTGAATACCAATTAGCAGATGTCTGGAAATCAGCACTTTGAAATTTGAGTTTTCAAAGCAACATGAGACGACTAACAGCCCACAGAACAGCAGGCGCATCACTCCAAATCAATTCAAAATTAATTAATATGTCATGGGAAAAGTCTCGGAAATCGTGACAAGACATGTAGCAATAAATAACATAACAGTGACATATTCAGCAGACTGGGGGTTGATAAATACTTTATAGTGGCAAATTAGCTACTTCACAAAGTGTTCACATTATTTTGTCTGCCTGTGTTCAGCTTCTTACCCACTGGAATAATAATAAGTAAAACACACAACCAATTGTACCCTGAAATGCAAAGCACATCACTAACAGCTGCTGTTTAAATGATCAAGGCTGCGTTAAAAAAAAACAAAAACAAAAAAACTTAGCAACTTGCCTGGTGGAGGCTCTGAAACACAGCAAGAGGGGATGGTTTGAAAGCCTGAACTTCATTACCCAGAAATCATGCATTGTGATGCCAGGAAGCAGCACTCAGCATGAACATTTTTACAAGCCGGGCTTGTGACTACTGCTAGCTTGTAGTTACTTTTCACAAGGATGCAAATATGACAAGAAAGAAAAACAGATCAAAGATTGGAGTCGTTTGCTTCTGTTCAGACGACAGTTTAAAGAATATTTTGTGTGCAATTTTTTGATTTAGTTGTTCCAGTGTGTTGAGAAGATAACCTGAAATTGACAACAGAATTTCTGAGTTGATGAGAGGTTCTTTTCTGTTGCAGCCACTGATAAAACAGGTGTATATTTACATAAAAATGGTGCCACATGCAGTTTCAAGATATGAAAAACAGCCCAGGTGTTTTCTGAGTAAAAATAAATATGCAGTCTCGTGTAGCTCAGTGTGCAGAGCAACACTGATATTGCTCATGTATGGGATTTGATTCCCATTCAGGAAAGAAAGGATGCTTTCACAGCAGTGGAAGGTGTTTTAATTACAAAAAGGTTATCTCATCTTACCTCCGTCTATATCCTCGCTGCCAAAATGGTTCCTGTAGAAGAGCATGAGCTCGATCCTGTAGCACTTATACAACGTCACCAGACAGATCAACAGCATCAGGATGGCTCCCAGACCTCCGGCCAGCTCCACCGTGTACATAAGCTCTGCTAATATGGCAAACACAGTGACAGGGAGGGAGAGATAGGGAGAGAAAAGTCAACTTTAATATGATTTCAACATCATTTGTTGAAGTGAAACAAAGGAAGGAAACCCTCTGGATTAGTTATATTAGTGGTAGCTTACTTTCCATTTACATGAAAAGCATACCGTGTGAAAAACTGCCTATGAACTGTGATTTTTAAATTCTCCTGTGATTGTCCTAGAAAACCTTGAAAACATGAAACACTGGTGGCTGTAAGCAGTTTTAGTTAAATTTGTTCTTTTGAAAGCAAAGCAGTGCAGTTAAGTTTCAGATCCAAAATGTAAAACAGTTGCTTTAAATTCAGAAAATTGTATGAAAATTAATTTATTTTACAAAAAAGGAAAAAACCCTCAAGTCTATATAAGTGTACATTTTCCTGTGATTTCCAGCCAAAACAAACAACATGGGCCCTTCTTGCCTTATTTCTTTAAGAGGAGCCAGGATCGAGGAGTGAGGAGGCTTGAGTGAGCGAACACCAACAACATCCTACATGGACATCTTTTATTTTAACTGACACCTTTAATTCTTGTAGTGTTTGAATGCTGCAGTTCATCAGGCTGCTTTGAAACCGCATCACGACTATTTTATACCAACATACAAATAACAAAACCAAATGAGAAGCGCCTGCTGTTTTATGCTGCCAATGACGATCATGTATAATAAAACTTCTGAATTCTGCCTCCAGCCAGTCATCCATGCATACTGCAAAATGTCTGTTTTGTTATTCTTGAAAATTAAAAAAAAAAGTTTAACAAGCATCTTGTGGTGCTTTTAATATTTACTGTCGCATTTATCATTTAAATGTTTTTTTCCCCAGATCTTACTGCAGATATCTGATGTTGTGAGACATTTATTCTCCTTTAATATTCACAGGGTTGCACAGTTCCACATCACAATTTCTCAGCTCTGCACTGCACTTGAAGCAAAATCCAACTATATTGTGGAAGATCAATACAAGTGAAATAATGCATGATGCAGTCATGATAGGTAAGAAAAAGTTGCACTAGCTATTGTTAACAGATTCCATGTTTTGAAATGACTTAGGCGTACCTCCACATCTGTTTGAAAATAGCTTTTATGCATCTCCTGCAGTGGTATTTATTCAGCCTCTGTTTGTGTCAGCTTTTCTTGCCTTTCCTCTCCATCTTGTCACGTTGCTTATGTGCTCATTGTGGCTGGATTGTATCCAGATGACACATAACTCCAACCGGAATGAAAGTACAACCACTTCTATACCTGTCACTTAACGCCTCCTGGCTGGATTGGATAATAAAAAACTCACGTTGAGGCAACTGCCGCGACAATAGCATGTGACAGATCAGACTGCCACACTTATGAAGATCGGTTACATGTGTGTACTGCTGCGGAGACGTGTGAGACGAAGGAAAGCTCTCGGCTGTTAGCTGAACCGGCTGTTCCATCACCAGATCGAAGCGGTCCGCTCTCCCCGCCATCCGTCATCACTGCCGTGTGACATGAACTCATGAAAAGCATCAGTGGGAGCTGAATTGTTGGACTTCACTGTTAATATTTCATGATTATTTTAAATCTGGTTACTTATGGTGTTTTAAGAAAGGTCCATAAGACAAAACTATTCAGTAGAAGCCACTGTTTGTGTTACTAAGGATTATGAGAGGTGATATTTTACACTACAGGACAATGGACTCCATTAGTCCATGGTCTACTAACTTGCCTTGAAAACCAAGTCGTTTGCTTTGTCTTTTCACGATCTTGTCTCTTTTTCAAGGTTTTTCTTTCTTTTTTACAGTGTTTTCTGTCGGATGTCACTCCATCTTTTGCAGTTGAACATTTTCTCTTGGCTACGCCTCACAAAATCTGGGTGGTCAGCCTTCATTGGCTGACTAATGGACAACAGTAAAAGGCTGGACTCGCTGCAATGCTGCACACACACTAACGCGGACAGAGAGGACTCGCGTGCATCACCATCCATCACCGACGCACATTTAACCTCGTTGGAGTGTGCGATGCCCATCCCACTGCAGCGGCCATCAGGCTGACAGCTCCCATGATGAAGGATGGTGTTCTGGAAAGCTAACGAGCGTGGCCCGCGCCGCTTCATCACGCCTGTCCGGCCGACGACCTTCAGCCAAACTCACGGACGGACGTACATGCACGTAAGCAAACGAGAGCGCAAACAAACTCAGGGGCAGCATGAACGTAGGTTTCTACCTCAAACCTCTGATTTCTTGTCTCATTCTCTCTCCCACAGCCTGGAAATCATCCTGAATTAGTTTACTCTTCTAAGAGAGGTTCTATGGCTAACAAGCACGGTGAAAAAGCTGGATCCAAGCAACTCCACTTCTCCCTGACTTCCTCTCCACCTCCGCTCTACCCTCCCACCTCAGTGAACACTGCTTCTCTCCTCAGATGTCTGGACAGTATAACGAGCCAGCTGCTCCTCAAGCAGCAGAGATTACAGTGGAGGAGGCCAATTCTTCTCTGCCTGGCATCCATATATTGTAGCAGCGCTGCACTGGGACAGATTAAGACAAATTAGCTCCTGACGACTAGAAGGTTGGATTTGATGGAGCCACATGGCATCGGGCGATTCATCACTCTTCTCTCTCCCTTTTTCTGCATCTCTCTCTGTCTAGGGAAGGAGATGAAAAGGGAGGAAAAGAAAAGGCAGAGTGGTGGTTGGACTGTAACATTAAAAAAAAAAATAGGAGTGAGAATTATGAAAGATGACCCTGAGCCAAATATATATCTCCTGCTTCTCATGTTCCAAAATCAAGAATCTACATTATCATATACAGTATAGACAGCTGTTTACCAGTTAAAAAAGTTGGTCAGGAGGACTTGGAGAAGCACAACTTCTTGACTGCAAGAATGGAAATAAGGACACATCTCCATGCTAACTTTACATACAAGACAGCAGACGTATTCTGATTGATGCTGCATGATTCAAAGTGTCTGAATGTGTGTGTGTGTGTGTGTGTGTGTGTGTGTGTGTGTGTGTGTGTGTGTGTGTGTGTGTGTGTGTGTGTGTGTATGTGTGTGTGCATGGGACAGAGAGAGAGGCGAGCAGGGAGAGAATAAAGACTTTCTGACGCTGAGACGACCAAATTCATTTGGAGTGTCGTGTGCTGCTTTTCACAGCTTCAAGAGACAAGCGAGGAAAACTTTGACGCATTTTGAAAGGCAGCGTAAACACTGACTGGGCTCGCTCTGCACCACGGATGCACCAAATAAAAACATGGGAATGGGTCGATTTCTCGTAGACCCGCAATCCTGCGAGGAACAGGCTAATCTTCTCCGGTTTATTCTGAGATTCGACTGTGCAGCATAAACCCCTTTAATATAGCAAATGGAGGGGAACTGGGCTGCCATCAAAGCTGGATCCAAAGCTGCGAGCTTAAAAGAGAGGAAAAATATCTTACTATGTAAATGTATTCAACACTGACAACTTTAAGGCTGTAGAGACCCCCCTAGCCTCACTAAAACATAAAAAAAAAAATCTCACTTATATAACCACATTGAAAAGTGTGCACCTCGATTTAAAATCATCACGGAATCAACTTTCAAACAGTCATCCTCGGTGAGGCGAAATCAGAAGCAAAACTCAAAAAAAAAAAATGTTTGCTTGAATAAAAAGAGAATGGGGAGGGGGAAAAGCAACAGTAGCCAGTGATGAAAGATGAGAAAATGTCTGAGTGAGATTTCGGCGATCAAAGGAGGATTGGTATGTGTGTGTGTGTTTGTTGGGGGATGTCATTGCCAGACAGTCAAACAGCTTGTCTGGCATCATAACACCGAAGGCTGCCTCTCTCCAAAAGTGCTTTTTCTTTCTCTGCAAACTAATACTTCCTCAGGCTGAGGAGGGATGAATAGGCTTTCTACACTATCTACAATAGTGTCCCATTTTTTTACTCCCTGAGGCGAGAAACAACTGGTCAATTCCCAGAATCCCGCTAGTTGTTCTTCTTTGTACTCAGTAAATTGCTGAGAGATTCACTCCATTGTTAGTGTGAAGGCCCGTGGCATCAAATGGTGTTTTTCACCTCCAAAGCTTTAACATGTGTGACAAAGTGGGTGAGACAACACAATTTGTCCATATTACAGTTTGTGTTTCTTTCCATACTTGTCATTTGTTTGTTTAGCCAGTATTTGTAGCATTGCTTTTGCATCTTATCTCAGGTTTTCTTCGTGTTAAGCACTGTGTTACATTTATACCTGCATTTATCGTTTAATCAAGACAGACACATTTAATTTCACTTACCATTTATTAATTTAAGCCCTGAATTTCTTGAGTTATAGATTGGCTTGTGTTTCTTACCATACTCACCATGCGTTCCAGGAGACAAAGAAGGAGTCACTTCTTTTTTCTTCTTTCCTGAGGTTTATTGGCGGTTGACAAACAACCAATTGGTGCATTATCTCCACCAACTGGTATGGAGTGTGGATCAGAATGTCTAGTATTTACAATATTCGTAAAAAACTCTTCTCAATCAAATTAGTTAGTCTAAGATACTAAAATAGGATTTAATAACACTCATTTCTTGAGTTCTTTTGTAGAATATATATCGAAGTGTTCTTTTATCTTTCTGAGGTTTTGAATCAGATGCCTTCTTTCTGCCTCATATTTCTGACAGTGTAGCATAACATGTTCTACTGTTTCTTCTTGCCTGCAGTATTTACATCTGCCTGTATTATGTTTACCTATTGTCTCATCTCTCCTGTTCCTTCTTGCACACCTCATTTCTTCCATTTTCCTCTGAACTCTGTAAAACCATTGTCCTTTCCTCTCTTCCTCTCATTGCTTTTGCCACCTTTCCTTCAATCACTGCTTAATAATGTTCTTGATTTCTGTCTTGCTGAAGCTAACTGTCAAATCAATCTGATTATTTTTGATGATTTTTTTGTTGCCCCCTTTGCAGCCTTATCTGCCATTTCATTTCCTCTGATGCCAATATGTGCCAGTGCCCATGAAAAAATTACTCTAAGACCCATAATTTGAATTCTGTATAATGTTCGTTGTACTTCTATCAAAATGTCTGTTCTGCTGTCTGAATGACTGTATTGTAAACCAGCTAGTGATGAGCTTGAATCTGAACAAATGACTGCTCTCAATGGTCTTGTATCTTCTATCCACTGCATTGCTAACAATATTGCAAACATCCTATGTACACTGATAATTGCTCATTGATCCTTCTCCCTACTTGGAGATGAAACTCTGGAACAATAATGTTACTCCTACTTTATTAACTCAACTCTTTGATGCAGATCAAAGAGTTGAGCTGTAGATCTGGATTTAACTATGTAGATCTGTATGTAACCGTGGTAACAATCAATATATACGTGTATGGTGTGTGAATTATAAATAAACTCCCTATCTTTGTTCTTCTTTTCTGCTGTGGTGTCCAGAAGTATCCATGGAGGTATTGCTGGCAGTGGTACTGTTGGACTAAAGTTTAACTGAGCTACTTTAAGTTCTGATGATTTCTGTGTCACTGTCCATCCAAAGCTTTTTGTTTCCCTCCTCTCCTTTTCCCAACAAGGGTTTTAAAGTGTCTTGTGTTAGGTGATCATGACTATGACCCAGTAATTCTGGCATTTCTCCCATTTCTACTTGTAATGCTACTGTTGGGGTTGGGTTGCAAAAAGCGAAAACTGCATCTCATTCTCTATTTCAATAAATACATCATTTATCAATATGGAGAATAATAAAGGGCTTACTATGCTTCCATTTTCAACAACAAATTTTCCTGACTAGTAAAAAATGGTAAAAACTGACTGGTAAAAAATCCTTAGTCCATCTATATACATTCGACCTTTGATAATAATAATAATTTACAAACCTAATTTACAAAGTCTGATTAATAATCCTCCCCACATCATATCATATGCCCTCTCTATATCAAGAAAGACAGCCACTAAACTTCTTCTGTTCATCTGTGCCTTTCTAATTTCATGTTCTAAATATGGATCTATAGTATTTCTTCCTCTCATAAAGCAACTCTGGTATTTAGATAGATATCCTTTATTTTCTATATAATATGTTAACCTTTCATTTATCATTTTCTCCATTATTTTGCAGATGTTGGATGTTAAAGCAATTGGTCTATGATGTCCTGGGTTTGTGCAATCTTCTCTTCGTTTGCATATTAGAACTACAACAGCCTCATTCCAGCTTTGTGGCAATTTCCCACCCTCCCAAACTTTATTATATAGCTCCAATAAAATATCCTTGGATGATTCACTGAGATGGTTTATCATTATATAACAAATCTGATCCTTGCCCGGTGCCGACTTTAAACTCTTGGTCATTTGCTATTAAACTTCTTGCATTCCATTGTAGAATAATCAGACTGTCTTATCACCTGGGCCTCCTGGCTTCTCATCTGCTTCAAGTCTTTTATTAATATGCTCCCAGGATACATCTTTCACATTATTGGTTAAGTTTGTCAGTTTCATCCTTCCTCTTTGTCCTTGTACCCTCTTCACTGCCTCTGCATAGCTTATGTTGTTAACTGCTTTCACTTGCTCAATTTCCCCCTTCATGACTTCACAATCACCATATGTTACCCTGTGTTGGCCACCACAACTACAACATTTATCCTGCACAATATCTCTCTAGTCTTTAACTCCATGATCACCTTCACATTTGGGACACCTCTGCTTTCCTTTACAAACTTCTATTATGTGCCCATACCTCAGGCATTTGTAACAGCAAAGCAGGGGGGGATATAGGGAGGCTCATACATCTGATTTGAACTTTTCTGGAAGTATGGACTCTTGAAACTCCAGAGGAACAGACAGCTATCAACTGGCTTTTGCCATTAATTGTTTTTAGCAATCTCTTTATTCTACTCACCTCGCCCCTATAAATAGTTTTTCCAAGTCTTCATCTACAGGTATATGTGGTATCACTCCCCATGTCACTCTAGTCTCATCCAGAATCCTTCTTTCGCTGACCATTTTCTTGCAGATACTTTCAATATGTAAAGCTTTATTCCTAGTCCTTCCGTTTTAAATGTTACCAACAGGCTTCCATCTCTCAAAATCTTAGCCTTTTCCACCTCTCCTAGCGTCTTTTTCAATTCCCTAGACAACATTATCAGACTTAGTTTGACATGGTCATCCTCCTTTCTGAATTTAAGGATTATTTTAATTCCTCTCAACCTTTTTGTGCTGCCTTCATCTGAATTGTTCTCTTCCAAGCTTTCTTTACTGCCTTAACTTACTTCATCTCACCTGTTTTTTTTCCCTTTCCTCATCCTCTCCCACTAGAAACTGGAGTCCAGTCATCAAAATCCATATTATCATCTTCATCTACTACCTGAGTCACCATCCTGATTCAGTCACAAACCATTTTATACCAACCGCCAAGTCCAAAGTCCAGAAAATCGTCATCAAAAGCCAAAAAATATCAACATTGTTTTAAATTGTTTTGAATATACCTCCCTTGCATCTACGTTTCCCCCCAAGGAAGAGTCACCCAATGACTTCTTGCTTTTAAACTCTCACTGACATCATCAGTGATGTCATGGGTTAGACCAACGTTGTGGATGATGTCTTTTGTTGTAAACAATGTTGACTGATACAAGTAGCATTGTTATATGCCAGTTGGTATCAAGGAGAGGACACCCTTGCAAGAAATGTGGTTCTGCCTAGTAGATTGGAAGGCCTATTTAAGGGGAGAGATGTGGATTTGGGAGAGCAGAAATTAAAGGATGACAGTGTAGCTGTGGGCATGTGATCATGCCTTAGTTTGAATCATCCTGAGTTAAGCCAGTTAGATTTGATTTGCTTGTATTCATTGCTTTTTTTGAGACACTTGTTCTTTTTGTCATGCTGGAGAGAATACATCAGTTTCTACTGATTCAGAAAGTCTGAGTCTGCATCCTACTACCTTCCTAGTCACTCTGGACACTTCCGCACAACATGCCATTATTAAAAATCGAGGATTTTTATATCAACCTGCTGGATTCCTGGTAAAATGTGGTATATCTTTTAAATAACTTTTTCATCTTACAAAAAGAACTTTTGTGCTTGTGTGTGTTCTCTCCTCACCTTTCTTGGTAAGCTGGATGTTGGCCTGTCGCCGTCCATTGCCGTTCTCAACATAGCAAGAGTAGTTGCCCAGGTCACTCTCCTCCAGAGAGTCAATGGTCAGAGAGATGGAAACCTCCTGCTCTCCCAGGTGCTCCCGGATTGTCCTGCAGAGGACAGAAAAAAGGTTACACACACTAAATTCTTTAAGCATTTTTATTCAGTATATGTAGACTAAAAAAGCATAACAGACAGTTAAAGCTGCATTAATTGATTCTTTTTGGCCACTTGGGGGCAGCAGAAGAAGCTTATATGAAATATTAAATATATAACCTTATGCAAACTGCTGCCTTCTTGCACGTTCAGCAATACAGAGCACTGTTATCATCACAATGGAGTCCTGTTAGTGTCCACCTGATGAATGTGAGTCAAATGTTTTTTGCAACTGGAAAGAGTATCGATGGGAGCAGAGTGTGCAAACTGTAGTAAAAAAAACATTAGCTAAAAGAGAGCAAAAGGCTCTTAACAGTCTGAGAGGATCAAAAGCAACTGTAGTATAAAGATCCAAACTGTGACAAAGTAAAAAGCAGAGCAGCACTGAGAGACAGCGTACAACCTAGTTAAATCAAGGGATGAAATTGTCGGATTGTTAATGCTCACTCTAGCTTTGGCCACTTTACCAGACAAAAGAGTCAAGTGTAATCTCCTGCTCCCTTCATTTCCCCTTCATTCATTTTAGGAAACACATGAACAAGGGTTTTCCTTCTGTAACAAAGCAGATAATGTAGACATTTACTGCAAACCAAAGTTGTTAAATTTTTTCTTTAGCTGGATGATTTGGTCCCTAACAGATTAGACAACACTGGACTTTTCTGGTGTTGTGGAGTTGATGAAAGGAGGATTCAATGTCTGAGCCAAAGACAAGTGTAGAACATGACGTTTCTGATGATGAACCATCAATTAATCAAGAAAGGCTGACTGATATGTCTCTGTCTGCTCAAAGCTTTTACTAGTTTGTGAGTCACATTTGGTTAAACAAAACTAACATACAAGCTGTTTGGTAAATTTTGAACACCAACATGACTTCAAACGTCTGCCCAAAAAGAATCCAAATGCTTCATTACGGACTGTGAAGTGTACATCAAAGTAGCTTCTGACAGTTTTTGTTTAAGATGTCTGAATGGGATGAGAAAAAATACGTAAAACAGAAAAATCAGACTCGGAACATCAGAGAACATGCAGAGCTGATGTTTTTTTTTTGTTTGTTTGTTTTGGGGTTTTTTGTAGTCCCAATGTTTGCAGTTATGCTCTGTGAATACAGATTCCAAATAATGTCAGATCAAATGTTCTGAATCTGTGTACCAAAAACATACAAATAATAAAAGAAAAACTATGGAAAAATAACTCTAGACTGTAGGCAGTCAAAAAGTCATAAGTAGAGTATTGACTCTTTAATAAAATATGGATTTTTCTGCCAAAAATATTTGCCCTTAGGAAATTTGAGATGTGTCTACAGTATGCATCCTGAAATCCATAAATCATGACCTTGGAATTATAAGTTTCCATCTGGGTGGAGTGCAATTCTGAGACTGTGACCGCTTTACACCTTGCATTAAAATGTGTTGTGGGTGATCGGATTGCAATTGGATAGTGCTTGACCATATGAATGTACAGATGTAAATGCACCCAAGATGCACTGAAGATGGATTATGATCTGATCAGCTAAACCACCTCTAGATGTGGTCAGGGATGCACTGTGACCACACTGAACACAAGTGTAAATGCAATTTCATGGGTGCAAACTACATGGGTGGGTCCAAACCAGCGAGGTAAGCAAGCTAAACTACTATCATTTCTAAATACAATCTGGATATGAGATGCATCTTAATGCTAGGTGAAAGAGACTAATTATCACAGATATGACATATGTTCTGGGTAAAACTGCAATGAACTTTATACCTTCATACTTACCTATATTTCTACAGATAACTACACCCGGCAGAACCAGACAGAAGCTCTATAATCTGCTGATATTTGTGGCAGATTTTATTTTCCAGAGTTCTGATCCATCGGTAAAACAAAAGTACATTACAAAGGTAGGAGGTGACAGTCCATGACTGACAAGAAGTCAGCATCATATGGGTCGTGACAGATTCCCCCCATGAAAAATACTCCTTTGTTGACTCGCTGAGGCTCTTGATGTCTATTGGTTGTGACAAGTTGGTATGGGGATAATAGTGTGACTGTCATGATGCACTACAGCGTCAACCTATCATACAACATTTTGCCATGAGGGTTAGTGACAGAAAAAAAAAGCTCTTTTGATGTTTTGTTACATAGAATTAAGCCATTTTCCAGAAATCTACATACTTCTACTACATCTAAAACAACAACAAAAAAGACTGAAAGACAACCTTTCCACTATATGATCACGGTGACTCTACTGGAAGGACACTATGACCCTTAGATGCTTACTTTTCTTCACTGGACTCTTGGCAGGGTGTTGTGTTCATTAGTGATGGATTTTATCATCCTCCTCTTCGTTATCAGTGTCTGCCTTATTTAAACGATAGGGAAGAACAGTGTCAGGCTGCAGCTAACTGGCCTCAATGAGAAATGCTGACAATGCTAACAAGCCATCAGGAAGAGGTGACACCCAAACCCTCGAAATGTCAGGGTATCCTTTCAACACTATTGGACAAACTAAGCACTTTTCAACTAAACTCTGTAGAAGAGCCTGACTCCAATTTAATATTCAGTGGTCAGAAGTTCAGCCTAGAAACAGTATGGCTTTTGTCAGTCTACAGGTAGACCAAGGTTTTTAAAAACTTTTTTAAAATAGGGAACTGATTCAGCCAATGTGATACTAAAGGATCTGTTTTGGTGTTGGAACTGAGAAAGTAAAATTTTTACTGTTGATCAGGACCAGGGCATATGATCAGGAGTAACTACCTTAGAATTAGCATTAACAAGACAAAGAGTCACAGCCACACTAGTGGCTCTTTGAGGCTGTACATAGGCATAGCGGCGTTTTGACTCAAATTTTAACATCAGCATGCTACCAATGACAATGCTAACATGCTGGTATTTAGCAGGTATGATGTGTACCATGTTCATCTTAAATTAGTGTGTTAGCATGCCAATGCTTGTTAATTATTGCTGAGATATTTCAGTCTGAATCAACCAATCAACAGACAGACTGACTAACTGATAGACCAACTTAGACAGACCACACTGCTAGCGTGGTTAATAATACAGCCAATCCCCTAAACAGCCTTTACCCTTTTTGCAAGTCCAGGCTTGCTCCATACAATGTAGTTAATGATTGGACCTATGGATCTAAATGGACTGCAAATGGATGGTATTTATATAGCACTTTTATCTAAAGCACTTTACAATGTGCCACTCATTCACTCTGATTCACGCACATACTCACACCGCTGGCAGTGAGCTACCATGGAAGGTGCCGGCCTGACCATCAGGAGCTCAAAGACACTTTGACATGTGGAGAAGAAGAGCCAGCGATTGACCTACAGAACCTACGATTAACGGACAACCCACTTTCCTGCTGAACCACAGTCTGCCCTGGCTGGGTACTGAGAACTGAATCTGAGCCCGATCTGAATCAGAATCATATTTACTTGGAACCAGTTCAAACTTTTAAGAACTATGGATTCCTAAAGAAAACTTTGGACCTACTGTTCTTCCGACTACATCATAAAGTGTTCATCATGCATATTTACAGTGTGGCAGATTGAAGCCAATGATTCAAAGTATGGTTAAACATCTTTCAAGAAATGAAGTGATAAAAAAAGATCTAATCAAGGTGGAAAAATAATTTTACACAAGATAGGAAGTGATATTAACATGATGAAGCATTTCCAGCAGCATGTACTGTAGGAAGAATGCAGCCTTTTTGATGCCCCCAGTCATAGTCACAATGCCCCGGAATCACCTAATGCTAGCAAGTTCACCTACAACAAGTGTAAAACAAACATATACATGGCAAAATAAAGGCCCAGCCCTATTTATAAAGCCTGATCAAAGCATATGTAACAAACTCTCATGACAAGAGGCGATGGTTAAAAGAGCTGAATCCATCCTGCTGTGCGGCTGTGTGAAAGCAGAAATGATATATGAGCAGATAGTCTCTTTAAGGTAACAAAATTGCAGCTATTTCAAACCCTTGTTTAATGATACATGGGGCTAATAGTGCGAAAAGGTATGAGTGCCACTTGGGCATTCATCTGCTGCCTGCCGCAGGGCATCTGAATATGAAAACTCATCTAATTCTTGTTGATCAATGAACAGACTAAACAAAGCAGATTGTGAAGCGCTGGGAAGATAAAGAAATACTACAATACAACCACTGCTGCCATGGCAATACCTTACATTAGCTTTACAAAGTGTTTCTAATAATTGGTATCCCACATAGAAAATATCATACTCGCTGGGAAATTTCTTTTATTGACCATGCACAATGAAGAACCATTAGAGGTAATCATTTTGAAGATACATAGTCTAGCTGCTTCATAAAAAACTAATTACGAAGTAGGACTTTTTAAGCTGGGCTTCTGCAAGGGAGCAGGAAGGTTCAATACAAGGTGGGAATTAATTTAGCTTTTTCGCTTAATTCCTGTGAGCTTTTCAAACTCTCATCCTTCTCCATTGTGCGACCAGTCAGGCAGAGACACGGGGCTCCACAAGGTTGGGATATAGATCCATGCTGATGGCTTTTTAAAGAGGTGGCACCCATGTGTGACTCAACATAGACTGAGTTGAAACACTGTAGGTGTTAGCAAAGGAAAAAAATCAATCTTTGTTTACAAAAGATACTTTTTTAGCCTTATCATATCCATCACACTTGCTAGTGAAAGTTTTGAGTGGAGGAATAAGTGAGGCCTCGTGTGTCTGAGAGAGGAGCTGTAGAAACCATGAAGCATGAAGACACCCACACACACACATCTGGCAGGTGGTGCGTATAAAAGTCGAGGATAGTGGTAAACTGGGAATGTGTGTGTAGCTGGATGGAGATGTGAAGTGCGCCGGGACCCTTGATGCTGTGCGCAGTGAAGAGGCAACACAATGACTCACTGTGATACACAAGCACACATCAGGATCATCTCACAAACATCTGAGTTTGTGTTTGGTTTTGTGACTTTACATGGTTTCATATGGTAAAAGTACCAAATATCCAAGATCACTTTCACTGTAAATCGTTCTTTTTTTATTTAAAGATGTTTATAAATTTGGGTACAGTTCAGAAAATCAAGGGTCTGGTGTCATGGAAACCAGATTCAGATTCATTCTTTATTGTCCTCTATAGAGGAAATTTGCTTTCACAGTCTGGACACAATCAAACACTCAAAACAGGATATATACTAACAGGAACATCACAACAACACAAGTCTGTTACAGTGTTCCCAGGCTATTTAAGGCAGTGATTGCAGAGGGCACAAAACTCCTTCCAAAGCCTGTTTTTTTGCAGAATAGTTGTCTGTATCTATGGCCAGAGTGGAGGAGGGTGAAGTATGGGTTGAGGGGGTTGCAGGGGTCGTGTGCTAAGGTCAGTGCTCTGCGAGTGGTGGCAATGTCAATGAGGGCTGGCAGGTTGGGAGTGGGGAGGCCAATTATTTTAGAAGACACTGTATGTTGGTGAGGGTGAGCATTATGAAATAGCAGGTGGCGCAGTAAAGGAGGATGGGTTCAACAACACTTCGGTACAGAAGGAGCAGGGGGTGGGGTTTGACTGAGAGAGCCCTACGTTTGAGGATGGCAGAGAGTCTTTGTTGGCAGCGTTTATGGATATCTGTGATGTGGTGATCAAAGCTCAACTTATTGTCCAGGATGATGCCGAGGTACTTAAATCTCTCCACCATCTCCACTGGCTGGCTGTTGATGGAATGGGGCAATGAGAGGTTGTGAGTTTATTGCTGTTGTCAAAGATGAGCTTCAGTGGTGAAAGCAACCTGCTCCATGGCTATTATTTACTTAAAACATTAACTTTAGCCTGAAACCTTTTATTAGATAAATACACGGAAGGTGCTGCAGCTATAATCATCTCTAAGCGTCATGACTATGTGTCTATCTCGGCTTAATACTATCTCGCACAATCTCTCCCAGCAGCCTCAATGTGACACCCGAACTTTTGAACTGTACGGTGTTGTCATGCTTTGCTTTATTTCTAAATGCCTCACTGTCTGCTGCTTGATGAAATTTAGGTCCCCTGCTGCCTGCACTTCTCCTGACTACACCCCAAAGGTAGATCTGAATTAGATCAGAGCAAATTCTCTTTAAGAGAGACTTGAAACGTAAATTATATACAATGACACATCATCCAGGAGGCATCAGCTTGGAGTTAATGTACATGTGCCAAAGTGTTGCATCAGATAGTGGTCGGAGAATTGCAGTTTTAAAACTCTTTGGGCAAATTTGATATGATAGAGAGTAAAATACTGTCACTGCTGAATACTGTTTAAGTTTTGAAAAAAGGATGCCTGCCCAAAGTGGTAAAGTTCAGGTATTCTGGGTTCAGGATTTTCTGATAAATATTTCCTCTGACCTTCTCATAAGGTTATGATGGTTGAATGGGTAAAGAGCTCAGCAATAACAGGAGGACCTGGATCAGATTCATATATCTGGTCAAGATGCCCTGCAGGGAGTTATGTACCCTTATGTGCCTTATTGAGTATGGCAAACTGGGAGTACCCTTGAAAACAGTGAAGGGAATATATCCACCTGCTGGCCTGAAAATGCATGAGCACGCCTTCGAGAAGCTGGAGAAAAAAAAAAAAAAAAAGTTGTCTGGACTGCTGTGCTCATCCTGTTGCTCTGTGACCCTGACCCTCAAGAAAATGGAGGGTATAAAAATGAGCATGCTGAGAATTCCTTGTTTGTGTCAAGGTAAAGTTCAGCTGGTATGTGGTAAAACTGTGTTCTGTTGGTTTCAAACAGTTAATACAGTGTAGCTCTGTCCCTTAAATAAGAATTTTAGTTGAATTTTATAGTGCATTTTCATATCTGACCATGGAAATAAGATACAAATGTGCGTTTTGGTTTATTCTGGGCAATTTTATATTTTTTATTTTAAAGGGATAGCTTGACAGACAAAAAAATGCTTTACTTTCTTGCTAAGATTTAGATGACAAGACTGATGCTCTCATGTCTGTATGGTAAATATGAAGCTGGAGCCAGCCGCTTAGCTTAGCTTAAAACTGGAAACAGTTTGCCCTTGCTCCTATTTCTATTTCAAAAATCATGAACAGCCAGCAAGATACTGACTTCCTTTGCTCCTGCAAAGAGTTTTTCCCATTAGAATCAGAAACGTATAAAAATGTATGCGATTGTTAGCTTGTCATGATGGCACCAATGTCAGGCTGCAAAATGCTAAGAATTACTAGGCTTGCAACACTAATAAGCAGTGGAAGCATGTCTGGGCTGCGTAAGTACCCTGATTTACCATAAATATATCTGTATGAGCATTAATTAGAGTTAGAAAATGAAATTTTACACTTGAACTGCTGCTCAAAAGGGCGCTGCATGCCCATGCATCAGAGACTGAAACTTCTTTTGGTTTTAAACTTCAGCAGCCTGGCCTTTAGGTCTGTATTCCACACTGTATACACTGTGACTTCACCTCTGAGAACCATGAAGTCTTGTTCCGCAGCCACAAAATTTTTTTATCAACCCGGGATCTCAGTGGCGAAACATTGTGCCAAAAGCTCCATTTCATGTATTACAGGCAGCCCTTCAGGGAATACTCCTGTGTGATTAATTTCCATTTCAAAGCTAAAAGCTCATGGAATGATGTCAGGGAGAGGATTTGAAGTGGTGCACATTCAAATGGGAACAAAAAATAAAAATAAATAAAAACACACACAGAGGGAGATCACGTGGCAGCACACAACAAAAATATGCACTTGAAAAACTTGAATGTGCACGTACTTTGAGCACCCACACATTGTATGCACACAGTCCTCCTCACTTCTGCCCCTGCACACACATAAACACACACTCTTTGAAAGCAGCTCAGGGTCACAGTTTTGATCTCTTGGCTTGTTGCCTCATTTGACTATCATATGAAAGCAGGGCTTCTAACTGCATGTGACACACTCCTCAGTTTTCTTCCTTCTCATCCTTATTATACCACGTACCAAGTGCTGCCACCTAAAGCCCCACCCCCCTCCCCCCCAAATCCTATAGGCTCTAATTGGCCTGGTGTCCTTCACTACAGAGAGTGGTGCCAAGAGCTGGTTGGAGTGTTCTAACAGGCTAATAGAGACATCTTGAAATGCCAGGTCACCGACTGGGCCGCTAACTCTCCTCCCAGCCTTGTCATGCTGCTTACAGTTAACCTTTTCATTAGACGGCATTTGTCGACAACAGGGATTTTCTAGTCATACGTGTGGTCCGTCAAAAGAGAACGATGTGGCAGGACATGTAGGGGTGTATGATGTGTGTATTTTAGTATAGACATATCAGCAAAAATACATGTTAAACTGAAGTAATGTCATCATCACTAATGCTTTATCTGTGCTATAGTGGGTGCTGGCATGGAAAAAAGCAAGTTACAAAAAGTTAGCAAAAATCCATCTACTTATTACTTCTATCTGACCATGCAGGTAGCTTGGTTTTATTTGCCTAGGTTTGAGAAGTGAATATAATTTAATTTGTGACGCTTATTCAAGTCTGTTTTAAAACAATAGTCAGGTGCCCAAATGACCATTGAAACAGGTTTTGCCTGCTGTAATCATTCCTCCTGTTCATACTGACCAGGATACCCTCTAAATGTGCTTGTAATGTAAGTGATGTGGAACAAAATCCACAGTCCTCATTTTGCACAAATGTGTATTTAAAACTTTATTTGAAGATAATCAGAGGATAAGTAAGTGAAATGAAGTGGATCTCTTCAACAGTTAGTCTTTTCAGGCCGTCCGCCGAGACACAAAGACAGAATTCTCTCTCTTTGTGTCTCAACAATATTTTCCTGTTCAGCTGCAGCGGAAGAATCATAACAAAAGGAGGGAATTTTTCACTAAAAAGACAGCAACTTAGAAGGATATTGACTTGATTTGACTAATTTGCTGAAGCTTCATATTAGCTTCAAATAAACCTTTAAACACATTTTTTTTTTACAGAAGGAGGAATGGATCCCCCCCCATAAATTAAATTGAAAGTGCATTATTAAGGGATCTCTTAACAGCCAGTATGAACAAGAGGGATGATTACAGCAAGAAAAACATGTGTCAGTGTTCATTTGGACACCTGACTATTGTTTTAAGACAGACTTGTCCTTTAAAACACTGAAAAATCATGTTCCTACAAACAATGCCCTAGTCACTCACAAACCACAAACCTCACTGGGAGCAGCTGGGACTATATTGGAATTTACTGGAATAACTTTCTGAAAAAAAGAAAGTAAAGTCCCCATGAAAACTGTTGTTAGTGAAGCCTGTGCTTATCCAGAGTAACCAGGATTCAGTTGCTGGAAAGAGATATTGCAGATGTTTTTTTTTTCCAATGCTGTGAGCACCAAAAAAACAAATCTCAATTCACCTTCCCCGTACTGAGGTGGAAACAGAAATCTCAGAGATAGAAATGTGAAAACCTGTACAAATAAAACCAAAACTATTTGGATGGCTAGATACTACTAGAAGTAAATGAGTGATTCTGTTTCCTTAGTTGCTAGTTGCTTTGACACACTTGGCAGATGAGGTGAAGGAAGGGTCCTTCACTTCATTTTCTGAATGCCCTGGTGGTGCAAAGAAACTAATTTTTGAAGATCAAGAATTTCCTCTTCACCGCTAAAACCCAATGACAGATTATTTGTTGCTTGCATTTTTTTTGTAACATCTGGGTGACAGTGTCTCAGTCACTGCACAAATACTTGGCATTCAGCTACTGTATGTTAATTTTGAGGCAACACCTTTCGCACTTGGATTTCTGTCAGTATATTTCTTTGTTTTTTTGATTCTTTTGTGATGTTTTCTAATCCTCTTTTCTTCAGGAAGTGTTGCCTTTGCAAGAGTGTTCAGTTTTAATTAACAGACTGAGAAGCTTTCTATCAATGATGGGGATTGAAATTTCTTTCACCTTTGTTTGTATTATGATACAGGCAGTATACATGAATTTAATGTACGCTCAAATCATACAAAGCATAAGAATGTCGCCACAAACAGTAAATGTAAGAGCAAAAGCAATAATGTTGGCAGTCTAAGGTGAAACAAGACTAAGAGTCAGCTCTGTGTAGCTGATAGTGTGATAGTGTAGCTGTACTTAGCCACAAGCTAAATGCTAGCAGCAGGTCAGGACTTATTTATGAAATATGGTCACAGATTTATGATGAAATTGTCACGATTTTCTTTTTTTATTTAATCTGCACTGATCTAATTTTGGATTTCAGGATTTTATGTTGTACGTCTTGTGTTTGTCTTTTATGTTTTGTAAATCATATCAGATAATGTTTACCATCTGAGTTTAGTGTGTTAACATGCTAACATTTGCTAATTAGCATTACAGACAAACTATAGCTACAGGTAATGTCAGGTGATCACCAAAATCAGTTGACTTCATCCTCTGGGGACCATGAATATCTGTGCAGAATTTCATGGCAATTCATGTAGAAATATTTCTTTCTGGACCAAAGCAACTAGACTGACCAACACTGTAATTTATAGAGCCAGGCCACAAGCAAGGCAAATAAGTAATATCAAACACTAATACGATCAGCTATACTTAGCAAAGGTAATCAATTTCTATAGTAGTTTGTTTATAGTTGATTTTTAATTAATAATAAAAAACATTCTGGATGAGTTCCATATGCCAGTGTTTTTAAGCTAAAACAACATTGTCCTTGTCTTCCTTCACTTTTTCCAATATGACCTGAACAAAGAGCCCCACTATCAAAAAGTATCAACTTGTCATTCAGCCAAATGCTGCATGCAAAGTTATACTAACTTGAAGATTTTTTTGTACAGTCTGGCTGCTCTTGAACAACTTTTTTTTTCAGGTTTCAAGCACAAATGAAAAATCAGAGTAGTTGTTCTCTGCTATATATCTTAAGTCATTAAAATAGACTTACATATGTGATGAAAATTATTTCATGTGTTGTTTTGTTTGAAAAGTAATTTTCTACTCGTTGGTGAGTTCAATAAAATGGATGTTCTGTGTTGTTTATACCATCTGAAAGCTGAAGAGAACAATATTTTCAAGAGATCTTGTATCTTTGTTTCCATATGACTTGCATGCAGTACAACCTGAAGGAAGGAGAGCTCCGTTTAGAAAAAGCAGCTTCCTACAGATGATGACACTGTTGGATGGTCAACCAGCTGCAGGCGGTGTGTGTGTGTGTCTGGGTGTCGGGTTTTCATCTGATTAACATTGGATTGTCAGTTTCCATCTGCTGTGCTGCTCTGCTATTACTGCCTCCACTTATATTTCAGTGCAAAGCAATCGCCAACAGAAAGCAGACTGATCACTGATCGAGGGATTCCTGAGCTGTGAATATGTATTATACATGATAAAGAATGCATAGCTATCTACATTATTAAGCAGCCTCATAAAACATTGATGAATATCATTAAAATGATAGCTTGGTAGTGAAAGGTTCCTTTTATTGTTCAGTGTGTTGATGTGTGGTCACACAGCTGTGGTAACAGGGTGTTTACCAGTTCAGCCCCAGGGTCCTTTGCTATCTTTGAGGACATTAGAATTACCTCATGAATTTAATATAGTATGGTGTTCAAGCTCTGCTGTAGTATTGACTGGGTTAGGAAATATTCTCATACAGTTCTATACATTCAATTTAGTTTTCCTGTTTTTGTTAATTCTAAGAGAGAAATCTAAGAGAAAGGTAATGCCATACAGTAGCCTTGTGTATTAAATCCTAACAGGACAGGTCTGGTGTTGAGGGTCTTACTTGATGTCACTCTCCTGAACCCGCTCCTCATCGAGATCCTCGATGAACTTCTCCCCTTTCATCCAATAAATAAGTGGACTGACGTCTCCGCTGTATCCAAAGAATGCTCTGCACGTCAGGTTGACAGGACTTCCTGTGGGAGACACAAAAAAGGATATGAGGTAACAGTCGATGATGAACCTGTATATCGGGTAAGAATATATGAGTAAGGTTGTTGATGTCTTAGCTCCTTTTTGATCCCCTTATTCAAACATTTTTAAATATGCCGAACAAGAGTTGAAAATACACTCTGCTGAAGGACATCATATTGTGTACCTAAATAGACGACCATCAGTTGTTTTAACACCATCGCTCGCTACTGAGTGACTCTACTGACACCATAGTCATTGTTTATTTCCCCAAAAGTTGCTAGAAAGTGATTCTGAAGGGCAACACACACCAGTGGTGTATGATGCGTGTCAAACCACCCACACCTATTGTTTTCTATGTAATCCCAAACACCAGGGGTGTCTTGACCTGCGATAATGCATAGGATAGGATACGCCTCTTCCCTATGCATGTCGATGCATGTCAGCTCCTGAAAACAGCAATTTCCCTGGCATCTACTTTCTATTTGTGTCTGAATGACGTGTGTGATGTGTGCTACGGGCAGTAATTGATGTGATGAGGCTTGTTATGTGTGTTGCACTTAAATCATCATTTCAAAACAGTGTGCAACATACATTAAAAAAAGCAAAAGCTACACAGAAAAAAAACAACTAGTTGGACATCTGGTCATATCTGATACAACATCAAGCAGCAGCTCTGAATGCTAGGACTTAGATGTACATCCTGTTAGTAAACCTGTTCTCGTTCCAGACTCCAATTTTTCCCCCTTCAAAAACTACATAACAGCCTCCTCAATTCCATCAATTCCTAAATCGTCTCTCGCTCCTCAGAGGTGCCATCTTAAACCATCCCAGACCATCCCACATGCCTCTTAAAGTTTAAAACACTCTTTCACGGCAACTTCTCAACACTGCTGTACCTTCATAAAAGCTCTTATACTCTTCAGCAGCCTCCTTCTCTGTCAGTCTCTACTTTTAAAGTTCAATCACTGTATCCTCAAGGAAGAACTTTGAAAAATTTAAAACGTAAAAGTACGGCACAGCTTTTAAGGACAATGATTTGCGCTATTAATGAATTAATATAGCCTAGGTAAAACTCACAATTCATACTGATTTCTCCCATTTCTATACATGCAGTTCAAATTCCACATTATCGGCTCAAGTATACTTGTATTCTTGTGACGATGAAGGGACGTTGTTTGCAATTTTTGCTCGGATGAACTACAGTATACTGTGTTTAAGTCAACCTTCATTCCTTAGACTACAACTACACCACATGTAACACGCAGGATTCGGTGTGCGTGTGATGAGAAAATAAAGTGTGTTTATGTATTGCCAGCTGAGGTCAATATGCAGTTCAGTGGCTTGATTGCAACCTGATTTAATCGTGGCAGTTCGATTTTTTTTTTTAAATGGTGTTTAAGAGCTGTAACAAAGTGCAAGTAAGGTTAGATGATTAAATGAAGACTGAATAGTGATGGTGGTTATACAGCAGCCACGACCACCATTCGAGGACAATCAAGTTCGAACAAGTGCCTAAGCAGAGGTTGAAACGTATTAACTGCTGTCAGACAAGGAGCAAAATGATAACAATATCACATCATATTGAAGAGGCTGATTCTTTTAGATTTCATAGACAAACAGAGAACAAAAGATCAGACAAAAAGATTAAAAAAAGTGAAAAGAAGTTTTTAAGTGCAAAGTATGGTGCCTTGTTTGAATTCATTTCCTAAATGAAAGGATGTTGATGGAGTTGAAGTTTAAAGAGGAGCAGGTTTGAGCATTCTGCTCATTATCTCCTATTAGAAAAGGATAGAGATTAAAAAAAAAGTCTGAACAACAAAATATGAAAAATCTTTATACAAGCTGGCATGTGAAGAAGCAGAGTTTTAAAAAAGCTGCAGCAATTGTTATTGTTAATATAATATATAATTGTTATTTTACTATAGGGGCAGAGGAACAAGCTGTAAGCATAACACATACCTTTGACACACATTTAACATTATTACCTTATAAAGTTGTAATGGTGAACGTGTTAGCAAACAATTGACTATTCACACAGCAGACAAGGAGCAACATTTGCATTAATTTAGTCCAGTATTCATTCTCTTTTTAGCTCTGTTTTTGTCTCCACCAACTCCTGAGAAAAATACATGTTTCTTTAGCCGGCTTAATACTTCACTTTTTTCACCTGCTAATCACTAACTTTGTCTGCTGTTTGATGCTTGGCAAGCAGCTGGAAACAAAACTGATTAGTGGGACTGCAGAGTTGGGTGAAAATTCTCTGTGCATTTGTCACTATGAGCGACCCTTTTCATGTTTGACACAGTAATTTGATCCATTGTTAGTGGAATATTATCGATTAGTGCTGCTTTAAAGTTTGAACAAATCTTCTAAAGGAAATTAATGCATGCTAGTTTCTGCTGAAAAATTGCACATTAAATATTAGAAACAGCTTCAATGTCCTAAAATATTGCTTCTTGGGAGTATTTGAAATGTTTTTGTAGCTGAAGTTGAAACAGTTGAAACAGAATCACCAAAAAAACCCATCCAGATGGCAAATGCAAAACTGGAAGAAGACTGGAAAAATGGAAGAGAAAGAAAGAAAAGTCAGGAATCAACACATCTGAGGTCATCTTCTGTTCTAGCAGGCAGTGCGATGTACAGATAGGCTTCCTGGGATGATGAGGACCATGCGTACAGAGTGAAAAGAAAGTGCACTGTAAACACATATCAACAGACAAACCCCCCTGCCTTCACATCAGCAGGAGTTCTCCTCTCTGCTCAGCTCATTTTGAACGCACGTCCTATGTGACTAGAGACGGATAAACCTCTTTTAAACCCGTTTTCTCTCTCTGCCACGGATTAGAGACCTCATTCTTCTTTCACACTTATCACACACATGCCGCAGCCGACGGCGCAGCCACGAATGTGTGGCCTGTGCTGCGACAGGCTCACCAGGGGAAGCAAAAAAGAGAAGAACCACATCATCTTTAAAGCCTGAGAATAACTCTGATCAAGGATGATGATCAAGGAGGCTCCACCAGTTGTGCATCCAGGAAGGCAAAAAGGTGATTCAGCATCTCTTCATTAGCAATCCTTACTCACTGGCCCTGTGGCGAGGACTCAGAAGGATGTGAGATGGGAGATAACTGTGGCGTATAATTGGGTACTTGCTAGTTCAAAGATAATTGGGATTTTATTTTACCAAGGCCTGCTCTAATTTGGCCCTCTAGTGCAGTCTAGCGCAGTGAGATGATAGCTAAAGCGTTAACAGGAAAAATCTGGTTTGGAGATTCAAAAAAAGCCCCGAGTTGGAGGACGGTTTTACATTTTGTCTCGCGGCTCAACAAAAATATTGTCCACGGCTAAGAGATAAGGGTTGTGTGTGTGTGTGTGAGAGAGAGAGAGAGAGAGAGAGAGAGAGTAAAAGAGACAGAGAGAATGTGTTTTGGGGATGCTGGGTACTGTCCTGGACCACACACATTATTCACAATAACACACATACATTGCTATGCTTCCCACTTCCACCAGGGGTCTCTGTGGTGCTACAAAGCAGGAGGGCCGGTGTGCAGGAGGAGCACATAAAACAACAACAACAACAAAAAAAAAAAAGAAACAAGCACCATTTTGACAGGTGCAGACAACAGTAAAAGGAAACACGGATCCTTTTGTGTGCCACCTTTGATGTCAAGAGGCTTCACCCATGGATCTGAACAGCATGTTGTGTTATTGCATTGACAGCTCCACTGCTGTGCTGACAACAGCCGCGGTGTCACTCTCCAAGACTTATTCCAAAGGGCACTTCATGCATATGGCTGCAAGTTATTCCCTTAACGACGGTGTGGTAATTTGTGCTGGCTTTACTGAGAGCGGCTAAGACTGCACGGGCTGTGTAGATAGGCTGAGGTTGTGCACTTGCTTTGGGAAATGCACCAACAGCCATGCAGGGATTTAAGCGCACAGATTCTAACATTCAAATCCCAACCTCTGGTCTTGGTCAGGGGGGTAAAGTGAGTCTTAATGCGATTGTCTCCTCTCTCTTATCTCCCTGCGCCTCTGGAGCATCTCTCTCAGTCGCAGCAGCGGCTGCAGGACGTCAGCAAAGATTCCCGTGGCTAAGCAGACAGACCGGAAGATATGAAACCATGAAACACCACAGAGGAGACAAAAACAAGGAAAAAGACACACAGAGAACGCAGGCAGGCATTCATTTCTGCATCTGTGTGCATATGATGGAGGTATAGCGTGAGAGAAAGAGGGCATATGTGCATGTCAGTATGGATATGAGTGAGAAAAACAAGAAAGGAATCACATACTTGGGGAAAGAACAAACCATTCTTCATGGGGAATTGAAAGACTTCCCACACAGTGAACAGAGCATCGTATCACCCTTGTGCGCTGAAGATTACATAGATTACAGATCAGTACATCCGCATGCGGTGCGTGCACCATCCATGTCGAGTTAATCTATCAGCGTTTCCCATTCAGATCCAAACAATCCAGCTCTTGAGTAGGGAAGCCTTTTTTTTTTTTTTTTTTTTTTTGCTTTTAACAGCCTTGAATAAATTAAGCCCTGCAGCTAGCAGGAATAATACTTCAGAGAGGGAAGAGACTAAGCTTTTCAGAGTTTTTTGGAATAGGCATTTGCAATCTTAACAGCAATGACAACACATACAGTTTCCTGCTTAATGTTTTGGTGAGGTGGGAAGCAATTCAGGAGCTGGAAATTAAAAATAAATAATGCTGAATAAGGACAACGCACTTTTCAAATTACTGCTAACCTACAAGCAAGTTTGAGTCCTCTGGAAGGTGGCTTTTATTTATCGAATTGATATTAATGGAGGCCTGTGGCTGCCTGGATGATAGTGTAGGACACGCACATTTAAAACAAGAATCTTGAGATTGAATGTTAATGCTTGAACTTGGAAACGGTAGTTGACAAAAACAACCTCAACACAGGATCCATTTAGTTGGTGTTGTGGAGCTTTTGATTGTATCAAGAAGTCCTTGAAGTGCTCAACAAATTCTACCTGTTGAGGAAGATTATGTGATATGATCAAAGCCCCTGGACCAGCTACTAAATAGACATTATGGTTAGATTGATTGATTGATAAAAACAAATGATGAGCAGTAATTTTAAGTATGCATCATTTGACATGGGTCTGTAATTTATGGACAGGTAGTAAGTTAAAGTAAAAATCTGAATGAATGCTTGAAGAAACACAACTAATTTTCATTTATACAGGACATGAGAGCTCACTGAATGGTTAGAGGAGTATGAAAATGATGTTAATTATATGCTATAGCCTTCAGATGTCACCCCAGTTGAACGCCTATGGGAGATTTAGAGCAACATGTCAGACAGCGACTTGGATGATCTATGCCAAGGAGCATTAAAACTGTTCTAGAGGCTCAGACATTTTATGCTGGTTTTTCTTTTAATTTGCCATCCACCTGGAAATACTCCTGTATTCATCAGGGTAGAGTGTCAAAGGTATCTCTTCAATCATAAAAAGCCTTAGCCTTTTTGCTTTGGACAAGATAAACAGCCTGTGCTTTTAAAGCACAACTAAAACCTCTTCACAAAATGTCATAATGACACTTATGGTACTTTTGGCATTGGTGGAAAAATCTTTTCTCCCTTCGTCAAGCCAAAATGATACTCCCTCTGCTCTCTATTAGGCCTTCCTTTAGTGCAACAGTCTGGGCTCTACATTAAAGGACTTGAAGATTGCCCTGTAGCTTGTGATCAGCAGGAAAGCGAGCGCTGATCTGGACCGAGAAAAAGCCCAGGAATTGAATCAGCAGATAATATAATTGTCGATGGTGAAAGGGGGTTTCCCAGATTCAGCGGGGCACATGGGCAGCATGAGGCGATTCCTGAAAACATTTTTAAAGGCTGTGAATAAGAGTGAGAATTATCTTTATCATCTGCTCCAGCACAGCATCCCGACAGTGAAGGGTTACACCAGTGATGGAGCCTTGTAATTGCAGTGGCTGAGTACCCACTCACGTCGGCGTTGCCAGATGCGGCGGTTTAATTGTCTCTCTGTTCAGCATTCACTTTGTTTTGTTTATTATAGACCATGCCTTTCCAATCGCACATTTTAAGGCGGCCATGGCCTGTGCTGTGTTCAGTATTCATTTAGCTACGTCCCCCTCGCGTATGGTCAATCTCCTGTTATTCATACTTGGCATTGCACCTCATTATCACTAAGCAGGCAAACTGCTGCCGCTGCTCCCCTTAATTAATGCAGGTAATGCAGATATCAGGAGACACAACAGCGCAATGTTTAAACTGTTTCTCTGAATTTTATAAGCATGCTAACATGTGGCAATCATAATAGGAAATGCTCAATGATGTGTTGTGAAATTACAATTTTCTCTGCTCGGTGTTACTTTTGGCGAGGACAATCCGTGTCTGGAAATTAAATAAGGTGGTACTGTTGAATATTACAGGGCAGTGGGAAACAAACAAGCTGGGGGTTGGGTGAATAACAAGTCCAATTCAAGCCTTGTGGAATAGAGTATGACATTTGCAAAGATCAACACCCACTCTTTGCATTGATGTTCTCATAATACAATGTTCTTTAGCAGAAAAGCAGCGGCTATTATTGCCGCCAATCCAGTGAGGAATCATTACCAATGTTAAACCTTGTGTTGCTTATAATCTTGCGTGGAGAAGTCACAGTTGAATTCTCCTAATGAAAAGCTCATTAGACATTAATGAAACACTTAAAGGGTACTTCACAAAACATTAGACAAATGCCACGATGAATGGAGGAAACAAGGTTATACCACAATTAGAAAAGCATTAGATGATGATGGCAATTGCCATGTCAACTTTGAAGCAGAAGCTATTTTTTTCTAATGGTTTTGTGAGGCTTTGTAAAGTGTTTATGTGCTGTGCATATTGAGGCTATATTGGTGTTTTTTCTGCATCAGTTATTTTTACTATTCCCTTAGCATCATCTTTCAGGCAGGCTTCTCATCCATTTTGTTGCTGATCAAAATACATGTCCCCAGACACATGAACAAAACATTTCTTGTCTTTTAAAAGAAGCATGTCACTTACAATGACACAGCAGAAAGAGTTCAGTAAAGTAGAAACTTTGTCGAAACCCCCAGTCTTCTTGCCCAACCTGATTCTTAGTCTGAAATGCTGATGCTGCTGTTAGCAGAGAATTAAAAAAAAAAAAGCTTCCCTCACAGTGAGACGGCAGGGATTGGATACAGGAACTGAATGTTCACAGGGCTTTGGTGCAGCTATGCAAGCAGAGGACGGACTTCTGTCTGGCTTAGCGCAGAACGCCGAAGTTGTCTAGAGAATCCCTAAGCAGCATCATGTAAGTTTAGCTACTGATGGAGGGCTGGGAAAATGGGAAATGTGGTAGGGAGGGAAGTGAAAGAGACAGATACACAATGAGAGAAAGAAAGAGACTGATGACATTAAATAGCTGGTTCCTTGAGGCCTTGCTGGGTCACCTTTGAAGCATGCTCACACCCCCAACAGTTCCATTTCCTTGCCGAAGCTGCCTGTGGTTAGATTCTCAGCTTGGGCCCACTTTAGCAATGTCTTCAATGAATTATTTTCTTAACTATTGTCCAGGGGATCTAAAGTATTCTCTACCTCCGTTCATCACAAGCCTTCATGTACTTTCCTCCAGTTGCTGCATGACTGAAAACCAAATCTACTCCTGTAAAAATGGAGCTTTTCTTCACAAAAAGTCTCAGCCTACATCCATCCTTGCTTATGTATACTTGAATTTGCTTGTTAATAATGAAATGTTATGACTCATGACAGTTGCATTGCTGACTTTCAGGAGCTGCTGAAGCTATTAAATGCTATTTCTAACCCCAGTCTGGCTCATTCGTGACAAATTACAGCAGTGTAGAGTTGTGTTACTCACATCAACAAATGCTATATCAGGTCAATGGCACTCCCACTGAAAGGAGTCACTTCATATATATAAACCTGAAAATCTCTTTGTGTGAACGAGAATCTAGCTTTGTGGAACTTGGAAATTTTGCAGAGGCAGTCTGGATATCAAGCTGTTTGGAATCAGGACATGAATACACGACATCATCCTGGTACTGGCCTAAACTGACAAGCATAGGGTGTCAGGAACGAAAACGAGTATTGGGCATGACAGTTTGTTGAGTTATCCCACGCAATGTGTCATGAAAGAAAAATTTTGCATTTCGGTAATGTTAGGAGGCCTTGATGTAAAGACAAGCATGTGCTGTCTCTTGCTTTGTTTGACTGTTACAAGCTCTGTCCATTAAGGCCCATCACCTTTCATGCCGGTTGTGAAAGACAACAAACTAATATTGGTTGGGGTTCAATGTGTAGTAATCTCTAGGCCATTGCAGCAGAAACACAATCACCTAATCTGACACAGCGACCATCTTGAAAAGAAAAAAAAAGAAGGGTTGATCTCGCCATAAGACACACAGTACATCCATACGTGATTGTTGAGCATCTCGTTCTGAAACTACGGACAGCAATCTGCTGCTATAACAGCCTCAGCGCTTCTGGGTAGGCTTTCTGCAAGATTTTAGAACCAGACTCCAGGGATATGCTGCCATTCAGCCACAAGAGCGCCAGTGAGATCAAACACTGATGTTGGAAGCGATAAGGCCTGGCTCACCAAACATTGGAAAATCTGGCTTTGTGCATGACGGCATTGTCTTGTTGAAACAGGAAAGGGTCTTCCCCAAACTGTTCAAGAACACTGTAGTCTGAAATTATATGCTGGAGCATTGAGACTAAAAACTGCACCAGACCATAACTACACAAAAACATGTGAGCAGGGTTGTCCACATACTGTAGGACATATAGTGTACATCGATTCAACATATCACTCTGGCCATAATCCCTTATACTATACTGTATGTTCACTTGTTCAGGGGTTGACCAAAACATTGATTGGATGTACCTTATTGCAGCAGAGTGGCCCTCCTCTCCTAAGCCATCAGTGAACAGAATCTAGTCCCTAAATGGTCTAGTGGAGCAAACTCACCACCCAAGATCAAGACAGCTTACTGTGCTCAGTAAGCGAGAGAGAGAAAGAGTAGTGAGTGGAAAGCAAGGGAGCGCTGCTATATCCATACACTCTCCTGGGGAGTCCATGTAATGAAAACAGGACACAGTAGAGTGGTTGGGACCGTAGGTGCTTTTCCCAGCATTTCAGGAGGCACTGTGTTGGATATCTGCAACGCACGTGAGCTGAATGAAGAAGGAAGTCCAGGCAGCGACTTAACTGAAGTAGCGATGTGAAGTGAATGACTGGAACACGTTTGAAAAAGCAGGAGGAAAAGCTGCTGTACAGTAACTTATCACCTCAAATCAAGCTGCTGAAGGAGGAGAGGAGGGAGGGAGCTGGTGTTCATGGGTTTGGAAATCATTGCATCACATTTCTCCAGGGGGAGGCGGAAAAAGTGGAGAACGGGGTTTACATGGTGTGTCTGTGGAGCTTCAGTGATAGGAACGCATGTACTAGGATGTTCTCTCAAAAATACACATGAAGATGAGATGTCAGTCACATTTTTTCTTAAAATGATACAACCTGTTCAAGACATATGGGAAAGGTAGAGGGTCTGGTTTACGTCAAGCCCTTCAAGTCATAATTTCAAGTTTCATATATACTGTAGATTTGAAAGCAGGACTGCGAGTAAAGATTTCCATTATTGATTACAGCTCCAAAAATCATTAAAAAAATGTTTATGAAGGATCAGATGACTATGTGTAATGTGTCATTCGTAACAACAAACACAAAGTGAAATTGTCACCCGTTTCTGCAGTTTCCTCTCAGCTTTGTAGCCTCTTTTATCTTACTGTTTCGGCTTTACAGCCCGCAATCTCTCCGTTTTCAATTTAAAAAAGCTCTGACACGCTGCCTGTAAGCTAACAAACATCTCAAGAGTTGGTTGTGGCCAAGCTAAAAGGAGAGTGAATATTGGACTTACATGTGCTGGATGGACATCTAAGTCCAAAGTATCAATTATTATTAATTTCTTTTATTGTTTAGTCAATAAAATAGTGAAAGATGCCCATCACAAGTTGGATGCTTGACAGTGTCTGTTTGACATATTTTTTAGTTGAATGAATCAACTAATTCTTTCAATAACATTTGAAAGGTAAAGTGGCACGCACAGGCATAGGTGCTAATGCTAATTGGCTAACTAATCTGTCAAACACTACATTAGCCATAACATGGGAAACAGCAGTACTACTATTATCCTTATTTCCACATTTGAACACAGCACTACTTTATCTATTTCTCTTTCCATTGCTTTCTATCTCTTTCCTATCCTATTCATTTTTTTTCCCTTTTGTCATCTGCCTCACCTTTCTTCCCTCTCTCATGCCTTGCAGCATGTCTTGGGAGAGCTTTGTGCATAAACAGGTTTCTATAATGAGTGCCGAATCAGGACAGGGACAAACAATAGGATTGTGTGACAGAGGGGCCGGGAGGAAAGAGAGACTCTGCAGGAAGGACGCTGAGGGAAAGGTTAAAGCTCTGGTGAGAGCAGGCATCATCTACAAAGCGTCCTGCTGCTTTCTCCCTGTCCGTCATGTTCACAGAAAAACCCAGTGTGAGATCTCTGCCTTTGTGTGTGTGTGTGTGTGTGTGTGTGTGTGTGTGCGTATCTGAGCAAGTGTGTGGTGCACTGATGCATAGGCCGGATAATTGGAGTGATCTGTATCACCTATGCTTCTGTCTGTGCAATTTACATGAACATATGGAAGTAAATAAATTCATGTTCACATGTTCAAAGAGGGCATGTCGGGACTGTGGGCCATTGGGCGCAACTGTCATGCTCAGAATCTGGAAGCCGTGTAAAATTGATAACATGTATTTCATAAACATGCCATGATGAGAAAACGTGTTTAAAAACCACCCATGTATCCATCTGGATAAATTACCATAAGATTGACACGAGTGTCTAGGGACAACAAAATGTCAGCATGATAGGAAATATCTGCCGCAAAAAAGGCGACAAGAATTCTCCTTGGGGGCGATGACATAACTGGTTGAATGGTGCATTTGCAAAATAAAGGATTTTAATGTTGTAAGGTCAAGAAGGTCATCAGGCCGTGATTGTTGAATGTCAGATCGCCATCGGAATAAAATCTGAGTCTTGTGAATGGCCACCTAGTGCAAATAACCTTTGAGGCATACTCTCCAATGACCTGATATATAGGGAAATCACATTTAACGCCAGTCATACAGAATAAACCCTCAGAGTCCATAGCTCACCCTCTGATTATTCAGACATACATCTCAGCTTGCACTGTGGATAATCAAATTGATTTGCTCATTCCCACCCACGACTCCTTGCTGCAGTATATTCTCCTTATTAAGCACTCTGGCGGTCTGACCATACTCTTGTTAGGTTTGTGCTGCAAGGAGTGGATGACGAGGTCAGAGACAGTTTGTGAACTACATACACAGATGTGAAATTAAGCAATTAGATGTGACATTTTTACAGTTTTAGAGCACGAAATTACTCTGATTTCTTGTAATCTTGTTTCGTAACACATTGCGTGTGGAAATGTGGTTTGGTCTTGCTACTGAAGGAAGTAGGACTGCACTGAGTCTGCTGTAACTCCATTTAATTTAAACTTTTTCTTTATCAGGGTAAGCATCTCTGTAATCCAAGGCTGTTTCCTCTCTGATCCTCTGTGCCAGACTGAGAATACACCCGCCAGACTGCTGGAGCTGTGAATCCGCGGTGTCCCGATGTCTGTGAAGTTTGGTAGTCACCACTATCCAGCCGTCGCTTTATTATCCCCGCTCTTCTCTTCTAAAGGTGACATTTGTCTAACTGTTCAATCCCTCTAACACGCAACGGCGCAGTTTGGGACCCATTCAGCTTTATAGTCCCGCTTTAGGTGTGCACTGAATTTAGAATTCAGATAAGAAATGGCACGTCCTAGAACTGCTGAGCACTTAAACCCCCTTGCCATCCATTTAATTAAAAACAATACAATAAATTACATGCAATGCTATCAAGAGGTGGGAGGGAGGGAGAAGAGGAAGTAACTGGAGGCAAGGTAAATTATGACCTTATGCCGGAAAACATTTTAAAGCAGGGATATCATGGTGTGTGCATAAATTTAGGAGTGCAAGTGCTGTTCTGTCAATCATGCAGTGTTCTCAGAATGCAACAGTGGGGGACTGAGAACCAGTATGCATCCATATTTCATGCTGTAAATACCACACAAATGTTAATTTGTGCATGTATGATGAATGAGAAATACATTTCTTAACATATGTGGAGTGGCACAGTGGAATAATACATTTGCAGCTGTCTTGTGACCTTTCACTGATAGTATTATAAGATATGAGAGGCAGAGTAAGTACCCAACGATGATAAAGATGCAGATGTGTTCCAAAATGACATGAAAATCACCCCTGAAGTGCCCAAAATAGCAAAAAAAACAATTTGATTTAACCAACAACACAGTAATGTGATCCACACTTGTCACCAAAAACCCTTTATCACTGTTTGCAGCCACCGCATTTCACCACCAAAACAGATTGACAAACATCTGTTATAATCTGTGAACCAGCAGGCACATTAGGAGCTTTTGGGCTTACTCCCTTCATCCACTGTTAGACTAGTAGCTTCCCTACTGTAGAGAATTAAGCAGCGCTCCCAAATCCACCATGTGATTGGTGCTCAGTGATAATCCACAAAATATCTCAAATACTGTATCAGCATGATTTCCAATAAAATCTGAAATAATACAACGATGTATTAGATGCTCTGTTCAAGCCAACATAATCAGTTCAGATGAGATATTGAGGGCAGAATAAATTGAGTTTTTTTGTAAGTGAGACTGGATGTGTATGAAGGCTATTTACCAGACTTAAAGGGGCATTACACAAATTCTACACATAAAGGTCAGTTTGCAAGTCTTAGGTAGTGGTATTAGCCTGTGAATACAGTATAATATAATGTATTCTGTGGCTCAGGGTTATTTAAGCTTGGGCTTGGAGACTTAATTCATGACAAGAAGCCTTTGTTACAAACTGACTTAAAAATAAGTATGGCTAGGTATTAATATGAGTGCAAAAATGATACCTGTGTTCCAATACCAATCATTTGTTGATACCTTAGTGTGTGGTGTAGTTGCATATATCAAAATATTCCAAATACTGCTCAGCAAATCAGTTTTAAATTAACTTTGCCAAACTTTCTGAACTTTTGCTTTCCAATGCTATAGACACATTTATATCTATACTCAGAGATGTGGTTTGATACTTGGAACCTTAAAATAAGTGAAAAGCATGTGAAGAATCTGAGAATCACTGAGGTCAATGTTTCAGAAGTATTACGACAAAAGTGTGTGTTTGGGTATGGGCTGGGAATGCTGAATCTGTGGGAGAATGAGAGTGATGGAGCGTTTACATGATTACATTAGTCTGTTATTTGTCTATCCTGCTTGCCATCCTTGTGCAACTCGTGAGCTTATGTGGGGGGAGGTTGGGTACTTACATGAGCAGCATACTAATGAGTTCCCAGCATGCGCCGATCAAATTACACTACCTACTCTCTTTCTTTCCCTTCGCTTGTCTTTCAGTTAATCTTGCCTTTTGGCCCTCCTTTACCCTGCTTCCTTCTCTGCAGGTAAACAACCCTGCTCTTCCTCTGAGTGATGCCTCTGACCAGCCGTTGCCACAGTTTACTGATGACCTGAGAGCATTGCCTTGTCTATAGGATGCACTTTTATGTATGTTCCTCAGTCAGACCTATTGCTACATGGATAAATGCTCAACATACACTATTTATACTTTACAATATAGAATATGGGGGAAAAAACTTTTTAGACCCATATTATCATGTTATTTTATTTACCTCAGGTCTCAGGTTAATCTGACTTTATACGTCTGGATCACAACTGATTAATGTCAAATGAAAACTTTACTGATCTAAAATAAAATTATGTTCCGCTAACAGTTCATTTCCAACTCTGACAGGATAATGCACTGATGTTATTTTAGGAAACTTGGCAGTAAATTCTCCTGTTATTTGTTTATTGTGCAATTTCTGGGCACCACGTTGGAATCATCTTTGTCATCTCTGTGCTGACAAAAGTCAGACAAAAATGTAATATAACCATGAATTTGTGAAATAATCTGATACATTTTTAAAACTCTGCTTGTTATAAGAAAATCATGCCTCTTTTCACAGTGAAAGACTTCATTGCAGGTCATTTCTAAAGTTTTATTCCAGCAGGGGAAGTGCAAGACCCCCTGTCTTGGTGAGGCTGCAGGGGTATCAACTTTGTAGCCAAGCTGCTAGTGCCACTGGCATACCTCACTCACATCACTTAGACTCTGACTCAGGGATGATTTAAGTCAAAACTTGAGAGAGAGAGAGAAAAGAAAGAAGAAGAAGGAGATTAAACAAGACAAAGAGCTAACCTGCTAACATGCTAAAATGTCGATGTTTAGCAGGTATGCTCACCATCATAATGTAATATGTTGCTACATCAATTGGCACTAAACACAAAGTAAAGCTGAGGCTGATGGGATATTTAACAGATTTTTGGTCATGAACCATAGTATTGGGCACATTTTGACCTTAAGATGGTGCAGGGTAAAAAGTTAAGGGAGTACCAAAGTTTTTATAGTTCATCCTGAGGGGGACATGAATATCCATCCAACAGTTTTTGAGATATCTAAGTCTGGACCAAAGTAATGGACCAACAGACTGACTGACTGACCACCATCCCTATAGCCAGTCTGGCTGAAAAAAAGGCTTGGCTGTAACATTTCTCTAAAGGTGGAAGAAGGAGGGATAGATTAAGCGAAAGAGAGTGAGAGAGACTGAGTCAAAGCAGTAGATCAATAGAGAGAGAGAGAGACAGCCAGAGTGAGAGCACAAAGAGAATCTATAAAACACAGATTAGGCTTCCTAAACCGGTCTAATACAGAATAGAGTCTTGCTGAGTCTCTTCCCGCACTGCAACCTGAGATACCGGGAGCTAGTTTTGATCTGTGCTGGGCACCAACAGACGAGATGTGGTTCTGAATGCTGATTGGCTCAGTGCGGGGCTGGACACCAGGTCTAGGTCAAACGCTTTCAGAGGTGAATCGCAGCAGGGTCGATTGACCCGGAGGTTGGGGGAGTGGAGATGAGGTGGAGTCAGAGCACAGGAGGAAAGTAAGTGGGTACAGTTGTTCTAGTGGCTGTACTGTGGAAATTGTCACAAATGGATACGCAGAGATCATCGGTCAAAAATGCTGCAACTAATTATTATTTTTATCATCAATTAATCTGAGGATTATATATTTGATTAATAGTTTAGTCAATAAAATGTCAAAAAAAACATGAAAATCCCCAATCCTTAAAATGAAGGCACACATTTTAAAAATTGTATAAACTAAATAGTATACATACATATAAAATAAACAAAACCACCAACACCAGATATAATGCAACTTTTGTCCTGGATGGTGTCTTTATAATGCTACTTGTGCATAAAAAAAGACTTGAAAAGAAGAGGCACCTTTGAAGATATCAAAAGGACAATGTACAAGCACTGAAATCAAGAGGCTAAAGTAGCATGGTGAAGGCCTGAGCTGCATTGCTGTGAGGCCAGGGGGTGGGGGGGTTAATCTGAGGCTGGGTAGTGAGGCAGTAATGCCAGGGCTCATGGGGAATTACTGGGGAGATTTGGAGGAAATCTGCTGGCAGCAATTTCCCTGTCGCTTTTATTAGCCTAGATGTGCAATTTGCTGCTGGCTGCTTTAATATGACAGGCTACGTCTTGCTTGTGTTTTTTTTTTTACCCCCTCCCCTTGCCACGTGTGCTAGGTGGTGATTCCAATTCACTGTACATTATATTCATTATGTAATAGAATGTGATACTGTACTTTTCCCTAGAGGCCAGGTCCTAATTTGCTTGCCCCCTTCAAGGAAAGCTCAAAGGTCACATACTGAGATTAACTGTCATGCTCAAGGGCACTTCAGCTGAGTGAATTCTTGAACATCCCTGCTTTCTTTCTAGGCCATCCTCTTGCCACACAACACAGCCTGTGTGTGCATGTGCGTGTGTGTGTGTGTGTGTGTGTGTGTTTGATGACAAACCGTATCTGTACGAACACATATCCCCCCTCGGGATGCATGCACACATCAAAGAAACCCCCTGGCCACATGCTATACATACACCTAAGCACATATTGTCTATCTTCCTTTCACACTCACATACAGTCTCTGTCCAGCCCCAGAGGCTCTCTGCTGTTTAGTATGTAAAGGATACAAAAGGTAACCAACACTGAATAGGAGGACTGACTGTCACAGCTAATTGTAAAGCATCATGGTCAAAATGAAGATAAAAAAGCTGCAGATTGGTGTGAATGTTTCTGAAATAATGTTCATGGCCTGCCGACTTGCCTAAACATGAATTAGAAGGAAAAGTCAATAGTTTCAGATAGAGAAGCATACTGGAGCTTAATTACCAAGTATTGTATCTTGCTGCACCCTTGAAATGAAGTTGGTTTCATTCAAAGCAAAGCAAATCAAACACTGAGTGCAGTGAATGATTAGCTTCGTGCAAAGATGTGAATGCAGGGAGGGTACAGCACTTTCTGATTCTGATTGCTGTTACCGACGCTGAAGATAAGCAGCTATCCCATAACTCCTTGTGTCTCATTAGACCAGGAGATAAACAACAACAATATTTCATTTTCTACAAAACGCTAAAACCCCCAGCATTTGCTTCTTATTACAAAACAAAGCAGCACTGTGAGGAATGACTGCAAAGAAGCCAAGAGACTCGTCAGAAAATGCAGGAATAATGTGCGGGAGCTGCGCCAAGACAAGTGGGAGCGAAGGTGGGAGGAAGAGGAGCCGCAGCTTATAGCATCGCTGCGGTTCAATCAACAGCGGCTTGGGTTCTGATCCTGAGTTGGAGTCAGCATGAGTAAGTGCCGATAGAAAGACGGTGAGCGGGAAAGAACATACACATGGCAGTTTTAGGTGGATCATGTATTTGTATTCTTTATTCACAGACAATTAAAAACAACAAAATCTCCCCTGATTTGCTATGTAGCTCTTAAGATGTGAGGTATATTTGGGGAATTTTGTCGAATGATGATAGTGTTATCATTGCATAAAACTGCATGTCTGTTTACTGTGTAAGTTAGATACAGAGTCACTCAAGATGAAAATGAGATTTTGCGTCCCATCATGTGGCGGACGTATATAATGTCTTATATCAGATAGTGTCACATCCCCTCCTCTCCTTTCCTGCCCTTTCCTGTCTTGTCATGTGCAGTCCTGTCCCATGGCAGATACACACCTGTCATGTCCTGTCAAGTCCTGTCATGTCCCCTCCTGCCACATCAGGTCAAATCAGGTCATGTCACATGACAGATACATCCCCATATGCAGATACAAGCAGTGTATCCTGTCATATATCATTATTTACTGCATCTTAATGTTAATAAAACTGTAGAAGGAGACAGACAAAAGACAGACCCATTGTCCATCCATCTGTCACACACTGTGACTTGGCACTAATTAGGTTTTCAAAAAACTTTGGGGGAACGATGCATGTTATTGCTGCGTTCCGCCCATTTGTGTTCACTTAACTACATAAAACTTGATTTAATGAAGCTCTGACCGTAATGGCAGTGGATACGGTAACCACAAGACTACTACTTTTGGAGTAGACAGAAGCAACAGTGTGTGAATCCGTGTGTGGCTGTGCGATAGTAAAACTGGCGTGCCAAAAGCATAACTGGCCCCCAGCATCGGGCCCAAAGCGTCAGCATTCAGGCCTCAGTCCAACAGCTCTGGACAGACTTCATAAGGGCCCCTCCAACATCTCAGATGAAGCTTGTTTGTGTGGATGAATTCATATTTATATGCATCTTGCCTAAGTCTGGGTCTTTATGACTCACTGTGACTCTGTAGGGTGCTGTTTGGTGCAACCTCACATCTTTTGGCAAAACATTCAACAAGTTGTCTAAATTAGAGGGAACCAATTAAGAGAGCAATGGGTGGCACGCACAATCAAAGGCAACATGTCAGCCATCTAAACCCATCTTCAAGGCATAATTGGAAAACATAAGCAACTCTTGAGTAACGAAAATATAATTTGCTGTGTTTATTCTTTGTGACAGATAGAAAAAAAAAAAACTGATCCCACTGGAGGAAGTATCCAACTGTATTTGAACAAGCAGCAGTTGCTGAGAGGATGTTTCCTGCTGTGACAAGTCTCTTGTATTTTGTGTAGATTTCACAAAGCAGCATTTGCCTCAGCAAGCTGTAAATGTGAAAAAGTAGACAAGCTGGATTGCAGTAGCCAAAATACACAACTGTGCGCGTGTGATTTCCACTTTTATTGAATGTTTCTTCTGCGGTGCACTTTTTCCCTGTGGACAAAGAAACATAAAAAATCACATTTTGGTCCACTTTCAATTTGAATGACATCTTTGTCATTTTTTAGACGTTACAAAGATGATTTTGTCAGTCTGTATCTATAACAGAAACAGGTTTGACTTTCTTCAAATTGTCAGTGAAGCAAATCCAGTTATATTCTCCCCACTATGGATGATATTTTCCTCTTCTGAGGTAAAACCCCTGAGGCACGTTGCACAGAAACTGCCTGCCTGCCTGGCGTTGTTTGGTCAAAGTCTTGGAAAATGTGGTGTTAGAGGGAAATAAAAAAGAAACACAAAGAGGTGCCATACCTTGAGGGACAGAACTAATGAAGCAGGTAATGAATGAACCTGCTTCCTAAAACATCAGCTAGCACAGCTGGAGCATAATGGACTGCAAAAACAAATGAGTCACTTATCAGCTAGGTTGTGTCTCGCCCACCAATGTTTTGGCGTAAATACCAGACACTATTAATGTCCAACTCATTGTGAAAAAAAAAAGACAAATAACTCTTTGATAAATAGAGGCAAAGGAACAGATGGTTATTAAAAGGTTTACAGACCTCTTCTAGATGTAAATGTAAAATAAGTAATTTTAATGCTCATATTCTTAGGAACCCTCTAGAGTAGAATAAAGAATAATACACCAGACCAACACAGCGGCGTGGGTCAAACCTGTGTCACCACTCTTAACCAATCTTAATTGGTTAAATACACGTCAGTTGACCTCATGACCTTGGGTGGACATGTGTGTGACACAGATTAACTTTTGCCTTAACGTCTCGATGTGTGTTGCCATCCAGGAACCTGACTGGTTTTAACTGTTGCCTTTACAAACATTAGGGACTGTATGATAATGATGAATAAACATCATTAGACAGACTGAAAAAAGTGAAAGGGAAGGGGGGCTGGTGCAATTCTTTGTAGTTTAAAGTTACTTCTTCTAACACTAGAATTTAGGTTAAAGAAGTACATAGAATAAATGCAAACATTTAATGCATTATGTACTCTCTACTTACATATATAAATGAAAGGGGGACTGGTGATTTATTGTTATACTTTTATAAAGTTGGGGGACTTATGTGACAGGTGGATTTTTTAAAAAAAAGGCTGAGATATCCTGACTTTTATTCACTAGTACAGATGTTCCAAAAAAGCTGGATCATACACTTCCCATAATCCAACTTGACAGTGTCTTTTGTTAGAACCCTCCCTGTCTGGTAAACGCCCACGTCTTTCAAATTCCCAACTGCCAGCCCCCAGTTTTTTACTCTGTCATGAATTTAAAGTCTCCAAGCCCGCTGACACCTAACCCTGACGACACCACTATGACATCATCTGAGGTTATTTTCTCACTTGACAATGCTCTTTCAGAGCTATAGAAGACGTTATATAACTATGTCCATTGACTGAGAAATACTGTGTAAAATATGTGGAGATCCACTTAAAGTCTCAATTTTGAGCGTAGTAACATGCAATGTACTGTACAAATCTGCATGTATTGTGTGTGCAGTGGGACAATTCACTCTCTGAGCAGCTGTCAGAATGAAGCCTGGAGTTTCTGACACAAAGCAGAAACGAGGCCGATTCATCACGGGTAAAATGGAGTGGCAGGTGGCCTCGCTATTGGCCCAGACCTGTTGTCCTCTGGTGTCCCGCTGCCCCCCTAACGGCCCAATCCCAGTCACCCGTCTGCTCCCCTACTGGCCCCTGTTACGCCCCATCAAGCCGTGGAGCCAGAGCCATGAGGCTGGACCTCAAATACCCCAGCCTGAAAGATATGCTTGTGTGTGTGTGTATGTGTGTATAACTGTGGACCTTGAGGGCGTTTCCGCCTCTATCAACACAGCCCCCGCTGAGGGTGACACCTGCAAATAACGGTTTAATAGCTGAGTAATGTCTCTGGCCTCCTCCCCAACTGTGCTGGGGCGACCTGGTGGGCCATGAGGCAATTGAAAAGCCTTTGCTCTCTTAGTGTATACATGTAGATATGTTCATACACACATATGCACCTAAGCCGTATATAAGCTACTTTTATGTACACACACACACACACACACTGATGTGAGCTGATAAAACAGTCAGGAGGCTGTAAAACAGGGGCAGAAGAGCCAGCAGCTGGGCAACAAATGGGCTTATACATCATATATCTTCATACGCCACCTGCTCCTGATGCTAATGTTTTCCTTCCATTACAGGTATGTGTGTCTGTTGGGGGAATGATGTCGTACAGTACAGTGCATTCTCAGGCTGTGCAATCTACTGCAGACAAAACAGCTTTATTGTGGCGGTGAACATCCTGCTTTTCCCCGAAATTCAATCCATACATTTCGCTGAAAAGGAACATACAGGAAAATGCTCCTGCCTGTGAATATTGATTCTTCAATCTGATGAAATATTCCTATTCATAGAGCCCACTGATTATCCGCCCAATGAGATTATCAAACAGGCTAAGTCAACTGTACACACATTCAAGAGACGCTGGAGAGGATAAATATTTAAAAGTATGAAATTAAAGATTTTCAATGGTAAATTGACCACAGAGGCATGTGAGGCTGGAGCAGGTTTGTTTCTTTTTGTGTGCAAGGCTGCATCTGTGTCTCTAACCAGTCCAGTGAAGACGGATCTATAAATAAGCATTTTATCCCTACCCCTGCACATACTGCAGATATTTTATCTGTGAGTATACAAAGTTTAAATTGCCCTTTCTGCTAGCATGTGATACTTTCTGGAAGAATTTTCACTGTGCCCTGAGACAGATCATCGACAGACCAAAACTAAAAAGACTAGTGCAGTGCCCGTTCAAAACGCGCCTGTTAGGAACAGGTTGATTGCTTTGCCTCCGGTATTGCTGCTTCAACGCACAGAAATATTAAAACTGTTGATGTGAGATGTGAATGAGTACTGTATATACACCAACATGAAAGAAACTCACATTCTGTTATACACGGATGTTAAGTGCTGTAAGTGAATCTTTTCTCATTTCAAGTAAAATGAGAGGCTGCATTTAAATATAAAATACATAACATAGAGCTTTTGAAAAATTGTGCATCCTAAAATAAAGTGGATCAATCATATTGGGCTCTTTATAGCTTATTTTCTGTGGCTTCAGTTCGGATCATTTGAGCGGGTATATTTGCTCAAAAGATTTGTGCTTATATGAGACATACTGGTTTTGAGCTGCCTGTGGGAAGTAGCTCAAGAGTCTGTCCATTCTTGATTAAAAGCTGTTTTCATTGTCTATGTTTCTCTTTTTAGAGCACACCATGTGAAAAAAATATTTTCTCTGACTGGCTGTATAGCTCTGATCGCCGGCTGTGCTCATGCTTATGGTTTATTATTATGGAGTACAAAAAATCAGACACATCAATATTTTTTTGTGAAAACATGCAGGGACTTGAGGGTTTGAATGAACACTGACAATCAAATTTTCAGTAGTTTTTTTTCCGTTATTTGACTATTAAAAGCTCCACCTTAAACAGATGTTAAGTAAATTCTTAATTGTGCTGATAATGCCTCTCTTTCACACTTCACTTTAAGTAAAAATTTGACTGCAGGACTTTTACTGTGTGGTATTAATACTTTTACTATTAATAATTAATAGTTTTACTTCAGAGAAAAAAGTTTTGAGTACTTCTTCAACCACTGCCATACCAACATTCCCAGTCAGAGAAAGGGTGAAAAGTAAAGCAAGACCGTGTTTACTTGGGCCCCCCAAATCACCTAATCTGCCCCTGAAAAACACCCAAGTCATGGCTAATCGTGGTCACAAACACTGGTGAAATACACTCTGGTTCATCAGGCGTATTAGTTGCTTGCTTTGACATAACCACTGCGGATATAAAGCAGAGCATGGATTTAATTAGCAGAGGTATTTTGCTGGCGGTAATGTTATTAGCGTTATAAGTGAGTATGGCAAACCTACACAATTTGAGTTATGGCAAAGTGGTGCTGTTCCTGTAGGCTATCCGTTTACGCTCGTTGACTCATGCTCAACTCAGTCTGCAGAGCCCTGAAGCTCTGCCCCACTGCTGTACAGAGTGCTGTTCACTTGTTTATTCAAAGTTTATTAATATTGAACACATTGCGTGTCCAAATTGCACCAAATTCGACACTGCACGTCCTTGAGTCCCCAGTAATACAGCCACCAAGTGCGAAGTAGATCAGCTGAACGATTCTCTACATATGTGAAGGACAAACATACATACAGAAAGACAGACAGATAGAGATTTCTTGCTTTAAGAGAGAGATATCTGGAACAATAAACACTCCTCAGAGAAATGGGAAATAAGTGAAGATGCTACAGAGAACCTGCCAGGAGGCTGAATGCAAGTAATGAAAGACTAAACCACAGGTTATGAAATCTATAAAAACACACTTAATAGCTGTGACAAGAAAATGAATTTTTTGAGACAGTCCTCCATATGTGGAATGATAAATGATTATAAGAATAATGCTCAGGTTCTTACTCACTCACCTCCCCACTGGCTATAAACTTTAGAGACCTCTGAGCTCATCAGGTCTCATAACTGTACTTACTGTAAACGGTAAATGTGTGCAGTATGTAGCCATTACAGTCCTGCTTTCTGGAACAAACAGCATGATGACTTGAAATCACAGCAAGACCTCTGTTTTGTCTCTGGCATTTTGTGAATCTGCTGTATGTGTGTCTACGGTATGTATGGCTTTCCTGTAGTCTGTCTAGATTAAAGGGCACTTTTGTACCTAGCCTGTTTGGTGTGGTTCAAACAAAACTCCACTGCATTTATCCATGCCATTTAGTTTGTTGAGGCTGGTGTGAAAGCTGCCATCCAAACCAAATAACCACACCAAAACCCCTTCATGAGGTTGTGGACAAATAAGGTCCAGTTGCAATCTCTACTAAATAATGCTCAAAACACTCCTCCTTCTTTGTGAGCTTCTTGTGATGCGAGAGAAGATAAATAAACCCATTAAGTGCTGTTACGTGCCGCTTGACTTGCTACCAGTGACCGGAATGAACTCTGTTTTGATTTTCATATCCTAATGATCAAGGATTAAGGCACAGAAAATGTCCAATGAATGAGTTACCTGTCAGTCCATAAGACTTCAGGATTACTCAGGTGTGAAAGTGTTGTTGTCATGGTAGAGTGAGGCATGAATGCCATATCAGCTCATCCTGAATCAACTTTAACTGGCCATGGAAGACCAACAAAAAAGCTAAAAGTTGTCTTAAATAATTCGTGGGATGCAAGGAATGACTTGTTGTGAGCATTTCTCCTAGGCCTCACCCCTCCTTGCCTGACATGTTGATCTATAAGGATTGAGCCCTGATGTACAGCGCTCTGATGAGGATCCACTTGGACTGATAATAATGAGAATGTGACTCATCCTACTGTATGCAGGATAATGGGCTCTCTGGCATTTGCCTGAATAATTTGTTCTTTCTTAACCAGTCAAACAGACATCAGCGTATAGAGAGAAGAGACAGAATAATGTCTTCGCCCATACTTTGCTTTGTGCATAAAGAATGTCCATCTAGCAGCCTAATTATTACTGACAGATGGGTGGCAGGGTCACAGCAGATGCACCCACTTAGTACTAAAACCACCACTGCACCACTTGATCTTGATGTTCTTATAATGTTTAAACCTTAGAGGGCTGAAATGAGAATGGCAGCAGTGAATAATGGGGGTGAGGGGAGGGGAGAGCAGATAACGTTCTGACCGAGCAGACTAATTACCGAGGAGAGAATGAATAAACCGGAGACTAAGATGAGGAATGAAATAGGTTTGATAGCTAATCACAAAATCTTGTGATTTCCAGCAAGTGATAATTACTCTTCTGTAATTTCTCTAAGCTGCATGTTCTTTCCAAGCATCATGCAGAAAAAAAAGAGAAGCTAAAAGACAGACAGAGAGGCAGCGAGAGCTTTACATCTGTGGCTGTCAGCCGTGAGAGCTGAGTGTCATTCATCCTCCCCTTTGCTTTCACCAGCCTGGTCGGTAAATCACAGTCTCTCTCTCTTTTTTTTTTTTTTTTGCCTTTCCTGTCTTCTGCTGAGGTCAGCTCCGAGCGGTCCAGACGTAAGGAGGAGGCATCCATCACCTTTTTATACGTCCAAAGCCTCGGCCGCTTAATGCAGCCTGAGATAGAGCAAAAGACAATCCAATCAGCCAGCTGAGATTCAATCCTGCCACATTCCCGTGATTCTGCTATTTTCGGACCAAAAAGTGCAGAGAGTTGCAGAAAGGGGCTTTTAGAAAAAAAAAAAAGATTCAGAGACAAAAACAGTAGCTGTGTACTGTCTGAGTCAATGCATCAGGGATAGATACAGGTAAGCATGGGCAAGTTAAACACAATGTTTGTTGAGAGGGAAATAATTTCCCAGGAGGCCGTTCTTTAAAGAGACTGCAATTCAACATAAACACAAAATTGATGAACACTCTCATCATCAGGCCGGAACTGGAACAAGATAAATTTGGAGCCATTTTCTGGAAACAGCCTCGAGAGACTAATAAGACATTCTCAGAAAGAGAATTAATGTCCACTGCATTGTCCCTCTCATTGTTCATCCCCTCAGATGTGTGTGCCTTGTCAAAACAAGGAACGAGAGAGTCAGTGTAAAAAGATTATGCCTACTAGAGACAATGGTGGATACCCGACATTATGCCCCTGTGCTGAAAAGAGGCTATTAACCTCGGTTTGGATGGCAGGAAAATGAGAGATAATCTACTGCCTCACCAATTTTAAACCCTTAAATCCCCACCCAGTCGATGGCTACCTAACCTCCGTTTGGTTGTCCAAAACTGGGTGGGGAGAGCAGCTCAGGCCTGATCCCAGAGATAAGGAGAAGATTTAGGAGGATAAACTGGTCCAGGATCTGCTGTTATAAGGCAGCCCCCCCACCTCCTCCTGTAAACGTTTCCTGTATTACCTGGCCATAAAGTTGTTGCCAAGGTATTACCCAGGATATAAAGGTTGTTTCCAAGGCAACCTTACACAGGTTGAGTCATGCCAGTGGTGCATGACTCCAGGAAGTCTTTCCATGACTGTCAAACAAATCTACTTCTCTGCTTCAATGCACAAAGGATATTTCTTTTTTTTCCTGTTTTAATAAGTACAAGAGCAACTTTACACATTATAGAATGTATGACAAAAAGCCAGGAAGGACAATAAAACATGCATTGATTAGACACAACTATGAAACAAACAACAAGTTGATTGGATTAGGGCTAATTGTGGGAATGAGGCTAATAAGGGCTTATAAGAGTGTATGATGGCAAAAATTGCTGTTTTGATAACCAAACTGCTTCAGACTTCTGATTATCAGGCTTTCACATTATGTAATTAGATAATGTGACTTCAACTCCTATAGAGGATTGTGAATTCACATGAAAAATATAAAAGAAAAAAAAATGGTAAAGAAAAGCCAAACGCTAAAGAGAAGTAGCATAAAAACAATAAAAGGCTTTTTGAACTTTTTGAAGAATCTGGACTGTTTGGCTGTCGAAAAGAACACAGATGTGGGTCTTGCTCAAGATAAATAATAAATATTGTCAGATGTGAATTAGTTTAGTTTTATTTTGCCAGAAAACTTATTCACTAGCAGTTTGTCAGTATTACCATAAATTACCATGATAATACCATAAATATTATTGAGTAACTATAACCATGCCACTAATGTAATATCTTCATACATTTATACATTTTTTTTTATTAAAAACTAAACTTAAGTTTACTTACTGAGTAACTAAAACAATAACCCCAGGAAGACTGATGTAGACCACAAATTCAATCTTTGAGTTTAATTTGTAAATAAAAGCGATATTTTAAATTGCAATTGCAAAATTGGTCACAAAAAATGTCATGTTTTCCTCAAGTTGTTCAGCTCATGTTAACTAACCAAGTTACAGGACAAGGTTTTCTTTTTTTCTTTTTTAAGGCATTTTTGTCTTTACTGGATAGTGGGCAGGGAAGAGTCAGACAGGAAACAAAGGGAGAGAGAGAGATGGGTATGACATGCAACGAAGGTCCCTGGCTGGAATCGAACCAGGGATGCTGCAGTTATGTGGCATACGCAGTAACCATTTGGCTACTGGGGGCTCCAGCACAAGGTTTTCTAAGGACAAAACTATCCATATTCATAAAAAGTCCATTTCTGTTCACATTTGTAAGCCCACAAACCACTGAATGTGAATCTTTGTGAATTATGACAGCCTTATAGTTTTTCAATTTGTTTTTCTCCCAGTTTTGTAGCTCTACTCATTCATTGCAGCCACCTGTTGGTTTGTAGCATGGGTGGTGGGGAGGTATCATGTGAAAAAGTGTCATCAATGCATGAATCATTTTCTGTTAGTCAGCAATGATTGGTAAGCAACATTTTAAAAAAGTATACACTATAGTTATCTCAAGACCAAACTTCACCGTTGCTCCTCTCACTGAATCACCATCCATTAGTCAACTCTGACTTTGAGGAGTAGGAGTCGAGGAGTGTTTGGGCGCTGACTCTGCATCCATAACGACAGGCTCCAAAAACAAACCAACACATGGAACAAAGCCGATAAGATGATCAAACATCATTTTAGAAGACTTTATTGTTCTTTCTCTCATCTTAAAGAAGGAGAATGTGTGCACACACAGAGACCCAGTTTGCCTGCATGCATTTGTTTGTATTCTGCCGCAAGGACATATTAAGATTCAAATCATGTCTGCCACCCATCTTGATAAATGGAAAGAGTCTGCAAAAACTTCCCTAAATGGCCCTCTGGCATGGCTAGGGAATAAATTGAGCTAATCAAGGGTGGCCTCACAATCACTGCATCCACAAAGTAATCAAAGAGTTGAAAAGGAAACACAGTGTGCATGTAGATGTAGAAGTGTGTGTGTGTGTGTGTGTGTGTGTGGATGTGTGTCATACTCGGTTTCAAGATATCTCCTTGTCTGGGCACTAAAAGCCACTTTGGAGCGTTGCGGCCATAATTGGCGCTTTCCCTCCATTCATTGTACGTGTGCGTTGTCACGGAGCACGTAAAAGCCTTTCTGTCACAGCTGTATGGACGCAGTAAGCACACAGCCAAGTGTCTACATTAATAACCACCTCATTCAGTTGACAGGCTGCTCAGGATGACCCCGGAGAAATGTAGATGTACGCAGACACGGCGAAGATGCATGGTAAAGTAAATGTTGACACTCAATAAAAATGAGCTCTTCTGCTCAAATGGCTTCTTTATGTCAGGATCCAACCCTTGGTGGATGCAAATAAATGAGTGAGAGGGGGATGACTTTGCAAAGTCCCGGTTAGCTTAACCCTCCTTCCTTCTTCCTCATATGGTTTTATTCGGTTCAAAATGAAACAAGGCCAAATAACAATCTATTCCTCTGGGCCTGATGACCATGGAATAAATCCTGGGATTTGGGCAAAACAGCACACCTGCTTTCCTTGCTAATGGGTACGCTCGCACTCCCTACAAAATGTGTTTCCTGCAGCCAATTTAGTCACCGGCGAGGATATTCTCAGAGGTGGCAATCGTAGCAAACAAACAGTGTGTGTGCGTGTCTGTGTGTGTGTGTCTTTGACCAGTTCCCCCTGTGGAAATGGACTGAAGCGTGATGGATAACCACTCGGCCAAGCTGCTGTTCTTTTCTATGAGCCTGGGTCTGGTCCCAGGGGTGTCGCTATGTAAAACTAGGTTGGAAAGGCAAATTCTACACAAATTCAACTTGATCATCTCATACATTTTGAGCACACACCTCTGAGTGGCACTTCTGAAGACAGATGTTCTGCTTGCCTAGAGTTGACTTTATCTGCCGGCACAGACTAACTTTAAGCTTTGTGTCAGCTCCTGCTGGTGTTTTAATGCCACATATAAACCTTGTGTCACTGTCAATGCAGATCGTTGTTACTTATGCTCATTTCCTCCAAATAATACCTTTTCCTAACAAGAAACAGCCCAAAGCTAAAATACTCAGGAAAGGCGAATGAGATGAGAAAATATTACAACTACCATTTTACACCTAACCAGAGGCAAGATTGTCCATGCTCACTTAAAGGTTAGGGTGCTCTTAGGTGCCAGCTTGTGCCAGCATTACAGTTTTGCACACACACTCCAGTGCATTTCAATAACCTTACTTACTACCAATGTTAAACATCAACTAAATATGTAAGTCACCTTCTCAACTGTCATCAAAAAACAATCAGTTCCACTAAACCAACAGGCAGCGTTCAGCTGCCGCATAATGAAAACGTGACATTGAAGTCCGGTGTGGGAAAAGTCACAGAAAACTGAACCAAATCATACTGTCTAAAGGAAGGACAAATGCAAATCTGGAATTTGAAATGGAAAGTATGTTTCACCTACAACCTCTGCTGACTCCAAGTTTCACTCTCCGAACAAAGGCAAGTGTTTAACAGCTTTCCCTTAACCATTCCTCTTCAAATACTTTCAACATCCCAGCAGGAGACCTTGCGACTCACGATTCTGCGCTATGAAAGAGCCCAGATGGATCGAGTCAAGTTGACATCCTGTGAAACACAAGGACGCAAGTCTCTGCAGGTAGCACAAAAACCTGCCTTTCTTCTTTCTCGCGCTAAGTCTAAGTGCTCACCCAGTCTGTTTAAATTGGCGCTGGTGAGCAGCACGTTGGCGTAATGGCTCGATGATGGGAACATTACTGAGGGGACAGAGAGGCTTTTTCAAAAGGCAATGGGCCATAATCCTTATGCTCGCTACAACAAAAGGGTATATCTAAGCTACTTCTGACCTGAAACAACTCTACTGTCCCCTCCCTCTCTTGGTGAAGTACTCTTGTAAGAGGCCTGCTGAATGAAGGGAACTGAAGCGAGAGAAATAGACTTGCATTTGGAAAGGAATTACACAGATATCCTTTTGGATATCCACTGTTCAGAGGGCAACCAAATCTATGCTGGGATTAAATGCGATGTACCTTCACAAATCTCCTTTGAATATGGCAGAGCCCCAGATATATTCTCTTTTTTTCTAGCACGGTCTGATAATTTGTAGTGCGTGTGTTCAGGACATTATGTATTATGTTTTCATACCTGGGTGTAATCATAGATGGTCAGTGACAGACCTCAGGAAATACAATTTCCTGTCTGTTTGCATTACTCAGACAAGAAAATGAATGGGGTATGTGATGTCTATGATTTACAATGAAAAGGCAAGACAGTGATCGGCATTGCGACCACACAGAGCGTACGCACACCTGCGACTCACTGACCAAGTTTGATTGTTCATATCCCTCGCTTCTGCTCCTTTCCTCTGCTTCATCCCTCCTTCACAGACACTCTTATCTCTGTCGACCCATGCCTCCCTCGCTCACACACCGCTGCCTCTCCTGTTAAGAGGCGGGACCGCTGTGAGTGAACAGGCCCTTCCTCTGCGCGGCGCTGATAGAGCCCTAATCTGAAGACTGATGCTCGGGAAGAGGCTGATTAAAGGGGACCGATGAGAAAGAGGCAGGACCTTATCACGGTGAGTGAAAGCATCTCAACTCTCCGGGCTAATTGGCCGGGGAGCGAGTGGCCAGCTGCTGGGCAGAGATTGGGTCACCTGATGGCTCTCCTTTCACACAGTCGCCGGGTGTACTTTTACGCACTCTCCCTCGAGTTTGCTCCCATTTAATGAACTCGACCTTGTGATCCGCCGAGCTCTCTAGAAGCCAGGCTAAATGTGCTCCGGCGAACTATCCTCACACGGGGAAAACCCAGGAAGCTTGATGTAATTTTTGAAAACTCGACTCGAAGGAGGGGGCAGCAGTCCCACAGCTACAACACTAGGTAAAAGGATTAATTGAGCCTAACAACAGGGCCTCGTGTATCACTCACAGGATCTCTGATACAAATATCTTGTTTACACAGGAACATTTCCTCATGACACCCCCTTGATATTTGCACAAATTTGCTGAGATAATTTACCCACTAAAACGTGTCCAAACCTTCAGGCCTCATGACAGCCAGGGTTTGGACAAGAACTAGGGCAGGAAATTAATTACTTTTTTTGGGGTGGTGGGGTGAGTTCAAGCTGAAGACCTCTAAGCAGAAGCACAGACTCAACAAATCACAAGTCTTCATTAAGATACAGTATGAGTATGATTTTCCTCTTTTTTACCTATTTTACATCTTCTTCTCTCTTTGTCTTTGTCAATTTTGGCCCAAGAGAAACAGTTAGATTTGCACAAAAAGTCTTATTTAAATAATACATTTAACATGTCACCTGACTTGTCTAATAGGTCATGTTAATTGGTATTTATGGTAATTGAACACTTTTTTTTTTCCTAATCTATGTAAATTTCACTGAGATATGGGGAAGGAAAGGGAGAACCATTTCTTACAATCTCTCCAACCCTTGTACTTTATATTGTTACTTTCTGGCAGCTCATGTATAATTAGGCCTTAAGAGGAGCGTTTTGGACATGAAATGAAATAGCTTAAACCTCAAATGAGGCGAGGAGCTCTGTTCTACATGCTACCAGTACAAGTTGTCTGTTGGATGAATCCCGGTCCCTTGTCATCAGCCCTCACTCCTCTCTCCCCCCACCCACCCTCTCCGAACTGCTTGCATTAGCATAAAACTCTTGTCAGACAGCATGCAGGATTCAGCAGAAGAGAAACTGGAGAAAGAGAAGGCTTTTCAAAAAAAAAAAAAAAAAGAAAGAAAAAAGAAGAGACTAGCTTTGGGTCTGGGGGGAAAATACTCATTTCCCCAACCCAGATCTGCACCACAAGCAGAATGGATGCAAAGCCCCTTAAACATGCCAAGTTCAAGCTCATTTCAATATTCGCTCTTCAGCAAATCTAATACCTGTGACATTAAAATAAAGCTGCTTTCACCAGATTTGTGCTCTAGCTTCCCTGATAAGATCAACAGGGCAAGACAACACTTGAATACTGACAAAGAAAAATTGGCTGTAAATGCACTTCAAATCCACATGAAAGTGAGACCAGACACTCAGTCCCCTTCTACACGCAATATTGAGCATAAAATCATTGTAAAAGTCTTGAACGGAGAACTGATTACTGTGATTTTGTGCTATCAGAGGTGAAATAAAAGCAATTGTCAGCTGTTGTGAGATATAGGAATCTAATGATAAATGTATGAGACGATATCTCAGGGATCATGACTTACACGAGGGTACAAAGCAGTCATGTGTTGAGACCGGTAAAGCGTAGGTTTGTTACAAAGACTTATATGTCACATTAAAGTATAAAACAACCCACTTTAAATATTCCATTAAACTCCTTTTTTTTTTTTTTTTTTTTTTTTACAATTTATCTGCTGAGGTAGAGTATTTTTCTCGTTCCTCTCATGACATATTTTAAGACGAACCTCAACAATTCCCTGGTTGAAGTTGAAAAGTGCAAATCAGCAGGAAAATCCAGAAGAAGATATCAAAGATGAAACTGTCAAATCCCTCTGATTTAACAAGTGCACCGCTGCACACTGCCTCTCACTAAACCTGAGTGATAGCTGGTGAATAAAATGGGGGATATCCATAGAGGTTTATGTGTCCGTTATGTATGCACCAAGACACTCAGTGTTCGCAACCAGGCTCATCTCACTCGTTCCACATAACACTTAGATGGAAACAGTGTGTTTTTGCTCATTCTGCCAGCCTGTAACGTTTCTTTTACGGCGAAAATAATTGAGTCTATAAAGAGAAATGCATCACCTGAAAAGCAGCGCAACAATTCATTACCAACCATGTACTTTCCATAAATTCACAGACAAACATGTTTGTTATTTACCCAAGAGTCTGTCAGTGAATCATGAATACTGAAACATTTTGCCAGGTTTTGATATCACAGTCAGTGTTACGAATATTAAATCATTTTTGATGAATATATTCAAAAATAACTGTGGTAAAATTGAAGAGAACCAATAATATTAGATCCTTTAAAGCCCGGAGCTGTAGAAGTTGAAGTGACTGAGAGACACTGTAAAAGGTCTTTGTGAACTTGAAGTTTGCAGTTTTTTTTTCCCCTGAGGCAAAGTTAATCACTATACCGGAAGGTCACAATGTCTGCCAACGCAGGTAAAAGGTTGCTGTTGGATTAAAACTTTTCAATCTTTAAAATGTCAACTTTTTCAGGATTTAAGAAAAGAAAAGCGAAGAAACAAGTACGACTGACGCCACAGTAGATGTGAAATGACGTTATTTGCAAAACACAGTTTCAATGGGACCTTGGGTCGCAATACATCCCGAGGGTATAAAAAGAATATTAAAAAAGTTTAATAAATTCTAAGACATATGTATTGATGTTTCTGTGGCTGCACTTTCTAGTACAGAGCTAAAAAGTGTTAAAGAGCCAACAGAGAGCTAAAAAACATTGATGCAGTCATTCAATGATTTATCTGCTCCATGTATTTAGTGTTTAGGACACTTGATGTAGTACTGGTGTAATATTGACTGCAGCAATAATTAAACCCAACTCTTTTTAGAGATAGCCTAACCAGTGGCACATTCAGCTAAAGTATGAGCCAGTAATCATGCATATTTATAATTTTTAGTAACCTTTTCTTATTCATAAGGAGCTTGGGCATAAGCTCTGATATTTGAGACTTGAGAATTTGCTACCAAACTGCAAACCTTTTATGCAAGAAGCTATTAAATTCACATTTTGATGATAATTCTCTGTGTTTTATTCTTCCTGGTTTGAGTGTCCAACACTTGAAAAATCAAGCTGCAGTTTTCCAAGGCCGACGACTTCCAGCAGCACATAAACGCACACCACACTAGAAAACACGTCTTTATGACTCCTTGGTATGTTTGCCTCAGCCTGCCGATCCGCCAGGACAATAAATGATGGTTTATACAACAGAGAGCGAAGAACTGGCTCTGGCCAAATGCGTGTGTTCTGTGTTTTGCAAGACAAGGAGAGACAAGCAGCAAGAATTATAGGGGCAGAGACACTGAAAGAGACAGACATTAAGAATTAGAGGTACACAGAAGCTGAGCGAGACAGAGAGAGAGGGAGAGGCTTTGCATGGTGTAAATCACTGGGCCTGAAGCATGGTGCCAGGCCTGCCTAGCAGCTGTTTGGTATGCAGCGTGTAAAGCCTGTTCTCTATCGGAGCTGACATCCCGGGCAGAGGAATTATGATGAGAGATGATTGTATCATGACTGTAATTGTAAATGTAAATCCTGCAGCGCGGCCACCCTCTTTTTGTGCATAACGATGAGTTGCCCAAACAAAATTTACATTCCACTTCATATCGTGCGGCGACTGCATTACTTTGACAAACAATAACCATTGACAAATGAATAACATAAAAGGAGATGATTAACTCCAGAAAAGCAATCTGGGCAGATAATTTACACTGTGCTCACATGCTTCCCCAGGCGGCACTTGTTTTTTCCTGCGTATGTACGTGTATGGCTTTGGCAGCAGAGATTTATACTTAGCATGGCCACTCACACATTCACTTATCTTTATCATTAGAGCACTTTGTGTTATCAGCCTCATATTTAAAAAACAGTTCCTTGTGTTATATTGTAGCTGTAAAACTTCTATGCAAGTTTCATTGTAGTTAAAATGAAATGCCACATGTGTGATTAAACAGTTGCTCATTCCTCTCATTATCCAAAAAACAACAAATATGTGCCACAGTAATTAGAGCCATGTAATCTCTGGTCTATGGTGATTATACGAACACACAGACAGAATAGAAGGTATGGTCTATCGCCTTCTGTATAGGACTCCAGAGGCATCCATCTCATGCAGGCAGGCAAGGAGACTCCACGCTGCATTGATACAACAACCGCAATTAGCATTCACAAATAGCTGTGTGCTACTGCTCCTTTTTCGTCAGGCAAAGAGGTAAACGAGCTAACAAAGTTGGCTTAAATTAGCCTAATTAAGGAAGCTAATTGATCCTCGACTCTTTATATTGTTCTTCCTGTCTGTGGAGGACTGCATATAGAACAACTAAACATCTTTGCAAGACATACAGGTTTGTATTTATAAAACATCTGAGAATCACTAATCTTTCGTTTTAAGTTTTGAGATATTTGTCTATGGAATTTCATCTATTGTGCTCAAAGCATTCTTTACTTAAAAAATCACAACAGAAACATTTCTTTCCAGAAACAATGTCCCATTGTGAACATTTTTCATAAGACAAAAAATGTCCCAGAATATCGCAAGTGAACCTGTGTAAATTTAAATAAAATTTCTTGCACATTGCAAACAAAACACCTCCACAGTACAAAGGCAGCAGCAGACATTTCAGGGGAAGATATTTGAAAACATCAGCACATAAAACCACATCTAACAGCATGGTCACACACCATTAAGAGTAAGTGAGAAAATATGTTTTTTTTTTCCATAATTTGAGCTCTTAAATTCTAAGCTAACTTTGTGGCAATGAACTTTGATGCATGCTCATCTTTTTTAAGACGTGTTCACATTACTGAGGAAAAACAGCTTCTGCACATGCCTTTACCATTGTTGTTTAAGTCATGTGTACTCAAAACTAGAAAACATGCACTGACCAAAATATCAGATTCTGTGGGTGTTGAGTGACAGCTGTGATTGATTGCCCTGTTAGCACAATTTCGCTAGAGTAGCTAACTTTACCTCACTATGTCAAACTTTATACAGTCTATGTTTTGCTCCCACAGACTCCCCCCTCTCCACCCAAGGAGACTGCACTGAACAAACCAGCACACATGGTGTAAGAGACAGTCTTTTCCTCTATAATGTCTAAATAGCTAATGAGTGTGCTCACTTAACCGAAACACATATTTTTTTTCTAATTAGCCAATAGACTAATATGTTGATGCAAGTGTTGCTGGGAACATAATCATTTACCATAAAAAGCATGGAAATAAACTCTGTATTTTCATTTTAGGTTTGATGACCAAGTTGTAGGCAATTTTTGGAAAGTCAACAAACTGTTCTCAGCCTCTGATAAAAGTTGAAAACCTCTAGTCTGCCCTTCAAAGACTGTGCTATGACACTTGGTGTCAGATATGTAGCATATCTGACATCAAGTGACATACTGCAGTCCAGGCAAAAAGAGACCCCTTCCATTTCTCCACTTTACTTTCTGTCCATATCCTCTCCCAATGACGTGACTGGCAGCTCTGGTTAAATCTGCGAACCAGAGTCCAATTACATGGGGGGAGGGTGTGTGTGAAAGTATATGAGTCCGATTACGGGCCCATCTTCCCAGAAATAAGGACTCTGTCACCGGGGAGCACCAGGCTTCACAGAGCCAGCCAAGCCTGGCCACAAATGAGAGTGGTATTCTCTCTTCTGTCACTTCTCATTGTTGTGAAGCGGCCACTCCGAATGCGAGCGAAGTAACCTGCAAACAGGCAGCGTAGCAGAAAATGCAAGGACATAGAGTGGTATTTATATTTATCAAACACATGAACATACGCATGCACACAAACAGATATGCACAAACAAACACACACACAAACACAAACACTGTTTTTCTCTCTTCCTCAAGTGACATGCATGATTGCACATCTGTGTATATTTGGACATTAAGCAGCCTACTTTTAAACGTTAATAAACTGAATTCCAGAGGAGCCCTGTCTCACATCCCTAAACACAACATCAACTGAACACTAACATTAATAATGCAGATCCCATCATTGTGGTTAGTCTTATCTACTTATAGAAAATGAAGCCCATAGCATACTGCACCAAGAATACTAAAAAGCAATTATTGCTCTCAGCTGTAGTGAGCCAAACATTAATGAGGGAGAGTGAGACAGCGGAGGTTTGGGCAAAAAATCTGCAGGATAATTTGTTTAGAGGGTTAGGAAAAACAGTTCTCCAAAGAGTCTAGTTAATTGTATTCTTCTGGTGAAGTTGGGAAAGTGCAGAGGTAAAAGTGCCCCTGGTAGAAAAAGACCTAAATCAAAACATATAAAGCTCTTTTTAATACCACAGAAAGATTTATTCTCCTTATAATTTGCATGCTAATGATAATGTTGCAGTCAACTACACAAGCACATTCCTGTGTTTTTGTAGAGATAAAGCAGCAAAATGTTTCTTGATTTGAGTGGTTGCAAGAAGTAAAAACTATGAGTTGCTGGACTGAGTATAATGGACAACAACTGCTAGTTTGCATGCCCTGCTGTGGTGTTTGAGAACATTTCCTTCTCTTCTACAATGATTGCTCTCTCCTTCTTGCAGACACACAAGTCAACCTCTTGACAGTGAGAGCATCTCCCATACTTGTACCAGTGGGGCCAAAGGAGGCTGACTTTCAAGTGGGGGCATCAAGTCAGGGCTAAAGCCTTCTCCGAGTCCCCTGGCTCTGAAGCTTAGGCTTGCACACACATCTCTGTGCATGGGTGAGTGTGCGCTTATGTGGGAGGGGTGTGCATTGAAAGGTCAAGAATCAGCCTACATCCTCCCTCAGAAGGAGGAGAGAGAGAACAGAAGAGAGCTGGGTGCTAGTGTGGGTGGGTAACTGTATAAATACAGTAAACAGAATGGCAGCATGCCTGCCCTGTTTGCAAACTTATTTATTTGCAAAAAACATGTATATAATGTCAGTGTCTCTTCATTTGTTTTGAAGTCTCTTGAGATAACTTCTGTTGTGATTTGGTGCTATGAATAAAATTGACTTGACTTGTTTTCATAGACTGAAACTGACTTTTGACATTGTTGTATAAGCGCAGTAAGAAAACCTGTCCTCCCACCATTTACAGTTAATACAAAAGCGGTATTGTATTTTAATGAATGCCAGAGGGTTTAAATAACAGAACGTGGATGTCAGTTCTTACACTTATTTGTCCTGCTGCAGTAAAATCATATCTAATAAGTTGAGCAAAAAAAAAAAGATCCACATGGTGGCTTTTTCTGGAGCATTTAACCAGATCTCTCAGCCTTATCAGTGCATGGAGTTTACAGGGATTCTCATGTAAAGGCATCTTGCTAATGAAGACCATGGGATGCATTCAAAGCCATGGAAAAAGCTAGTAAATAAACCTTCAGTTAAACTACAGTTTCCAAACACACCTAATAAGCTTAAATATGGCTCTAAAAAGCATTTTATGAAAGTTAAACTCTAAATCCCTGCCATTCGAACATTTACTCTCTGAAACTGGTGCCGATAACTGTGATAAAAATCACAAAACATGTTTCGCCACTTACTCCTAGTGCTATCTAGCCATGCGGATACTGTAGTTTCAGTTTTATGTGCCAAGGTTATTCAGATATCCACCCTTGAGGTTTCTACCATCATCCCAATATAATGGAGGTGGATAGAAAGTCATTTGCGGTGCTCAAAGCATTGAAAGTTGTAAATTATGGACAACTTGGAGTAACCCAGACATTGTTTCTGGAAAGTCAAAGACCCACTGAGGTGTTACTTATTTGATGCCACAAGCCCCATAAACAAAAAATCAATTTATCTCCATTGTATTGGGGTGATGGTAGGTGTCTCAGTGGAGGATGACTCAAAACCCTGTGAAAATAAAACAAACTATTGGCATGGCAAGAAAACACTTGGGGTACAGTGTAAAATTTAGTGACCTTTTAAAACAGATCCCATTCCCCTTATGTCCAAATAGGGCATCTAACTCCACCACTTACATCTTAGAGTAAAAACCTTTGTACGACCTGCTGTGTTGCTTTGCCTCACGTCTTACCAGCAAATGCTGCCATTACAATAATCTACTTTCTTATGAGCAACTTTGTTTTCTCGACTGCACTGTAATCTCTGTAAACCAGACCCCTATATCAATGCCACCCTGCATTACACTGACACTCAACGGTGCTCTGGTAAAACATGAAATATAGTCTCATAAAGGTCTTATCAGCCAGACAAGTGGACCTAAGAGTTCCAGACGAGTGCGCTTAAAGGCTCATGGTGAGTTTAAAGGATTTAATGATGTCTGGCCTTAGAATAATTTTAGCTAGATGCATGCTACAAGACTCTTTGGCGAGCAATTAAACACTTAAGCTTACCCCCCAGTCTAGTTGCCAGGTAACTTAACTGATAAACATGGCGCAGATAACATCATATCACATATCACCAGATTTTCACACTATTTTATATGTTTGTGGCGGGTGGCATAATAACATTTAATCTGAATCCAAATAAGGCCTGTCTCATAAAATTGTGGTTTAAATAAACCAATGAGCAGCTGTCAAAATCCCGAGAATATGCCTAGACAGAAAAATTACAGAGCTTATTTGTTCTAACTCATCTATTTAAATCCCCATTGTAATGATCAAAAGCCTCAGCTGCCATCTCACTTAGCACACGAGGCAGCTTTCAGAAGCTGAATTCAGTGTGATTAAACAGTGGACGCAAACTCAGCTCCCGCTGTCCAACTGTTCGCTGTTTACCTGTCCTTTCAATCAAGTTTTATTCATGCGGATTTTTCCAATAATCACTAATGTTTGTTTATCCTTTGCCTTACCTCCTGCTTCTCCACTCAACAGGCACTATTCAATCAATTCACCATGAGGCAAATTATTAAAAGAAACACAATTACTACTCACCAGGGTGATGTTTTGTTGTGCTAATGGCTTGCTTTCTTCCTGTATCTCTTTATGACTGTTACAGCATAAAATCATAACAATATGGAGAGTTTTTTTTCTTTTTCAGACACCAAATAACGCACTATTCCTAAATAAAATACCAAGGCACTGGCAATGAAGTTAAAGTTACAAGCTGATATTGCAAGGTCAATGAACCCACAAATGCAGTGTTTAAATCATCCCCTGTATTGTACAATTAAGGCTGATGTACCATTCTTTGTATTGTCTTTTCTCAAGAGAGAACAAGTCCTGTAATAGCTGTAGCCTTGGGCTGCCGATATAAAACTCTGTTATCATGCTGATGAGCTGGTCAAGAATCCTTAAAGAATCCCCTAAATGAGACCTTAATCAGTTTTTAACATTGCTGAAACACAGTCATGGACAAGGTATTCTAATATAAGAAGATTATAGATTAGATGGAGGTGATTAGGCAAAGTTTCCTCAACATTCATCTATTATTAAGTCAGGACACATCTGAGCGCATTATCAAACGTATACCACTTACCGAAGGAAAAAAAAAAAAAATTATTCACTTTTTAAAGATCATTTGTAGTCACTTGAGGCAAGACTGTTGAATAGCGGCCTCTGTGGCCACAAGTGGCAATTACAGGATAATTGCACATTTAATGTCCCTTCTTTTCCCAAGACTCTTGATTCACTTGCTTTAAAGACATCATTATTAGACAGCTTGGATAATGAGTGGTATGGGACCACAAACAGGAAACAACAATTTTGCTGATGAGGTAATGTTTGTTTACTTCTTGTTTTACTTTTGTGATAAAAGCTACTGGTCATACCAGACCAACGCTGAGTGTTCCTTATTGATTAACTGATTATGTATTCTACTTTTCATTTGTAAGAAGAAGATTGTGTTATTTTTTCATTCAAAAGTTACCCAGTCTTGCTTTAAGCCATGTTTAGGTTAGGTATGCTAATATATGATTTAAAGCAGACGCCTGAAATTGGACAAATATTTTACACATCAACACAGAATTATTGCTTAGTAAATCCGATTTTTAATGTTTGCATTATAAGTTACATGAGGCCACTGCAAAGTTCAAGCCATACTAATCTAAAAGCACAGGAGTCCATATTTTTTTGTGAGCGCTGAGTTGACACAGTGAGCAAGTCCTGACAATCTCATCAGCTCCTCAAACTGTTTGACCCAACACCAATTGGGTTTTCAATCAAACTCCTATCTACATACATGCTCTCTCCAGACTACAGTAGCAACAACTCTTTCCCGTTAATTGGAAATACTTTTGTTTGCTCAATATCTCCAGAGAAGGTGCAGGCTAAATTATTGGACTGTTTGCACCCTTTTCACGCCCTATTGTTTGAGAAACCACTGTGTAATCAGCTGCTGTGCAGATTCATTCATTTTCATTGTGTCTGTGCTCCCTAATAAGGACTCAGGTCAAAACTCACTATGCTGCAGCAGCATTTATGAAGAATTCAAAAAGGGTTATCCAAAAAAAACTAGGTCACTTTGAAGTTCCACACTTCTAAGGGACTAACAATCTACTTCGACCACACTCAAAACGACAGTTTTTCCCAAGTACACAATAGTAGACATTACAGTTTCTCTTTTGCTGGTTCCTGAGAGCACCCAGTGTTGACTAAATGCAGTCACATCAATATGAATTTCCTTCAAACATCTCAGGTGTTAAAAAGGTGAAGGAGGAAGCCAGAAGAAGAAGCCAATATATTCAGTATAATATTCGAGAAAGGCACTAGTGAAAGCTATAGAGACTTCATAGTATTGATTTAATTAATGACAATGACAGAGGTGTCTGCCACATTAAATTTATATTGCACTGCTGTCAAGCCATTCAATAAGGGAAACAGTCTTCCTGCACTCACTAACTACTGCCCAGAGCCCTTGAGCATGCTGCATGTCCCTCAACTGCTACAGTTGGAGCTGCTCAATGGCAAACAGTGTAGACTTTGCTTGTAAAAGTCAGTTCCCAGGTGTGAAAGTGTATAACTATGAATGTGAAGCAGGATGTTCCTAAAGAAAGGACAGGCTGAATGCAGAATTTCAAGTCAGTCTTGAGAATCAATGTCACAGTTTTAGCCATTCAATAGGAGACTAAGAATAATAGGGACCTGAAGGGAAAGCTTTCAAACAGTGACTGTTATGGTGTTTCTGCTGGTGGTACAAGTGACAGAAAAGACAGTCAAGCAACAGATTTGTTAAATCTGAAACAAAGCAAAGCATGCTGTTATAATCATGGAGAATGTTGGCAAATTCATTTCCGAAGAAGAAATTCCAGCTGGAATTATTTACTGTAATTTGGTGGAGAACATGTAGCAACTCATTGGATTACACAACTAAAGAGGCCGTGATTGACGAATCAGAGTTGGAATATTTAAGTGGATGGAAACAACAATCCTCTGTACTTTCATTTTACAAACAGAGCCCCAAGTATCAGATCAAATTACACATGCTTCCTACAGTTGGCAGACCAACCTCAGGCACTACTGCACCCTTATCACCATGAATTACTGTGTTGTTGTACTGTAATGCAACTGTAAAGTGTGGACTGCATTAGGGGGGGAAAGGCATGAATGAGCCATTCCCCTTGGGCTAGAAGATTATAACCTTGCTGCTAAACCCAGGGATAATCAGAATTTTCTGTCCTGGGGTGTAGTCCGCTCGATAGAAAAGTCCTTCAAATTCTGCCAGTCTCTACCTGTAGCGATAGATAATTCAACAGAGTTGTCACAGCCCACCATAACTGCTGCCATTGATCACACAGTGGCATCTGTGTGTCTGATGTTGTGGTATGGAAGGGAAGAAGACACTTACAATTTTAATTCTTCAGTGTTTTCAATGTCAGAAAAAAATTACAGCCTACATTCTCTGACAATCTTTAAGACAAAGATGTCAGCAGGGCCCAGATATCTGGCAACAAAGGACTGAGATATTTCCCTCAGGAGTTGTTGGACACCAAAAAGGAAAATGAATATTGGATTTTGTCAGGCGGCCAGACACATGACTCAAAATGACTGCTAATTTTGCTCTGTGTTTGTTGAATATGCAAATAGGTCTTTTTTTTGCTAAGATGTTAGCCATAACAACTTTTCTCTTGATTTTATAGCTATTGATTTTGGAATTTGTGCTTATTTTTAAATATAGTCCTTTCTGTCTGTTTGCTAAATAAATTACTACATAAATAGATAAACCTAAATAAAGTTGATGCTTGCAGTAGTAGTCCAATGTTGTGATTGAAAGAGGAGTCATTTTCCCAGGTCTTGTGGTTCCTGTTACTGTTTTGCTTGTGTATATGTGTTTTGTATATTATGCTCAGTGAGTTATGACCTTGACCCAGTGATGGTAAACTGTGGATTGAGCTAAATCTCCCTTTGCCTCGTAGGGGGGAGGAGGAGGAGCAGAGCATGCAACTGACCTGGATGCTAAACGGTGCACTAAATCTGAAATGATGTGCATTAAACATGATGACGTATCAAGAGGCACAGTGACATGCGCTGAATGAGATGGTGAGTGAGGTGACTTGGTAAAAGGAAAGACAGTGATAAGGACTGAACAGCCTTTACATGAAGGCATGAAAACAGCCATGAGGATTTTTTTTTCTCCTCAGTACAATGTCACAACAGTTAAAACTGTTTGTCGCTGGTGGTTGATTTACTCAGCATGCCTGCAAGTGACAGCTAAAACCTTGATCTTACAAGGTGAAACAGATCACATGTATGTCCCAGGAGGTCCTGATGAGTATCATAACAACACTGATGACTAGATCAATCTCAATCAATACCCATAACGAGCCTTCTTAAGGTCCTCTCATTTAATCCTTGCCTATATTCATCTTCGACGTGAACCCATAACCGCAAATTTTCTGCATTGCCACTTGATTAATGCTTAACTGCTTAACTTTTTTTTCCCCCCATCACTCTCTAAATCAGTCGCTATTGTGCCCTGTGACGCACGCACCCGCCTGAACACCTTGAATCGATAACCTTGGCTGTGTTTTAGCTAAAGTCACGGAGGCTGTAATGATGTTTAACAGCCCATTAAGGTGATTGAGACCTCCAGTATGGTGTGGGTGACACGTCAGGGTCAAGCCATGGCACTGAACACCTGAGGGAGGTCATGTTCACAGAGTTAAAATGTACTTTACATGTTAGATACATAAATAGTTTCAAGGGAGTCACTTCTTACCCCCCTTAACTTACACTTTTTTACAACTTATCAGGTTAGTGGGAAAGTTACATTTTTATAGAAGCTAAAAAGGGAAAAGATGGGAATTTTACCTCTAATATGTGCAATTATGTATAATTGTCAGACAGATTAGGGAATCCTTTCTCTGCATACAATAAACACAAGGTGGTTAAAATGTATATTTATCATTTCATGAAAGCTCTCTTTAAAAAAGCAACATGCTCTCTGCGTTTCCCAAGCTGCAGTGCCAAACAACTCCTGCCTAAGTTTCTTTTATCCTCACTCTATTGTTTCGTGACCTCGGTTGTATAAGAGGCTTGTTCTCCATTGTTTGCCTCTGCGGTGAAATTGATTAACATTGGGCTATAATTGCAGCGAAGATTTGGGGACAAACATTGGGGACCATTATTTTTCACACTGTGTGACAAAATGGAGCCGTAATTACCATCAACCGTTTCAGAAAACAAGGCGTCTAAATACAGTGAAAGTGCAGTCCATTAAATTGTACGCGCATTTGCACTTGCATGTGTAATTGATGATTACCCCTTGCTGATCAAAAGAGACTTAATGTTGCTGCAGATGGCAATAACAGAGGAGGAAGAAGAGGTGTATGTGTGTGTGGGAGTGTGTGTGCAAGGCTGCATAAAAGCCGGAGAAAGAGCATGAGAGAGCAAATGAAAGGTTAAGTGCAGCCCAAGTCCAAGTGAATATTCATGTATGTAAAGTGATATGTTTAGTACCTCTATGTGAATGAACCCTACTATTAAAGAGGTACAAATCTCCTGGCTGCCAACAGACGCTCTGTTAATATTCACTGACACAACACTTCACATGTTTTAGCAGAAATGCTCAAGAGGCAACTTCTAAAGCCTACTTTACGTGTTTACATTGTGTGATGGATGGGATTGAGTACTGCAACAATAATCTGCACTCCTCTTTACAAAATTGACCCAATTTAGGTTACACACATGCATGCTTCCCCGCATGCATGCATACAGACTGATGCACATAGGCATAATGTACTGTATATACATTAATATACACAACGCACACATTTTGAGATTACACAACGCTCAACTAATCCCACATGACATGAATACATCTGGCCGACAGGCAGATTTCACAGCCTTCAAAAGCCTCACTGACAGGGGAAACACTACACAGTACATAGACCTTGGATGTTCCACTGAGTTTCAGCAGCCAAGTAACACATAAATAGTGCCCATTTATTTCTAGTCAATAGACTGTGTGGGTCAAGACTCTGCAAAGCATAAACCAGACATTACACAACTGGGGTTTGGATTGTCAGCTAGGAGAGGAGAGGGGAGGGTTGAGTGCAGAAACGTCAAAAAAGTGCACATGCATTCCTGCGCACAAACACATGCACATATATACAAAGTCAAAGACGCTCAAGCAGTCTACTGTGCTGCTCTTTGCCTTTATGCAGGTTGACACACTCGTTTCGCTGCTTCAGGCACTGACCGCATTTCACTACTGGAAAAAAAAAAAAAAAGAGGATCTCCATGGCAACAGCTTCTGCAGTTTGTAGGTTGTAACACGTGTGATGACATCATCCAGACATCATCCAACAACATGGATCAGAGACACCTGTCGATGCTTATCCTCTTACCTGTCAATCAAAACCTTGCGTGCCCGCTCAGAGAAAAAGAAACAACAGAGGAAATCCACTGCAAACAGACATCAGCCTTCTGAAATCATATGTTTACAATATGATTCACACAATGAGGCATGTAGTGTTAAATGTTATAGAGAGCTCATTTTTATATACATAGTTACCATCAATAGAGACATCAAATCAATGTCAACATGTCAACTCAGTTTGGACCAGAATGATAATAATGGTTAGCATCGTGTTTTTCAAGGACAGCACTTAAAGTCCTAATTGGATAAAATGTACTCTCATACTTTTAGAGACTGTAGTGTTTTTATTTAGAGCTCCAGTAAGGAAATTCTGTCCACTAGTGGGTAGAAATATTTCCAAGCTACACAATTGCAATACCTACTTATCCATGAGAAACAGAGCAGAACATCCCATTGTGTTGTCCTCCTCAGTACCTCACATACTCAGAAGAATATTCACTGGCCCTGGCAAAACAAAATACTGAGCCAAAAGCAGCTGAAGGCTGCTTAGAGCTGGAGACATTAACAGATATTTTATATCAAAAATATTTTGCTTTACGGAGCATTGAGAGCCATTGAATGATAAGATTAAAGAACAATACCTATTGTTCAGGTACAATTTAGAAAAAACGCACAGGTGATATTCCTCCTCAAACATCTAAAGTATCAAAAACTTGTTAAAAAAAACATGTTAATGAGGAAGTAGTAGTTGTAAATTGAAGCAGTGTAGTAAATTGGATAAAACAGGTAAAACATCTGTAATATATCTGGTTGTACCAGAGGGATAATACCAACATGGTCGGTCCTAAAAAAGGCTCAGTCCAGATTGTTTTGTCTGAGGAAACTAACGTCCTTTGATGTAAATAGAGCTAGTGCCCTTTCTTATTCTTTTTTTGAGGGGGGGAGCATTACAGTGGAGGACAAAGGGAGGATAAACAAGCTGATCAAAAAAGCAGGCTCTATTATTGGCTCACCTCCAGATTCCTTAGAGGTTCTTTTTAAAAAACAGAACAAGAACAAAGTTCAAGAACAAAGTTGACCAATATGAATAACAGCCCTTCAATAGAGACTTTAGTGGATTGAACAGTTCCTTTAGTGCGTGACTGCTCATGTCCCGATATTCAACAGAAAGATTGAGAAGGTCCTTTGTGCCTGCTGCAGTGAAGCATTTCAATGACATGCTAAAGTATTACGTGGCCTTTCTGATTATTATTACTGCTGGCTGTCAGGTCTTATTCTTTATTTGGCACTTTAAGGAGTTTTTATTGCTTTGTGTTTTTGTCAAACACATTACTTATCCATGTGTCCAGTGCTGTCTGTCAGACTGTTTTAACAGTTTTATCCTGGCTTTGATTGTGTTCTTTCTATCTATCTATCTATCTATCTATCTATCTATCTATCTATCTATCTACCTTCCTTCCTACCTATCTATGATCTATGATCCTGTGAATTAGCCATAAATCAACAAAAGATGCCCTGTTTGATTCAAGGTGTTTCCCAGTGTAGGAACCTGACTTCAGATGCAATCATTCCTTTCACCTGGAGGAAATCATCATTTAGCAGTACAACAGTAAGGCTGAGAGAATTCACATTTCTGGTAGATGTAGAGGGTAATAGTTGTCGAATGCTACCAGAGAGTGAAAGAGAAACTATGAATGCCTGTGGGAAAGGAGCCACAAAGGCTGTTAATGATGTGATACAAACACGGGAAAGGCAACGAAAGGAAAGCAAGGGGGAGCACGGATAAAATGTTGGGAGAGTTGAGATGAGAAGAGTGAAATATGGCAGGGAGAGAAGACGGATAGAGAGATGCCACAAGCATGAACAGATGGCTGAGAAGAGAGTCAGAAAGAGTGAAAGAGTGAGGGAGTGAGAGGCAGACAGAGAGAGAGAGAGAGAGAGAGAGAGAGAGAGAGAGAGTGAGTGAGTAGGAGAAAAATCTGGATCAGGCTGAAAAAGACCTCGAGTTCACTTTGGGGAATGCAGTAAGTAGGACAGGCAAAAACTTAAATTCCAAAAAATGAGACCCAAAAATAACCCAAAGGAGAACAACCCACTTGAGCCTGGGAGCTATGCTAGATGGTCAGTCAAAACAGAGCTGACTCTCCTGCTTTGAAGAACCATCCTCTTTTTAGGATTCACAGTCTACCTGAGGATGAGCCCCCAAAAAGGGAACTGAAATCATAATGGTAATCTATGCAAATTCAGCTATGAGGGGAAAAATGATAAACAGGGACAGTCCTGATGCAAATTAAGTCTCCTAAAGGAGGCAGATTCATCCATATGTATGTAAAGGTAGAGTTATATCTTATACTGTATATATCACAAGACTAGAGTGCAGCTCTGAGAGTAAGCAGAACTTCCGCAGTGTTATCCGCAGGGTTATGCTGGGGAGCCTTTTTGTCTGCAAACCGGTGCTTCAGCTTTGTCTACCCAACACTTTATTGTATTCAGCCAGTAAAGGAACAGTCCTTATTCTTTCCCCCATGCTTAAGGCAAAGGCAATATACAGTAAGAGCTGGTCATTAACTCAACAATTCCTTCATATCGTTTAATTCCTGAGAACCCCATGTGAACATAAGAAATGATGTGACTCATTAAGTGGGTTGAACCAATACCATTATACTGTAATATGAAACCAACCCCCATGGCTGATATGAAGCAGGCCTGTGGCAGTCGCTATCCCTCTTCACTAAACCCTGTGCTTTTCCTATCTCCTCTGTATGTGCTCTACGCTGTTACACTACGCCATCTCTAACCCAGTGATCTCACACACCCACACACAAAGCACCCCAGGAGGTAACATGGATTGATATTCTCCACCAGACTTGGGATGAGTGCAGAGAGCCTGGCAGATTGACAGCTGTTATGTGAGCGTAGATATGCTGCATTATGCTCCCTGACAAAAATGACATGGAGATATGGAGATGCAACGCCGCTGTGTACGTAAGCAGCACTCTCAATTACTGCGGGAACCCTGCAGAACCCCGTGAACACGTACGCACATGGACGGCACGATCCAATTTGATTCAGTGTTTACTGTTCGTGCCTTTGGGGATGTGCTGGTTCCGCCTTTCCCCCTGATGAGTCATTCACTTCTGTGGATGAAAAAATTTAAAAAATGACGTAGTGTGTGAGTATGATATGGCGTATGCCCTTGATTTGTATGCCCTCAGGAGAAGATACGGTTGTTTTAAGATGGGTTTCTTCGAGGGGAGCTCAGTGTGCAGCATGTAAAGGCTTCTATCAGATTCAGGTTCGTGTTTTACTACAAACATAAATTCAAAATTTTAGATCACTTGACCAGGCCTTTATTTGAAGCAGGCTTATATTAGAGAGGGGCCTTCATTTCTAATTTCCTCTGTTTGATAAGTATATTTGCTCATATTTTAATACAAAGTGTCCTTGTTTTCTGATCTGCTTCCGTTTGTACTGTTACATTTTTGTTACTACATTACCAGTAATCCACTTACTCCAACATGTGGAACAATAAATCTAGAGGAACGTTTTGGTAGTGCACCACTTAGCTGTAGCATTTGGGTACCATGCTTATGGATGTATGCTCATCGGCTTAGCCAAGTTACCCTGGTTACCCTGGTTACCCATGCTCATGTAGTGTCGCTGCTGTCATTATCATCAAAATATGTGCTGTTATCCCCGTGTAAAGTCGAGCCCCGGCTTTTAGTTGACTACTGTCTTTTATTTGAGGAAATACAGTATTTATGAATGGGAATAGCTCTTACCCAAGGGCAAACACTGGAGAACCAAACCTCCAGTCAAATTTTCATCCTACTATTGAATTACTGCAGAGATAACTTTTTTACTTTACTTTTATAGCACTTGCAGTCAGTTCTGATGACAGGTCTATTCTTATGAACACAACCTAGTGACCTCAGATGAATATTGAGGTATTAAGTATAAAGGACGCGTGCGGACTGAGCTATCCGCTGTCATGCCTTCACCGCAGCACAACTTTCCACCTCAAACTCCGACAATTTTTTTCCAGCATGACTGACGTTTAGCTGACATTATTACCCACCTTTAGAAAATAAGCACTAACATTAGCTGGAAAAGGCCAAGCTCAGATGCTAACAATCATGACAACCTGTCAAAATGTGTCTGCTAGACATCCTGTCTGACAGGGAAAAATCAATACAGCATAAGCCATAACCTATTGTCAGATTCACACAAATTCTGTGAAAAAGTGGTCCTTTACTCTGTGGGTGTGTGTGTGTGTGTGAGTGAGTGTGTGTGCATGTGTGATATTTGGCATTCTCTGAATCAGCTGTCAGACATGTTGCCTTCAAGTCATGTTGGGAATATAGAAGTTGAGAAAATACGAACACTAAACAAAATAGTAGAAAATAGTAGATACTGCATGTTTAACTGAGATTTGGTGTTGACGAACATAAAATAGAGGTATACTAGAACACACCTATGATACATACATACTGTACAACATATAACCCACATTAAATCATTGTCAGTGTGTGTGCACCCTAAATTAAGCAGCGATTATTCACACAAAACTTTACATCTACTTTTGGGTATACCTTCCAAATTCAGGCAAAAAAGTACAATGCCTTTATAATTTGGACTCACCCGTACCAAACCATGTGAAATGTATGTTAGAAGATGATTGTTCACTGTGCAGGTGGTATGCACATGGACAGATTATGAGAATGTACCCTTGGGCACAGATACACAAAGGGATCCCTTCACCTGCCTGTATCTCTTGTAGTCATTTGGCGTCTTTTTCAGCAACATTTTATTTGTAAGCTAACTACAACTATAACCGCTGTTGGTTGAAAACTGCAGCAGAATTTCAGTATCTTGTTCATGCTGGAGATATTCTACAAAATACAAATAGGGTACTATACAAAATATTATACAAAGCATCAGAGGTTTGTAAGTTATATTTTTTTAAAGCAGAGATACTCAACTGACAAACTTATATCAACTATTTGACTTATTTTAATGTCAGCTCACTTTAGCCCAGGTATGTACTGTGCATCTGTGTGGAAGCCTCTCCTGTCTGGCACCAACTGGCACAGTTTTGAAATGCACATGCTGTAGTGTAACTTCAAACTCTAACCAATAAATCATTAAACTTTTTGAAAAATTCTACCCTTCTGGCCCTCAAATTAAATTGCCTTTCTATTGATATCTTACTGATTTACACTTTAGATTGATCCATCACTATGCTAACATCCTACTCTAAGATCCTGTGTCAACAGGAAATACAGAAGATAACACTTCATTACAACAACTGATGCCAAGAGTGATGCATGATATCATCAAGCAATATGGTTATAAGTAAATACATGTAGCATTGCTTGATTATTCTGTTTTCTATGTTGGAACCAGTCCAGCATGCAGAAATTGGATTCCATTATATTTAATGGAGTTTTCTGCACAACAGTGATAATAATGTAAACTGTATTTAATGGTGACTAATGAACTATAAGCTACAACTGAACAAACGGTGAGGGCAGAAATTTACATAAATTATTGTCTCTGTTAGTCCTGTGGCAGCCATGTACATAGCATCATCATAAAAACATAAAATGTTACAGGCATAGATATCAGCTGGCAAATCCACAGCTGTTCATAATACAGCAGCTACTGAACTGCCTCTGACATCAGGAGCAAGAGAATGGGCGACCACAAACCTGATGGCATCAAGAGGATGACTAAGGACACACACACACACACACACACACACACACACACACACACACACACACACACACACAATTTACAGTTGTGGTAAGAGAAAATGATGAATGGATACAACATAACTGAATGTATTTGCTGTATCAACTAATAGAAAAGAAAGCAAAAATAACTGTGTTTGTTTACAAGTGCATCAGGTACAGTAGTGAAAGCACTAACACAATCCTCCCATGGTTCACAATCTCTCTTTCTGTGCTTCTTTACCACTTTTTACAAACATTGAAAGACGCATACAAACGCACGCACACATGCACGCACACATGCACGCACGCACACACACACACACACACACACACACACACACACACACACACACACACACACACACACACACACACACACACTCTCCTTTTGCCTCTTGCTTTATTAGTTGATGAGTCATAGCTCTGGGTCTGGGACAAACCACACATACACACACACAGCTTATACAATGAAGCACCAAAGACACACCTACATGCACACACAGAATACACTCTCAAACAGACACACACACACACACACACATATACAGCGGTGACTTGGCAGCACCCAACTTCGCAGCCTGGGGACTCTGAAGCTGCCTGGTGTTGATAGGTTAGTGCTGTTTTTCTTTCACACGTCCAAAAAAACCAAAGTGCACTAAATATCAGCGCCACCTGCTTCTTCCATGAAATGGGCTAATTAGGTTTATCCTGGGAGAACCTTATCTATCTACATTGCCTACCACTGACTGGAGTTACTGTATTGATCAATATTAGGGGGTAGACCTAATATTTTGAAACTAAAATGTCATGGAAAAATACATTTCCCCACTGTCATTAACACAATCAAAGCTTTTCCTCAGTGATGCTTTTCTTCTAGAAGTTATTTATTTATGATACTTTGATGTCACTTTGAATGTATAATCTGTTTGTCTGTATAAAAGCAAGACCACAGTAAATGAGCTCAGCCAATTTCCACTTCTGCTGGCCAAATAAACTCAAGATGTTTGTTGGTGTAACTTTTATGCTTTTTGGTAACATTCCACAAGGCACTTTTGCACACCCCAAGTGGAAAAGAGAGATAAATGTTTCAATTTCTGAAAGTTGGAAGGACCTCTTTACCCAGAAAATATGCATATGATGTCAGGAGGATGCCCAAATCTTAAATTTACTCTTCTTAGTGGCTGTCAGGGGAGGAAATGGTGAAGAAGAAAAAAGCCTTTGTCAGCATGTTGAGCCACAGTTCTGGAAAGTTTGGGTTTTTCTGGAATATCGCTCTTTGACTGCTGGTTGAGGACAACGTTTTGTATTTTGGTTCTGTCAGATTGTGTGTGTGGACATTTCCTGACAACGCCCACACTTAACAGCCAAATCTTGATCCAAATAGGCTACAGGAGCAAATTTATGACATCTCAGCAAGCGCACAGAGTCACTCAGGCAATCAGAGTTGGTTATGAGTGGAGGCAGTGGATCTGGATGATAACCTTCAGGAATAATGTGCACAAATGTCCTGGAAGTAATGATTAAGGCTACACACGGAGATGTTCTCCTTGTATCATTACTTATCTGAATATCATAAGCGTCATAGAAGGGGAGGGAGAAGAAGATGTAAAAAAAAAAAGAAGAGACAGACTGAAAAAGTGAGAGACAAACAAATGAAGAAGTAGGGAAGAGACAGACTGAGCTTTTCCTGTTTGTTTGCACAACTATCCTTCTGCTTGTTTTTATGCATCAGTGCTGCTGTGATTCTACTTGCAAGGATGTGATCGTTTCTCAGTCATAAAAAACAAAAATCACACAACCAAAGCAGTGTTTTCTCTATTTTCATTCTAGTGGTGCTGCTAAAATTTCACACAATCATTAATATCAATGGGCTACTAATGATTTTCACTCAAGCGCTATGGGAGCATGATAACACCCTACGTTACTGTGGAATTATTTTGAGTCATTGACTAGTGCATTAAATCCCAGAATCCTCCCTCTCCCCATTCTTCAAAGGACATCTGTGTGAAAGGTACTGTTATAAGAGTAGCGTAGCTGCTTTAAGGAATAGAGCAGTGCGTAATGTGTGTGCGTAGCGAGTGTGTGGTTGAGCAAGCGGCAGAAAAGAGACAGTGAATGCGATCGGAGCAGAGGAAAAGGTTAGCAGTAAGTTGTCAAGATGGCTGTAAATGTACAGCACAGAAAACAGTGTTTCAGTTAATAAATGCTGCAGCTTCTCAAGACCAAGAAAAGTCTTGTGGTTGTTTCGCAATTGCTGTAAAAGTGAAGGGAATTAGCTCCAAAGTTAGCGACAATGGGTTAGCCTGACCTGACCAGGCTCACTTAAGATGGACTGACCTTCAAGTGGACCAGCTATTTTCATTTTAGTGTCAATCTGCTACTCCTGAACAGAGAACAGAGAAATGTCTGGCTGCTGAGTCTCTCCCAAGTCCACCTTCCCCAAAAGCAGTCCACCTAAGTGAAACACTGCAAAGTGTGCCAAAAAGGGTGAATGAAATGTAAATTGATCCTTTGCAGCACAGCGTTTAAAGCAGCCAATCAGGACTGAAAATTGGCAGCTTTTGCCCAGTGTGTCTGAGAAGCAGCAAATGCCAATCTTATGGAGACTTCACCATGACAACAACCTTTTACCTAACCTTAACCAAGTAGTTTTATTTGCCTAATCATAACCATACTGCCTTAAAGGAGATTAGAGGTCACAGGCTCCATGTGGTTTGTGCCACTATGTTTCCTATGTCTGAGGGAAACTGATGGGAAAGGAATAAGAAAGGAGTTCAACTACTTCCAACAAGACCTCCTATGTTTCCTTGAGTATTTTTACATTTTAGAGGCCCAATGTAGTCATGTCAAGAACAATTAAACTGAAAAAATGAAGAAAAAAATGAAAGAAAATCCTGAAAAAAATCTGTCGATGCCTTTCCACTCATCAAACCACCAGCTGCAACTAATGGACCAGGGACCCACCGATGCACAGATCCTCCAAAAAACACTTTGTCTTAGCTATGCTGCTGCCATAATTGAAATCAATATCAATACTGTGTCACTACATGGAAGGATGCTCAATATCTTCTATCTGGATGGGGTTGGCAGGGACAATGAATAATCTGGTATGTGTTTGCAAGAGAAGAGACGGAGGCCTCCATGTTATGGTTAGCCTGAGTCTCAGAGATTAAACCTGAGCGCTGCCAAGACGACTGGCACAGTAGCTGTGGTTTCTCTCACGAGGAACCAGGAGAATAAATGAAACCTTTTCACAATAAACATTTTTGGGCACTTTAGTTTCATTGTTTGGAACATTTTGGTACCTTCCAAAAGCAATATTTTGAACTGGGTAGCAGCAATTGAGAATTTCATATTGGCAAGTGCATCTCATGACTCGCCCAGAATGCACAGGGAAGCACTGCACAATATGTGCTAATTATTACAAATTTCCCGAGGAGGTAGTGTTGTCACAGTTGAAAAATGATTAAATTAAATATACCTAACAACGTGCAGACCAAAATTGCTTGATTTTTGCATGAGTGTAGCATTGATGGAATCTGTTCTCCCACAATGCAACAGAACAGAAATGAAGGAGCTGAATTGCCTATAGCTGATAAAAATGAAAATTAACTGCGGAGGATGGGCCTATGGCTCTAGGGTCATCTCAGAAAATAAACAAAAAACAATAAATTACACATTATATGAACTCATTTAGAATATAATTATTTTTTATGTTACTATTTTGGTTACTAAAGGCCAAGCAGTGCTACTATATAACATGGTGTTCAGATATGGTGATAATTTGGTGTAAGAACATAGTGAATATGAATGAATGACTATATTAGCCTATAGGGGACATTAGACATATTCATATGCATGTATATAAAAATTGAAAAAAATAATGTAAGTAGGACGAAATATCTGAATTCCTGCAGCTGGTAAGAACATGGTGTAATATGGAATTAACTGTGCACACACACACAGAGAGGACACGATAATTACTAAAAACACTAATCAGTGCAAGAAATGTCGTCATGTTGCATAATAGCTGCAGAGATGACATGGTATGAGGGCATGCAACACTCTCTATTCTTTTATTTCTGCTCTATTTTATTCTATTCTATTCCAGTCTGTGGAGAGGTCAGAGCCTATCCGAGCGTGTCATAATCCCTCCCACTGCTGAGGAAAAAATGTTGCTTCTTTACGCAAGGTATAGAGACAAGGTGTTGCCTGACTCATAGTGGTTATGAGACAAATATCTGCAACATTTCATCTTACACATTGTTATTCCCTGTAGCATGACCGCCCACTGACCAAACAGGACCAAAACTGTAGATACAATGGACCAACACAAAGCAGGCGAATACTGTATCTGTGTAGAAAGACAAATCAAACCATATCAGATTGTCTGTGAAGATTCTAAGTCATCCAAGAGGTTATCCGGGGGGTGTGGGGGGGAGGGGGGGGTTAAATCATGGACAACTGGACTTGGTTGCAGATACTTGAAGACATTTTGCCTCTCACCCAAGGGGCCTCCTCAATTCTAACTCACTGGTGGGGAGTCCTGCATATTTAACCGTGGTTCGTTAGTGCTCCTGGCTGGTGTAACAACAGTCGTTAAGAGTTGTTGAAATCACCTGAGGCAAAGTATAAATGGCAGCCGTTGGACTTGTCACATGAGACAAAATGTGAATGGTTGTTAAATCTCCTGGGAAGGGATGAAAGGACAGCATTGTACATGGGGCATAAGTGATGTTGTTGACCCTCTCCCTCTGTTGAGGGATGGTTTCTCTACTTTGACAAAGATAGCCTCCTTCACTCCTCTTTGAAACCATCTGTCCTCCCTCTCCAAAAATATACACGTTGTTGTCCTCGAAAGAGTGTCCCTTCTCTTTCAGGTGCAGGTGAACTGCTGAGTCTTGACCTGAGGACTCCAACGACGTTGGAGTTGTCGTTCCAACAGCTAAGTGATATCAATGACCTTGATAACGACCCCACAGAGGTTAAATACCTGGGACTCTCTGCAAGTCAGTTCGCAATGAAGAAGTCCCTTGGATGAGAGGCTAAATGTCTTCGAGTATCTACAACCAAGTCCAGCTACGCTCAATTCAACCCTCCTTGGATAACCATATCAGACTGATTTAGCAAATACAACTCCCCTCAGGTGACACTGTGTGTGTTAAAAGCTGCAGAACACCTATGTGTGAATTAGTGGCCATTTGTGCCAATGTTGAGAATTAGCTCATGTTTCCGCTTCTCTTAAAAATACTGCATTTTGTGCAGCAGCTGTATAATGACATCATAGATATGTGCTCTCATGTGTTCTTATGTGTGACTTGCCAAAGTTTTCTGCTACAGTCATATCCCTCCCCTCCTGACCATCGTCCTGGCCCTCTAAGCTCTCTGGCTAGACATCAGACACCACTCTCTCTCTGTCTTACACACACAAACACACACACACATACAATAACACACACACACGCGCACACACACACACACACACACACACAATCAGAAGTTGGCCCAAAAGCCCAATGTGAGACCAAAGACAGCGCAGGGGGAGCATCGTCCAACCAAGGTCACGCTCCGGGCGGAGAGGAGACACTGTCATCTCTGTCCAACCTGGATACACAGTCACATAAACGCAGCCAGAAGGAAACCAATATGGCCACCTGTTTGGCTGGAAATACAGCGAGGGCAATTAGTTCAACCAGGCAACACACATGCACCTCCAAGAGAATGCTGATGAAGGGAAAGTTTGCAGGGTTTGCATTTTGGCTGTAGAACCGGCTGATAAATTCTTGAAAAATAAAAATGCAAGCTACTCTCTTAGCATTCATGAACAATGCTCAACAAAATGTAGGCTTTAAGTAAAACTTTACAGAAAAAAGGCATCAAATAACCTAAGAAATTAGACTGAAAAGGATTTTATTTGAGTCACCAGAGCAAATTAATGTCTCTTTCTCCTGCTAGCAGTGGGAGTTTTTGAATAGTGGCTCACAAAAGAGCAAGGTGACACTGCTGTGTTGAGGTTAAACTGAAGGGTAATCTAATGGATGTAAAAATCACTGTGCTTAACTGCCACACTAGAAGGTGCGTTTAAATTTAAAGCTCTGGCTCTGAGGCACCAAGCTGTCACACGGTGCCGAATGAGCCGCCGAGCAAGTCCTCCTGCTGTTGGTAATCCATAGGTTGGTGTTTGAATGAGGTTGACTCTCAGACGTGGTGTATCACTGCTACATTGCAGAAGCTACTGATACATGACAATACTGGAAGGAGCATGAAGAAAATAGAGACAAGGCAGTATATGTGCGCATGTGTGGAGGAGGAGGGTTTTCAATTTAAAATTCAAGCTGATGATTGAGCAAAAATTGGATGGGAACTGCACAGACTGCACTCTGTTAGTACATGTGCTGTGGAAGCACTGGAGACATGAGTCAGAGAAAGGCTAAATAAAGCAAATCCAATGATAACCCCCAAAAGTTGTGGCTTTAAAGTTACACTGAGCTGAAACAAACCCAAGAGAAAAAGAGTAACAATCACAGAGGAAGCCCCTACAGGGATTGTTGCACTGAAACATAAGATTCTACAAACCCCTGCTGCAGCTTTGACAGTGTAGTGTATTCACAGCTGTCTTATATCTTAAACTGTAACTTACTGCATAGACTGCCTCAACTATAAAAACTTGTGCAATAATGCTGTAGTGTATGTAAAGGAGTTTTTATTGCGACGTTTGCCAAGAAATACATCCAGATGATGTTGAGGATCTTACTACATATTGTCATTGTAATGTTGAAACAACCATATGGTAGCAACAAAGTGTAGATGTCTAAAAAACACAGCTCATCACAGCTTACTAGATTCTCAGATTCTCAAGTCAGACAGGCAGAGGAAACAAATAAAGAACAAATGTTTCATTCGGTTTTGTATTTCATCTCATTACAATTTAAGAAATCATGGATTGTAAGTTTGTTAATTGATATGCTAGCAAGTTGCTCAATATGCACACTCATCCTGTATTTGGAAAGCTTTTCCTATTTGTGTTATCATCATGATCAATTTCACACTACTGTCGTCAGACCAAATAACATCTACATCGACTACCTTCATCCATCAGAGGGGGTTGATTGTTTACCATAATCAATCCACCAATCCATGCTTTCACTGTCAGTGAAAGTGCATTCAGTGCGACTATACTACCGTAGTAATGGTGCTAGACAGTGCAACATAAATCATATGGCACATTAGTCTACAGCCAAAAAAGGCAAAATCACTCTCTAGTGTTCATCAAGTTTCCTCCTCAGTTATCTCCATTACTTGAGTTGTACTTTAGATGTTTCATGAGCAGCCTGTTCTTGTGTCAGTGGGTTGGTAGCCCCCTTCAAAGGGCTTCATAATCTATTGAAACAATAAAGAATGCTAAAGAATACAAGCTTCCTGAGTACCTACATGTGAATGCATTGCAGGGACATTTTCAGCCATTAAACATAAAAATAGAAAACAACAAACCAGATTTTCTGTAAACTACATGCCAAACCCCAATTGATGATTAATAGGTCTACCCAGAAACAGAAGCCGGGAAGCATTACTCGCACAGACCATCTTAATACTCAAGTGCCTTGGCCAGTTCTTTATGCTGTTTTCTGCTAAGGAGAGCAAATGCCTTCAGCCATTTTTCCTCTTAGTTTGCCGAGACAGGTACAAGGGTGGAAGTCACTGACAGGAAGCAGAGTGGGGGAATGGTCAATGTGGGACGATAGCTTGACTTTTGAGGTCAGGCATGATCTGTAATGTGATCACGGTATCAGCCCTACGGTCACGCTCTGGTGAATTTTCTCAAGTATGGGTAAAATTAGCCTCCTTTGGTCCATTGGGCTGATCAGGTCTTGCACAGACTGTCCCTCTCATTACCACACTTATGTACTGTAAAACACTAATGGGAGCATCCCTTCGCCCAGAATCTCTTCCAGTCACCACCAGCAAACCCTCCCCTCTAATATGACATTCACGATTTATGTCTCCACGCTGCAGGGCATATTAACCATTTGGGACAGTGTGCCGTCTTGTATCCACTTTCATCTGTAATAACCCAAGGTAAGACACCGTCATATTTCATCCACTCTGTGAATCTTAAATGATCTCGCTCACTTTTTCTCCCTTGTTCCGACTCTTTGCCCGAACTCCCCCTACCTTCATTTCTCTCTCATTCTCTTCCCTCCTCTCTCTTCATTTTTATCTCACTCTGTCTTCCCCTCCCTCCAGGGCCTTGACTCATCTGGAGACTTGCCAGGAATGCAGATAGGATCACTCGCAGATATACAATAACTTGAGGGGAATAAATATGCCCTAATTGAGAGAAATGATGTAATATTGATCCCAGGGCCTCTGAACCTTTGGCATCGATGGAGCGTTCTGCCGAGCTTGTGACATTTAGAGGGATGGCTGGTGTGTATGTGAGAGCGAGTGTGTGTGATGTTGGGGATAGGTGTTGCTGAGGCTGTGCTGTGTGAGACTTTCTTTCTCTTTGTGAAACTAAAATGTATCTCATGGTTTAATGAGAACTTAAAAGCATGAGACTACCCAAGTGTGAGCTAGAAAATGATGTTTCCTTGCTTGCAGAATATACCAAATATAACACCAAGCTGCTGCATTGTACTGAGTGATGCTTTGAAGATGCATTTAATTGAGTGGGAAAATATCAGCATGTGCCGTCTGTGCCTGTGCCATAAAGGGTGTTGAGAAGAACCTCTCGCTTCAGTGGCTTTAACACTCAAGTCTAGTTCCAGTCTGCCTTTAAGTGAAAACAACCGCAAGCGGCCACATCCAAGACAAGCTGTGTGTTGGTTCAAATATTTTATCTTTTCATTTTGAAGTTATATATGTATTATGTTAATTAAGTCCAGAATTTCTAATCCTAGTCCTCAGATACAAACATAAACTTGACTGAACCTTAGCGTGCTTCCATACCTAACGTGATTGGTGAATAGTTTAAACAAACTCTGGTATGATTGCCCATTTGGTTTGTTTAGGCTGGTGTGAAAGCTGTCAATCAAACTCTGATGTAGTTTATTTGTGGTGTGAAAAGCAAAGCAGACCAACCACAGAATTTTATGATAGTAATAGCAGATTTTAGAATAATTTCAAAAGCTAAATTAAATCCATCTGATGATCCGTGAACCATAAAACGATTCCCAGGACTGTATAAGCAATGCACATATTTATGCAAGGTTACTTGCTTACTACAGTAACACATATACGCATCAGTACGCGAGTACAGGGAATCTGTGAAAAGGGAAGTGAACCGAACTACAGGTGTGAAAGCAACCTACAGCACTCACCATTTTCCACCTTACACTTAAGCCTAAATTATACTACCTGCATCCATGTAAGGGGATCTGTGAAGGTCTGTGTGATGTAAATTTCATCATCTGTCAATTCAATTGATTATTTTTCTTTTTTATTTCTTTTAATGAGAAACTTTGCCAATTTTCAACCAGCATTGTATCATTACAATGTGGGTAGTATATGCAAATGAACAATGTTTAACTTCCCTCCATGTTGCATGCACCCAGAGCTCACTGCTCATTTGCCAGCAAAAGTTCGCCAGATGACGTAAAGTGCGTATTGTAAATGAAAATAAGCCTTAGTAAAGAGATGTAACGCTGCTCAGTCTTTGCTAACTGGCTGCTCGGCTGGTCACTGGTAGCTCATTGGATGAGACGTGCAATGCATTCTGGTTGTTGTAGGATTCCCCTTTAAGAGTAGTATGGGGAATCTACAGCCTTTTTCTCAGTTTTCTTTCTTTTCAAAAATAATTGCACATTTCTACATAGGTGACCTAGTTTTAGAGATCATCATATTCACAGCAGTGAATTACTTCTTCAAAATTAGTTCAATCCTTTCAATCTGAATTTTAATGTTTTGTGCTGCATTTCCTTTTATGTTTTTAATGCATTATGTAAATTATTTGTCTGTGTTTGAAATGTGCTATGTAAATAAACTTACCTAAATTTAAAAAAATTAAAAAAAAAGGTCATAGTTGGCAGGTGTCATCTGAGGGCAATATGTTACACGTGAGAAAAACAAAACCGAAAAATCAATAAACCTTCATGTGATCATTATGACTTGCTGACCGTTTACATTCTTGGTATTTACCATGACCATGATCTATCACACATGTCTACTGGTCTGTGGCATGGTGTGCCTTCATCTCACAGCAGATTGTCAGTAGGACATCCAAGACATCAATGTTAATCGTTAAATATTGAAAATAGTGCTTGAATCAATACTAGAAGATCCCAAACAGCACACCATCAGAGGATCAAATCAATACAGCTACAGGAAGAAATCTGTTCCAAGATAATGGCATGATCAACATTCATGGATTGATAAAGTCAAGTAAAGGTTACACATTTCAAAACCATCTGTTGGACTGATTTCAACCATATTCTCTCAGTGTGGTGATAGTTGACATTTGTGTGCTGTCTAAGTACAATTCATCATTTCTTCCTAATGGTGTTCTGTTTGTACAGAAGATGTAAAAACACAGAAGCAGAAACTTACAGAAAGATCCGAATTTGTTCAGTCTCTATTTTTGTTTCGAAGCTTGATGCAAGGGTTTCATTGTCAGTTTAAAGGAAATTGGAGTCTTAAAACAACTTGACCTGTGCTAGAATAGCAGTACTTTAATGTGGCTAATCTCATCATTACCAGAGGACTGTATTTAATGTAGCTGCTGACTCCAAGTCAATTCAGCATAATAATGGTGTTGTTCCAACTAAGGTATCTTCTGTTCATATCATTAGACAATGTAACTCCTGAAGACCAACTTCCAGTTTACACTGTTATTATTATTCACCAACCAATAAATGAGGAAGCTCAACCTCTGAGAGCAGTGCAGATTGTCAGATTGTTATGGTGAAGCTGAGTAGAACAAAGGGATTTTCACAATGAGCCTTTCTAAGAGGAAGTGATACTGATTTTCAATGTAATTAAAAGAGTGCCTTTGGTACACTTGGTTGTGGTTAGAAATTTATATGCTGAAACTTCATATCCACATATTTGTTAGGATGTGTAAACTGCTAAAAAATACAAGTATCACGTAATTACAAATACTACGCATAATCTGTACAAAGGAGAATGATGGTTGAGGTCAAGGCTCTGTGTTGTTTATGAACTTGGCTTCGTGCATGAGGGCATTGTCATGTTGAAACAGAAGTGGGCCATTCCCAAACTGTTGCTACAAAGTTGGAAGCATGTGGTTTTCTAAAATATTATAGTATGCTGTGGCATTAAGATTTCCCTTCATTGGAACTAGAGGTATATTTGAAGAGAACGCAAAGTGAATTTTAGATGCAGCTCAACTGCATACAATGTCAATGGAAAGACGGGATGGGTTTGAACAGACCCAAATCGCCCTAGGAGAACCATTTTGCTATTCCTTGATTTAGTAATGTACATCAAGAGGCCAACCCAAACCATGAAAAACAGCCCTAGACTATAAGTACACTAATGCATGTGGACAGGGGTTTCCATATAGAGACAGAGTGCAATGCATCATACTCTAAAACCCATGTCCACCCGCAGGGAAAACAATTGGCGATAACAAAATGCCTGTAGCAAGCTAAAAACATTAAATTTCAGCATGTCAAAGGATTATTTCACCACCATATGTCTACCAGAGAGAAAAGCTAGTTTATAGCATATGCTGAAACCTGTTACAGTGTATATGCTAAGATGCATATACATGAATGTAAGGGCTGACAACATCTACAGTTGAGATACCACAACTGTATAGCAAACTCCACCACATAACAGCCTTTTCACAGCTGATGTGGCGAGCACAGGTTGTAAACATAGGTGGGGAAATGACATGCACAGACATGCAATCATTTCACATTCAGGCTCTTTTTACAGTTAGCATTTCAGCTGAAGGCAGGTTAACTATTCTGTTATTTAAACATCTCTTACAAACACTGCATACCTTTCAGTTAAACAGCTGTTCTGTTTTTACTTTCACAGAGGCCACTACCTTTGGCCACTAATTTCTGGCATAGTTTGTATTTTTATTATACCTCCATGAATAATTGGCAACAATTGGCTGTTTTTTTATATTTCTAGTACGAGTACAACTTAGTGTTATTAGATAACCAATAGTAGTAAGTCAATGGTACACATCATATTTTTGTGTCAATCAAATAGCATAAGCATCTTCTTAGACTTTTTAAAACATTTTTTTTACAAACACTCAAAGGTCATAAAGTTGCATAGTGAGAAATCCATTGTAGGAAATGCAGAGATACATATTTTAGGCATATGCAGCAGCCTGAATGGAGTAAAAGGATGTGTTTTGCAGTACTGTAAAGGTGTATCAGTGATCTTTGACCCTTTCCTGTGTTCACAATTTGTTGCTGAGTTACTGCCCATCTTTGACAGTAAACAACACATTTACTGTAAGGGCTCCCAAAAGGCATTGTAAGAAACCAAGCGAATGACTAACTGAAGTATGAGAAGACAAGGCAGTTTGGGGAAAAAGTGAATACACCAATTCAAGAATGAATTCAATTATTTTGGCACAAACAACTCTTGGGATGCACTGAATATAACAGATTGATGATGCATAACAGCATCCAAAGGTAGATAGCCTCCTCAAGTAAAGCATTCAAGTGAATTTCTGAGAAATTTAACAAAGAAGATCAGACACCATTACCTTGTTTTCTCTCCACTGCAATTTCTGAAATCTCGCTGCAGTGTCCCAATGTCAAGCGTCAGGGGATGAAGTGTGATATCTTGAGGAAGGATGCAGTTGAAAATCCTTGAAGTTTTAATAGCCAATCAAGATCACTGGGGAACTCTCTATTTCCAGAATGAACATCACAAATCGAGTGCCGCAATGGTCGCAAATTCAATCTAAACTGAAATCAAATGTCAAGATAAGTAGGCAAGTAAGGCCACAAGTGATATGCCAGCTTTGCATTGAAAACAGCATTGGAACAAATCAAACCTGACAGCAGCAGAATAAAGGTTAAAGGTTTGTGTCTGGAAGTTGGTTTGACTCCTTAGTTGGGTTGTGTTCAAGAACACAGAAGTGACAAAAGCAATTTATCGTACATTCATTCAACAGGCGAAATTCAAACATGTTTGTGCATTACAGAAATTAATCACCCCGTTGTCAAAGTGTTTAGTGTTTACAAATCATACACATTAGCAGTCTTCTTGAAACAGACTTACACTGCAGTTAGTCTGCTTGGCTAGACTGCAGTCAATTATTCTACATCTGCACAAGACAGAGTGAAAGCAGTGTGCATTGAACTGTCAGACTGAATTACAGAGCCAAACTGTATCTGATCTGCCACATAGAGAAAATAGTGGAAAGACATGCCCACCAGGGCCTGAGAAGAGCATTTACACAACATGTTTTAATCAAGCATTTTAAATTTAATCAATTATAACTGAGGAACCACATCCATTAGGAGACAAAAAAAGGCAGCGGGCCACAGACGAATAATGCATGCTGATTAATTGGGGCCCCCCATTTACAGATCCCGCTGTTCTCTCCGTTCATCCCCTGAGTTCCACAACAAGAGCTTGAAAAGTGTCTCTCCACGTTTGCCTTTCCCGCTTTCTCCCTCTCACCTGCCTAATTAACTGTCAGCCGAAGCCATTTATGCCTCTATATTTCACGGGGAAATGAATATTAAAATTCTGCCAAAACTGCCACAACCTTGAAAAGATATGTTGGGTTTGACTGGGCTCTCTGCATACTCTTGTGGATGACAAGAGTATGCTAGCCCAACACTGAGAGGAAGTGATAGGGGTTTGTACAGGCAGAGAATCAAATAGTCGTTCATATATTATGTACACAGAGCTGCTGACTCTGTGTAGAATATCAATGGGGGCAGAGGTGGTGGAAGGAGCATCAGAAAACACAGGTTTCCTTCTAATCCTCATCCAGTGACAATCAAAATCAAAGATGAAAATTCAATTTGACACAGTTTACCAATTCTAAAATTAAAAAAAAATATATATACACAGTAAAAAGGACATTAAAAAAATAATCAACCCCTAAAACAAGAAAACCAGCACATCCTGTATCTTTTCATTGGACCATTATTGCCTGTTCTCACAGCTATCAGGTAATGGATTATGAAAATCACCATCATCCACTATGAAACACTTAATCAGATGAAAAAAGCCAGAGAGGCTTTTATCCGTCATCAATTTGGAGCTACAATGATTTGCGCCTATTTTCTGATTGCCACCTTTTACCTCTGCAAGCCAGTTGTGTTCATCGCCCATGACAAATTTACTTCAAAGGAAGCCTCCATCATGACCCATTTTCCCTTCCACCAACAGCTGAGCTTTTGCCCAATAAGGCACAAAGCAGGAATTTTCCCATGAGCCCCTGTGCATCAAAAGCTGGTAAGGCAAACGAAAGACTACTGTTCAGAGGCAGCCACATGAGGCAGAATTGGAGGCAATCATTTGAAGTAATGCTAACATTATACATTTGAGGATAATGTGTGAAGGGAGATTATGTATGGTTTCTCAAAAGTACCACTTCGATTCATTACTGACTCATTACAGCTGAACAAACACAAGCTGCATCCATGTTGCACAAGATAACCAAGATAAATGTGATGAGTGTAAATACAGTGGAACTCTGAGAGGCATTTCAGAGGACAGGAGGAGAAAAAGCAGCAGACACGGCTTTCATACCCGCTGAATCACTTTCTTTTTCATACACAGATGTGATGAATGACTCATCTTGTTTTTCTTCTATCATGATAAAAAACTCAAGGTCCGTTCGCAAAAGGGCACAGAAAGAGAAGAGACGTAATCAAAAATCTTGTACCAACACTAATCTGTACAGAAACGCAACACAATTGAAACTTAGAGGAAAGTATTGTAGATCAATGCAGCTAAATTGTTCAAAACATTGACACGCTATCAATTATAAGGTGTGGTGAATATTTGCACAGGCCATTTTAAAGGGTCAGTTCACTCAAATTACATATAAATTCTCTCTAACCTCTAGTTGTATCTAGCCATGCAGGCTACATTTGGTTTTATTTGCCCAGATTGATTCTGGGATTTCTGCCTCAACCCCAACACATGGAAGTGAATGGATCTTCATTTGTGGTGCTCACAGTGATATAAAATGATACTTACAAAAATTCAACAGCAGTGTGTCTTTCCGGAAACTATTTCCAGATTAGGCTGAATGATTCACAGACCACAGAATATTAGTTAGAACATTATATTTGTCAGCACCACAAATGAACTTCCATTTAGCTCCACTGGATTGGGGTGGGGGCAGAAATATCAGAGACGGATATATTGAAACCTGGGCACATGAAACAAACTATCTGCATGGGTGGACACAACTATAGTTTTTTTTTAAAGTGATATTGGTCATATTTCTAAGTTAAACTGAGATAATCAACAGTTGTTTGTAAGGGCTTTGTCAAAAAGCATTTGCAAAAACTGTCTGTGAGTTGTTACACACTGCTTAGGTCTCAAATACTTGGTGTATTACGTACTAAAATGTAATGCTTAAAAGGTCATTGTCATCAATCCTCTGCTCTGAGTCTCTCTATTTAATGGAAATACTATTTATTTTATCTTATTCTTTCTTTCTTTGCTTCTTTGCTACTTTGCTGTTCTTTTGTTCTATTGTCAAATAAACTCAACACTTCCTGCAGATGTTTCACGTTAAATCCTTGACAAGAAAGGGTCAGACTGTGTAACTTGAGCAGCTTGATGTCTTTTTTGCAAAAATATTTGTGCAGGAAGTGTGAGTTTCAGTCATTTAACAACAATGGAAAAAACAGCAAAGTAGAAGCAATTGGAGCTTATTAGTGCATGAAAACGTATTTCTTTTAAAAAGAGAAACTAGGAGCAGCAGCATGGTGAGTATGACATGATTATGCTTCTGAACTCACAATTAATGCTGATTCTATCAAGACAACAGGTAAACATGGAGGAAGTGTTGAGTTTGCATTAACAGCAAGCAGCATCAACAACAAATTAAAATGAGAACAGAGCAAAAAATTGATATAAAATACCGTAGACCCATAAAAACTGGGAAAATTAGGACTAGAGCCCTGTCTCATATATAAACCTGTGTCAAATTAAAGCCTGTTTCTCTCTACAGTTGTGCTAAATAAAGGATTTATTGTAGTTAACAGAAGACCATTAGAATTATTTGGTAATACCATTTAACCACCATACAGTATATGCACAGCAATAGAAATTGATATTTTTCATCTCAAACAAAACCACAGTTAAGTAGAACGGGACCTACTTTTTGGGAATTGGCTTTGATGGACTAATCTAAAAATCTGAAACAATGCCATTGTGACAAGCAGGCATATGCCACGAATATGACACCACACGCGCCATCGGCGGAGAGAAAATAAGCCGTCAATGAGAGAATGAAACATGTTTCCTTACCTATTGCCATTTCTATGACGCTCATTTGGCTCTCTGAAGGGAAAAGGATTTTTGGCGGCTTGTCTGTCAGGGGAGCTGGGAAAAGACAAACAGAGAGAAAGAAACAGCACATTAAATTCTACATCTTTCTCCCTCATGGACAGTGGGAGTATGATTTATTCATTAAATACCACAATAAAGGCTGCATTCAAAAGGGAACAAATACATGGAAATATAATATTTAAAGAGTGGACAGAGAAAAAAGGGATGAATTACTATGACTCGAAATTACCCATTCAAAGCTTTAAACATCAATGCACATACTTTCAAAGCAGCAGCTGCTTCAATAATAGTGCTATTTGTTCCTTGTAAAAATGAGTGTGTAAGTGATGATATGGCTTTGACACTGACTGCAATACAAACTGTGCTGTATATACAGTGACTATGTAGCTGGTTAACCAGTTCTAAGTCTACAGTATACCCTAAGGTAAAAACCATTTACAGCTGAAGGTTAAGAGCTGCTGCAGGAGATGTTTAAACTGCAGTTTTTGGAGCTACAAAAAGTGATTTCCTTTAAGTACCAGTGTCTACTAGCATAATAAAAAAATAATAATGATAACGTTTTTCAAGCAATGTGATATAAATTTTAAAAATTTCAGCCATGAGTGAGTTGCTGATTTAAAAGTGTATCAAGGATCCATGAGAACAGCCTTCGTCCCAACTCCCTTCGAAATACACCAACTCCAATTAGACAGCTGCTGAGTAACAAAAGATGTGCACTTAGAGGCTCCTCATTATAATGATTCCCTAATTGGTTCTAGTCTTCAAAGTGGCATCAGAGAGGTTTTCTTTCTCTGCACGCTTGGAAAATACTCAGAGGGATGAGGCTTGTTTCAGTACAAATGACTTGTGGTTTGACTGGAGCAGTGATCGTTGAGCTGAACCTGCAGAAATGAGCTGGGTTTTAGCGAGAGGAGCGACAGACAGGAGGAGAAGTTTTCCAGGTTCACACTGAACTGTATCATCCAGACTTCAGTTCTCTAGTGATGTAACTCAACACAGTGGGTAGTGTTTGCTGCAGACTTGTTTTGCTGACAAAGCCTTCCTGTATCATCCCAACAACTGTTTCTTTGAGGTAACTGTGCAGACTAGTCTTCCTTTTATATATTTCTTATTAGCATTAAAATCTCATTTGACCTCCATGATGGTGTGACACACATTTAAACAGATTTATGATGCAACTAACCCTTTAAATTCACCTTTTGACAGCAGGCCTGGATTCTATAGGCAAGATTCTGATGATTTTTAAAACTATTTTGGCCTCAATTGCTGTTTCCAGGATAGAAAAAAAGATTTTCATAATAACTTGTGTACATCTTTAAGATTCAGACTCATTCATGTATCAATTAATCTTTGCGAGGAATAATCCTCCAGACTAAATGACAAAGTTGGGTGCCATTGCCTTCCAAAACAACCCACTTACAAGTGTTTTCTGATCTGCCACCCTATGGTTGAGGTTTGGCTAAGTTCAGGCAGCTTAATCAACTTAGTTAAAGTTAGGGAAAAATCACAGTCATAGTTAAAAGAAACCAACACTGACTGCTGGTAGGAAATTGGAAGCAAACAGTCACAAGCTTTGTTGAACTTTCCATCTATATACCCCCTACACCTCCTCCCCGAGAGGTATAATTTGCACAGCTGCTAGAAGTCCTTGTCAGATAAATGCACATATACAGTAGGTCACTTTAGGCATTTAAACAACATCTTTTGAGTGTCTACTTGCAATGAAGTGGCAAAAATGGCTTGATTGGTTTGATTTATTTTTAGACAGTTTATATAACCAGTGGGAGACAGCCAGACTTGCAGCTTTGCAGAAAAAACAAAATTTAAAACGCACAAACATCATCTTAGAGAAACACTGCAATAAGTGTTGGAAGAGTTTTCCAGCAGACATGTCTGATGAGCAAATCAGCTTCAAATGTCAAACAGTATTGGTGAGATATTTAAAAAATCAGGTACCATATACAGTGTGCAGATATTTTGCATTTAGTTCACCTCTGTCTGTACCTGCTCTCATTTGTTTGGATGTATTTCTTACTTCATTGGTGTCAACTCACTGACAGATAAGACCATAACGTGGTCTCAAATAAAGGATCATGCAATTTGTTGAGACAAGTGGGCTGAAAGCAGGGGGGAAAAAAATGCTTATGCAAGCTCATTAATTACAAATTCACAAAAGAACCACAGCGAATTATGCCTTTCCCTGTGCTTGGCGTGTTTCAATGCTGTGTAAAGAAATCTCATTACCTTAATTACCTTTTTCTTGATGAAATATGCTGAGATTATTTTGTTTCATTATGACATGAAAAGAAAAACTCTGATGATTTGTCTTACACAAGACAATGCTGAATTTTGAAGGGAGAAAATGGTGCACGGGCAGGGATATGGCTGCATGTATTTATAGTAACACGAAAACAGAACTCAGCTGGGGATACAAACATCAAACATGGAGCCACAGCTCGTTGGTTGTGTTGTTAAAGCAAGTTTGAAACATATAAATTATATATTCAAATTAACAATACTGCATGAAGAACACGGATACATTTAAGCCTTTTGATACTTAACTACATAAAACAGAATATTTGTTATAATTATCCAAATCCAACGAAGTTTCAGTCCAACTCACAGATATGTGCAACTGCAGTACTGCAAGAGTGTTCTTATGTTAAATGGACATTTTAATCACTCGTTCTTTTCAAAGGTTAGAGATTTCATTGGCTAAGTGTTATACATTATAGAGAAGCACTCCTAGCAAGGGCCTCCAGTAGCACCTGGAGGTATAAAAGCTTGATAGTGATTGAAGTTATACGATTGATTGCCGGGATGTTAAAAACAGGAAAATGGAAAACATGGTAGAGGTTGAAAATAATCTGAAATCTTTAAGGCTGCTGCAGGCAGTTCTGGGTACCTATAATGCAGAAATACCCAAGAATTCTGTCATGTGCTATTAATACAACACAACTGTTTCCTGTACCAAACCTGCTGGTCACTGATATATAAGCAAATGAAAAAAATGAGTCATGACAGAGAGATTTCAGCATTCATATTTAGGTTTAGGTCCATGACAGTATGGGCTGGAGGAAAGACCAGTGTCAGCAGACTGAAAAAAGACAAGGCTGCTTAAAAATACTGAACTGCATGGGTTCTCCTGTTATACGTCAGCTACTGATATCATGAATCTCATCACAGTTAACTAAAACTTGACTGAGCTCCATCAGCCTCCACTCAAACAAGTCACATATACTGTACCTGATGGACAGAAATCTGTGGAGAAACTTGGTCCTTGGTTGCTATTGATTATGCCTTTTCTGTGTCATGAAAGCAGCAGGAAATGAGCTATACTGTTCAGCAGTGCTGCATGAAAAAGCACAGTATCATACATCAATAAGTACTGGAACATAAAATAAGTCCGGATCACAAGTTCAATTAAGCCTTGAGTTAAAGTATACATATATATTTGCTGTAGAAAGCTGTGGTTGCTAGTAAAGCTTTACTTTAGAATGATCGACTAACTAGTTATGTTTACCATTTTAAGCCCTTCATAATCCGTCTATCTGGTAGGGTTTTGTGACTTAACAAATTAGCGTTCCTTACATTCTTTTTAAGTCATTTCTAAAGTCAGTATATTTTATAATATTCCTACAGTAACGCCATCTTTCTCTGTCATCTGTACTAGAATTTTCTCCTCTGGCACTGCTGTATATTCTATCCAATAGTGTTATGGAATCATATTATATAGTAACATGTTCCATCTAAAGGCCCTCCAGGCAAAATATTCACAACACAGCCACCTTGAAACTAGAGGTCGTAGTCTACCATGTCCTTTGCCTGTGACTATTCCCAATTCCAGAAATTCATTGGAGCAGACCGGACATATCTAATGACTCTCAATTAAATGGACACGACATGCTCTTCTCTGTTGTAACCCCATTTTGTAATTTAAACTGAGAAGATGGATGTTTTTCAATTTAAAAAAAAAAAACAGTCATGCCTGGAGAGGTATTGAGAATATAGAGGCTCTCACTCATTCAAATGTGAATGCTGGTTTTGATTTGCAGGTTGTTCTGAGCCTGCTGAAGGTGAAATCCCAAACCTGGAAGGTAATCAAAGTTCTGACGTATGTTTTAATAAGCTCAGAGAACACGAGGTTGGTTTTTGGCAAGTGTGGCGCCATTTTAAAGCTAAAGGTGACAAAGTAGGAGAAGGCTGGTTAACTCTAGTAGAAATACTGCCCTCCATCCAAATCAAGGGCACGCTGCTGATATGCTGTTCGTCAGTGGGATCCTACCGTGCTGGAAGCCATGTAAACACACACGTTCACACACAGACACACGAATTTGAGATGCATTAGTGAAGCTGGCTGGTCTTCAACTACAAAACCGTAATTCTGGTGGTGGTTATTATGAGTGGGAGTGGGCAGGCTTTTCGCTGAGGGGCTAGAAACACATCCAGCCTGACCTGCTTCCCAACACACAAACACACATCCAGTATAAGCACATTACACACACGCACATACGCACACATACACATTCCTGCACGCGTAAACACTGAAAAGCCTGACGTCGGTATCAGCTGGGGAGAAAATCTTTAAAGTGTCCCTCACAGGCCGTGTGATCTGCTCTCGCTGTGATCACATGATGATAGATGGGGGGATGGAGTAATGAAATAGAAAAAAAAGAAAAAAAGAACTCGTTCTCTCCCATTAACTCTACCATCGCCTTCTCTCCTTCTGCCCCCATCTGTCTGTCGCTCGCTGTACGTCTTTGTCACTCTGTCTGTCTCTTTTTCTCTCGCTCTCAGGGGCGAGAGGGAAGGAAAGATGAAAAAGGAGGGAGAGGAGGAGGGAGGGAAGGAGAGGGTTGTGGTCCTCTGTTCACACCTCATTAAAGACCACTTCAGCAGACATAGATTAAGAGGAGTAGCGTGCGTGTGTGTGTGTGTGTGTGTGTGTGTGTGTGTGTGTGTGTGTGTGTGTGTGTGTGTGTGTGTGTGTGTGTGTGTGTGTGTGTGTGTGTGTGTGTGTGTGCGTGAGATCGTTAAAGGAAAGATGCAGTGTGAGTTCCACTGGAGAAAATAAATGAAAGCAGTTTTAGAGCGACTTGAGAGACAGACCTTGTTAGTCATACACATGCAAAGAATTTTTTTTTTTCCTTTTTTTGTCTTGCCATCTTGCAAGTAACAAATTCAACCCCTGTTATGATTCACTTTCTTCAGATCTATAATGAAAATTAGACTGATGTGTAAATCTGCCTGAAGATTTTCTTTTTTAAATGTCAGTCATAATCAGTCGCTTGAAAAGATGACGGGCGAATAAAATGCTTATATAATACATGTATAGAAAACAGTATAGCAATTTATTCCAATAATATTGTGAAGTGAGCTCTTGAGAAATTGGTTATGAAAAGCTAATCATGAGCATAATGATCTTCACAGAATAACACTGCCCTTGATGAGAGCAGTTAGAAATAGATTTTGTTTAACCTTTTGTGAAGCACTTTTCTGCCCACGAGATGCTGGAAGTTGAATATGAATATACAGAATATATGTATGTACTGACAGATTACCTCTTCAGTAACTGGGGTGATTTCATGATATATAACAGTATATAACTGCAAACTTAAAATTATGGCACTCCAACAGTGTGATAAATCAACATGAAGCTTCTTTCAAATAATAATCTCTGAAAAAGAGTTTAAATGGTGTCAAATGCTGTTTTGTTTTTGTAACTATTGTTCAATATCAAAAAGATGAAGGGACATGAATGCATGTGTTTGAATGGGAAATAGTCAAAATGTTTTGAAGCAAATCTGTTTGACTGTCAAATCAAAGAGACAAACTTTTAAAAAATGTATCTGTTAAAGAACTTAAATGGTGTTTTTTTCGCAGTCAACTGTATTTAAAAGAAGACAACAGCTGGCGTAACTTCAAACAAAGTCTGGCCTTTTGTGTCCTTTTTTTTGAACAAATTGAATTTGACATTTCAGTAGAAATGTGTGCAGACAATTTCAAACTGCGAGAAACAAGCACCCAGCTGAGGCCTGATAAAATTACACTCGCAGATATGTCATTAAAGTGGATCTGAAACACAAAGCAGGGCTCGAGGACGTTAATGCGTCGGATAAGTTGGCCAGAATATCTTCAAACTGGACTGAAGCCGAAGGGACCTCCTCAGCGCTGGGAAGGAGACGAAATTTGTCAGCAGCTGTCAGGCACTGTTAAAGTTTTGAAAAAGTAATCAGCTTCCTCGGGGCAGAAGGGATAAATGGACCACGATTGCAAATAACCAGCAAACTAAAGTCACTTTGTCAAGTGTAGTTTCTGCTGGTAAATAATATCTCATCTTCATAATCAAATGCACTTTAATACGACTCTGAAAACAAAGGAAAATACTAAATCAAATGCTGGAAATTAAATACGAGTAGTTATTGCACATTACTACATTCTGTACTTACTGAGATGTTTTTGGAAGTATGTCGTATTTTTGAGAGGCTGTCATAAAGTGCTTTCAGGGTTTTACTGTGCACTTTTCTTTTTCATGGCTAAATAAACAGGTCAATAGACTGGAAAAATGCCATTGTAAATTCTTAATGTGACCTCAGCTGAGGGAAAAACGCTTTCATTACCACCACAACAGAAACGGTACAAATTTTCTCCAGCAAACAGATATCACGGACTGTAACGACTGCATAAAATGTGCAGACAAGTCGGATATACAGAGCAGTTCTGTGTTCATGGGAACAATGATGCTGCTGTTGCCTGCGATGGCGGTTTATGGGAGTTAAATTTTATAGTTCTGGCAAAACAACTGTTATTTTAGCGAAAGGACCTTGCGGCTGTGACATCTGCCTGAGGGCAGCGGGTGAAATGGAGCAGAGTCAGGCTGACTGCACTGTCTGATGGTCTTGCTGATGAAGTTAATTGAACTTAACCACTGTACGAGAGAAAAACAGGCAATTATGAATATTAGGGACCCGGATTTGGATTTCTTCCGAAGCTCTATCATTTAGCAATTTAAGATTTCTTTTGAGAACATAATTTTCATCTTTTTTTCCCACTACATTGCAACATGAGCAGTGCAAGTGGGACAACAGTCTCTCACTGGCTGTATTGGCCTCCAGCTACAATAGCAGCAACTGGCTGACCAAATTTCTAAACACACAACGCAACAGTTTGTATATTTTTAGTTGTTTTGACAGCGATAGTGTCCGCTTGTTTGCCAGATTTGGTCAAGTGTTCATCACTGTCTTGTTGAAAAATGAATGTATTTAGTAGAGTAACGTCAGTAATGACTTGCTGGTAATGCCAAAGTTCTTGCACACCTGACAGTCTTGTAGACAGGTGCGTCAAATCAAAAAACTGTGCCTGCAAATAGCAAAATTGCCTCTTTGAATTAAGACAGCCAACTCTCCAGTGGACCTCTCTGATGGAGCTGATTTAAAGTCTCCTCTGTTGTTCATTAGCAACTGTATAAAATTTAAATATTTTATGGGATTACAAATTATTAAAGCAGCCAGTGAAAAGCGGGGGAACAAGCTGCGGATGTGGAGTAACCTCTCTGACATGGACAGACTTGTACAGCTGTTCCGCAAAATGCTCTGGAACAACAAGTCGCTGGATTTGTTTTATGTCACCTGCCATTCCACCTCACCCTCAAACCTCCCGCTCCACCTCTTTCCAAAGTGTTTTGTTGGCTTTAGATCTGTACACAGTGCAGGTTATTGGAGTAAAGTGAATCCACTGTCATGTTCCTGGAACCATCCTGAGATGATGAGTGCTTTGTGACATGGCAGGTTATACTGCTGGAAGTATCAATTTACCGTGGCCACAAACACGGTCAGCAACATTATGTGTAAGCTGTGGCTTTCAAATAATGCTCTGTTGACTTTGAGAGGCCTAATGTGGCTCCCAGAAAAGTCTCTCAACACTATTACATTCCCACCACGAGCCTGTACACATGGCAGGATGCATCCATGGACCCTTCCATCCACATACTATATGTTTCTAGTCTATTCCTCGGTTCGTCCTGCATGCCGCTGTTGTTCCAGGCACCTCTGACCTCACTCATCGATTTCATTTATATAACTGCTGCTCACTGCTTCTACCACCACCATGCCACCATGAGGGCAGCTGTTTTGCCACCATGTCTGGCAAAAAAAAAAAAAAAAATCACAGCACATGGATCAAATTCCTTTTTTGCTCCTCCCGCGTAGTTGAAACTGAATCTGTGTGTGCTTTCTTGAGTTGCAGCCACTTGTTTATGATGGTTATTTTTGAGGTGCGAAAAAATAAATCTTTTATCTGAAAGAGGGTGCTGCTTGTTAAAAATGAGCTAGATGCTCTGGGAGACTCCCCCGAGCTGAAATAGTGATCTTTGAAAGCACTGAAAAGTATACTATTGGAAAAAAAAAAGAACCCTAAAGAAATGACACTGCACTCTCTGCGGATACTTGTTGAAAAATACCAATATAGAAACCCTGCAGGAACAGAACATAATAAGGGTATATTTCCTTATTGAAAAAGGTGTTGTTTTAGAAGATCCATCAAAACAATTGAATACGAGAGGCCTCACAGGATGGGACAATACATTCAGGGGAAATCACATAAATCATATAACTGCAGGCATTGGGAATAGCTGGAGCGACTTCACTCTCCAGTGGACGCTTGTGCTTTGAAAAAGAGGGACGCTCCACATAATTACTCACAATGGTCATATATGGTGCACTGAGATTTTTGCTATAATGAGACGTCTTTTTCGATCTGATGCATACTTTTTGAACCTTGAGCCACTGTAAACATTTGCACTGCTGAACAAAAACCGTCCACGCTCGGATCATGTGAGACTAATCACGCATGGACGAGAAAGAGTTGCTTGTTAATTAGAGAGGCCTGTACTCATTACTCACCTGTTTCCTCAGCGGGGGCCCGCTTCAGAAACGTGTTGGTGTTGTTCACTCGACGATAAGGAGGATGGGAGGGTGGGGGAGGAGGGAGGGAGGGAGGGCGATATGTTTCAAGCTGCCTGGCCTAAAATATCCCAGAGGGGAGGAGTTGAGGATGAATCACAGAGGAAGGAGATGGTGGTGGAAAAGAAGTGGAGTTGCAAGGAAGCTTGGGGTGGTTTATGAAAAGGGTTTTAGCGGCGGATAGAGTGGGAGAGAGAGAGAGAGCTGAGAAGAGACAAAGAGAGACATGTCGATGAGAAAGTGGAGCTGATGGGAAGCATCAACATGTAAAGATGACGTTGACTTAAACGGCGGGGAAGATGTGTGTATGTGCTGGGGGCAGCTCGGGTCATTGCTTGGGCGTGATGATGCTCAGTGATGGAGGTAGGAGGAGGAGGGCGGCCAGGTTAACACGTGTACATGCATCTTGCTGACAGTTTCCTTGCTGATTGGCATCCTGTCAAACCCACTGGGACTGTATGTCAAACAACCATTTTAACGAAGGGCAAGTAAACATATTTATATATATATATATATATATATATTTGATATTAAATTAGTTCAGACATGGTCTTCAGTTGACTTTTGTTCGATTGGATCAAATTGACTCACGCAGATATTTTCACATTTAAAAAAGGTTGTCTGGAGATGCTAATGATAGTGGGTTGATTTAGATCATTATTTACAACAGATATTACACAGTGCAAAAGTGTTTGTGAAGCTAGCAGTGGATGGAATAACAAGAGAAATGTAAGGGATCAAAAAAGGGTCAAAGATTGTGCTTGTGAAATGAGATACAGAAATAATGTTACAGCCTGCACCTTTTGTAAGCATGCGATTCTATCAACCTCAACCATTTGACTGAAGCAGACAATCTGACTTACTACAATTACACTATATAACTTTCCAGTTGGCTTGTCAAAATATAGCATTCTTATCAGCCTGACAGATTAATTTGTTGTTGCTGAAAACTGTGAATTTCTGTGTTACTAAAGAGATGAGATCATTTTAATTGCACAATCACAAAAAGCTTCAATATCTAAAAATCCTTTGTATGTGTCTAAAAATGGCATGTTTGCACAAAGCTTTTAAACTAAAACTTTTTTATTTAACTATCATGATTACTATTATTTTGAATATGATTTCACCAACATGTAATATTTATTCTATAATATTTCTAATTAAAATATTTAACTTTTAATTTGTTAATGATCCCTTTTTATTAACTCATTTATTGCATGAGGTTCACATGGCTTTGAATCGTTGCATAGCAACAGATGCATGTGCTTCCTCCATATACAGAATGTCTCTATTGTGTCACTAGCTAAAAAAAGAGATGCTAGTTTGGTACTGGTCGTTGCTGGGGTCATAAATCCTGTATGATTACACAATGCCTGGTTAAGTGTTGTACTTTACAGCGTGAGACATCAACTGTGAGAACATGTGACTTTTGACTGAGGCATAAATGCCAGCTGGCGTTCATGGATGATGACGAGGTGGTCATCATCGATGAACATTCTGGATGATTGTTTTTTTTAGAGGAAATTCAACATCTTCACATGAAATAGATTGTTTCCTGTTGAAGTAAATGCCACAGACCGAAATAGACACACATACTGTGAAAAATCCATTTTTACCTTAAAGTGACAAAGCGACAAACGTGATTATTACCACGCTGGCATGATTTCCCTATTTCCTGTTCCCTATCACCGCTATCTCACCCTTTAAACACCCTAATAGCTAGTCTTTAGAGTGGCTCTGGTGCATGAATAGACTCAGGCATCATCCCAGGCTCAGAAGCACTAAACTGTGTTAACATCGCACTACCTACTACACACATTAGCAGTCTGGAAAGCTTTTTCCACTGCAGGGAAATTGTATTCCTGAAGCCTGAAAACAACAGAAAACCAAGTGAATTAAAACAAGATAGAATGGAAATGATGCAACAGAAAATTCATGAAGGGGTTGGTGTGCAGAATAGTCAGCTTGACAGTTTGTTGGACAGATTTATACAACGAAAAGATAGAAATAATGGAGTTAAACAAAAGGCAGAAAGCAGATTTTCCTCCAATTTCCAATGAGCATGAATATGCTAGAGAACCTAATACAGACGCTGGCATTTTTTATGAGGTGGAGTCGAGGAAAAATGTACTATTGATTCATACACTTTCTTCCATATACTGCGTTCTCAGCAAGCATTGCTTGCCGTTTGTCTTAGCTTTAAATCTAACCACTCGACAGGCAATACCTATGTACTTCCCTGTAATTAAAAAGTGAATTAATCTTGAGCACTGACTGTCATAAATTCCCCCATTTTTCCCCCAGCCTGCTTTCCGGTTCACCTCAATAAATATATTCAGATCAATCAATAAGGGTATTATTATGTATATATCGCTGTGGGAATCAGCTTGGCAGGTTGCCTTTGCCAGTGCTACACTTCCTGCCTTGCCCATGTTATCCTCCAAGATGGCCATCTCCAGTTCTATATGAGGATTTGGCTGCTGTTGAGGGGGACGGTGGGAGTAACATGTGGGCTGTAAAAGGGCTGTTTAGCTGGACTTTGCTTTTAAAATGTTCAAGAAAAAGTTGAAGGAACAATATAGCAAAAAATAGACTTTAACGCCTGCCCAGGAATACACCAGTAAAGGAGAGAAGAGGAGAGAAGAAACACTGCTAATGTGACAAGTTCTGCTTACTTGAACATTTGAAATAAAGTGAAAGAAAGTTGCAATTAGGCAGATGTGTAAACCAAGGCTGTGTGCTGTAATTAATCATGATTGCGTTAATTACACTTTGTTTTTGTGATAATGAGGACTAAAAAGAGACAAACAGCGGAAGAAAATATAGAAAATGAAGGATCTTATGCCAAATGACACACTGCAGCCCCACAGTTGCTATATTGAGATTTCATTGCTGTGGATATTAAAAATGCCAATTCTCTCCCTGCGGCAAATAGTTCTCTCATTCCAGCTACCCCAGCATAGTGAATTATTTCTCTGCTCCGTCTGTAAAAACTTGTCTTTTAAGTCCATTATTTCCCTATTTTCCATAAGCAAAGCCATGTCTGATACAATCTTTTAATTAAGATTTTACAAGTTGCTTCCTCCAGCTCAAAAGCTGATTTCTTGTAGTATTACAGCAAGCTTCCCAAGGACAAATTATAATATCTTTGTTTAGCTTGGCAGATCACTCATCTTGTAGATCTCATCTGCAGTGGGGACTACTTTTTATTTACCCTGTGCTGCACAAAGTTCACATTACACAGACAATATACTGAGGATTCCCATAACTCCCCAATAGTCATATAGTTTAGAGGGATGGCGCTTTAAGTTTTTATCAGTGTGATCTTACATTCAAACTTTCATTATAGATACAAGCTTGATTTTTAAACTAACTGTCTGTGTTACAACCATAGTAAGCCTCATATCTAAACGCCTTACTGCTTACAGTAACATTCAGCTCAATTTCATTCTTTCACAACCCATTCAAAGTGATGATGGATGAACATGGTTGTGTGACTTTACACAACACTTGTACAAAATATTTACAATACGTGGTATTTTTATACGTCTGCCACTAATTTACCATGTGCCATTAGGTTAATACCATGTGTGATTAATGTTAATAAAATATGTTATAAATGTCAAGCACAATAACTGTATTATTCACTTGTTGCTCATTGTAATATTGGTACTCATACATATGCATGTTTCTATTTTTTTTTGTAGTGCTCTTTTATACTTTTTATATAAATCTTTCATGCTGTTAACATTTTAAAGGTACCTAGATTTTTATTTTTATTTATATATTTTCATGTGTGCCTTTGTTGATGCGTTTGTTCGTGCAGTGTTAATGTTTGCCCAGTGTTCCTTTCTGCAGATGACAACTGAAGACCTTTGAATGTTTAAGAGGAACCCTGATTCTAAGCTTAAAATCAAATAAAGGCAACAAAAAATAAATAATAAAAAT